>NC_046313.1:29769262-30369432 GCF_009819535.1 Lacerta agilis
CACACAGAAAGGGTTTATTATGAAAATGGTATGGTAGAAGCAGCTAGATCTAATCCCAACCTGCATCTTAGGCCACACCCATGCCATATATTTAAAGCATGTAGCTCCCCCCCAAAGAACCCTGGGAACTGTAGTTGCTAAGGTTGCTGGGAACTATGAATGGTAGAATTCTGGTAGAGTTGGAAGGGATCCCAAGGGTCCTCTAGTCCAACCCTCTGCAATGCAGGAATTTCAGCTAAAACATCCATGACAAATGGCCACCCAACCTCTGCTTAAAAGCCTCCAGGGAAGGAGAGTTCACAACCTCCCGAGGGAGACTGTGAATGATAGTGAATGGTAAATTATAGTTCCCAGGATTCTTTGGAGGAAGCCTTACCTCCAACAGAGAGGTAACAGAGGAACAGAGAGATTTATCTCCTCCCACCCTGGTGTTTGCACATGCCAGCAACCGAGATTCATGGTAACAGTATCACAGTAACTGACGTCAGATGGAGGGCAAATCAGTGACACCACAGCATGCTTCATGAATAGACAAATATTTAATGCCATTAGGAGAACATGCCCCCCTGCTAGCACCCTTCCACAGGCCCAATGTAGGCTGTCATTACCTACTATATGACACACCACAAAACCACTACTTTTAAAAGGACAGCAACTAGACTAGGCACTTGTCAACAAAATGCTAGAAGTAATCAAAGACACACACACACAAAATACTCCCAAAGCCAGCTAGAATGTTAAGAAATTATAATTAACCTTTGGAAACAAATCATGGTAATTGAACTTTGAAAAGAAAATGTGCCTTTGAAATTTGTTTCCCGGTTGGTTTAAATTTTGTAGTGGTTTTATATTCAAGTCGACAACACCCTCAACTGCTACAACCGAAAGAAGACCTTCAGTATTTGCAGGCTTCCAAAACACAATACCCCCCCATGAACGTTGGACTAAGCATGATTGTATATTACTTCCATTATCGAAGGAAGCATGGCCTTGAATACCAGCAGCTGGGATCACAAATGGAAGAGTGCTGTTGTCATCATGCCCTGAGAGCAGATTATTTTGTTAGATTGGTTAGATCCAGCAGGGCTCTTATGTTTCTTATGAACATAGTGGATCCATTGCATCTTTCAGTTCATCACACCTCCCATGATAGCTCCTTGGAAATTTAGATGTAGGGACTGATCCTGCGATAGAGCTTTTCTGAAGATGTTCTATTCTGTTAGCATCTTGAACGACGGTCTTCAGTCATTTCCTGCTATATCAACTCCAAGATGTCAGTCAAAATTGCCACATAGCCATTGAGTGCACAACCCTGTGCATGCTGGCTCTCAGCCTGCAGGCCAGCCACCCATATGAAAGCCACACTGCCCACAGGGTTCATCTTTTGACATGAAATGACAACATAATTTATGGAGTGCTTGCTGTTGCCATGTATTGAAAATGGAACCTTATATACCTAGTGGTGGATACTATGAACTAGGACCAACACATACAGGGTTTTTGAAGCAATCTTCCCATAGTTATTGTGCACTCTGTAAATCCAGTTACAGGTGGGTAGCCGTGTTGGTCTACCATAGTCAAAACAAAACAAAATAAAAAATTCATTCCAGTAGCACCTTAGAGACCAACTAAGTTTGTTCTTGGTATGAGCTTTCGTGTGCATGCATACTATCTGAAGAAGTGTGCATGCACACGAAAGCTCATACCAAGAACTAACTTAGTTGGTCTCTAAGGTGCTCCTATAAATCCAATCATAGAAAAAATTGTTATTCAATTCAAGATGCCGCTAAGAGTGTCTATGGCGTAGAGACTAAAGAAATGATGAGCTAAGCTATTTTAAGGATACAGTGGTACCTTGGGTTACAGACGCTTCAGGTTACAGACTCCGCTAACCCAGAAATAGTACCTCAGGTTAAGAACTTTGCTTCAGGATGAGAACAGAAATCGCACGGTGGCGGCGTGGCAGCCATTAGCTAAAGTGGTACCTCAGGTTAAGAACAGTTTCAGGTTAAGAACAGACCTCCAGAACGAATTAAGTTCTTAACCCGAGGTACCACTGTACTGTACTGTTGGCTGCTGCTTAACACACTCCAAAAGGCAGATTTATGAAGTATACTGTTATGTGCTAATTTATGAACTAATTTGTTATGTTATGTGACTTCCTTTTTTATCTCATTTTAAGAACATGTTTATCTAAATATTATTTAATATCTTACATATGCAGGTTGTATGGCCTTATCACAAATTATTTATTGTATGGTTCTCTTAAGTGCAATATTGTGAATAGTTTTTGTTGATTTTTGCATTATTGCTATTATTTCTTGCCAAGGTCGATGTAAAGCGCCTTGAGTGTAATATATATGGAAAGGTAGCATACAAAGAAAATTTCTCCATATGGGAACATCCTCTGGGAGAGCTGAACCCACAATACCATTCATTCATATTGCCATTTACTTGTATTGCAAACCGATGAGGTTTTGTCAAGTAATGTCACAAAGCTTTGCTCTACGCGATGACGCTGTGGACACTCATAAACAAACTGCAACCAGCTGCATTAAATGGGCCAGTGAGGAGGGTGTGAGCAAAGAGAGGGGAAGGGAAAGGGCACTGAGCAATAGCATCAGCTACAGGGATGAAAAGATGCCAGGCACCATCAAGACAATACAGATGTTCAGTGCAGGCAGCTTCCTCCCCCCTCCCTCCCCGTAATATATTCAGCTGCTCTGTTTGGAGCAAACATCAACATTAGAGAATATTCGGCATCCCTGTGATATATGGATTCAATTAACAAAAAACCCTTTCAGTTTATCAAATTGTATTAAGGGCTTTCCATGTTCACTCAAGCTCCAAAATGCTGGAAAATTACAGCTGATAAAGGCTAATGTGGATATGGTATTCTGTGGTTAGTTCCAGCTTCAGCATGGCCTTGGAGTTGGCCAGATGTCGGTGGCAGAAGGGTAGACTCAAGTCCCGGATTTGTCTGCTCACCAGAAAAGACACATGAAGTCTACTCAACTGGAACTATCATGTATCATGTATTCCTGCCTAAACCAGCAACCAATGCCATCCACATGTGTACAGCCACATAGACTATGGCCCTGTAATACACCTTGCTTTGAGTTCTTGGGAAGGGGGAGGAGAAAAACTGATTTAACAACATTTATTTCCCTAGAATGGAGCTAGCCCTAGTTGGTTGCATGTGGCCAAGTTGGGGCCAAGGCATTATTATTATTATTATTATTATTATTATTATTATTATTATTATTATTATTTGCTGCTGCTGCTGCTGCTGCAAGGAAGCTGAGAGGCAGCCCTAGATTCCTTACGATAATATAGAGCAGTGTTTCCCAACCTTGTGCCTCCAGCTGTTTTTGGACTACAACTCCCATCATCCCTAGCTAGCAAGACCAGTGGTCAGGGATGGTGGGAATTGTAGTCAGAAAACAGCTGGAGGCACAAGGTTGGGAAACACTGATATAGAGGATGGCAACTGCAAGACCGCAAAGGCAGTTTCACCTCATACACCTAACAAACTGAGTGACTGGTGCAGTCAAGCTAGTCCTGTAAGATGGTCAGACCCACCTGGCTGGAAAAAAATCAAGTGCTATGACTTAGGCTACAAATATCTGAAAAACGTCCTGCTTCCCCAAATGCCCTTCTGGGTGCTAAGATCAGCCGAGGGGCCCCCCTTGGTAGTTCCACCTACCGGTACCTCTAAAATTCAGTGGGGGGGGCACTGTAGGAAAGGACATTATCTGTGGAAGTCTCTTGCTGAACTCTTTCCCCACAAAGGTGTGTCTGGCTTCTCCACTATACAGCTTTTGATGAACAATGAAAACACACCTCTTTGAAACCTGAGATGTGTGCTTTGAAGGCTCACCCCACTGCTGGGATTGTAGTCTGTTTTTAGTTCGGGATTTTAAAGTGCCGTAACCCACTTGAGACCTGCTGATGAAGGGTGGGTAAATAATGATGATGATGATGATGATGATGATGATGATACCTATGGCCCTGATGTAGGACAGTTTGCTTCAGAATAAGCTGCCAAAGAGAGAGCAGCTAGTTTCTGGTCTTCTTCAAAAAATGTCACACCTAGTTGCAAAATGTACAAGTGGCTTTTTCTGCAGGTAAACAACACACACACAATCACATAGAGAGAGCTATAGAGAGAGCAGGGCACACTGCTCCATTCTCCTCCTTACCTGCAAATTAGCAGTATGGCTTGCACTCAAAACACACACACACACAGCCAATGTCTCCAGATACCCATAGGAAGCAACCTTATATAATCAGCTCAGGCTTTTTGTCCACCTAGCCCAGACCAGCGTTGTATGCATTGCCTGCAGGCAGTCTCAAGCAGAGAAGGGTCTTCCCAAGCCCTTTTAAACTGGGTGATACTAGGAATTGAAACCGGGACCATTTCCCATGCAAAGTGCATGCTGTTATCACAGAGCTATAATCCCTCCACAGTACCGCACTGCTGTTTTGCTACCTTGTTTTGTGGTTTTAGTTGTATGGTCTGTATTTTAAAGGCAAACCATACTTGCTTTAATGGTGGCATTTTGGTAACCCGCCCTGGGTAGGGGCAGACTATGAGTACATAAGAAAGAAAAGAAAAGAAAAGAAAAGAAAGAAAGAAAGAAAGAAAGAAAGAAAGAAAGAAAGAAAGAAGGAAAGAAGGAAAGAAAGAAGCAGTGAATGGTGGGAAGGATGAAGCCGGGTGGCATCAGCAATGTGTTTCGCAGCATCAGCAGCATGCTCCATAAACTGTCTGAATTTGTTGCTGAGGATTGGAGGAGCTCTGAGCTGTGGAAAGCTTTGGAAGGAAGAGATCAGCTGGAAGGAGGCTGAGCGAGTTGGAGAGCAAGAAGAGGAGGAGGAAGGAGGTCATCTGTCTGTGGTAGCGGCGGCAGCAGTAGCTGTGCCTACAACCTGAGAGCAATGTGCGCCTATTACCCAGCAAGGGGTTCCTGTTAAGGAGAGTGAGCTCCTGGTTCTTCGGGGAAATAAAAATGCTGACTTGGAAATGCAAAGCAGGATTAATATTTCAGACTCTGCCATGCAACACCAGCAAACAAGACAGCGTCCTGGAGGAGATACCACAGTGTGCACTGCAGTGGAGATATTCGCTTGTTTCATCAGTGTTCACACCGGATGATGACAAAAAACCCCCTCAGTGCTTTGCAGATGTTTCCAATGCTTACAACAGCTTGAGCCCTTTGGGGTTGAGCAGCGGGGGGCTCATGCCTCCCCCGCATTATTTTAGCTACAGGCAGCATGATAAGCATTGCTCTGGGCTTTAAAGCAAGTGTTTTGATATAAAGGTTGTTCTGGGCAGGTGGAGGAACTGAAGAAATCACATGGGCTGTGGTTTGGCAACGACCCGTTTTCTCACCTGTGGGGTTTGTTTTTTTCCCTAAGCCTGCCCCCTGCCCAATTCCTCTTCAACATACTCTGTGCCAGTATAGGCCTGATAATCCCACAAGTTTCTCTCCTCATCCCTGGCAGTAAAAATGTGGCAATAATAAATTATATAGTGAACAGTTTGTCCTTTCATGGCACCCAAAATGAGCTCTGGGGCAGCTGCCCCACTTTGCCTAATGGTAGGGCTAGGCTATAGCCTCAGTCAAGATTCTGTGAAAACTACCAAATCCTGCAGCCAATGGCTAAATACTCTGTTCCTCACTTCAAATTCAAAGTCCTCTCTGTACACCAATCAATTAGTGCTTTTTGTTCTAATTTCAGCTTCTCAGGCCCACCCCCAGATTCACCACCCCCTGAGGTCAAAATAAAAATCTTCCTCCTATCTCTCTCTCTCTCTCTCTCTCTCTCTCTCTCTCTCTCTCTCTCTCTCTCTCTCTCTCTCTCCCTCCCCCCCCACTCCCTCACCTTTTCCAAACCTCCTCCTAGAGTGCCTCTATCTTTCAGAAGGTCTCTTTTGTCAATAGAACATGAATGTTTAAAAAGTCTGCAGCGGCACAAAGAGACGTCAGCTGCTGCAATAGCAAAATTAATCCTATAAATCGCAGGAAGTATCGGAAGCTGTAGTTCAAAATGCCCGTGTCAGAAACCCCTCAGAAACCCCTCATTAGCTCCATGTTATTAGTCTTTGTGCCACTGTCTGCTTAAGCAGCCCTGCTTTGCTGCAGTTATATAACTAGGGGGATCTTTCATGTTCTTTTCCCCTCCGTGCTCACAGCTAAATTACACTCTCTTATATAAGGCACCGCCGGACACATTTGCATTATTTTTTATTGTCATTGTTTATGCGGACATTGATGGGAATTAGCCTGCATGTGTCAAATCTCCCCCCTTCCAAAGAATGGAGGGTGGGGAGGAAGAGAAGAAAAGGAGTGAGGAAAAAGGAGGAGTGGAAGGGGATGACTGTCTTTTCTTATCCTCACAAAAATACCAAGAATTTTCCAGGGCTTTGTGTATTGTGGCATTCAGCGGCTTTTAAGCAGAGCCGACAATGTTAACACCGTCTTATAACACACCCACACGTCCCAAAAAAGTTGGACCAGGACAAAGACAAGTGCTGGGGATTGCACCTATTGTTGTTCAGGTATTCTGGCAGGTGACATGGATAACGTAACACCTGCTTGAGCTCTTCCTTGCTGCTGATAGGGACCCAAAACCAAAGTCGCACCTGCTGCCTGAACACAACTGCTAAGCGTGCTTACTTGGAAGTAAAGGCCCACTGAAAGCAGCAGGGATTTGCTTCCAAGTAAACATGTTTAAGATCGACATCATGGCTGGAGGTACTATGAGTGGCTAGCTTCTGAGGACCAAACTAGACATGGCAAAAGTCCTCCTCGGTTGTTCAAAGGAAGGAATGAGGGCCTGAACAATGTAGGGGTTTTATGGGGCGGCACATGCAGTAAACATCACCCACATATGTGCCACACTGCCACCTCATAGGAACATGAGGAGCTGCCATATCTTGAGTCACATCATTGGCTCATCTAGTTCAGTACTGTCTGCACTGATGGGCAGTGGCTCTTCAGGTTTAAGGTGGGGTGGGGTCTCTCTTCATATGGGGACTGAAACAGGGGCCTCCTGGATGCACTGAGCCATGGCCCTTCTCTCCTCCCTCAACCTTCATGCCTGCAGGGAGATTGTTACTACGTTCCACAGAATGTGGTTAGAATACCCCTTCAGATGTTTGTGCTAAATATGCAGTGTGTGCAGAGGAACCAGCACACATTGGGATATCAAGGGCAGGTCCCTGAGTATGCTCCCTTCCCACTTTAAACCCTCACACATTCTTTTGCACACCTAATGGAGATCTGTGGCCCCCAATGTTTATTTACTTACTTCAAACGCAACCTGGGGTGGGGTGGGGTGGGGGTGCTGCTGCTAATCTGATTGGACAAGCTGCATTGCGGGAGTGTGAGTGTGTGTGTGTGTGTGTGTGTGTGTGTGTATATATATATATATATATATATATATATATATATATATATATATATAAATTCCTCCCACTGCTGTGCCCCAATTGAAATTGACTACCACGGGTTGTGACTGGTTCTAATTGTCGCCCACCCCCCTGCCCCGCGGTGAGCCAAAAGCAACTGGGGGGAAGGGTGATATTGGTCAAGGAAACAGGTTTATCCCTAATGTTAAACATTTTCTGAAATCAAAATAACAGCCCCCGCACAACGGCTTTGAAGAAAGGGGAAAAGATGTCAGATAATTATTAACAGAAGACAGCACTGTTTTGACAAGCCTCCTGACAGTCTGTAATAAACATAAAAAGGCTTTGTGTACAGAAAAGTCAACCGTTGTATTTGTATTTAGTATTATTTTATAGGCAATTACATACAAATGCATTTACTGGATGCTTACTGTAGACTTTATCAGGATGCCCACCCCTTAAAAACAAACAAAAAACACATTGGACCTGGACCTTTGTGACAGCTATCAATCAGTCACTAATATCACCTTCAGGGAGATGGTTCTCAAGAAGGGGACATTCTTTCAGCTTCGGACACCCTTGGAATGAACATATTATCGGCAGCCATTCTAATATGCGTCCAGGTTTGGTTTCAAGACAAAACCACCCTTGACCTCTGTCAGGAGAGAGGCAGGAGGAATGTGACTCTGTTGATTCTCCTTGATCATTCAGAACCATTAACCATGGTATCCTGCTGGATCACTTTTGTGGGTGGGGAGTTCGAGGCACGGTAATACAGTGATTCCAGTCCTACCTATTGGACACAAGATGGCACTGGGACTCAGACAGTACAGTGGTACTTCTGGTTACGTACTTAATTCGTTCCGGAGGTCCGTTCTTAACCTGAAACTGTTCTTAACCTGAAGCACCACTGCATCCCACTGCCGCTGCGCCGCCAGAACACGATTTCTGTTCTTATCCTGAAGCAAAGTTCTTAACCTGAAGCGTTATTTCTGGATTAGCGGAGTCTGTAACCTGAAGCATATGTAACCTGAAGAGTATGTAACCCGAGGTACCACTGTATAGAGGAATGGACAGTTCACAATGGCTTCATATAGTTGTTAAATAGCACTGGAGAAAAGTGCCCCACTACATAATTATCTGAGTCAGAAAAGGATGTGCAGGCCCTGGACTGGTGCTCGGGTGAGTCAATATATTCAGAATGAATCCAGACAAGAGGAAGGCCATGAATGTGGGTCTATTGTGCTCTATTGTGTTCTACGTGGGGCTGCTTTGTGGCTCGCTTGGAAGCTGTAGCTGGTGCAGAATGATACCATGGCAAGACTCTTACATGGGGCTGCCTACCATGAGCATTTTATACAAGTTTTGAAAGAGCTCCTATAAGCCAATGAGCCAAGTTCAAGATGCTTGTATTGACACATATATACAGCTATACAGCTTGAGATCTGACAAAGTGTGCTTCTGTTTCTGTCTCTCTCATACACCTGCCCATTAAGATCTGTACTGTATTAAGATCTATGAGGAGGCCCTTTTACCTGTGTGACTGTTAAATGTATTATTATAAATTATTATAAATACTGGCTGAATAAGGCCTGATCTAGCAAATCTAATCTATCTATCTATCTATCATCTATCTATCTATCTATCTAACTAACTATCTATCTACACCAGTGGCAGGGAACCTCTAGGCCTAACAGGGGTCCTAATTTGGCCTGTGAGGCCATTTCCCCCAAGCCGCCGCTACCTGTCGGACACCTGACACCAAGGGTCATGAAGGCAAGGACACAGCTCCCTGCCGAAAGCAGGATTTGCTGGAACCATTGACCATCTGATTGGCGGAGCCTACAAACCGCTCTGCTTTTGCCCATGCAGTTGGATTTGGGCCTGCCTGCCTGCCTGCCAGCCTAGGTGTGGTTAGTTAAGCTCCGGGAGCCCGAATTAGTTTCCAGCTTTAGTTATTTCAAGCCCTCTTCCCCAAAGCTCCTCCCACAATTCAATTTCTACTGTGCTGTATAGTTGGCTGTTGCAGGTTAAAGCTGCTCTGTCTTTTCGAGGATGGCAGGAGGGAGTCCACATTCTGCTGTTCCATTTTCACCTGGGAAAATTGGGTTGACGTCTCCCCATACCCACCCTGCTTGGGCTCTTTGCTGTAAACAGCTGCACGGCAGCAGCTGAGGTCTCCCCACACCCACCACTGCCATTTCTACAATGGGAATGTTTCACCTGGTGGCTGTTAATTATTATCAACACCACCACCAAAGCCGGCCCTAGCATTAGGCAGAGTGAGACTGTTGCCTCAGGTGGCTGATGCTGGCAGGTGGCAGGGTGGTTGCTTTAGGACAGGGCTGTGTGTCCCACATGTCCTGTCCCAGTATCCCTTAAGCTAGTGTGCTGTCGTCAGGTGTGGTGGAGGATGAAATAAGAAAACAATTGCCAGTCCAGTCGTCTCTTGTATACAGAAACTGGTGTGCGGGTGGGTGTGCTGTGCGCCGTCTTCTCTTTTGCCACAGGCAGCAAAATATTTTGGGCCACCCTCAATTATCATTAATAGCAGCAAAAGGTGTAGCCTCCCGTTCCTTCATGGAATTCATGCATTTTCATGAAAAGAAGGTGAAAGGACACACAGTAGGGTTCTTGTCCCCTTGGATGAGTGGGACTCTTCTGCCTTTCCCTAAGATCCTTCCCATCCCATCCCAAATGACTTGAGAGAAAAAGCATTTTCCTTGCTTCAATCAGGTGTATCTGGTATAAGGAGCGATGGGAAACAAATTCAACACAGTTTGCATTTAAAAGCAAACCTACCTAATTCACATTTTCTGAAATAATACAGGAAGGCAACCACCCATCAAAGTTTGTGCTTTTCTGAATTTTGCAATGCCACACATCAGCCAAGTATTGCTGCTTCCTGGTGATTCTGCTAGAAAGCCCCAAATCTAATCAAACCTCTCAATCAGCAAGCAAGAGTTGGGATACCTTCTTCTCGGGCAGCTTCCCTTTCATCCTTCACAGCCCAACAGCCAGCCTGACAAAGCAGCACTCACACACCTGAGAGAAGCTGGCAGCAGTGAAGCCTGAGGTTTAATCAGGTGAAGAAATTTCTAAGCAAAGAGAAGGGCAGTCTGCTGGCCCACCTCTCACATGTCAGTCTATTAAACACAAAACACTCTGTTTAATTAATATCAAGGCTTGACATGAGCCAACAGAAGGCAGGAAACACGGAACACAGACAACAAATCATCCTTGAAAGCAGTGGGAGGAAGCCCCACAGTGGCAGCTGGAGCCTCAACCCAGATCCTGAAATAGGTATTTTAAAAAATCATAAAAGCATCACCACTGACGTCAATTTAAAACACACACACACACACACACACTAGAAGGACTGGGTATGTTGCTAGTACTGAAGATGGATTCATTTATTCCTGCTTTCCAATCCTTTGTATCAGCAGTAGTTGGGATGTGAAATTTCCTTTCGGAGGTTTTTGGTGTCTTTGCAAACTACAGCCGCCCTCGGTTTTAGCCTCCAACAACATTATTTGCATCCTCCTTGACATGACAGCATTTTGCGTGCGTGTGTGCGTGCGCACGCACACACACACACGCACACACAATATCTATCTATCTATCTATCTATCTATCTATCTATCTATCTATCTATCATCTATAACATCCACATGAGCAGTCCTGATCTTGCCCACTCATGTGAATAACTGGGATGAATGAACTAGGAGATCATATCATCCACAGCAGTTCTCATGATTGTGTGGCAGCACTTTTTTCCCAGTGGCCGCAGTTGTAATAGTTGCTGCTGGCTACATTTCTGAATCCCCCCTCTTGGTGCGTTATTTTTTGTCCACATGAGTGGCTGGACGGTGCTGGAACTGCTCAAGTGTTCAAGAGGCATACTGCACGCAAGCTTTGTGATTTCACTCAGTCCTACCACTTTGGCAACCCCCCCCCCAAAAGCACAAGAGTCAATTTGTGGCAAAAAGTAGTGAACAGAAGCCTGAAAGATCCGTGTTTCCCAAAATGAAAGCCTTACTGTGTGAAATCTCCCTGCATTTTAATTAGAAGGAGCCATGCCTGGAGTGAGCAGGATGGAAGGAGATACAAGAGTTCTCTTTTAAGAGACAGAAAATCACCTTGCTGTTCATAAAAATGAAATAAACCTTGACAGTTCTGAGCGCCCCCTCTAGAAGGACAACTGTCCCCAAGAGTCAGCGTTCTGTCAACCTCTTTGCACAACCACCCTTCAGCTGGCATTGGCAATACGTGATAAACTCTACTGTATACCCTGTTCCAGATGTGATCTGAGCCAGAAAGTAAACCAAAAACTCCAGTGTGGTTTGACACACAACAACCAAACCTTTAACATCCACACTGTCTGGCAACTCGTGTCTTAGCATCCCACAGTGTCTGCATTGACCCATGACATCTAATTGCCACTATGTTTTCAGATGGCTGCCCTGACAAGAACGCTTTGCTTGTGGGGAGACAGACGCCACCTCCAACAAGTTCACGTGTGCTACTCTTGCTGATCGGTGGAAGGATTTTCCAGGCAAGGAGTCGAGGCACAAAAGGGGAAGTACATCTGGTGTTTGCTGTTCCCTATGTCTCTACATACCAACCTCTTCTGAAATAACCCATCAGTAACAGGAGGGGGCAATTAACTGCACTGTCAGGGTGCCTTTCTCTCGGAGCTTTCAGAATAAAGGAAATAAGACTCCCAGGTTGGGGGTAAGAAAGCAGGTTTATTCCAGCCTGAGGAGAAACACCATAGCAATAAGTGGATTTGCTTTGCAATGCCTTTCATGCACGGAGCGTGCAGATTACACACCATCCCAGTTAGTTAATTAGCATACTGAAAAGGTACAGAGGAAGTCCTGCTGAACATACACAATGCACCAGAAAATAGATACTCAGCGCTTAAGCATTTTCCTGCCACATCCCTATTTGCCTTCTTTAACCCTGTAGCATTTGGGTTAACATGATATGCTTTATTAAGTCAATAGTCCTTAACTCAATTGAATCTAGAAAATCAGGACCACCAAACGATTAAATGTATATTAATTTCTCGTTGCTACTAACAGCCAATTAATCTGCTGATGAATTGATTTTTTTAAAAAAAGTTAGACACTTTTATAACATGCCACATGTTGAGGATTAAGTAGACTAAACAACACAGAACAAACCACGATAGGAAAATAATGAATGTCTAAATCAATCAATGTTTATAGATTTGCACAGGGGACACGACCAATAAAGATTTCATACTGTTTATTCTGTGACCAATGAACCTATTTATTACCTACATTAATTGGAATTAATAAATATATCAAATCATTAAAAAATACACATGACTGGGTCAAATCTGCAAAATTAAAAACCCAGATTTTCCAATGCCCTCTCCAGCTGGGCGTTTTCCAGGCTCATGTGAAAGATGTCACTGAATGGTAAAATCTCTGTCCAGGCAAGCTGAGATTGGGGCTGACCGTAGATCTGGTTTATACACCATTCTAAAAATCGGCATGGTGGGGAAGCACAAACGTGACCCTTTCCATCAATGAAGGATTATATTAATCATCTGTGCATATGTTTTGGCAAGGGGTCAAAAAGAATAAGGCCTAGTTCAGAACCCACCTAGAGCAAGCCCTGCAAAGGCATGGCGAGGACGTGAGAGCCTATGATCTCTGCCTTATTATTTTCACTCTCTGATATGAAAATAGTAGTACTGTAATAATAATAATAATAATAATAATAATAATAATAATAATAATAATAATAATAATTTATTTATTTATACCCCGCCCATCTGGCTGGGTTTCCACAGCCACTCTGGGCGGATTCCAACAGAATATTAAAATACAATAGTCTATTAAACATTAAAACCTTCCCTAAACAGGGCTGCCTTCAGGTGTCTTCTAAAAGTCTGGTAGTTGTTTTTCTCTTTGACATCTGGTGGGAGGGCGTTCCATAGGGCGGGTGCCACTACCGAGAAGGCCCTCTGCCTGGTTCCCTGTAACTTGGCTTCTCGCAGCGAGGGAAGGCCCTCGGCGCAGGACCTCAGTGTCCAGGTTGGACGATGGGGGTGGAGATGCTCCTTCAGGTATACTTAAATAGCAACTTTAAGTATCTTTTCATCCCCACCCAAATAAAATCTGCTTCTTCTATGTCCAGAATATATGACCCAACCTTGTCTCATGGTGTGGCTGCATTTCGTTCAGAGTCCCTTGGAGGCCATATCTGTCGAGTCCTCAGCAGCCCCCCCCCCATGCTGCCTTATTCCCCCCTTCACTCACCCCTTATTTCCTGGTAGGGGTAGCGCAATTTTGTGGTTCACCTCAGGTGCCAAAATGTCTTGGGCTGGCCCTGCTGACTGAGATCAATGTACAATTCCATATCTGACTGCAAAGGAAACTAAAGTACCTGTATACTTAGAAATTAACCAAAATTATCTTGGGGGGGGGGAGTGTGGCCATTTGCACCTTAATAGCACATTATGATCCCTGCCGAAATGGCTCTCTGTCTCCATCAGCACCAATACCCATCCCATCTCAGGTCCTGTCTCATTCTGTCTCATGCCCTTGCCTTCCCAAGTACTTCACACTTAGCTGCTCTCTGTGCAATAGCTTATTAAAAAAAAAAAAAAAGTGGTCAGGATGTCTCAGCATAGCCTGCAGCTACTAACTCTTTCTAATCCCATGCGATCTAATCAGCTTCCCCCTAATAAAACATGTATGTTGTAATACTAGCTAATAAAGTAAAAAATAAAAAATAATTAAAAAAATCATCCCCACACAAAGGAAGCTGAAAATAAAGACATCAAGCACAAGACTGATCTATGTTTGTCTTCTTCCTAATTCCATTATTGCTTTGAAATGAGGTCTAGCTATTGCTACCCCTTCATTAGCAAGAGCTCCGATTTTCCCTCCGAACCCCTGAGATTGGACTGTAATGAATCCTCTGGCTAGAAAACAGTGTGTGTCTCTCTCTTTCTAACCACAGCAGCAGTGATGCAGATGAGAGGAAGGATTAGGTAAAATCTAGCCATGTTAATATTTGCCTTTTCCCCAAAGCTTCTACTGAGGCAAACATTTCTCCTAAGCAGGCTAAGGACGGAAGAAAGGATGAGGCAGGACACACATTCGCTGGAAAAAGCACTCATGTCCTGACCAACCCATTTAGGCCTCATAATTTTTTTATCACCTTCATTCACAACCAAGTCAAATAATGTTATCATCCTTTATTAGATTAAAGATCGGAAAATGTTCCAAGTGGAGCATCTGAAAACCAGTGTTAGAAAATGGGGTCCTGCAGCACCAATTATACCTGCACCCCACTTTTGAGTAGTTTCAAGGGTTCTGTTGGTTTCCAGTTCAATTTCTTTTGCACATGAAAATAAAGGACGCTTAGTTTTTCACCTGGAAGATTACTGCCTAATATATAAATATATAATATATTTTTATATAATGCACACACACAAACACACACATCTACCAAGACTTCACAACTGGTACCACCCTTGCTTGAAATAAATGCTACTTCTCTTTCCCCCTGCGCCACACATTGAGAGAGACAGTTGTATTATGGTGGCAACCTAAGGCACATCTGCTAAGGATTCAATCCCATTGAGCTCAGTGGAGATTACATGCTTAGGATTTCTCTTGGAAGAAAGTCTCCTTGAACAGTAACACTGACTTCCAAATAAGCAGCCACAGAATTGGGTTCCAGGTCTGCCAGCCTAATCATTCTAACTTGGAAGCAAGTTTCACTGAAATCAGTGGTCCAAATTCAAGGTAAATCTGCTTAGAATATAGAGGGACGCCTTGTGAAAATATACCGGTAAATAGGAGCAAAGGAAGCTGCCTTACATGGAGTCCATCAAGCTCAGTACTGTCTACACTGACTGGCAGCAACTCTCCGGAGTCTCTCCCAGCCCCACTGGAGATGCAGGGGATTGAACCCACGACCTTTGGCATGCAAGGAAGATGCTCTACCACTGAGAAAGGGCTGTTGCCCTGGTGATGTATACCCATAATGATGGTTTGGAAACGAGCCATTTCCAAATGCTCCTCACGGTGCTGAGCATTTTGGGTTAGCGCATATCTGGGTTGCTTCAGATGCTTGGAGAGAATGTACAGGAAGAGATGAGCTGGTTCCCACTTTGCTCCTCGCCACATCAAACAAAGCACAGAGTCAAAGATGCTAGTCTCAGGTAGAGAACTGCAAGCTGGAACAGAGTTTCAAAGGCGGCTGCTGTACAACGGACTGCATGGCATGGTCTCTGCAGCTCCTTATCCTTGTGGATCACGAATCCTTGCAGAATCAATTTGTTCCCTGCCATTTTTAGACAAAGTTAGCGGGGTTTTGGTTTTTTTTTCCTGAAGTAGCCTATGGCTAAGTGCAATAAAAAGTTATTTGGCTTGTGGATTCAGTGGGCAGTCCTCCTCAAAAGAGCCTAAAGAATGGCTGCTTCTCTTTTTCTCAAATCAAATGACTTATGAATTTGTTGTTGTTCAGTCATTCAGTTGTGTCCATGTACCAGAGCACGCCAGGCACGCCTATCTTTCACTGCCTCCTGCAGTTTGGCCAAACTCATGTTAGTAGCTTCGAGAACACTGTCAAACCATCTCATCCTCTGTTGTCCCCTTCTCCTTGTGCCCTCCATCTTTCCTAACATCAGGGTCTTTTCTAGGGAGTCTTCTCTTCTCATGAGGTGGCCAAAGTACTGGAGCCTCAACTTCAGGATCTGTCCTTCTAGTGAGCACTCAGGGCTGATTTCTTTAAGAATGGATATGTTTGATCTTTTTGCAGTCCATGGGACTCTCAAGAGTCTCCTCGAGCACCATAATTCAAAAGCATCAATTCTTTGGCGATCAGCCTTCTTTATAGTCCAGCTCTCACATCACTACTGGGAAAACCATAGCTTTAATTTATGAATGGCACCAACCTAATCTAGATAATTGTCTAAGACAGGGGTGCGCAAGGGCCAACCCAAGCTGTTGAGGTTTTTTTAGGATTGAAATTGTTGAGCTTTTTAAAAATATTTTCCCCCCCAAAGTTGTTGAACTTCTTTTGGGATTTTACCCCAGGACATATACTGCCATGGGGGCAGGATTAAATCGACCGGCAGGCCAGATTAGGCCCTGATTATGTCTAAGAGATCTGACATTCTTATACTTGTTAATGTTATTCAAGTGATCTGTAAACAAACATGCATTATGTGCTCAGTATGGTGAGCACAAAGTTTCAGGGTGGTAGTCAATCAATTTTTACTCAGAGTAGACCAATTGAAATTAATGGACCTAACTTACTCTGCATCCGTACTGGCCTCTTTCTAGCACAAAAATGTAGTTATTTTAAATCTAGAATCATTTGTGCCTATCCTCAACATGATGCTTTCAATCTAGATTGATACTAAATCCTGCCACCAACAAGGGTGGGTTACTTGATGCATATTTGAAAACTCTCTCACTGATTAGGTTATCCACACCTTTCCCTCCCTGCACATGCTCCAGATGAATGAACATGGTAATTGTGCTCTTGGTATACGCCCACCTACAACTTCATTGGACAGGTGAGGATGCGCGCGCGCGCGCGCACACACACACACACACACACTGCTGGGACTGCCTACAACTGTTTCCAAATGAACACACTGTGGAGTAATGTAGAATTCATCTGCCATGAGCTTTTACTTTAAGAAAGAAACCAGTTTCTCAAGAAGTGCTCTTCAGGGGCATAAAAATTAAAAATTAAAATGTACAACATATATAGATTGTGTGTAGACTATGTAGAAAAAACTTTGGGACAACTTGGGGAGAGTTTGCCTGTGCAAAACCTCCTGTCCACATGCACACCCAAGATGGACAAACTTATTACCACATAACACCGGTCTTGAAAGACCTACATTGGCCCCCAGTATGTTTCCGAGCACAATTCAAAGTGTTAGTGCTGACCTTTAAAGCCCTAAATGGCCTCGGTCCAGTATACCCGAAGGAGCGTCTCCACCCCCATCGTTCTGCCCGGACACTGAGGTCCAGTGCCGAGGGCCTTCTGGCGGTTCCCTCACTGAGACAAGTGAAGTTACAGGGAAACAGGCAGAGGGCCTTCTTGGTAGTGGCACCCGCCCTGTGGAACACCCTCCCACCAGATGTCAAAGGGGAAAAAACAACTACCAGACTTTTAGGAGACATGTGAAGGCAGCCCTGTTTAGGGAAGCTTTTAATATCTTAAGGACTATTGTATTTTAATATTTTGTTGGAAGCCACCCAGAGTGGCTGGGGAAACCCAGCCAGATGGGTGGGGTATAAATAATAAAATAAATTATTATTATTATTATTATTATTATTATTATTATTATTATTATTATTATTACAGCATACAAGGCCTCAAGCCAAGGTATTTTCCATCCATCCTCCCCAGAGGCATGCCCGATAATAAGGACATTCCTTATTTTCAGTGAGGAAATAAAAATAATAAAATATATTTTCCTGGGCTGTTTGTAGCCTGCCTTTCAAAGCCTTGCATCAAAATCCCAAAGAGTACCTGTTCCCCTTTTTGCTCTCTCCTGAGCTAATTCTTCTGGCACTTCACCCGCATAGCTACCCCCACAATTCCTCTGGGTTCGTCTTTGCCAAACTGGAGGTCCCTTTAGCCTCCCACAGAACATCCTGATCCTACCCCTGAACTGACACACTTCCTCTTGGCTGTAAAGAGCTGCTTGAACTCTATTGCTCATGCTCTGGGGACTACGGACTCTGCCAGCAAATACATTAGTGAGAACACAGCAGCCGAGAGGGAATGAGATCGGCTTTATATTATCTTGCCAGGACGCCTTTCTCTTGCCTTCACTCTCTGCAGCTGTAAATAAGGAGGACTGAGCTGGATTAATGGTTACCATCCAGATCAAGGGTTCTTTCCTATGAACTAATTGATTTCCCCCTGGTCTTTCCTCTCGCCTGATCTCTAGTGAGTGATGTGTCTTGATGAACAGGTCCTGTAAAGGAGGCACCTGCCATGTCCTGCACTGTTCTCATAATGACTACCAAGATGTGTAAGTGCTAAACCCCAGGACACATGGCTTAATCCCATCGCTAGAGACAGGAGATTCACAATCACCACACTCCTCCCAAATTGGAGTCCATTTCCTGAAATAATTGGTCCTGTGGAATGATCTATCCAGTCTTGCGATTCTTTGGCCTTTATGAAAAAAGCCTTAGGCTACCCACCCTCTGCTAATTTCTCTTTATATACCCATTTTGCGTGCAATTTCCATAACATAACAATTTTTACATGCTATTTTGCCTAATGTCCACATCTTTACAAGCACTTCTCCCTAATATGATGGATTTAAGCACATTTTATATTGCATTTTTATTCACACTTTTGATGCACACTGCTTGGCTTAGCACTGCAAAATTCAGAGAAGGGTGAATGTGGGAATACACTCCGTGGGTACCTTTGAACCCGCGATTATTTGTATTAAGTTAATGTCAATTATGTGTACTATTTAACGTATTCTTCCGAGTGGAAGTGAAAGTGAAAGCAGGGCTCAGTAGGCGTCCTGCCACTGAGATCCCTCCGCTTAGACTTTTTGGCTCCAAAGGTTTGAACTTGTTAATGATCAGTTAATCTGCTTCCCGCCTTTTTTAAGGGCAGCAACAGCGTTCTGATTGGTAAAATTATTGATCATGACGTTGCTTGTTCGTTGTCAATAAAAGGCTGCGGCTCCTCGTTTTAGGCGGACAGTCAGAGTTAGGGTTTGGATGATTCAGATGTAGATAGTTGGGGTTTTGGGGAACGGGTTGGTTGGGTTGGTTGGGTTGGAAGCGCGTGCAGGAGGTAGAGAGTTTAGCTTGCGGAAGAATTGGCGGTTTAGGCTTAGCTAGCTTTAGTTTTAGTTAGCCTAGAACTTGCGGAAGAATTGGCAGTTCAGAGTCAGCTAGCCTAGGTAGTTTTAGAACAGTTGAGGCTTAGAGAAAAGTAATAGCCTATGCGGGTCAGCCAAAGCCATCAAAAGAAACAGTGGTTGTCTGTCTTTATTTCGTCTTAATTTAATCTTTCGTAGTCTATTGGCGCTTTTGCCTGGCCGTAGTTTTGGCCACCTTTTATTTGGGTACGTTACTTAAGGGAACAACTTAGGAGGTCGCAAGTGCTTGCAGGTACATCTACGAGGCACTCTTTTCATCCGAACTACTCACGCACCCTTCAGATTTAGCCTGGCGAACAACGGCGCGGTGTGAGTTTAAGGTCCGGAATTATCGGCCGTCCCATTCGCAGGCTTGGCCGGCGCCCGTGCAGGAACGCATGTGAGGCGCTGGCCGCAGATCCCCGGCAACTGGAATCCCGTGGGCAGTTGACTTAGTCCTGCATGCGGGAGACTCCAGCAAAGAATCCCCGCAGGTGAACTCTGAAAAACGGCTGCATTTCGACATTAGTCGGGGAGGTGCAGGTCTGGTCAGCTCCTTTCAGAATTTGCAAAGAATGAATCCCTCAAGTGTCCCTCACCTACACAGGAAACTTTAGTATGCTTATAGCCATGTTTTAGCAAACAACCAAAACAAAGGGCACTGGAGAGAAGGAAGCATTTATTCCATGGGTTGTTTTCCCTCTCCCTAAGCATTGTTTCTGGATGCACAGTGCAGCATGTAAACATCCTTCAGTTCCCATCTCTGCATCAGCTCTGAGCACTCCACCATGTGACCAATGGCTCTCTCAACATGGATGCGAAAAGACAGAAAGAGGAGGAAAGAAGTTGAAGGCCTACATGGGCTTGCAAAAGAGTGTATTTATACCTCTGTCTACTAGCACAGAAAGCCTCAATGAGAGCTTGCCTTCCCCTTAAGCTTTTTCATGAGGACATACCCTCTAACATTTCTCTGATGAAAATAGGGGTGTCCTATTCCATAATAATTATTTTATTATTTATACCCCAGCCTATTGACTGGGTTGCCCCAGCCACTCCGGGTGGCTTCCAATATATATAAAAACATAATAAAACATTTTAAAACTTCCCTAAACAGGGATGCTTTCAGATGGCTCGGGGTCAGATAATTCTATAGCAGGCATGTCCAACTCCCAAGAGACTGCGATCTACTCCAACTATAAAAAACAACTGGCAGTTGTTGAACTTTGGGGGGGGGGGAACCATTCGCCAAAGTTGTTTTGTTTTGTTTTTGAGCTGGTTGATCGGGATCATGCGATCAGCCAGGATCGACCAGGGACGCCCCACGATCGACCGGAAGATCACGATTGACCAGCTGGACATGCCTGCTCTATACCTTCCAACATTTCCCCCATGAAAATAGGGACATCCTAAGGAATAGTGGGATATGCCAAGATCAAATCAGAAACCGGGACAGCTTCTGTAAATCTGGGACTGTCCCTCCCTGGAAATAGGGACACTTGGAGGGTCTGAGAGGGGAAAGTATAAGCAGGCCATTTCAGCTACGGCTCCAGCACTTCTGGAATTTGCTCCCAAAGCAGCCCTGTTAATGGGCTAGCCTGCAGTGGAAAGGCTTCTTCATTTATTTAGAACAACTCTTAGGAATGGGAGTATTTTAAATCTGACTTCAGTAGCAATTCAATAGCTTTCGTTTATATGTGCCTTTTGGATTTAATTTCTATGCTGTATCTGACTGAATATTTTGTTAGCTGCCTTGGGCACAAATGTGGAATGGCAGGGAGGTTGAAACTGAATGAATGAATGGATTTTAAGACTTGATTTCACATAGCATCCTCACAATAAATACACGTTTGCCCATGCTGTGTATATGGCACATAACTCAACATTTAAAAATCTGAACCTTCACTTCTGTTCTTAAGCCAACACAATTACTGAAACATTGCAAATGCCAATTAAAATGTCCCAAAATAGTGAACAGGCTCTCAAGTTCTCCAAAATTCTTCTTCAGGCTAGAAACTTGCCCTAAAAGGTAGTGGTGGGGGGAGGACAGACTTGGTTTGGCATAATGGAAAAACTCCAAGCTGCAGTTTGTAACCACCCTCCAAGATTTCTCCAATGAAAATAGGGACGTCCCATTCCATAATGATAATTTTACAATTTATACCCCATACATCTTACTGGGATGTCCCAGCCACTCTGGGCAGCTTCCAACATATATAAAAACATGCTGCTGTGAGTGCCGGAAGGAAGACCACTCTCTACTGCAAAGCCCGTTTCCACTAGGTGGGGCTCACCTTGAACAGTTTGAACAGGTAAAAGAGGCTCCTGAGAGACACCTGTTACATTGCTGGAACAATTCTTAGCTTAGGAAAACTGGCTAAAATGGTGATTACAAAGTAGAAGGGTGGTGGGAAGAATGTCTGAAGAGGGCCCATGCCTCCTCCCTTTCTCTTAACTCCTAGGCAAAATATCCCAACTTACTAAAAAAAACCAAACACTCAACTTAAAATTGGCATGTGAACGAAGCATATGCAAATCTACATACTTTGCATATATTTCTATGAGCACGGAACCTTCGTTTCTGGCATGCAAACAGTCCTGGCAGAAGCCTTGAATGTAAGGACACACTTGCTGAGAGTAACGTCAACGGAGCATTTCTGCTTTGGGTCTGACATGAGGGAGCAAGCAGGCCACTTTCCCATCGAAGTCGGGCTGTGGGTAAGAGGTTTGCTCTGTCCCTTGGACGGGGGAGGACAAACAATCAAGCACCATGGCTCTCTCTTATCTCAGCTGGAAGCTGGACTTGGCACCACATGTTTCCCAGCACTATACAAGTTCCTTGGCATAAGGAGGCAGAGCACAAATATATGACATTCATGACCAAGAGAGAAAAGTGCAACCGCCCCCCCCCCAGATGCAATCACCTCCGAATGGAGGTAACAGCTGCAGGTTCTAAGAGGTTTTGGGTATAATTTTCATAAACACTGATGTATACACAGCCATTTGCTCTCCCTGTGTACAAATATTGACTGAGTATCAGTGTCACAGTGTGTGATGCCCGATGGCTCTTCCAGCCAGAGTTGGACTTGGCACACACTGCACCAGTTCCTGCAATGTGTGCTGTGCCCTAAGCCCAGATTATGTCCCTTGAGCAGAGCGTCACACAGAGCTACGCTCTTGGATGTCCTAACCTTGGGGATCGTATCATTTTATCATGCACAGTAAATATCGCTTGCAGCTTTTCTGTGCCTTTCTTAAGCATGCATTGTTAACAAACATTTTTATTGGCGCTGCAAATTATACCTCTCCATTTATGACTGGAAGTCTTTAAAAAAAAAAAAAAGACGTTTGCTTTGAAACCATTGGCTCTGGTTTTATAACTCATGTACAAATATCCCCCAAGTAGAAATGTGGCCCATTTTAAACTGGACCAACTTGGTTTGTTTGTTTTTCTATTAAGTTCTTCATCAGCACCAGGTAATTTTAAAGTTGCTTATACATGTCAAAGGATTAACTTTGGTGCATTTACAAGGTGCTGTTTAATCAGGCTGAGTTCTAACATTTTTATCCCATGGTCCACTCTCCCCACAAGGATCTCAGAGTGCTTCTGTTTCATCTCCCATAACAAACTTGTGAGGTAGGTCAGGGTTGAGAAATGGTAACTGGCCAAAGTCACCCATGAAGTTTCACAGCTGGACGGGAATTTGAACCTGGGTTTCCGCAGTTCTCATCTGCTACTCTAATCACAGGTATGGGGAAGCTTTGGCCCTCAGATATTGCCGAACTACAACTCCCATAATCTCTAGCCACTGGCCATGCTTGCTGGGGCTGATGGGAGTTTTAGTGGCACTCATGTGCAGCTTCAAGGATTCCTCCAAGCATCTGGACTGCCACTGTGAGAACGGGATGCTGGAACAGATGGACCAGTGGCATGATCCAGTAGGGCTGGATCTTCCTTGGTCATCAACATCTGAAGGGCCAAAGGTTTCCCAATGCTGCAATAGCAGGAGGTAGGAATTCCTTCTATATGTGGCTATTTATCAAGGGCACCTATATTTGTAGACAAATTGCTCATTTAACATATAGTGACAATTTTCATAAAATGCAGGTGAGCTGGTTTAGGGAGTGATATTAAGTTTATTTGCCTCAGGGTGTTCTCCTCAAAAGCCTCTGCAACTTCTGTTTTATTATTTATTTGTTAAGTGTGTATCCTTCCCTACCACCAAATGGTGCTCAAATTTCCAAGGCCAGTGTTCTCCAGCCATTATGAGGGTGTACAAATATTCACCAAGCAGATGATATTTGTCATTGGCATTTGACATTGAAAGATTTGGTAGCAGCAGTCAACAGATTTGGCAGTATCTCACAGTTGGCATACAACAGCAGTCAGCATTTGTCAATATCCGACAGCTGATCTGCAACATAATTTAGCGAAATTTAGTTTACGTTAATGTAATTCCTTCAACCAGTCTGAAGAGAGGAATTTTGATATAAACATTCTCCCCACAATTTAACACTGAATTTCAGCGTCAGATTTTGACATTGACACCTGCTCTATTTTTTTTTTTTTACAAATTTGAGTATTCCAAAATCTTGCAAAGTTGTTTCAATACCATAAAAATTACCTGCTTTTGTGGAGGGAAAAAAGGGGGTGTGTAATTGTTCTATGTTGATAATTTTCCTGGAGTTCTACATATTGCCTAGATTCCGAAGTGCTATACAAAGTGATGCAATCATCCCAGGGTGTTACCTTTTGAGATGCTGCACTCCAGCTAAATAAACGGGGGTCAGAACAAAGCACACTAAGGCAAAGAACAGATCCATCATTTGCCAAGTCGAAAAAGCAATTGCAAAAAAAAGCTCTTAAAATACATGGCTTTCTTTGCAGTTTAATTGTAGCTCTATCTAAATATGGGCCTGTAATGCTTGTCAGATTCTTCCCCCTGCCTCCTCCCGAAATATTTTCTCTATGAGGAGAGGTTGAATGCCCACTGGAAGTCAAGATGACTTTCTCCAGCTGGAGAGTAGCAGTAACAAGTGCAGAACTGCAGAGAATCGAAGGAGGGGTAGGAGGGACAGAAAGAGGAAGGTTGCTTTTGTCTCTACACCATGCTTTTCTTGGTCTCCTGTTTGCCCAAGCTCCTGTTCTTCTGCCTCTCTCTGCTGCCATGTTGCTTCTTGCTTCTTGCCTATGCTTCTTTGTTGCTTGCACTGGGAGAAGAGAAGTGCTAGGTGTTTGATTGGAACTGGCCAGACTGCCACCTAGGAACATAGCAAGTTGCCTTTTACCGAGATAGTCCATTGGTCCACCTCACTCAGTATTGCCTACTCTGACCGGCAGCAGCTTCTACAGGGTATCAGGCAAAGTTCTATCCCAGGCCTTGCTGGAGATTCCTGGGATTGAACCTGGGACTTTCTGCATGCGAGACAGAAATTCTAGCACTGAGCTACAGCTGTTCCCTGAGCTAGAAGTGTACAGTACTTCTTTGCTGGAGCATCACAGTCACTTCGCCAAACTTAGGCTTGCAATAGTTTTCAGTGTTTGAGGGCAGAGGGGAAATGGGGCTGGCCCAAGTTATTTTGCCACCTAAGGCTGAGCAGCAAATGGCATCTCCCATCCCCGAGTCAAGGTGCACAGCACCCAAAGCCAGCCAAGTTATTTTGCCACCTGAAGCAGAAAACCCCACGAGCGCCTCTCCTGCTCCCTGACACATTGGTAACAAGTTAAATAATGAATTCGCATCCCAAAGAGAGACCAAAAACTGTTTATGTATGCAACAACAATGGCAACAAGGACTCTTTTAGCTCAAAAATGGAAGCAACAAGAAATATCAACGACAGAAGAGTGGCAGATGAAGATGAATATGCAGAACTGGCGAGGCTGACCGGGAAAATCCGAAACCAGCGTGACCAAGCTTTTCAAAAAGACTGGAGTAAAATTGTACAATATCTGAAGGACAATTGTAAACAACTACCAACACTAGTAGGGTTGATTTAAAAGGACTTGTAATGTTGATGATTATTACCTTTCTATTTTTATTTAAAAATTTGTGACAACTGGAATGAACGAAATGTAAATTGGAAGAGCTACAAATGCTATGCTATAGTAATAAAATATGGAAACCATGAGGCAGGAGGGAGGGAAGTCGATAAGCTCATAATGAGCAAAAGTTAAGTTAATAACAAGGATGTATTTAAATAATTTTAAATGGAAATTTAATAAAATATTATAAATAATAATAACAATAAAGAATTCACTGCCTTTTCGTTATACCTGAGGTGGCTGCCTTGTTCTGTCCAACGGTAGGATTGGCCATGGAAGCAGAGGTCAAAACATAGGCTGAGGATATATGATGTTTGATATGCAGAAGTAAATGAAAGCAAAGCTTCTTTTCGGGGGGGGGGGGAGTCAACTCCCTAACCAAGACCTTTCAGACTTCTCTCACCTAAGCAAAGAGAGAGAGAGAGCGAGGGGAGGTAGAGAATTATTACAAATGGCTGAAGAAATGGCCCCTGCCAGACGGAGAGCAAAGGGCAGGAGAGTTAGAGCTGCACAAGGGATTCAGACGGAGGAGTTGTGCACTGATAAAATGCTCAGTCACTGTTTGTCGTCAGGACGCATGAGTGGTTGTGTACACATCTGTAATATGCACAGGGAGGAAAAAACAAAAGGCTTCCCGGTTGCACGCTAACCTCCTTCCCCATCATTCATTTCTAACTACATTTTTAGCATTGCACATCACCTCTAGTGCCTTTTTAATGTGTTGCTGCTTTCCATAAAGAGTTGTTCCACCCCCACTTCCCTCCCACCCTCCCTCCCTGGCAGAATCGGAAGGCGCTTGACAGAACGAGAGAGTCCACCTGAAAATTATGGGTGGCGGCGGTTGGGGAGAGAAGCAGCTTTTGAAGTTCAAAGAAAATTCGGAAATAATTTGCCTTTCATTAGCTTTTCTTTCCAGATACTTCTGAACTTAGGTCAGGCTGTGACTGGTAGCAGCACTGTCAAAATTGTCACAGAGCAGCTTACGTTTCCTCAAGAGATCTGGCCCTGATTTGCAGAACTGCAGTGCCAAAGACATCCAGGATCTCTCTCTCTCTCTCTCTCTCTCTCTCTCTCTCTCTCTCTGTGTGTGTGTGTGTGTGTGCATGCAAATCCCAAAGCTTATAAAGCAACCTTTTAAAATGCATAATTTTATTTCACATATTTAATTTTAGAGACTGGTTCCAGGCTAGTGTCAGAAGACGGTACGGCTGGGTCCTTGCTGAGGACCACAGCAGGGGCCCCCAGTCCCAATCCCTGGTGCTCTGTCCCTCCTGTGGCTCTTCTTCCTTGCTGCTGCCGCCTATACACTTGCTTTCTCTCTCTTAAGCATGCAAGCAGCGAGGAGTATGAGGAGGACAAGCAAAAGCAGCGGCAGCAGCTTCCACCCACTTGCTTTGCCCTCTCCTTCTGGCTGATGCGACAAATTGATCCCAGGGGGCTGGCAATTAAATGGACAGGTGTATCTGTGCTAAGGAGGACGTAGAAGGGTGCAAGAGAGGCACTGTTGCTGGGATTTAAACATATTTTCCAGGTTGCTGCCCCAAATACTCAAAATTCATTACAGTGGTAGCTTGGTTCTCAAACATCTTGGTACTCAAACAACTTGGAACCCAAACACTGCAAACTGGGAAGTAAGTGTTCCGGTTTGCTAACTTTTTTCGGGAGCCAAACGTGCTCCGTTTTGAGTGTTACGCTTCCAATTTGAGTGTTACATTGAGGTCTGTCTGTTTTTGCTATTTATTTTGCGTTTTTGTTTTTGCGGCTCTTTTGTTTTTGTTTTTGTGACTGTGTGGAAGAACCCAGTTCAGCTACTGATTGATTGATTGATTGTGTGGCTGCAGTACATTGTTTATTGCTTTCATTTAATGGATCAATGGTCTCATTAGATAGTAAAATTCATGTTAAACTGCTGTTTTAGGGGTTGTTTTAAAAGTCTGGAACGGATTAATCCATTTTGCATTACTTTCTATGGGAAAGGGCGCATCGGTTTTGGAACGCTTTGGTTTTGGAACTGACTTCTGGAACAGATTACGTTTGAGAACCAAGGTACCACTGTACTTTAGTCCCAAACTCATGTGTAAGCCTCAAAAACTCCAGCGTCCCCTGCCCCTTGCTCTGTCTCACACTCTCACATACATTGTTGGGATCTTTTTGCTGCTCTTGTGGTCTGGGCGCACTTCAGGATAATACTATCACCCAGACTAGCGTGTGTAGCTGAGCTGCTTGATTAAAAGCAAACTAGAGACGTAGGTTCTAGTCCTCATTGTCACACTGAATATTTGCATTGTACGTAGCAGCTGAAAGTGGGTGGGATGGGGTGGGGGGACCTAGGCGAGGTTTTTTGGTCTTCAGTGCTCTTGTAGAAAATTAATGCACCCAACAAGAAATGTAAGCTGAGCACCCATCAAGAAATGTATGCATAAAAATGCCTATTCCCCCCCACCCTTAAGCACATTATGCAGATTTGATACATTCACCTCCATTTAAGTTCTTTTGCATATTTTTCTTCAAAAGCTGCTCTGCCACCACCGAGGATTAAGTATATGGCCTGTATTGAGGTGATGTGGAGTGTAGAGCACGGTGGCTATTCTGTGTACCTGCAACCTGGTGTTTGTGACTAGCAATGGAACAGCTGCACCAACTCCAGCCTTTCTTCCAACACCAGCCTCCGCAGTTGAAATTTGTGGTGCAAAGTTGTCAATTACATTGCAACTGTCAATGTTATGCGTGTACTTCATAAGGTTTACAGTTACCCTGCATACGATAAAGACCAGGGAAGTTTTGATTTTCACACTGTGTGTGTGTGTGTGTGTGTGTGTGTGTGTGTGTGTGTGACAGACTCAGACTGCAGGATTGTGGAGAAGAGTTTGGAAACCAGATTATCTCAGGATTTTAAAGATCACACATAAGATTACACATAAACTTTTCCTCCTTTAATGTTCTAATGTTTAAGACTTAACCCAGTTTAGCAATTTGGCTAAGTATTTTTTTAAAAAAAACAACAACAACAGAATGCTACTTGAGAGTAAATTTGGAGACGATCTGAACACATCCTGGTGCGTTAAAAAAACAACAACACATAGGAACTAATAGAAATACGGAACAAGAGTCCTTGTTCCACATAGGATATAATTATCAGCTCAGAAAATTCAGTTAGCCAGCCTCCCTTCTTGTCCTCCTGAGCCTTTAAGTCACTCTCGGCTTGCAAACATCAGCAGGCCCAGTAACAGATGTGATCTGGGTCAGTCCCCTTTCGCATAACCCTCGAAACTCCTCTTCAGTCAAAGCGCTTGGGAAAGGCAGAGCTCCAGTCACACGGGTGGGGGCAGGGAACCAAATCAAAACATGGCTCTGTGTGTGAGAGCATGTGTGTGCACAGGCCTTGCAGGAAGCTTGCCCCTCAGTGCAGATCTGCCTCCTGGTTAACCCTTCAGTGACCATTTTGCATCTCACCCAAGAGCAAAGGAGAGGAGGAATTTGACTGATATATACATGCCACTAAGTGGGTTGCCTGTTTTTTTTATGCTCACAGGTGCCATATTCTGTTACACTACTACTTGGGTTTTCACGGTGTTGGGATTGACCCTGGGGCCGACTGAACCAAAACAGGGAGGAGTCATCCCCCCCCCGTGAAAAAGGACCTATAGGGTACCCCTGAATGTGTGCAAAATACCTTTTGTTTGATAAGGGAAACTGCTTCTTTTTTCTTCTTCTTTTGTTGGAAAGTGACTTAAGGATAGAATATTTCTGAGCATATACAGAGCACCCCCCAAGAGACCCCCTGCGTTCAGTTCTCACCATGGCCAACCAGATGCCAGTGGGAGACACGAGTGCGGCAACATGCTCTCTACTTAGGATTCCCAGCATCTGGTATTCAGAGACACACAAGGCCAGTGCGTCCATTAAGGCAAACTAGGCAATTGCCTAGGGCGCCAAAATGGAGGGGTCGCTGGCCAGGCTTGGGCGGGGGGGGGGGGCTAGCAGCAGCTTCTCCGCTGTAGCGGAGAGGTGCTGCTTGCCTCTTCCCCCCCCCCACCTCCCGCTAAAGCAGGCTTTGGCAGGGGGGGGCGGGGGACACCAGAAGGTGGTCTCGCCTTGGGCGCAAGAAACCCTAGCATTGGTCCTGGAGACACATTGCCCCCCCACCCCAAAGAGATTTAGGCGTGCACAGCTGGACACACCTTTGCATTATACTGAGGACACACTGCAAACATCCGTTCTAACTCTCCATACTTGGCTTTCTCACCTCCTAATTTGACAAGATGCCAGGGGGATAATATTCTGGCAAGGCCAGTAAAATTCTGATAACCTTGGCAGCCCTGCCAGTTACGCATGCTTAAGTCCCACTAAACAGGTATTTTCTGTTATTTCCCCTGTGTTGTGGAATGCCCCCTCCATCTCCCATACACAAAATAGCAACCATCAGTTTTCCCTCCCCACCCCCTGGTTTTCTCCTATCCATAATAATGAACTCCAATTTATGTGTTTCAATCTCCTGAACGCCTGTTTTATCTGCTTTTCATATGGCTGTTTTAATGATACTTTTTAAATAAAAAAATGCAAATCCCACAGGATATTTTTTAAATATTTAGTGCTTTATGAATGCTTTTAAATAATAAAAATAAGGACACCGTAACCCAGCAATCGACCTGCCACCTGAAAGCAGTAGTTATCCTGAAAATTTATTTTTGTGTGTGTGTTTGATGGGGGATCGTAAATTTGTGAGAAAAGAAATGGCTTTTTAGAATTATTGGAGAACATTTCAGAGAAATTCTAATGGGTTTGGGGTGTGTGTGTTTCGAACTTCCATTACTTTATTTCATTCTGTAAATAATTTGCCCTAGTCTGTATTCGGTCACATGATGATTATGTTATGGGAGTACAAAATTCCTTTTTAAATGAATGGTTTGTACCCCATTTTTGGATAACAGAGTACAAACTATCCATTAAATAGGGAACTTTGCCCCCCCCTCCCCTCCATAACATAACCATCGTGTGACAGAGATGAAGTTCTGCTAGCAGAAATGGGTGCAACTCTATCCTATTAGTATCTATGTGGCAGGCAAGGGGATTGTGATTCAAAAAACAGAGTAGCAAATGTGCCATAAATTAAAATTTGCTACTCTGTTTTTTGAACTGCTTATTGCCCAGTGTAAAGATGGCAAAATGCCTCTTGAATAGATGGGAGAGAATCAAATATTATTGCAGAGAGGTGTGTTCCTAACTACAGAATAAAAATTGTGAAGCATCTGCCATCTTTTTATCATAAAAAAACAAACCAGAGTAGCAATTTTGGCCTACAAATGGAGTACAAAAACACAGCCTAAGCACCAAAGGACAGGTATATGTGTGGCGACGAGCATTTCTTCCTTGGCATGCCCCTCTTGCTTAACCCCTCCCAACCCATCCTGCTTGCTTTCAGGTTTGCAGCCGTTCCTTCTGCGTGCTATCCCGTGGCCAGCCAGATGCTGTGATAAATCATCGTAATCAACACTTTGGTAGTAATGTGCCCAAGGACTTCAGAAACATATGCTCACGCAAACAAAGGAAAACACATGTGCTGCCGAGCAAAGCAAGCGAGCCACAGAGTATGTGCACCAGAATCCCAGTGGGATCACTGCACCCCCACAGGACTGTAGGGCCATAAAGGGGCCCTTTGAATGGGCACCATTCAAAGCATGCTTCCTCGTCAAACATATTGCAGAGAGGATATTCAATTGAGTCTTCCCCTCCACCCTGGTCTCCCTGTGCCCTGGAAAACTTGCCCGCTCTTCCCCATAGAGAGATATTTCATTTCCCTAAATGTAAACAACTCTTCAGGCCGGCATCCCTAAATGTATGACTTATGTGCCTCTTAAGCTTGAACAAAGGGGGGGGGGATACAGTGCAGCAGGGAAATTCCCCCTCCCCCTGTGGACTATCAAATTCTGCAGCCCATTCCAGATTATTGTTTATAATACAGGGAATGCAAAGCCCTTCCTTACTCAGCTCTTGTGGGGGATTTGCATACTGTTCTCCCAGCTAGCACATCCATTGCAGAGGGATCCAAACAGCCCCACTCCAAACCAGGCTGCAGCTTCTCTTTGCGGTTGGGGGGGGGGAATATGCAATTCCATACATGTGCATTAATAGTTCCTGGAATTGCTAATGTTGACTTGAGGGCAGAATCTATTGAATATAAGGTTTTTTGCTTGTGACATAGCATAGCAAGCTGCTTTGCATTTCTTCCCTCCACCCTTCTTCTGCTATCACCATTTTAACCTTTTCTGAAAAGCCAGCTGGGGATGTTTCATTTGTTTTCACATGAAGCTGAGCATGCCTGCCGCCCAACTCCAGGGAGGATGCTGATCACTGTCTGTGCACATATGAAAACCCTTTGCCACCCGTGCCATTTTGAGATTTCTAGTTGCTAATCTCAAGCAGCAAAGTTTCTCCTTCCTGCAGATCATTGTCTCGCCATTTAAGAGTTGTTCTTGTCTCTCGCACTGAATTTCTTTTAAAAGCGGGGGTGGGAAGTAAGGGACATGGGGATAAAGGCAGAAGAATACAGAATAGCAAGGTGGGAGGAGAGGGGAGGGGAGGGAAGGGGAAGGGGAAGGGGAAGGGGAAGGGGAAGGGGAAGAAGAAGAAGAAGAAGAAGAAGAAGAAGAAGAAGAAGAAGAAGAAGAAGAAGAAGAAGAAGAAGAAGAAGAAGAAGAAGAAGAAATATCTCAAGAATGGACACAAGCATCTCTCCAGCACATACATTCCATTAGGTTGTGAGAGTTAATAGCAGGGGATTCCTCCTCCCTGCAGGTTGTCCTTCTGGCACCAAGATAACCTAACCCATCCACTGGCCACTGATTCAATATTGCAAAGCTAACCCTAGTTGGGCTAGTACTGCCTGTATTGCCTTTGATGTCAGAAGAGATTACTGCAGAAGGGTTTGGGTTAGGGCTTCTCTCCACTTCTGCCATATTCACTTACAATTCATTTAAGAAATTCAAAATTCAGCTGAGAACGGGTGGCAGACTGGCTGCTCAGGGCAAGCCAAACATGTGAACAGGACCTGTGATTTAAGACAGGCTATTCCCTCTTCCTCCACCCTTTCATTTTTTACACTGGACTTCCATTTGAGGGTCTGATGCAATGCCCACCTGCTTAGCTTCAGCAATGCAACAGTCTCAGGAGTTCTCGGTTCCCATTTTCATCAAAGTTTTAACGTTCTGAAATGAAGGGGTGGAAGCCTCCATTTGAGCTGAACTTTCATACTGGCACACAGAGGGTGACCCCTGAATCAATCAACCATTCATCTCACCACTTTAACCAGTATTTCTTAAACTTTTCTTGCCCTTCAGCAATATTTTTATGCTCATCCCATCAAGTGTGCAGCAGCAGCAGCAGCAGCAGCAGCAAGGTTGGACCTGCACAGGTGTGCTGATGGAGCCAGTCTTGTGGGATGTAACATAAGCAGTCAAGTACAACACTTCCTGTTTGCCCAGAGTGGACACGCAGGGAGGGTGTTACTCCACAGCCAGGAAGACTTCCTGCCACACCTGGTCTGGAGCTTGCTCTCCCTGCGTGTGACCAGGTAGGTGGGCGTGCCCCTGGGAGACACCATAAAAGGGGCTGGTCATGCAGCCACCTCCCTTCTTCTTCCTCTTGATGCCATGCTCTCTTGATACTGATGTATTTTGCTGTCTGCTGGCTCTCAGCCACCAGGACATGGGCTCATTCCCATATGGGATGAACTCAAACCCTCTTCTGTAACTCTAAGCTAAAGCTTGCCTTCAGGGACCCAACTAGCTTCCTGCTATATATTGGGGAATGCAATCTGCTGCTGACTCACAAGCGTGACTTAGGAAGGACACTATTAAATCAATATATCCTCTCCTAGTATCTACAACATTCTCACAAATCTGGTGCTCCCGTTGGTACACCCACAGAGCCCCTACCCTGATTCCCCCCCCCCACATCCTGCTACCTGGTCCAAGTCTGGTTTAAAGAGAAGAATGAAAAGAAGGGAGAGCAGCAGGGGCCTTGAAGCTGCTTATCAGTAGTTTAGTAGCGCCTGGTCGGCAGACGAAGCAGACACACAGGCCACCTAGTCGCAGTCTTCCTCACTATGGCGAGGTGCGATGCATTTCTATTTAAATTATAGTCATTGTTTATAAATGTACACCTACACACAGAAATCGATGCTCTCTTTTTGGCCAACGCACAAGTGGGTGCCTTAATCTCCCTTGCTCATTTTATCCATCTGCCAACTCTTTTTTATATCATCCCTTCTTCAGAGACAGACGGTTTAAGCCCTCTCTTCGCTTAGATCTGCCTGTGGGGTGTCTGGATGGAGAGAACTGCATTCTCCAGCTTCGTTTTGTAACTGCAAAGTCCGGCGCATGAAAAGGCAGTTTTATTTAGACTCTCCTCCTCCTCCTCCTCCTCCTCCCTGCTGCCACGACCTCCTTGCTTGCTCCTCCCACAGGATGCAATGAAGCTTTGAAGGGACCTCAGAGCACAAAACAGTTTATCAATCAACTCCAGATGTACGTTCTCTCCAGCTATTGGAGGGGCGGGAAAAGCTGATGGGGGTAGCCAGTCTGGCACAAGGCTGGATGGTTATGGGAATCCCGTTTAGACTCTGGCAGGAGAACAGACAGTGAAAGCAATGATCTAAACAGCAGAATGGAGTTCCCTCTGCTCCCTCGCCTCCATCAGCACACATGTGCCAAAATGCAGCCTTTGCAACAAAGAGACACCCTCAACAGGACTGAGGAATATGCAAATTCAACAAATCTCAAACTTAGGCTCCACAATCCTGATTGCAGAATGTGCATCTTTTGCAAGCAGAATCATTTCACATGCATCCCCCACCCCTAGCAGCACACACACACACACACACACACACAAGCTCAGATTTCACCTGCTTTGTAGTTTGGGGTTGTTGTTTTTTTGAGGAGGCAGGGCATAGGCCTACTGTTTTCCTGATGATAGGAAAGGATATGATGGATTCATGGCCTGGACGACAATTGCACACTAAAGTGCCACAGTCTGGGATACTACTTTACGCAACTTACATCTGTAAAATGATAAATCACATAGTAGCTGTGGACACACCTTTAAACCTCTTTAGTTTGCAATAGTACAGCTATTTGCCTGGGAGTAGTCCCCATTCAAGTCAATGGTACTTACTTCTGAGCAGACATTTATAGGATTGCAATTTAATGAATGTTACAGGCCCCTCAGAAGAACATGGCATAAGCTGGCAGCCCCAGATGAAAGAGGAGGAGGAGGAGGAGGAGAAAAAAGAAGCAGATGGGGCTCCAGAAGATGAGCACCCAGGGATGGAGGTGAGAGGTCTTGCCCTTCTGCCTCCAGGTGGCAGAAAGGAGGAAGCAGATCTGCCAGCCCCTCCAGCAAAGCATGAAGCCTCATCAGGGAAGACTTTGACCAGCCAGAGGGTGGGCCTGAATAGGAGAAGGGGGTGTTGGTGCTGGAGGTGGAAGGGCAAGACACAGTCTTGTCACCAAGAACTGCCCAGACAGAGTGTGTGTAGCAGATTCAAAGTGCAAGAAGAGTCCCGTGAGTGAGCTTCCCCCACTTCAACTTTAAAAGCTTGGTGGGAGGGGTGTGTCAGCTGTTGAGACATCTTCATAGCTTCCATTTGGCTATGAACCTCTTGTACCTTGGAATCTTGACTTTTGGACCTTGTGCTTGCTGTTGAGCCTGTCCTGCCTTTAGGCTGGAGACAGATCTTTCCTTTACTCTCAAGTAAGAGCCGTTGCCGTAGTGTTTTGAGACAGACGCCTAACAGCAAAGTACTTGTGGACAGTAAGGCAGCTGTGGCAAAACTGATGGATCCCTTCTGAACATAAGTGACACTGGGCACTCCCTGTGTTACTCACCATGGGAGATACCAGCTGCTCCCTCCTACAAACACGCTACTGCAAGCAATAATAAATATGCTGTGGAATCTCAGGGTGCTTCTTCCAGATGGCAGCTCCTCAAGGCAATGGTAGCACCAGAATAGAAAGTGGAACAGGAAGTATCAAGGAGAGATACCGTCAAAAGCATGTGTGTTTCTTGTTACTGCTGCTAGCATTGCGCCAAAAATGCTGTGCTGCCCATGCTGGTCCCGATCCTGCTAGCTTGTTTGGATCGCTACTGATCTGTGCATGGATCATCAGTACAGGGTTCAGGTATGTGCATGTGCTGCAAGGATCAGGCATTGTCTGGAAATGTGCTCAGAATGTATTCGCGCCAGTGCTTAAAAAACTTTAACTCCCACTGTGTTTACAAGTGTGATGAGCTTTTTAAATTAAAAAAACAACAACACCCCGATACAAACTGCTTTACTTTAGACTAACATCTAAGGCTTCTGGGTGCTAAATTAGTAGAGAACAAGAGAGGGCTGTGAAGTCAAATCACTCAAAATTAAATAATTGTACAGAATCAGGGAAAAAGTTGCACAGCCTTCCTGCCACCCACCCCCAGCTTCTTTCTTTAAATAGTGAACACAAGGCCTATAGGCTGGCTGAAATGATCCTTAACTGCAGAACACTGAATGGAATTAATATAGTTGGAATTTGGAGTGGGAGAGAATAGAATTAGGCAATTTGGTATGAGCTGGTCAAAGAGGGGGGGGGAGAGTTCTACACAGGGGAAATTTTTTTTTAGACATTCTTCAGAAATAAATCAAGAAACCCATAAACACTTATTTTTAACCTGGCTGATGCAGCGTAAATACAGAACGGAAGAGGGGCTGCCCTCCAAAACCAGGGATTATGGGTTCATGCTCCAGCTAGGGCAACCTTTTTATTTTAAAAAATTAGCAAATTGGAGATTATCCAGGAAAAGGTTTGACCCACAAAATATGCACGCAGCAAATGCTCCGCGACAAGTGAACACTGGCAGCAAAGCAAACGAGATCAAAGAAAAGGAAGTGTATTTTGTTGGGAAGGAGAGGAAGGAGCAAGTAATCAGAATTTGGATGGAAGAAAGTAACAAAGGAGAAGGGGGTGGAACTGGCATGGTAAGTCAGTGTACACTTTCACTCCTGATCTGACGTCAGTGCTGGCCCATCTTTGGAGTGGTGAATGAAGAGTTAGGTGAGGTCCATCCGTCCCCCCAATGGCACAGAAATATATGTGTAGCAGCTGGGGAAATGGCAGCTGAAAGTCCTGCCTGAACAACATGGGAAGGTAGGTCCTGTAAGTGGCAGAAGCTTACAGATCTTATGTGCATTTTCTACTGTTTCACCTTTCTGCATCCCAACTCCCCACGACATGTCTTAACGTCTCTAAAAGAGGGAATAATAAAGGGGGAGCAATAAAGAACGGAACAGTCTGCAAAAAGAAAAGAAGAAAATGGAGTTGCTCTGTTCCTACCAGCACTGCCTATTAATCAATCAATCAATCAATCAATCAATAATTTTATTATTTATACGTCACCCATCTGGGTATCCGAAGCCTCTCTGGGCAGCTTACAACATATCTAAAAACATACCAGTAATAAAAACATCAATTTTTAAAGGATTCCCTAAACAGGGCTGCCTTCAGGTGTCTTCTAAAAGTCAGATAGTTGTTTATTTCCTTGGCACCTGAAGGGAGGGCATTCCACAGGGAGGGCGCCACTACCAAGAAGGCCCTCTGCAGCTCCACCTCATACTTTAGAATCCCCTTCGGGAATACAAAGCCTGATACCGTCAGCAGTAAGTCAAAGTAGCAACCTCCAGGGCCTTGAGATTACCAGCGATGAGGAAAATGCGAACAACTTTGGATTTAGGCCGAGCAGCACCGCTCAGTTGTCGCCCCCTCCCCCAGGTGCACCCCCATCCCTTGAAAATGTCAGATGAGGCTCACCAGCCTTGAAAGAAACGGCAGATTTCACAGCGGATACTTCAGGCTACACACTGCAGAGCATTTTGAAGACTTCAAGGCACTCCTTATCCATCTCACTTTAGTCCTGGGGATTATGGGAACTGAATTCTCTGTGACCGATACAATAGTTTGCCGGAGGGGGTCATGGAAGCTCACAATGATTAGTTTGGCCATCCATGCTGCAGATTCTGCCCTCCCCTTCAAATGTACAAAGAGGCACTAATAATACAATAGCACAGCACGAGTGATTATATGGGCACAGAGAAGAGGTTATCTGAGCCCCTCTTTGGTTCGCAGGGGCATTGTGGGACTGGCTGTCAAAACATTCCAAGCTCTTCCTGCTCTCAGCATGTCTAGAAATCTGTTTATTGCAGACCGCTGCACTTTAATTAATTACAGGGGGCATAATCAGGATCCTGGTTCTTAAAAGAGTTAGACATTACCGTTCCTGCAGGCAAGGATCTCAGTAATTATTGTGTCAGGCAGGGTACTACTGGCAAGGAGGGAAACTGCAGGCTGATACAGTAGGTGAGCCAGGGACATTGCATGAGGCAAGGGAAGCAATTAAATGGGCAACATTTCCCATGTCAACACCACAGAGAGCCATTTTGCTGTTGCATATCTGTGTACATCAGAAATGGAAGCAAAGGAAAGGTGGGCAAGGAAACTGGAAACGGGGAGAAACCATGTACGGCGTGGGTGTAAGCTTCTCAGGCAGGAGTTAGGTGAACCTAGTGGGCCTCAAAGTACAGTGGGATATTTTGTGCCATCCAGCAGGGACGGGGAACCTGCAGCCCTCCAGATGTTGATGGGCTCCTCTGGCATGGCCAGGGGTGATGGGAGTTGTAGTTCAGCAGCAGGTGAGGGAGGGACCATAGTTCCCCCACCTTCACTGTGCAGCTCCTTACATCATTGTGTAGCACCTAAAGCCAATACACCTTCCCCTGGAATTTTGTCCAAAGGGACCCGTGTAGAACATCCAACAAGTTCTAGCGTAGCCTAAGCCATTGAGAATGAAACTCTTTGGTTCCAGAAGACTTTACAACAGAGGGAGAGAGAGTAGTATAGCGGGCATCTGCTGGGCTGATTCCCCCTCCCCCCGTTCACCCTTTCGCTGGAAGCAGATTACTAAGCCCCTCTGCCTCTTATTCATCTGCAGATGGTGCAGATTTGACCATCACACATCTGTTTATGCTTTTACAGTGCATTAGAGCCCAGGGAGCAAAGAACAGAGAAAAAGAGGAAGGGCAATGTAGAGACCATGGCTAGGAGAATAAAAAAAAGGGGAGAAGGATGAGAACAAGAGAATGGTAGAGTTATGTCCCATATGGCATTAACCAAATGAAACCAATTACTAAACTTCTGACACAGTTGTGGGGAACTTTTGGCTCTCCAGCTGTTGTGGAACTACAGCTCCCATCACCCCTGGTCACTGGCCATGTTTGCGAGGGCTGATGGGAGTTGTAGTTCAGCAACATCTGCAGGGCCAAAGGTTCTCCGCACCTGTTCTAACAAATCCCAGTTCTCTGGGAAGGCAGTAAACGGCTAGGATGGCTAAAGATCAGGGATGATAGAAGCTTTACTCCAGGTGTAACCTGGAGAGCTGAAGGTCTGCCACCCCTGCTATATGGTGTTGTTCAGTTGTTCAGTCGTGTCCGACTCTTCGTGACCCCATGAACCAGAGCACGCCAGGCATGCCTATCCTTCACTGCCTCTCGCAGTTTGGCCAAACTCATGTTAGTAGCTTCAAGAACACTGTCCAACCATCTCATCCTCTGCCGTCCCCTGCTATATACTTCCTTAAAAAGTTCTAGGAACTGCCTACTGCTATATACTTCCTTAAAAAGTTCTAGGAACTGCCTACTGTCAAAGAGATAGAGCAGAACCCCTTTGAGCTGTTAAGACTGTCCTTGGGAGCTTTCTGGAAGACTGATGCTCTGTTGCTGTTGCCCTTTTCCATGGAAAAGAGCACTTTTAAAAGGGCAAACCACAGCCCAATGCTTGGAATTTGCTGTTCCCCTTTCTTTAATTGTATTCCTTTGTTCATCCTCATTCCGCATCAACGCATCATCACCAATGTCAGTATTCCAACTTAAGTGGAAGAGTCGGTTTTCTTTCCATACCCCACAAGGCCATTAGTATATAAATAACCTACAGATGACTACAGTCAGGTAGACTCAAGTCTGGAATACCAACTTATCTCAAAGAACATGGCTGTCACTTTTGTGCTGTTGCTGCCTGCCCAACATTGCCGCTTTTTCGTTTTAGAAAAGAGGTTTAAGTCAACCAGCTCGATTCATCATTCCTAAGGTCTACTAGGGGATCTTTACACTGAGCACTGGTGGCATCTGTGGAAGAGTTTCAAATTCTGTCACACTGACAAGGAAGAGAAGTCACCCAGGATTCGAAAACAAAAACAAAAAAACCCTAAGTCACTTCTATCTGCAACTCTGACTGATATCTAGCTATTTGGAGTGCTGGCAAGATTCAGAGCTCAGTGGTTGGGGCTGTAGCTCAGTGGTATGGGGTCTGCTTTGGATTCACAAGGTTCCAGGTTCAATCACCAGCATTTCCAGGTAGGGCTGGGAGTGCCCTTTGTCCAAAACCCAAGAGAGCCACTGTCAGCCAGTATGGACAATCCTGAGCAAGATGGACCAGTGGTCTCAGTATAAGGCAGCTTCCAATGATCCAATTTTGTATTAATATGCTGGATAGCTTGGTTGGTAGAGTATGAGACTCTTAATCTCAGAAACATGGGTTAGGCAAAATATTCCTGCATTGCAGGGGGTGGGACTGATGGCCCTCGCGGTCCTTTCCAACAATACAATTCTATGATTCTATTATCCTAGCACACCACTTTTTTCTCAATGCGACAAAGTAGGGATGATATCAACTTCTAGTTGTGGGGACAGCACAAGCTTGAGAGCTTCACTGACTTGTCCTTAGCTGAGCTCCAGCCTTCTTGTTGTGTTGCCCACTGAATTCTTGGGAAATCAGCAGCTTGCATTTTCCCACTAAGAGCCAAACTTTGCACGACACCACAGTACATCTGCATTTGCCAGACCTACAGCCCAAATGGGAAGGAGCTGTGGCTGATCTCTCCTCCTGAGACGCAGGCCTAGAAGATACACACAAGCAGAAAGACACACTTGCCAAGTGCAGATGCTAGTTTTGGGAGCATGTGTAAAAAGGGTAGTGCTTCCAATCCCAGTGCTTACTATATAAAACCCTGGCATTATATCCAATGTGACTTGAGCAATTCAGATCCCCTTTGATCTTACATCCCTTGAGATGGGTCAGTGGGAAGCACGGTTTTCTAAAAGAGAAGAAGAAGAAGAGTTTGGATTTGATATCCCGCTTTATCACTACCCGAAGGAGTCTCAAAGCGGCTAACATTCTCCTTTCCCTTCCTCCCCCACAACAAACACTCTGTGAGGTGAGTGGGGCTGAGAGACTTCAAAGAAGTGTGACTAGCCCAAGGTCACCCAGCAGCTGCATGTGGAGGAGCGGAGACGCGAACCTGGTTCACCACATTACGAGTCTACCGCTCTTAACCACTACACCACACTGGCTCTAAAATGGCCACTGGGCATCTTCTCCTTCCATTATGTCGTCAGACTAATGGTGGCAGCCATCTACCCCTGTGAAGCTAGACAGATGCAAGAAAGGACATCTTCTCTTTTAATATTTAACTGCTTAAAGCCATTGGGAGGAATTCAACATCACCCTAACACAATGTTGCATGAGTGTAAGTGTTTTGGCTTGCCCAGTGAAACAAACTCCCCTCTGCTCCTCCCATGCACTGTTCTGGGGGGTTCTACAAATCCCCCCAAACCTATTTAGTGGGGGGGTATGCAGAGAGAGGAGAGGGGGGGAAGCCCCTTTGCACTAGCAGGAGTTCTTGAACTGGGTCCCAGTTGCACAACTACTTAGTTGAATCCAGCCCATCATATTCAGGAATCCTCCATAGTTTCCATAATTTGTGTTGTTTGCGGACAGGGTTAATCTTTAGAAGAATGCCAGAAAGTACTAATACCTGAAGGAGAACAATAACAATAAGAAAAAGCACCTGAGCAGCTTAGGAATCACAGCTCTGCTCTGCAGTCTCCAAGCCCAACTGCGAAAGGCTCAAACTCTTGCAACCAACTATTTGGGGATAATCTATGAGCCAAGGAAGTATTCATGAAGTGAAATTAACTAGTGAATAAATTCGCATAGATTTGAGAAAGCCGTAAGCTCCTTGTGGACAATTTACGAGGAGAGAAAGAGGTGACATTTGTCAAGTTAATAAATCAGCCAGATAAATTATGCTTTTATGAATTATTCACTCGGCTCAACAGTTGCAAGGAAGAGAGAAGCATGCAGAGCGAAGTGCACTGAGGAGACTTTTTTCAAGGCGCTTCAAATGGGCATGGCTGGCAGGAGGAGGCTTGGAAATCAATTGAGCATTTGATTCAGACAGTTCCAGGAGGAGCTCTGCTCACCCAAATAATTACGGGTTTGGTCAGCTCTAATAGAGAAGACAAAGAGGCTGGAGGAAAGATGGTGTCTTGAGACTTATTCAGCAGAGCTACTGCACGGCATAGCCAGAGGCATGAGTGGCAAACCCCTGTGGAAATCCAAAGACATGGGGCACTGACAAATACCTGTAGGTCAAGGGGTGGGGCAATTTCTAGTGGGAAAGTGACAGGAAAAGACAGCTTGGGGGAAGAGTAAGGTGGGGAGTTGGGGGCTGCAAGTGAAAGAAAGATTGAGGTCCACTTAAAAAGAGCACCCACTCCCCGTTTTGCAGATGGCCGACTTTACAAGATACGGGTCTGCCACTGTAGAGTCATGAGTGCATATCCGCTAGGCTGTGCCACATTTTCATGGGTTTTCTTGTTTTGAGACTCAGGCTTACAGATGCGCACACAGTTTTCCATCAAGCAAGCTGCCTATTTTATCCACGAACCCTGGGGTTACTCCAAAATCAGAATCTCTTGCTCTGTGTTTCTCAGAGGCTTTTTGCAGCTACAACGGCTGCACACAGAAAACCTGCCATATATATCAAACTGCTTGATGTCGCAAGAAGAGGCCCTGCTCAAATCAAACAAATAAATAAATACATGCCCTAAGGTTATTGACCAGAACCCTGTGGGAGAGGTGCAGCTGTGAACATCAAGCATAAAACAAAATTATAATTTTCTTTTCTTTTGTAGTGGAAAGAAGGGCAGTGGCTTTCATAGGTAGCCTCGCAGGGCTGCTGCATTCTGCTCATGCCTTTGTTTCCTCCCACCTCACCCTGGGCAATCTACGCTCTCCATTCTCATTCTACACCCACCCCACCACCCCCAATCTGCATTTCACAGGGCTGTGCTGCGTGTGATCTGGGATAAACACATCTTCTCAGCTCAGCCACTTGATTTCGCAATTACAAAAAGCAATGGGTTCCAGGTATAAAGCCCCAGAGGTGATGTCAGCGGGGGGGGGGGATGTGTGGGTGGGTGTGGCGGGGAGGCAAGCATAAAGCCCTTGGTACAGCTTGGGGGGAATCAATGCATCAGTTAAAATCACACAATTATGATGAATGCTATGGGTGGTCGAAATAATTTTTTTTAAAAATAATAATAAATTGTCCAGTAGCACCTTAGAGACCAACTAAGTTTGCTCTGGGTATAAGCTTTCCTGTGCATGCACACTTCTTCAGATCCACTGAAGCAGAAGTCACCAGACCCTTATATATAGTGGGAGAGTGGGGTGGGGTATTTCTCAGAAGGGTAGTAGGAGATGGGTGGTTGGCTCAATGGGTGTGGTAAACCTGTTGATGACTATGGGTGGTGCTCAACTAAGCTTTACTAAACAGTAGAATGGTTGAAATTAATGGGCCTAACTAACTAAGTCGTGGGCCTAACTAACTAACTAGCCCTTTAATTTCAATGGGTCTGCGTGGCGTGAAACTTCGTTGAATACCAAACTTGTTTGTTTTTCAGACAGCAAGAAGAAAAAGTTCCACTTGCTTAACCTCATGATCTGTCAGCAGATGGCAGATGCTCCAGATCTGACTTTCCCAACCTGTTGTCCTCCAGTTGGCGAGGAGAACATGGCCAATAATCTGAGACGATGGAAGCTGTACATCAGCCATGTCCAAAGTCCATTTTGGGGGTCTAATCTGGCCTGCTGGTTGGTTTAATCCGGCCCCTGTGGCAGTTTAGTCCAAAACCTCTGGAGGGTACCCAGTTTGGAAAAGGCTGCTTCACTCCATATGCAATGGAACTGCAGAACGCCAACAGTGAAGGAAAAGGCTGCCACACCTTTATCCTCCTCAACATCTTGAAATATCCGCTGAGTATGGCCAGAAAGCTCTAGAATTATCCTCTCCAGTAACAGCTTTGACTCTTTCTCCAACACACCACGGCCCTTCAGAGCACAGTGGATTTCTCTTGTTTTCAATGTCACTGAAAACTCTACAGTGCTCATTATTTTTGTCGTCTTGATGGGGCAAATGTTGTTCCAGCCCTGTGGCTCTGAGACAACAGGGACATAGCCAGGAATTTGTTCAAAAAGGGAAATTAAATTAAGCAAGCAAGCATCCGATTCTATAGTCCTAATATGACAAAGTGCCCTGTTTGAGGTTGAATGTGTGTTCATTAAAAAAAAAGGTTTTAGATGTGCAAAACTGAATTTGTTTTGGCTATATTCAAAATTACCAGGGGGCATGTGACGTATAAGGTTGTAGCATGGTGAATGTTCTGTGCTAGGACTCTACAGCATTTTGCATTTCTGAAATCCATTGGACACAGAATTTTAAATGGTGCTTCTGCATGGGCTTGAGGTGCTACTGTCTTAGCTGTCAGTTGTCTTATCTTCTCCCAGTTTAGGGTCCATGGGGAAGCTGGGTTGATGCTGGGATTTGGTAACAGGACAGTGGCCACATCCCAGACATCAGGGTCATGGCAAGGCAAGGCCAACAGTACAGCCAAATCTGGTGGGCACTGCCAGATCCACAGCAGGGCAGCACCCTGGAGAGCTCACAGCAGCCAGTGCTTGCTGGGATTCACTCAACAGCAGCTGGTGACTCAACACCCTGCTTATCTTTTCTGATGCTTTAGGAGCACTGGCTAGCTTGAACAGCCTTAATTGACCCACCCCCTCTCTAGTTCCTACAGAGTGCCCTCTAAGCTAGAAGAGTCTAGAAAGGCTACACCCTCTGGTCTGGATAGTCTGTGGGTCGGTGATAGCTCCCCAAGTAATGTTTTCCCTCCTTCTGAGCCAGGAAGAGGATTGTGGCAAGAGAACTCGCCAGCAATTCCTTGACCCCAGATCCTTCCATAATGTTTACTGAGATTTAAATCACATTTAGCAAAGAACCCTTACAATATTACTTAAAAACTTCCTCTTTGCACCTTCTTCCTCTAATTGCTTGTTATCCAGCATGGCACGGCATTGGTGACCAATACCCTCACTTGGTCAGTTCCTGCTTTAATTACCATCTTGCCCTTTTTTTGTTTTTGGTTTTTGCCCATCAGCAAACAATTAGAAGCAGAAGTTGCAAGGAAGAAGTTTCTAATTTAAGGCACAATAGCCTTTACGAGCCTATGTAACATTTTGCTAGTCCACACAGGGGAAGCTGGTGCTATAGTGGCATTTTAAGTAAGGGAAATGGGATACAAATCAGGCCCAAAAAGAAAAGGAAAAAAGTCAGGAAGATAATGTAGAAAACAAGAGAATGCAACAGCTAGTAATGACATCGCCTGAATACTCCATTAAAAATGGAGTGTAATAGCAGGTGGCAATTCCAGACTAAGGCTGCAATTCTATTCCTACTTACCTGCCAGTGTATCCCATGGATTTCAATACATCTTACTTCTCAGTAGACAAGGTTAGGACAGCAGCCTAAATGACTAGTGTGCAAGCAACCCGGATTGCAAAAAGTTGTTTTTAATGAAGCCTGTGCAGTTTGCACAGAGAAGACGCAATTAGGAATGCTGGAATAGGGGGATAATATGATGCAATGCTGAGCAATTGCCTAACCTAATGCAAGAGGGAATCCAATGAGAACACCCCAAATGTAGCCAACATGTCACCCAGAAAGAAAGCTGACTGGTGTGGCAAACACATTTGCTCTTAGTTCCCTGTTCTTAGTTCCTCCTGTCTCTCTCTCTCCACAGTCCTTGACTTGACGCAATCTCAGACTGGTATTTAAAAAAATATTTTAAAAAATTCAAATAGATGTCACTCCCTGTCACAGATTTCCTTCGCACTGATGTGACCTCTGAGTCCCTGGAGACAAGCGGATGTCTCAGAGATCCATTCTCAGGGTTATAAAAACCAGCAGCCCAATATAAACAAGCACTTTCCTCTTGCAGGAAAATGTCAGAGAAGCAGACACTGGGAACCCAGCTATGGGGAGCAGAGGGCAGGGAATAATAGGAGCAGAGATGTATCCCACCCCAGACCCCACTTTCCCACATTAACACAGTGGGAAAGGATGAGCAGGAGAAACGTTGAAGCTATAGCCGACATCCTGTACGTATACCAGAATAACATGGCTCCAACAGCCCTTAGATTTGCTTCGTTTTAATCTCGCCATCCTACTGTATACGTTGTTGATCACATCACACTGCCTTAGGCTGTATAACACGAACACCAAAAACTCTTTTGCAAAGCTGAGCTTGCAACTTAAAATGGGGGGAAAGCAGAGCAGCCCGACTCATTTCTACCCTGTTTCACACTCACTCCAAATTTCTAGCAGTGCCTTGGCTGGGGTGGGATATTATTTTTCTCCTAATATGTTGGACCCAGTATCATTCCTATGATGGCACTGAAAAAGCAGCTTGAACTGGAAATATGGAAGTGCTTAAAGAGCTACAGATTTTCCCTATTCCATGAAAAAAGTCCAGTAGTTGATTTTATTTCTGTGTCATTGCATGGTGGTGGGTCTGCCACTGGGGACTGCCTGGTTGGCACTCACCCCCTAGCAGGGCCTTTTCAGTGGCGATTCCCTGGTTGCAGAACAACCCTCCCAACTAGGCTGCACCTGTCTCCATTCTATTAACTTCCGCGAGGAATTTGAAAACATTCCTGTTTACCCAGGCATTTGGTAGTTGAACAGGAACAGATTTGTTCATGGCAACCCCAAGGACAATGAATATTTTTTTTTAACTGTGACTGCTTTTAGCATGTTTTTAAATATAACTGGTTTTAGAATGCTTTAACTGTTCCATAATGCTTTGTTTTGCTTTTAAATTATGGATCTGCTTGCCACCCATAGTTTCTTTGTGGGGAAGGGTGGGGTATTATTATTATTATTATTATTATTAATTTATTTATACCCCGCCCATCTGGCTGGGTTTCCCCAGCCACTCTGGGCAGCTTCCAACAAAATATTAAAAATACATTCAATTAGTAATTTAATTTATTTATTAATTATTATTATTATTATTATTATTATTATTATTATTATTATTATTATTATGTCTATGAGTGAGGAATGATTTTTTTCCTTTGAGTTATATTGGTGTCAGCTTTCAACACGATACTTTATTAAGCCAATAGTTCCCCCCCCCCCATAGCAGAGATGGGGAGTCTCTGGCCCTACAGATGTTGAACTCCAGCTCCTTTTTGCTTTAAACACAGTGCAGCAACACCTGGAGGGTCACAGTTTCCCCATCCCTGCCCTATAGGCAATTGCAGCATGGACCACCTTGCTCCTTCTGTCTTGATGGCTATTCTGTGTTCTAAATTCTATAGGCTGAGCAGTGGGGAAATTCTGAATATGGGCAACGTAGTGCGGTGGATGAACTGGAAGGCCTTCCTTTCCCTTCTGTCCACCTGTGAACCCACATTTTGCCCTCCATAACAGAGACCAGAAAATAACCGTCCACAGAACCACCAGCTTCAACCTGTCAAAATACAAGCAGCCAGATTATATTGGATTCTCTCTCTCTCTGTGTGTGTGTGTGTGCGTGTTTAAATGAAAAATGCAAGTTCCCCAGTACTTGGGTTTTTAAAAAATATATATTAAAAAATATAGTTGGGTTGTTTTTTTAATAAAATGAAATCCAGGTTCCTTTAAAAATCCATAAAAAGGAGCACATGAAAAAGTTAAATCTCTAGGTTAGTAATCTGAGGAGTTTGCAACAAATGTGAGGTGGGCTAAGAGGCATTTTAGCTGTGATACAGCAGTGGCAAAACTCTTCCTGTCTAGTCCTAGAGCAGGTCCTTTGAGTACAAAACCACCATGAAATCTACTGCAATAAGGAAAGTAGTTTACACAGGAAGATGTCACATATTTCTGCATAAACTACTTTACTTACAGAAGCTACTTTCATGGTTGAGAAAAGGAGAGAAAAGGATAGTCCTCTGAGCTTTCCTGTTACTGTAAGAAATGATGAGTCTATAAATCTGCATAGCTGTGATAGCTCAGCACAGACTTAAGCGGGTTGGAGAAGAATCAGGTGGCTGCTTGCCATCCAGTGTGTCTATTTTATTGACTTACTCATTTCCCCCTCCCATCCCATCTCTAGCCAATGGGCCTCAAATTTTGCTGTTTTTCTAAACGTTCATTCTTCTGACCATTAAAAGCATTAAGAAGAGCCCTGGTGGATCAGGCACTTGGCCCATCAAGTCCATTATCCTGTTCTCTCAGTAGCCACCCAGAAGTCCATGGGAAACCCACAAGAGTTCTGTCCCCAAGGGGTTCACAATCTAAATAAACCAAATAGGTGGTTTGGGGGAGGGGGCAAATTAACGACTGGCCCCCTGATCAGGAGCACACTGTAACATTCCATTGCAGATCCCACTTATCTTTCTATTTCTCCTCCTTGCATGTCACTGTAACCTTGAGACTACTCAGGTCAACAGGAGTTCTGCCTTTATTTCAGAGTGACTGCTCCAGGCTTAAATAAACAAACCCATCCATGTAAGTTTATGTCTTGCCTTGTAGATTCTCTGACATATAATTAGCTGAACAAATTGAATGACGTGAGCTTTATTATTTTTTAAAAAAAGCATCTTCATTTTAATTCAATTATCTGAAATCTGTCCGTATTACTGCACTCCTCAAATGATGCAAATTGTTCTAATTAGAGCATTCTAAGGATATAAACACTTGGATTTTACCCATTAATTTGAAAAGCCTTATTAAATTTCTGCTCCGGCAACAGTGGGGTATTTATTGCAAGCAGAGGCCCCAATCTACATAAGTGTTTACTTGGGAGTAGGCACGCAATAGACCCATAAGGCTGCAGGAGGAGATCATTCCACATTATTTTGGAAATGCATTGTGCCCTGTGGTACTGAAGCACTGCCACAAGCAGCCCTTGTTACAGGAAGAAGGAAGGGAAAGGGGTTGGGGCAGGGGGGAGAGAGAGAGAGAAGTGGGAAGGAAAGTAAGACACGAATGATAAACTGGCAGTGGTGAGATACAGTCACTGCCACAACTCCTCCACCTTCCCCTCCAATATTGTGTGTGACAGGCACAAGAACTGAGCCAACTTTTTGAGAGCTTGGTGGTATTTATATCAAAATTTGCATGTTCAGTGAGAGAGACCCTTTCATAAAAAAACCCCTAATGAAATCAAAAGTGTTCTGGTTTTTTTGGACAAGCCTCAGACACTGACTGTAGAGTTATGAGGCTCCAGGGAATCTCATAGCTCTGAGTCTAGCCAACTGGTCACAAAGTAGAGAAGAGAAGTTCCCAAACGTTGAGAGGAAGGGAACTGTGCAGTCCCTCAAAAAATCTGACCAGGTCATATGAACAAAACCTTTGCATGATTGGATGTCGTCATCGAATGCCTAACTCAGGGATAGCCAACATTGTTGTTGTTGCTACTGCTGCTGCTGCTGCTGCTATTTATTGGCCATCCTTCACCCTATGTGTCCAGGGTGGGTTTCAACAATTAAAACGCAACATTAATACTAAAACACAAAATTTCACAGTATTAGAAACCGTTTAAAACAACCCCAAATTACAGAAATAGGGTGGGTCCTAAAAATATACATCTCAAGTATGAAAAGTTGGGGGAAAGAGGTGCATCTTCCTGATTAACCAAAAGCTATACGTACCGGTATAATGAAGGTGCCAAAAGCACCTCTGTGGGAAGCAAGTTCCACAATTTAGCGGCTGCCACAAAAACCCCTATCCAGGGCAACCACCACCCCCAACTTCTGTGGGCAGCGGAACAACCAAGAGGGCACCCTCTGCCATTCTTAAAAGCTTGAGAGGGTCTGTAGTGAACAAGGCAGCCTTTCAGGTATTTGGGTCCTGAGTCATTTAGGACTAATGCAGGCACCCTAAATTGGGTGTAGTCCGGAAACGAACTCGCAACAAGTGCAACAGTTTTAAAACAGGGTTATATGAGCTCTGAAGGGAACCCCCACCAGTAATCTGGCTGCAGCATTTTGGGCCAAGTTTCTGAGTCATCTTCAAGGGCAACTCCACATAGAGCACTTTGCAGTAATCCAATCTAGATGTTACCAGACCATGGAGTACAGTGGCCAGGTCATCTCTGTCCAACCGGGGCCATAGCTGGCCAACCAACCAGAGCTGGAAAAAAGCAATCTCTATCTCTCTCTCTCTCTCTCTCTCTGTGTGTGTGTGTGTGTGTGTGTGTCAAAAGGGACTTGGAGCAGGACCTCTGATGTAAATTTCAGGTGTGTGGTAGAAAGCCAAGAATTCTGCATTTCATTTCAGTTTCCTGCCTCGAAGCTGGGATTCCTATACAAGTTTTCCAGTTTCTTTTAAAAACTCTCCAATGATGATTCCACCATAAGAAATTTTGGCTGCTCCAGAAGGGAGACACAAGAGAAATGCCAGCCAGATTTGTGTGTACGTGTTTTCTGAAAAGCAACTAAATGAATCCTATATAATCCATTAGGACTCTTCAGTTTCATATATTTCCCAAAATGGGTGTAGGTTTCTTGCATTCTCTCTCACTGGGATTATTTCATGTCTATTCCAAACAGCTGTGCACAGGCTATGCACCTGATCGTGTGCTTCCCAATTTGCATACATACCCAGTCTTATTTACATTTGCGCATATTTTTTAAAAAGCAGCAATCTACAGCGAAGCTTGCACGCTACTGACTTGCTTAACACAAGAACAGCTGTATCTCCTTTCACCCATCAAGTATCACAGGAATATCCCCGTAGCAGGAGCATCACAGTTCAGCAAGCTGTCTCTACGTCAGTTGCTAAGATGACAAAGCTCTCTGACCTACGCCGGGCTCTCCTTAGACCTGCTGGAATAACATGGCACCTTTCCATCATGACACATTAACAACAGCAAGGTATTTCCCAGCCACTTATAGCCTGGATGAAAACATTACATCAGCCAGGCCTTCCCACGGAGCCAGCTGAGGCCCGGGGATTAAGAAGGGGTGGTCCCTGCCTCTCACTAGGAGCCTGTGACGTGCTTTGTAACTGAACTGATTGCATCCTGTCTCCCAGTGTAACTGGGCATGGCCCTCAGAGCCAAGAGCATCTCTCTCAGTTAACAACAGGTTTCCATACTAAATGCCAAGGGGCGCACCTACACAGAAGGAGTGCCAGTCAGGGTGCCGCAGGAACAGGACTACTGCGGTAAGAAGCTTTGCTCTTTACAAACGGTGCTTCTTGTGGCAGTTCTCAAAACCTGACACCGGTGTTTAACATTTCCTAACTCCCAGATCGTCAGCCCAGGGCACCTGCAGAGTGTCAGCCCGCACTGCAAGGGCTACACAGGCCACTGTGGCACTTGTTTGCGCATGACTTAGACATGCAGGAGTGAAAGCACATCTACTAGGGTAGAGAGTTAATGAGTCCCAGGTGGCATTCCTGCTGTTCCACCTCCTCTGGGACTTGCCAGCCTTTGCAGCACAGCTACATGGGCCCAAAATAGGAAAGGAGAGCTCCCTGGATATTTGCACAAAGCAGAGGTAGACTTCAGCAGAGAAGAAATGCAGAAGGGAAGAAAGAGCAGGTAGACCACCCTGGTCCCTGTGCAAATAATGAGACCTCTTGTTCTTAAAAGGCTTTGTGCTTGAGAAACGTGGTTAGCAAGATAGCTAAGGTTCTAATGCTACAGAGATTTCGAAGATGATCCTGTTGAAACAGTCTAAGAAACAGGAACACGTAAATGTGATCATCTTTCATGGGCCAATTCCGTGCGGCACAATCAGAGGGAAAAGCACACACAAGATTTGTACAGATTTGTAGCCAGGTTGGCATATTGCAGTTAGCTGAAACAATAAGAGCCAATGTGGTGAAATGAACAAAGTGTTTGACAAGGTTGAATACACAACATATAATGAAAGCACATCTTTCCCCGCAAAGACTTCAGGAAACTGTAGTGTGTTAAAGGGTGCTAGGAAGTGCAGCTCTGTGAGGGATAAACTGCAGTTGTGTGATGTTTCCATTTAAATCACAGCAATCATTTCTAAGTTTGCATCTCTACATATAAATGCAAATTTTATGCAAACTGGTAATCTTTTTTGCTCTCTCTCTCTTTTTGGTGACACCCTAACTACAGCTTCCTAACCCGGAGCCCACCTTGGCTCTGATCCAGACCTGACTGGATGGTTCAGCCCACTTCCAAGGCAGCAAGCAATGAAGGAATTTTAAAAATCCAAGTTATTTTGTCATTTCCGTAATTGCTTTCCATTAGCAAAGCAATTGTTCGATGGTGGTTTAAAAGTGACACTGCCAAATGGCACAAGTCGATCATGCTCCTCCCTGCATTTTCCTCCCATCCCAACTAGCAGCGCATCATTGCCTAGGAACTGATATTGGAAACAAAACTAAATAGCAAGCAGTCACTTCACTTTTCAGCCATTTTTGCCACTCTGGGTGTTTATAGGCCACAAGCTTCTAAATATATGAGATACATGCACATGTATGTATAAAATTTATCTGGTGAGTAGCTTCTACCTGTTCTGAAATATCCTCCATCAGTTCCCCTTCTGAACTCCACCGCTGTAGCTTTCGGTATCTATTAGGTGCATATATAGAAATGCAGCTTTTCACGTGCTACTGTTGCCTTGCTTTCCAAAACAGTGTATAGGCACCAGAACAGGACTGCTCCCCTGAGAGCAAAAAGGTAGAGTAAAGCAAACCTTTAGCCTTGGCAAGTCAGTGCACAGGGAGGAGGCAGGCCAATCAGCTGTCTTTGTCTCAGCTACATAATTCGTTTGGATCTGGATTCTGTTAGCATTTGGCGTCTCAGGAGCCACATCCCCAGCGGTTCCTGCGAGCCTCGGGGGACATGTCAGCCTGTAGATTCTATACCCCCAAGGGAATTGTATCCCCCAGACAGTGAGGTGGGTTTGCAGAGTTCTGAAGGCATCATTTGAAAAAGAGACTGGCGCTCATGAAACGGAAACAGATCAAGCAAACTAAAACTCAGTAGACACGACCACCCCCTAAGCATCTTCTGCCGCAGTGCAGAACCCACATGAAAACACAGGTCATTACTGAGTCTTTTCTATGGCGACATTGCTCTGCTACCAACACATCCTCAGCAGTGCTATTTTTCTAGAAAAAGAGGTGCCAGAACTCACCACGAACACCTCCCTTGTTCTTTTATAATGACAGTGGCACCCACCTGAGAGGTGCCGGAACAGAGTTCCAGCTGAAAAAAAGCCCTGATCGTCAGGGTGTAATCCAGTGGAGCTTTCATTAGTGGTTTAGCACCAGCTCCTTCTATGCCCACAAGGAGGTAGTCACAACCCCTCACCCATCTTGATCCACTGGTGCCTCTCTCTTCACCCAGAGGCACACTCCCAAGTCTGCAACAAACCTCTCAAGCACTACCCCCTCAGTGCCCTACAGCCCTAACCTGCAATCCGCCCCTTGAGTGAATCCACCTCTGCTTCCTCAAGGCTCTTGATCTCATCTTAAGAACCTAAGAAGACCCCTGCTGGATGAGGCCAAGGTCCCTCCAATCCAGTGTCCTCGCTGTGGTCAAGTGGTTGCCCCAAAGGGAAGCCTGGAAGCAGGACCAGAGCAGAACAGCAGTCTCACCAGCCGCGAGCCTCAGCAACTGGCATTGAGAGGCATACTGCCTCCCTCTGAAAGTGGAGACGGAACATAATTGTCATGGCCAGATAGTCTTATCCTCCATAACTTTGTCTTAGGCTGCATTCAGACATGGGGTTTATTGCATTAGCTTTACTGCTTTTAATACTAGTGTTCTCTCCTGATTTCTAACGTTCCTTTTGCACTATACTACCTGTTGTGTGGAAAAAAAACTGTGGCTTTATTATCAATATAGCATTATGTCACACAAAATTTAAAACAACAGGAAAAGAACTGCATGCCATGATAACACCCCAAATTTCACCATGTTAAACTCTTGCAATTTTCCAAGTTAACAGGGCTGCAAATGGATTTTTTTTCCTGGAAACAATTAATATGGAAATGAGCATTGAACTCCCACTAGATAGCACTGGATTTATTCCTGCATCGCAAGGGGTTGGGCTAGATGATCCTCAGGGTCCCTTCCAACTCTACAGTTCTATGATTCCAGAACTGGCTTTTTTATCACCCGAAAGATCGCATAAAACACAAAAATGGTCAGGTATGGAAACATCAGGGGGAATGGAATAAAAATGCCATCCGAATGCAGCCCAAATCTTCACACACAATTTTCGCTCAGCAGAATCTCATAACAATAGCAACAAACAAGGAACCATAAGTTACCTTAATTCATTTTCAAATATAGATAATCAATTGTGCTACAGCATGCACCACATTTTAAATTGTTTCCATAACTTACACATTTCAAATTGCACCAAAAACAAAAAACAAAAAACATTAATGGTGATACTGAATCTTCTCTTCACACTGCAGTGCATTACATGCACACAAACTCAATAAACCTATTGTATGGTTGTTGACTCTCTCTGACCCTAACAAAAATGTGTTGAAGTGAGCATAGTTACGTCTCAAATCTTTAATTTTCTACTGCTATTTCTTGTCAAAGTTGTTCCCAAATCCTAAAGCACTTTGAGTCCTGCCCTTAAAGGTTTGTCAGTCAATACATGGTCTTCCAGAAATTGCCTCACAATGTAAGTTTTCTTTTAAGGGCCCAACTCGTCAACTGCAAAGAACCTTCCTCAACACCTGCCCCCCCCCAAAAAAAAACTTCACCTGAAGCTCTCAATCCTGTCTTCTGCCCTCCACAGGTGTAGTACAGTGGTGCCTCAGGTTACATACGCTTCAGGTTACAGACTCCGCTAACCCAGAAATAACGCTTCAGGTTAAGAACTTTGCTTCAGGATAAGAACAGAAATTGTGCTCTGGCGGCGCAGCAGCAGCGGGAGGTCCCATTAGCTAAAGTGGTGCTTCAGGTTAAGAACAGTTTCAGGTTAAGAACGGACCTCCGGAACAAATTAAGTACGTAACCAGAGGTACCACTGTATAGTGAAATCAATGTCAGAGTGGGCAGACTTGGGCTTGCATTCTGCCTCACTGGGTGACCATGGGCTAGAGACTGGCCTCCTCCTGATTTTTCTCACAGGGTGGGTGTGAGGGAGGAAATAGTGAACAACTTGGGGAAGAGCCATAGCTCAGTGATGAAACATCTGTAGGAGTTTCCAGGTTCAACGCCATCTTCTCCAGCTACAGCTAGGAGAAACACCCTACGTGAAACCCTGGACAGCCATTGCCAGTCAGTCTAGAACACCAAGCGAGATGGACCAGGGGACTGACTCAGTATAAAGCTGTTTTGTGCCCTCATTTCCTTGGATGCGTGACAGGATATGAAAATGCCATGATGCCTACTTCCCTTTCTAGGTGCCTATACCCTAGGGCCAGGGGTCAGCAAACTTTTTCAGCAGGGGGTCAGTCCACTGTCCCTCAGACCTTGTGGGGCCGGACTATATTTTTTGGGGGGTGGGCGGGGGAATGAACGAATTCCTATGCCCCACAAATAACCCAAAGATGTATTTTAAATAAAAGCACACATTCTACTCTTGTAAAAACACCAGGCAGGCCCCACAAACAACCCAGAGATGCATTTTAAAGAAAAGGGCACATTCTACTTGTGTAAAAACATGGATTCCCGGACCGTCTGCAGGCCAGATTTAGAAAGCAATTGGGCCGGATCTGGCCCCCGGGCCTTAGTTTGCCTACCCATGCCATGGGCTTTGAAGTCTTAGGTTCATCCCTCTAGAACTGCTTCATCAGCATCCTCCTCTGTATCCACCCAGAATTATTTCCCCAACATCCTCAACCCTGAACTTCAGGTCCCCCCGTCCCCAGGTCCCCTCATCCTGCCTCTGCTTCTGTTCTAATACTGGCTATGATCGAGCAAAACTGAGAAACAAAAACCAAACCACTGCCAGCCTGTACCATATTGTGCAATGCCTTAAATGTCATTGCGGCTTTCTCCTCTCTCTCTCTCTTTTCCTTTTGTTCCAACCTTGGGAAGCAAAGCCGCGTGCGAGTTCCCCTCCCTCTGTGTGCCTCCCCAAAGTGCTCATGCATCCTCTCCCCTCCCTTAGCCACAGCAACCCAAATGGCGAGAGAGAGAGAGAGAGGAGGTGGCTCTGCCAAATCTATCCCCCCCCCGCGCACTCCCTGCTCCAACCCCCCTGCAGAAGCCAAGGGCTCTTGCTGAAGTCAGAGAAAGACGACTCCCTCTTTTATTGTATCTGCAGCAAGGCCAAGGTCTCTCGTGTTTCCCAGCATCTTTCCGACACCCCAGATGTGCCGGCCATACAGTCTTTTAATCGTCAAATCAAAGGAGAGGTTGGGCCAATGGGACCCTGCCTGCCTTGTTATGTTCTTCTGTTTCAGGAAGAAGAAGAAGAAGAAAACCAAAGTTATCCTTCCTTTCTAATGCCTTCCTCCCCCCCGCTCCCCCCCAAAATTGGCATCTTCCCCACCTACCCTTCCCAGCTTCTCCCTCTATTGCCTTTTACAGCACTCCAAAATAAATATTTCAGGCTTTTTTTCTTCCTTGCCAGGCAGCAATTTCTCAATAATTCTGCACCAGTTTTAATAGGCAGTGAGCAGCAGCTCAGGTATTTTCCTGTCCAACAGCTTGGAACCAGCAATTCTAGGCCTATAAATGGCTCCATCCTGATCCTATTGGCTCCTGTGAATGCTTGATCAGGCCCAGCATGCCTGTGTGATGAGGAGCAGAGCTGGCCTTGCGTACAAAGCAAACACATTACTCTTGGAGAGAGAACAGCCTGGTCCCCTTGACCCTGACCTTCCTTACCTCACATACCCAGCCATTCAACAACAGAGAGAACCCACGTGCCTAATTTTGTTGTTGCTCTTTGGGATACGGTAAGCAGTTCTCTGCGTAGGCCTGGGAGGCAAGGGATCCTAGCTTTGCTCTGCTAGCAGATTTAAATAAGATCTGTACTCTCATTCCCTTCTTATCACACAAAAGAGCCTCACTTCCCTCCTTCAATGTGATATCACTAGGATATAACTGTATACTGGGGGGGGCAGGGTCCCCAGAATCAGTCTCTTGGTCACACTACCACATGGCCAGCAAATTGTCGCAGAACTGAGGACCCCTTAATAGGTTAAGGGGTGGGGCAGAGGCACACAATTAAGGGCAAAACTCGTTCAGCCATCCTCCTTGCAGCGTCAGGAATTGGTTAGTTTATTATGTTAAAGATGGAGATCTGGTAGCAATGAGAGCCTCTGGGAAAAGGACAGAGCTTGAGTTCAGGCAGCTATTTCCAATGTGTAAAATGCTAATAACGATGGCCAACCTTGCAGAAGCTTTGCGAGGTCAAACGCAATGAAAACGATAAAACGCTTTGCAAATTAAAAGAGTAACAATAGAGGCCAAAAGCAGCCATAGGTTCCCATCTGCAACAAGAACCCAGAATATGTTTCATCTTAACAAATGTGAGCAATCAAGGTCCCAAGGATGTTGCTATTCTGGGGCTGATTATATTTGCTCGGAATCTGGCAGCTGGCACAAAACCTGACGATTCCACAATCCTGCCAGTAGCCACAGAAGGTCAGGCATGAGGACCTGGCAGGTTGGTGCCCCGGGTCTTTTGGAATGGTGCTCTGAGTCACTAGTCTTCAATATCCTCTGCCATTTACACCCTCGCCACCCTTGCCCAAACTCATGAACTTACCTTACACAATTACAGGTAGGTAGCCGTGTTGGTCTGCCATAGTCGAAACAAAATAGGAAATTCTTTCCAGTAGCACCTTAGAGACCAACTGAGTTTGTTCTTGGTATGAGCTTTCGTGTGCATGCACACTTCTTCAGATACACTGAAACAGAAGTCACCAGATTCCCACCACCCTTCTGAGTAATACCCCTCCCCACTCCCTCACTATATTTAAGGATCTGGTGACTTCTGTTTCAGTGTATCTGAAGAAGTGTGCATGCACACGAAAGCTCATACCAAGAACAAACTCAGTTGGTCTCTAAGGTGCTACTGGAAAGAATTTCCTATTTTGTTTTACCTTACACAAGGTAAACACACATTCCACAGAACCATGTACATTAGCACAATTCCCTCAAGTTTGCGCAATACATTCTTGAGGCCGGATATAAGGTTTCTGTTTATAGAATTCACTTTCCCTTGTAGATGACTTTTTTTCTGCTGCCAAATTCACAGTGACTCGATTTTGCTGATTTTTCTAACAGTAATCAGATTGCTAACTGGCTGTTCTGCGCTCCGTGATGGGCCCAACTCTACTTTGGAATTAATGCAGAGTAAGTGAATTAAATTTCCCAGACATCTGGGAATTTTGGTCCTCTTTACATTACATTTCAAACCATTTTTAAGTATTCCATCCAGCAAACTTCAGTTATGGGGGTGGCATGGAAGGACCACGAACAAGCAAAACTGATAAATAAATGTGAAACATTAATTGGAAATGCAGACTGAGCTTGGGGAAGAGCAGCTCTGATCCCTGGGCCTTGCCATGCGGAGATGCTCTTAAAGTAATGCTCACCACAGTCTGCAGCAGAGCTAGGGAAACCTGTTCAGACTGAGGGCCACATTCCCTTCAGGGAAACGTTTTGAGGGCCGCATGCCAGTAGTAAGAAGGGCCAGAGGCAAAAGTGGGTGGAGCAATAAATGTGAATGTTACCTTTGCACAGCAGGCAGAATTCTACACACACTCAGACCCCTCTATCCTCCATTCATTCATTGATTCATTCATGCAAGCAAGCAAGAGGAATTCTCAGAGTTAGAGGACACATTCCAACCAGGCATAAACATTCAGAATGTGAAGCAGGGACACTGAGAAGTTTGTGGAGCACATTGGTGAGCATGTGTGCAGCATAGTCCAAATTCTGCCGCTCATCCAGACTTCCTTTTGTGCAGAGTTTCTAGGTACATGTTGGCTCCATGTCAGAGAGGTATTTTTCCCTCCCCCCAGCCCCCCCCTTTACCGCTGAATCAGAGCAAACAACAATCTGTGAAAAACCCAGATTGCTGTTTGTTCCGATTCGGCATTTAAGAACAGGTTTTCCTGGGGAAAGTAGCGGAGCAAAAAGAAAAGGGCTCGAGCCCAGAGCTTGGAAGCGTGGACCTGTGCCTAGAAAGCATGGGGGCAAAAGGTAAATGTTTCTGCTGTGTCAACCCTAGAAGTCCTGCTTGCTATCTCCACCCCTGCTGCCCAGGGGTCAGCAGGTGGACTGTATCAAATATTGGGGCAAATTCTACAACCGTTTTGGGTCTCGTGTCTGAATCTCCACCCTAGTCCTGTCTGTCCTATCACTGGTCCTACATATGCATATGTTGCCTATGGCACCCTCTCAGAAACCACTGCACAATGCCATGAAAATGTCACTGCAGCAGGAAGATCTCAAGTCTAGACTCATCCTATTCATCACTGAGCTCCTATATCAGGGCGAAGTGCCTGCGGACCTCCAAGTGTTGATGGACTCTACCTCCCATCAGCCCCAGCCAGCATGGCCAATAGTCAGGGATGATGGGAAGTCTGCTTACTTCCTTTAAGGATCAGCAGCATTGCAGGCTGGCTGTCGCTGCCCCGGACATCGTCCTGGTGGGAGAAGGCACGTGGAGGCTTCTCTGGGTTGGCAGGAGCCCAAATGGTCAACCTGGCCAGCCAGGAGAAGGGAATCCAAGCCATCTGCCAAATTGGCCAATGCCAGGTGGCTTCAGGGAGGGCAGCTCCTCAAGGGGCACAGCCAACAAAGTCCGTAGGCTTCACTTAGGCCCACTCCTTGACTATCAAAGAGGCCTGACCTTAGCCTCTGGGTGCAATTCCATATCAATCACCTGCCCACCCTCCCCTTGTTTTATGCCTCTCTTATATTCTTGACCTTGCTATTTGGCAGGAATTTGTCATTCAGACCAATTGGCTCTGTCTGGGTCCACACACACCCCGGTCCCCTGCCTCATAGCATCTGCCACAACTTTGGTGGTTAGGCATTGTGTTCACTATAGGGGTGGAGGGTTGTAAGCCTCTGCCTGCCCCTCCAAAGGAAATGGGTAATAATAATAATAATAATAATAATAATAATAATTTATTATTTATACCCTGCCCATCTGGCCGGGTCTCCCCAGCCACTCTGGGCGGCCTCCAACAAGTACCAAAATACATTACAGAGTCACAAATTAAAAACTTCCCTAAACAGGGCTGCCTTTAGGTGTTTTCTGAATGTCAGGTAGTTGTTTATTCCCTTGACTTCTGATGGGAGGGCGTTCCACAGGGCGGGCGCCACTACCGAGAAGGCCCTCTGCCTGGTTCCCTGTAGTTTTGCTTCTCGCAGTGAGGGAACCGACAGAAGGCCCTCGGCGCTGGATCTCAGTGTCCGGGCTGAATGATGGGGGTGGAGACGCTCCTTCAGGTATACAGGACCGAAGCCGTTTAGGGCTTTAAAGGTCAACACCAACACTTTGAATTGTGCTCGGAAACGTACTGGGAGCCAATGCAGATCTCTCAGGACCGGTGTTATGTGGTCCCGGCGGCCACTCCCAGTCACCAGTCTAGCTGCCGCATTCTGGATTAATTGCAGTTTCCGGGTCACCTTCAAAGGTAGCCCCACGTAGAGCGCATTGCAGTAGTCCAAGCGGGAGATAACCAGAGCATGCACCACTCTGGCAAGACAGTCTGCGGGCAGGTAGGTTCTCAGCCTGCGTACTAGATGGAGCTGGTAGACAGCCGCCCTGGACACAGAATTAACCTGCGCTTCCATGGACAGCTGTGAGTCCAAAATGACTCCCAGGCTGCGCACCTGGTCCTTCAGGGGCACAGTTACCCCATTCAGGACCAGGGAGTCCCCCACACCCGCCCGCCTCCTGTCCCCCCAAAACAGTACTTCTGTCTTGTCAGGATTCAACCTCAATCTGTTAGCCGCCATCCATCCTCCAACAGCCTCCAGGCACTCACACAGGACCTTCACCGCCTTCACTGGTTCTGATTTAAAAGAGAGGTAGAGCTGGGTGTCATCTGCATATTGATGAACACCCAACCCAAACCCCCTGATGATCTCTCCCAGCGGCTTCATATAGATATTAAAAAGCATGGGGGAGAGGACAGAACCCTGAGGCACCCCACAAATGAGAGCCCAGGGGTCTGAACACTCATCCCCCACCACCACTTTCTGAACACGGCCCAGGCCCAGGTATCCCATTAAAGGGATCCAGGTGGAGTGCTTCTATCCAGACACCTACTAGGGCCACAGCACTCCTCAAGGTGGCACTCCTATTTGGTGTATGTCATTGGTCCTCCTTGCCTCAGGGGCGGCCCCCTGCATAAATACTTCCAGCAGGCAGGCTGGTTGTTAGTGGTTCTACCCAGTGCCTAAGCCAAGCCTATTACATCTGTAATCAATAAACGTTGTGGCCTTGTTTGACCCCCAAACCAATATATTGTGTCTTGACTGGTTCTTGTCCTTAATTGGGGGGACAGGACACCAGGGGGTGGCTGCACCTGGGCAGGCAATTGTAGGGCCACAAGTTCCCCACATCTGTCCCCTCATGGATTTCCAAATTACAAAGAAATGGCAAAGAGTTCCCTTGCCCTTTTACATTCCGGAGCAAGTCTCCCAGCCGTCACCCTCAGAGACAGCTTGCGCAACGACTTTAAAGCAGGAGTCTGGAAACACAAATTCAGGATACAAATATAAATGGACTAAACCAAAAACATGTAGATTTACGACCAACAGCTTCATGGCCCATTACAATAATTTATTACAGATCTCTCTCAGTCACTGCTCACGCTCAGCTTGGCCCACATTTTCCAAATCAAGGAAGAGCCCCGAGACACTCCAAGGCCCGTACAATCCAGCACTAGACACAGAGCCAACGATTCGGGGGTGAACTACATTAGCTTCCCCTCTTTCAGTGAGAGGCTTGTGTGCTTCCAGGTAGGAAGCGCAAGCCACACATTCTTCTCTTGAGTAATTTAGGGCTTAAATGCAAACTCCGTGACTTCAACAAGCCAGCTCCACACAGCCTGCCCCCCCACCCCCAATCCTCCCCACTTGGCTTGACATTCAGCCGGACGGAGAGTTCTGGAGAACTTTAAAGCTTGCTCCCTATTTTGTGACTTTTTAATTGGGCCTAATAAAGGCTGTATCCCGATTGTGGATTTTGAATTCATTCTTCCGTCATCTGAAACGGCTCACCGATACCCTCCATTCCACCCAACTGCATAGGGTATATACAGAATACAGATGATAACTTTGGAGCAGTGGAAGGTGGGGAAGGTTCTGGAACTGCCATTGTCCATGGTACGTATGTTCACGTTTGTTATCGTTTGTGGTCTCCGTTCTGAGTCTGCAAGCCTTATTTCCCCTGTTAATCCAATCTGAGGGTATATTCAGTGGCACAGCTGACACTGTAATAATGAATGTCCAGTTTAACATGAGTCTCTATAAAGGAGCATGCTAGCTTTTAAAAATATATATATACATGTGTGTGTGTGTGTGTGTGTGTGTGTGTGTGTACACAAATGCTTCCTAGGAGGAAATGCAAAGTACCCCAGGCAGGAGAGGGGGGAACTGTGGGTGGTCTGCGGTTTGAGAAGAGCTGTGGTAAAATGTGGTTAAAGGCAGCCTTCCCGGGGCCATTTCTACTTTCCGCTTTGTCGGCTCAGAACATCCAGTCTTCTCCCACCCACTTTATTAGGGACTGAACTTACTATGCTGCACTGGACAGGGGAGGGCCAGAGCTCAGGGCCAGAGCAGATGATTTGTATACAAAAGTCCCAGGCTCAAACCCCATCCCCCAGAATCTCTAGGAAGGGCTGGAAAAGACCCCTCCGTGGAATCTGGAAGGGGCCAATGCCAGTCGCCGCAAAGTGGCCAGTGCTGACAATGGTTGGCCAATCATCTGACTCAGTCTAAGGCAGTTTCCTATGTCCCTATGAGTGCTGGACTTTACAAAGCCCTGCACGTTCCTGTGACCCTTGTGAGCATAGCCGTCGGGATTCTCATACTCCCAGCAGGGTCACCCAAGGCAGTAAGGTCAAAGCTAGACAAAGAATGATCCAAAATGTCCTCAGTGGCAGAACAGGTGGAAGATAACAAGCAGTATGTTACAATGGCTGTGAAGGCGAATGAAGGCTGCAGCAGATAAGAATCTACTGGTTGTCGTGAATACTCATGGCACTGGAATACAGCCTTACTGCAAAGACTGCGTTGGTCAGCATGCACTGATCTACACACATAAAACAAAGTCACGCACAGGCTTCTTCCAAAAACCCATTGCAAAGCCAAGTTTATGGAGGACAATCTTGCTCGGCTATGAGTGATCGCCAAAGAAGAAGAGAGGCACCTGAGAGGGTGACTTTCAAAATGCATTTGCTTCTTGAAATACAGGCTGTGTGGTTTTCATGTGAACACGAACAAGCCTTCAGTCAGCTAAGAATTATTTAAGGGAGGATTTTTTTAAGGAACTGCCGGGGCAAGGGGTGGTCTTGCAATACATTAGAAAAGAAGAACACCAGGTGCCCTACTCTCTTTGAACATTAGAGTTCCACACAAAGCAACAACTCTGCTGGTGCAATATAGTGGCTAAGAACCTGAGCCATGAATTACAAAGTTCCCAGTGTGAATCTCACCTCTGTCGTGAACTCCCTGGGTGGCCTTAAGCTAATCACTCTCGGTTAGAGTCAGACACGGCAACTGAACCATGGGAGATGATTAACACTGACTCAGTTTACAGTGCTGTTTGACGGCATCGTGACAAGATACTGCATATTAAATTATAAGAAAGCACTATACAAATAAGGTTGCTATTGACAGTAGCGCACAAGAGTCTTATTCCCAGGGTCATGGGTTCGAGCCCCACGTTGGGCCAAAGATTCCTGTATTGCAGGGGGTTGGACAAGATGAGGACCTTTGTGGTTCTTTCCAAATCCATGATTCTATGGAAACACATATTCTGTATACCTTCTTTACATAAAACACATCTATATGTGCACATGTTTGCACACCAAAAATGCTCTGCCAATTCTGGAGCAGTGTAACCATCTGACTGGGAGTCGCCTTTTGATTCACAAGCAAGTTTGAAACTGTCAGATCAGTTTGGTCCGCTGCAGAAAGCAGGCCAAATCTATTCCTTTCCCCCCTTCCCTAAACTGTAAATTATTCAAGCGGGATAACTTTGCCTGAATTCCTGGCTGTGGAACGCTGCCCTGTTAAACGTACATTAGCAACTAGTAGGAAACTAGTAAGAAAAATGGCAAAGTTCAGCAGAGATGTGTGTCTAAAATACGGAGAGAGAACCAGGTAGGCAGTGACCCTTTTGCCCCTGTAAATACAGCAACACAAAGGAGTCTGCAGCCACTTTATCTGGGTAGCAGCCTCTGTCTGAAAGATGATTCTTTGGGGAAACACTTCCTGGATTAATTGGAGGAGAAAGGCAGGACAGAAACGAGAGAAGGAAATAGCCTTGTTAGAGGTTATGCAACCGCCTCTTAATCAACCAAGGCTGCTCTCCCAAAGCACGGAGGACACAGCCGGCTCATGGTTTGGAAGACTTGCGCTCTTGGCCCCAGCTTCCCAAGCTCAGATTGCAGGAGGCTTGATCAAGGCTGGGGCTGCAAGCGTCTGAACAATGGAGAGCATGCAATGTAATTTAAAGTGACAGTGTTTATGTTCAGTTCTCTGCAAACATGTGTCACAGCCCCAGCAGCCCACGTGGTCTCTTTGCCGCGTCCCAGAGGAGATAACAGCCACCCTTCCATGTCAGCACAGGGAATGATTTCTCTGCTCCAGTCAGGGAGGAAGACCTAGGCAACTGGCCACACTGGGAACTTCTAAGAAGATCCACCCTTGGCTGCCACCTTCCCCTCTCCCTCTGCAGCTCTTCCCCTGGGAGCCAGTGTAAAACAACACAGGGGCCCAGGGGCCAATCCTCACTCAGCCACGGAGATCACTTGGTGCCCAGCACTCTGGCTACCCTGTTTCACAAGGTTACTGTGAGAATTAAATGAGAGGGACAGCTCCCTGAAAGAAACGGATCGTAGAATTGGAAGGGCCCACAATGCTCATCTAGTCCAATCCCCTGCAATGCAGGAATCAATGTGAGGCTCAAACTCACAACCCTGAGATGACGAGTCTCATGCTCTACCGACTGAGCTATCCTGATATAAATTAATATAATGAACAAATACGTTTTTGCCAGTGACCGGGGATCCAGGGGCTGGGAAGAGTGATAGTCTGTCCCTCCACACCAGAAGTGGTTCCTTCAGGAAAGACATCTACAACAAATCCACAGCAACAAGCTTCACAGTTACTGTGCAGTAAACTGATTTGTCTGGAGAAGCCATTTGGTAACTGTTCGTTGGAGACTTGTAGGCAGGGCTTTCCCCCCCCCCCCCAGCCGGAACTCAGTTCCAGCACCTCTCATGTGGGCACTATTGCCATTATAAGAGAACAAAGGAGGTGTTCATGGTGAGTCCCGGCACCTCTTTTTCTGGAAAAAAATAGCACCAGTTGTAGGAATTAAACGTGAGCTATGTTCAGAAGCAGCCATATAGCATTTAAGAAGTGTGACCCATCCGGTAGTGGGGGTGGGGAACCTGTGGTTCTCCAGATGTTGCTGGACTACAATTCCCACCATCTCTGACCACTAGCCATGCTGGCTGTGGCTGATGTGAGTTCATCAAAACTTGGAAGATGCCAGGCTGCCCGGCCCTGATGTAGGTTGTGGTATCTAAGCACACTGCCAAAGAAACATACTTCTAACCTTCCCTCTTAGGAAGTCCATGATCCTGAGCTCTGGGCTAAATCGACCGCCTTCCTGGAAGATCGCGTCAATCAGTGCTGTTGTACTTCATTGTTCCTCCTATAATTAACCAGAGGGTGCATGTAGCTATGAGCTTCAGTTTGTTTAAATGGTGCAGCCAGGCCTTCAAGAAGCTTCCTTTTAAGGTCCAGAAGTCTTTTAACTTAGTTGTTTATACTTCACATTTCAGCAAACTGATTTTGATTGATCCATAGGAGGCTGGATGGAGCAGATGGTGTTGAAGGCAATGCCTGAGCCTTGGCAGAGCTTGCACAGTTTCCAGGCATTGGTGTCTGTGACGAGTAGCATATCTCAACCCAAAGTGGTATGCAAGGAATCACAGGCACCCCAACCAGATGCCTGGGTGGCTGGGGCAACCCAGTCAGATGGGCAGGGTATTGATGATATTATGATGATGACCATGATGATGATGATGTTAATAGAATAGGATATCTCTATTTTCATCGGTGAAATGTTGGAGGGTATGGAATTGCCACCCTACTCTGCTGCTACAACTCTCCCCCCCCCCCCGTGTCAACACTCCCTGCGGAGAGGTGGCAAGTTATCACCAAAAAATTGATGCTGGCTCATGGCTTGACCTGCTTTGCTCATTGGACTCCTTTCATCAGCCCTAGCCAGCAGGTTCAGTGGCCAAAGAGGGCACCTCAATGGGAAAGGGTAAACTAGAAACTTTCATTTTGGCAACTAAATTGACTCCGTTCCTTAAACGTGGTTTAAGTTACCTCACCCTAAAGCCATCAGAGGTGGATTAATCCCAGCAGGCTGAATGATAAAGCACTTAGCGAAAGCTTTCTTCAGAGCTATCTGGGGAACAGGGAACTATTGCGTGTGCTGTGGAGAGCGGCGTGTGGTGAATCTCCTGAAAAACCAGAGCAAAATTGTCTCTCTGCGTCATAATATTCTTCTGACTCATTGAGTGTTTGGTCTTTGGCTAACCTTCTTGACTAAAACCCCTGAGATTTGTGGGTTCGGTTCCTTGCCGAGCAACGTGCTTCAGTGGTCATTTCAATTATTCTCAGAGCTTGATCCTCAGAGCCATCTGAAACTGAGGTCATGACACTGTTCCACTTACACAAGTGCCCCACGGAACATGTGGCTCTGGAGCATCACTCCCCCAGTTCATGGCATGGAATGGTTATGGCTCGTTCTTTACACTCTCTTTTTCTGAATAGGCCGCTGCCTCCTAAACACTTTGGTCCCTCAAGATCTGATGTGGACCACTGAGAATATGAATGCTGGGATGCAGAACGGCAGCATCTCATGCCTTCATTCCATCTATTCTGTAGAGCAAACAAACAAACAAACAAACAGCAGGACGAATACTATCATTTTGCAGTATCAAAATGACTTTGGGGCACGTTCCTTCACAGCAGCCCTGAGAGCAAAGGTCTGCAGCTGGAAGACTTGGCACTTAACCTCTACCTCCTACTGGAGTCTCAGGGCTTTTTTCCAGATTTCAGTTTGGGAATGGTGTTCTTCATAGAAGAAACACCATCTAAACATTTTACAGTGGGTTGCAACCAGACTAAGTAAGTTTCAGTTAGCTCCCACAGGAATCCATAGGACTTTTAGGGCTCATCTACATTTTGCTCGTCACACACCTGGAAAACATGGTCCCTGTTCCTTTCTCTGGGAAAACCTGCTTTTTACTGCTGAATTGGAGCAAATGTCAACATTTGCTCTGATTCGGCAGTAAAGAGCAGGTTTTCCTGGGGGAAAACAGCAGGAGTTTGGGTGAGCCCTTAGTCATGACTAACTTTTCACATAGATTTCGGTTTGACTTAAGTGCAGACTTAAGTCTGCATCCAACTCTGCATCTTAAGGACACAGTGCCCTTGATTTTGTCCCTTTGGTGATCCAAATTAATATTGTCAGCATGAAATGATCCCTTCAACAGGACAGTGCTTGGTGCTACTGAAAGCAGTAATAAACTTGACAGAGCTGATGACCTTTGTGTCCTTAGAATCTCCCCATTGTATTTTAAATGCAAACCAACTTAATGCTCTCCCAACTAGCTTCAGTCTCCCTCCCTCCCATACACACTTCCCTGAAAGAGCAATAAAGGGAAAATATTAAACTGCCAATGATGGGCATCTAGGAAATCACAGGCTTAACAAAACTTTAATAAAGTTTGGAAAATCCCAAGGAAATAAAAGTTGCTCAACTCAGATCAGAACAAAGAAGAAGAGCTTTTAAGGTCAAAATAAAATACTGCGGTGGTACACTTTTCTGCTCATAAAACCCTAATTTGGAAGCTACGTTGCTGGAAAACAGGGTAATCAAACCTATTTTGTTAGTTAATGTTCCAAATATTACTGCTACGGTGCCATTGGCAGTGGTGGACATACATTTTGGGGGCCCTGAAGCTTGAATTGTCATGGGGAGGGGCCCCTTTGCAAGCTGCAACAAGGTCTGGGTAACCACTGTTATCTTCTTCAACGGGGCTGTTCCATGACAGATCACCACACCTTTACAACTTCTGTAAGAGAGCCAGTGTGGTGTAGTGGTTAAGAGCGGTAGTCTTGTAATCTGGTGAACCGGGTTCGCGTCTCCGCTCCTCCACATGCAGCTGCTGGGTGACCTTGGTCTAGTCACACTTCTCAGAAGTCTCTCAGCCCCACTCACCTCACAGAGTGTTTGTTGTGGGGGAGGAAGGGAAAGGAGAATGTTAGCCTCATAGGGTAGTGATAAAGTGGGGTATCAAATCCAAATTATTATTATTCTTGTGCTACTGAGTGTCAAACTTTGGGATTGTTGAAATATATACTTTTTATGAATTAGTGTTGTGTGACACAAATCGGGTCTACTAGACTCCAACATTTTAAGCAGTGTGGGCTAAAGTTGCTTCTGGGGCCCCTCTGGGATTAGAGGCTCTGAAACCTAAGCTTCATTAGTGTCATAGGAGTTCCGCCCCTGACCATTGGCGTCAGGTCAACAGAGTGGATCTGCTTAACGTGGTAAGATACGTAACTTCGACTGGATGCCCTGGCTGGATTGGGTAGGACTTTCTGATAAACGGTACAGCTCTGTTCATTTTATGGAACTCCTGCTCACCGAGCAGCTGAACACTTTCCAAGGCAGGCTGCCCATGAGGATTTCCCTCTCCCCTTTGGCTATTATTAATTATTATTATTATTATTATTATTATTATTATTATTATTATTATTATTATCAGCAGCAGCAGCAGCATTATTAGCATGCTGCTGGTTGAATGGAGTCCTGGGATTTTCAGGCCGTTGCCAAAAATGTGCTCAAAACTGAGTGCTGACTTCATTAGGTCAGAAAGAAAAGGGGAAGGGGGTGGGGGGGGAAAGCAAGATTGATTTCTTCAATTTTTCACCAAAGAGTCTGGAATAAAAATTCTTTTCCCAGCTTGAATCTGTTAAGGGAAGCTAGCAGGGTGTTCTCCCCGTAAAGCAGTCCAACGGAAGCAAAACAGACTCCATGGCTTCCCTGGACTCCCTGAACACACCCACACACTCTGCAAGGAGAAGCTTATTAAACACACTCCACCCACCGCCCATCCACCGAGACCTCGTTTCCACCAACACTTACTTAGCTAGAGTGTTTTTCCGCCACATAAGGTTACCCCCAGAATTATCTTACCTAGCGGAAACATGACGCTGGAGATAAACAACAGGGTTTACCCCACACACGTACGTGTGTGTGTGTGTGTGTGTGTGTGTTGTACATGAACATCAGACACTCTTCCCACTTTCACCTCCCATAAACAGGTTTTGTTTTGGTTCCAAAAGTTTGCTAAATTGGAGATGGCATTAGGAATAAACATACACACACAAACACACAAGCTGCTCTGAACCACATCCAACTTAGTCTAGTTGGAATAGACAGCAGTGTCTGTCTCAACCTGAAGTAACCATTCCTCATGGTTATAGTGCACCCTGATGGAGTTTAATCCATGTAAAGCATCACCTACAAAAAGCCCTATATGGCTTAGGCCCATGCTATCTGAAAGACCATACTCCCTCCTATTAACCTGCCGAGGCCCTGAGTTCTTCAGGAAATGCCCTTCTCTCATTCCCTCCACCCTCACAGGCATGCTGAGACAGGGCCTTCTTGGTGGCTGCTCCCAGACTTCGGAACTCCCTTCCTAGAGTAGCCAGATTGGTCCCCTCCCCTTGTCCTCCCACCAGCAGGTGAAGCCTGTTTTATTCCGACAGCCCTTCAGGAAATGTTTTTAAGGAAAGGGCTAGTGCTATGATTGTTTTTAGTGTTTTCCTTACCTGTACTTTTAATATATTTATTTTTTTTAATATATTCTTTTGATTTTATTAGTGTTTAATTCATTTTAAATTATTGTCTTTTCTATGTTTTTAGCTTTTTCTATTCCACCTGCATTGTGCATTTTTATCTGTAAACCCCCGATCCAGGATAAAGGTGGAAAATATAATAATAATAATAATAATAATAATAATAATAATAATAATAATAATAATGCATATAACATGATCTCCCAAAGTAAAACCTTATTGGACTAGTGTATCATCCAAGGTAGCAAAAGACAACTTAAACCTTCTGGGCAGAATTTATAGGAATGGTGATTTCTGCTAATATACTGGGGGGGGACAACCCATCTCTTAAAAGCTACATGTAAACACAGTACATATAAGAGATTCTAAATGAGGAATTCCAAGCTCATTTCATGGCGGGAAGAGTTGAGAGAGAAAGAGAGACAGTTCCTGGGAAACGCACAAAGATTCACAATGCAGCCAATATTCTTAGTAAACAGCCATTAATTCGAGCAGCAATTTCTACTGATTGATAGGTGTCACCATGATTCACACATCCCTATTAATAACCACCTGGTTAAGACAGCAAGAAGCGATGGCCTACATGTGTTTACAGGCTATCATGGGTCTTTTTACTTTCATTTTGCCCCACATCATCTGCAAGTAAAATACAATGCTTTCTGCAGGAGTCAGTCAAGTTCACACAGTCATCACCAGAAACTAAGCCATGCACATTGCATGTGGGAACCAGTGAGAAGACTGGGGCTTGCGACAATGCACTCTGTGCCTTGGCTTCCCGGTCACAAAGCAATAAGGAGCTGTCGAAACAGATTAATTCTTGCAAGTTGTTGCTAAATTAACTGGGAACCGACTCACTTCTTCCTTTTTGTCACTTAATGGGGCTGATCAAATGTGCCTTTTACACCGAGCCCTATCACTGATGCCATTAGGTCTAACAAAGCCTGCAAATGAGAGAAGGCAAAGAGCTCTCTTTCAGCAGCATTGAGACGGGTGCAATTCGGAAAACAGAAAAGACATATCGCAAGTGGCTATGAAACCCACAGCCTGGTGTAAGGGAAAGAATAGCACTTTATCTATATCAAAATATCTGCTCTCAGAAAGAACACACACACAAGAATATCTCCTTATTAAAAACCATATTATTCCCACACTTTGCCAGGGGAGTGGGTAGACAAAAAATATTAAATACGTACTGGGTGGACATAGCAGACGACACAGTGATTCTTCAAGCAGCTCTGTTTATTCTGAGGCTGGAACAGAACCGATCTGAAGGGCTCAGCAGCCTGCTTATATAGAACTCAGCTACAAGCAACAGTAACAACTTTCTGTAACAGGTGGGTAGCCGTGCTGGTCTGCCATAGTCGAAACAAAATAGAAAATTCTTTCCAGTAGCACCTTAGAGACCAACTGAGTTTGTTCTTGGTATGAGCTTTCGTGTGCATGCACACTTCTTCAGATACTTCAGATTACAAAAGCTCACTCCAATAAACTCAGAAATCCAATGCAATTCTACACATCCTTCCTGTTGGGTGTTGACCTAACTGAATTCAGCAAGACTTCTGAACAAAATTCTTCGCAATAAACTTTCTGTAGTTACCCAATCCCTGAATGTCACTTTCAATCCCTCATTTGCATGTGCAGACCTGAGTGAGAACTGCAGCAGCATGAACTATATACACACACCTCTAGTGGCCTAGGGTGAGAACTTCAATACATAACAAAAATATTGTTTAATTTCATGGGATTTAGTGCTGGATTTCTGGAATTGGGATTTGCAGAACCTTATGGTGATTCTATCAAGCCCCCTTGTTGCCCTAGACTGCGCCAATCAGGAGTGGAGGCCCTACCACACTATGCGTGGATTGGCTCTGTCATGTGCTCCTGTGTGAAGCACAGAAGGTCATAGTAAATGTGCTATGAAGCTTAGATAACTCCTGGCAGACTCTAGAATCAAGGCAGAGTCCAGCATCAGTACTAGAAACGCAGCAGAAATTATGCACCAAATCCTTTCTGCAGGACTCAGTCGTCAAACAATCATCTTTAGAAACCACAGCCCACCTCCACCCTTATTCGTATATGTCATACTTTATAGCATGTGCCACCACTAGTGGCACTCAAAACACAAGTAAAGCTTGCAGAGGTAATATTACAAAAGCTCACTCCAATAAACTCAGAACTCCAATGCAATTCTACACATCCTTCCTGTTGGGTGTTGACCTAACTGAATTCAGCAAGACTTCTGAACAAAATTCTTCGCAATAAACAAGATAGGCAGGATTGGGCTGTAAATCTCACACTCTACAGGAGGTGGCAATGGAGATGTCTAGAGCTTTACTGCCGTGCCAATCCCAAAAGAATAAGAGAAAGTGGCACAAGTTTCTAGTTTCCCGGGGCTCTTTTTCCAGACCCTTCCATGCTACACATATGCTCATTTCCCACAACTCATACAGATAGAGTACCAAGGATTTATGCCCAATCCCATGTCCTTGGTACAAGCACACAGCTGAAAATGTGTTTTTGGCTAGGCCTGCAGTTGCACCTGATGCACTGGAGCACCCCCCCCCCAGGGCCCAAACCCCCCAGCAGGGCTCACTGGTGCCTTGCCTTGGCTCACCCCCACCCTGTCCCTTGTCCATTACCAGCTGATACTCTTGTTCCAGCTTGACTTTGCTTTAAAAAAAACCCAAACTAATAGAATATTTTCCTTGTAAAGCAGATCAAGATATCTCTCCCTTCATGTTTGCTTCCCAGCTGGCTAATAGGTAAGGCAACTTTTAAAGGGGAGGCTGTTGGTTGCTCCACCCGCTCATGTTTATCGATGCTCCAGCAGGTGCTCAGCTGCCCAATACTTTACAGCCCACTGGCATTTTTATGGTTTTACGAACACATTACTACTGGGTGCCTGAAGACAGAGGCTGAATTCCAATCAGGTTCAGTGGGTATATAAGAAAAACACAACTTCAGCCACACAAGGTATCATGAGCCGGCAGGATGACAAGGAGAAGGAAGAGGATCCCAGTGAGGGGTGTAACTGGGACTGGGACACACCGGGACAAGCAGGGGGTGAGGAAGGAAGTACTCACGGGATAATGGAAAATGGGTGTCAATGCACAGGATCCCATCAGCAGAAGTCAGAGGAGCCCCTGTCTCCACAAGCAGGGCAGGCTCTGGGGCATATGCAGCAACAAGCATGGTGCTCTAGGAGGCTGAGGCAGGCAAGGGCACACAGCTCATCTCCCTAGCTGGCCAGGTGAGGCTCACTAGCACTGGGAGCTGGGTGATTCATCAGCTGAAGTAGGCTTGGAACAGGTGAGAGTCATGGGCCTCATCAAGCCCAGATGCTGCAATCAGCATGCAAAGTACAGAAGGGAAGAAGAAGAAGGAGAAGAGTTTGGATTTGATATCCCGCTTTTCACTACCCGAAGGAGTCTCAAAGCAGCTAACATTCTCCTTTCCCTTCCTCCCCCACAACAAACACTCTGTGAGGTGAGTGGGGCTGAGAGACTTCAAAGAAGTGTGACTAGCCCAAGGTCACCCAGCAGCTGCATGTGGAGGAGCGGAGACGTGAACCCGGTTCCCCAGATTACGAGTCTACCACTCTTAACCACTACACCACACTGGCTCTCACTGGGAAGCAGAGTGGAGGTGCTGTGTCTGCTCAACTGCCCTTGTTGATGGACCTTGACTTGGATACTCCTGGACATCTATGGGATAGTGCTTTGGGTTAGGCTCTGGACTGTATCCTGACTGCTGAATTTCAGACTTGGCTACTTGGATTGACCCTGACCTGTGTTCCCTGACCTTTGGACTTTGCTTATGCGGATTGACCCTTGAACTTCGGACTTGACATACCGGTTTGCTGCCATGTAGGCCAGCGGTTCAGGATGCAAGGGCATTGTGGCATAAAACAAAAGAGTTCAGCTAAATGGAATGTGTGGGAGGATGAGCATGGGTGTTGATAATGCTGTTGTGGAGACTAATTGATTATGAAGCCAAGATCTCAGTTTAATCCTTTAGGTTGGTTGTTTTTTTTAATATAGTAGTTATGATTTTCCATTCCCAGACTCATTCTTTTGCAACCTTTATAATTCAGGTTTCCATTTGGGGACAAAGGCTGAGATTCAGGAGAGTCACACAGTAGGATAAAATGTTATCCGTAAATGAATATGGCTGCAGCTGGTAGTAAGGGGTAGGCTTTACACACGCCAACATTATTCCCTTCATTGGTTTTTGTGCAATAGCAGTTTTCAAGAAAACCCAAGGTAAATGTTGCTTGCACACACCATTGGCAGCTGCAATTTAAATAAATCTTGCATCAGACTTTCCTGACTGCTTCATAAACCCTGGAAATTTAAAGAGCAATCGGGGGATTCTGCGGGAGTTGCCACTGAAAGTTGCCTTCAGAAAAACTCAGTGGTGTGCACACCCCTCTCAGTTGTGCTCTAAGAATTAATTTAGTGGTCTCACAGCTATTTTGGTGTCATTCTATTTAATAACAGCAGGATTTGTGTGTCTATGCACACATGCTTGCGCAGGACTCTGCCTCCCTGCAAGCTTGTCTAAGCAGTACAAGGGGACCAGAAGAGGCTACTACAGTTGTCAGCTGACCACACAAGCCAATTCCTGCTCACCTATGCCCATTAAGCCATTCTCAAAGCAGGTCCACCAGTTTGACCAACTTGTAGCTCTGAGCTACAGTAGTAGGCTCATTGCCATATTCTCTGCAACTCCGCACCCTGTCCAGCCCTGTCCCTTGACCCTGGGATACTGATCTGCTTGCTCTGGCCTCCACCTTGACTGATTGGACTTGTTTGTCCCCAGGCAACTTAGAGGAGACTGCTACTGTGGCCTGATACTGGTAGCAATGGGTAAAGTTTATGACCTGCTCTCACTGATGCAACAAGTCAAGCTGCCTTTGGGCAGATGATAGTGCTTATCTTCACAACATGGAAAGTTTAATTTGCTCATTTAACATTTCGTTGGCTAATTTCAGGCACAGCAACACACCTTTTTTATATAGAGAGTGTTGATAATAATTTTGACAGAGATTCCTTATACAGTACCTGAACATTTGTGGTTGGGGTGACAAACTCTTTCTGAATTGTAGGTTTGAGCCCTGATACATATAGCAAAAAGTAATAATCAATGGAGGTTCTGCAAAGGAGATGGTTGCTCCTTGCTTAAAAACAGCATTCAAGGGAGGAAATGATCATTATTCTTTTGGTACCCTTTGCAATATTCACTACATGTTTTCCTTACATATATGATCATTGTATTCAGAAAGAAAGGAGGGAAAGAAAATCCCCCAGGCTTCTGCATTGGATTTGTTGCTTCTCCAGTTTAGAAAAGAGAAGAAAAGGCATCCAGACTCTAAGCAGGTCTCATATAATATGCTCTTTAAAAATATATTAAGTTTGGTGTTACTAGATAAGTGGTGAAAAGGAAACAATGTTCTGGGCCTGTGAAGTACAGCTGTTAGAAAGCATGTAGTCTGCTGATAATCATATTACCCATGGTGATGTGTGTATTTATGTTACACTGCATGTTGAAATTTTGATGAATATTTACATTCACATGCAAAGATAAACAATCCCAGGGAAATTCTGTTGATGTCTGAAAGCTCAGAGATATATAGCAAATGTTGACAAGCCACACAGAAGGGGCTGTTAGGATATCTATTTTTCACCATTCATCTGGGATCGTTTGAATGCCAACACTCTCCATTGACAAGGCCGCTTCACACAAACAGCTTGCCACAATCTGGGAGCTGCTGTGAAAATTTAGAGTGGCCATGATGCCTGCAGTGTCCATGCGGACTGACAGGCTAAATCAGGGGAACACCATTTTTCAGTATCGGAGAGAGAGAGTCACTGCGCATCAGCAAGGAACTGAAATAAAATAATTCCTTCCAGTAGCACCTTAGAGACCAACTAAACTTGTTATTGGTGTGAGCTTGTGTGCATGCACACTTCTTCAGTATCTGAAGAAGTGTGCATGCACACGAAAGCTCACACCAATAACAAACTTAGTTGGTCTCTAAGGTGCTACTGGAAGGATTTTTTTTTAATTTTGTTTCGACTATGGCAGACCAACATGGCTACCTACCTGTAACTAGAAGGAAGGAACTGGTTATCTGAATCCATCTGCAATTGAAGGGGGGGGGGATAACAAGGGAATCCAAGCACAGCAACTGTCTCTCTGCCAAGACGCAGGGATGTAAGGCCATCAGTGGGGCTGATTTTGAGCCATTCAACAAGCCAAATGAATTAACTGTGCATTGCAACAGCTGATACAAGGTACGCCTAGTAACTTTATGCTCATCCAGTGCTACTCAGCAAGTGTAAGCTGAGTTGGTTTACATGATGTTTTAGTTAATGATCATTTAGAGTATGGGGCATAATTATGCCAGTTTACACTCCAATAGTTCATCCTTCCCTTTGGCTTAACAAGGTGATAAACATAAGGAGGAGGGCAAGATTCCTGTACTTCACATCACACATTGAGGAGGAGCTTTTAGCAGGCACACCTTGTCAATCAGGGGTAAAACCAAAAGATTGTTCCCCACTGAGATTTTCCTTCTGGGCTACTATTAAAAATGCATGCCCTGCTCCCTTTTGTATGCGGCCATACTGTGCATTAAGTTGCTTTGCAAACATACCCCAAAAGGACTTGAAGGACTAAAAATTTGACAAACGTGTTTCAGATTTGAAAAGGAAACGATCCCCAGGTCAAAGTGCATAAGGTGCTCCAGAATTGAACACTAGGAGGCTCCGGGTGGGGAGGGGGCTTGCCTACTTTGTTCTGACAGTTTTGAAGAAAATTGGTCACCCCTACTTCATTCCTGTGTCTGTATAATAACAGTTTCCTTCAGATCCAGTTCCAAGAGCCCATCAGATGTTTCTCTGCATTAATCCAAATAGATTTTTCCTAGGATCTGTTGCCCTTGTGATAAACTTCATAGATGCCTGGAGGGCAAAGTCTCTCTTTCCTTTTTCTGTCAAACTACACTTGGAGAAGCCAAGGTCCTCCTGCTCATCACAGCCCAATGTGCCAAATGAAGAGGAAAACTTCCAGAAGCCTTGGAGGCAGGTGCTCAGGAGAGCATAAAATCTCTTATAATATTTCGTAAGCCGCCGCCATGAGCAACTCTCGCTCAAATCCTATATGCGTCCTGCCAAAAATTTAAAAAAACAAAGCAAAACAACCTGTCACGGTTGCAAGGAAGCAAAAGCGGATATCTTCATAACCTCCATTTCCACTGTCCTATGACATACCTATAGCCTGCCACATAAGTCTTGTTATATGAAAGAAACAGACCCACAGCAAAGCAGATGCCTTAGGAAGAAGGAAGACCTTGCAGGTTGTAGTGGGAGAAACTGCCATCACTTTGCCTCCACAATGACTCTGTATCCATGAGGAATAGTGTGTTACTCTTGGGTTTGTTTGTTTTTTAAAGGAAAGCCAAAAAAGGAAAAGAAATGGGAGCTGAATAGGATAACCTGCTTGTCTTGGCCAATTGTCCCTAGAAGCTACATGGCTATTTCAGTCATGTATTTCCCCCCCCCCCATAAGGTGATTCTCATCTCCTTCATTTCTCCGATTGTATATAAGGATGAATGGAGATTCTGCTGTGTAGTGTTGTTGGAAGGAAAGGGACAGAGAAACCATGGCAACAGGGGTGAGGGCAACTGCTGCAGCAAGTTGGGGAAGAGGGAAGGAAGAGCCACAAGCTCCCTACTTTGGTTGGATGTGGGTTTATTACATGCAGATGTGTGATGATGCCTGCCTGGTTTCTATTTTCAAGAGGAGGCTGTATTAAGGGTACATATTTACAGGTCTTCAACTGTTTTTTCTCCACGTTGCATTAGCACCTTCTCCCCCCACCCCAGCCGAACCCCTGTAACAGCTATGTGAGCAGCTGGAGGTTTCCCTCATAAATTCCATGTCGGGAGAGGAGAAGATATACCTGTTGAATTTATGCCAGGCAAAAACCACAGAGCTTTATTTATGTCTATAAAAGAAAGGCTGGGGGAGAGGAAGAGTGGCAGGGGAGACAGAGTTAGTTTCAGGGTACTGCTGACTCCTGACCTGAGAAAAAGTGGGGTTTGAATTCTACCAGAGTTTGTGGGCAACTAAAGCACTGAGCTATATAGCAGCTGGTTCTCAGCTGTTAGGCCCAGGGTGCCTGCCCAGTGTGGGATTGGGGGGGGGCAGGGGCGGAAGGTGTTAATGGTAACTTTGCAACATCACTGAGGCAATGATAGAGCCCGTATAGTCACGTGAAAATGGTTCCACGTGTGGCTAAGGTCATACTGTGTGCATATTCTGTCACCAGAATGCCATGTCAAGCAAGTGTTCAGGTCGACCTGAACATTGAACATCTGTATAATTCATTAGGCCTATAAAAGTTATTCTCAGAACAAACAATGGCAGGGATTTTTATTTTTTTTAAGTATCAAAAACCCTAATGAGCAGGTTTCCATGGGGAGATGAGCTACATGTTGCTATGTGATGTTCGTCTGTTACCGTGGTTACCGAAGGTTTGTGTCACTGTGCAGTACTGATTAGTTACCATAGCTGTTAAAAAAAAAAAAACCTTGTCCCCTTAAAATCATTCAAGGATGTCAGATGCCACTTGCTTACAGCCTTTCCAGCTAAGGTGATGCAGCTTACTTGGCTATATATCAAGGAGACTATAAAGGGTTACCTGGGAGACAGGTAAGAACCATGTGACGCAATTACCATGGCTACTGGAGGCCCTGGGTGATACAGGTTTCCACAGCATACAGTTTAGACCTGTGAAGTCACATGATTTCCCCACGTTGCTATGGCAACCGTCAGGACTTGAATGCCAGCTGAGCTGACAGAAAGTGAGTGCTGAAGTCAGAGAATTTCAGAAGGATTCCAAACAGGTATCGCTGACCTCCCTGTGCCCCCTTTTCTAAAACGGAAATCGCTAAACAGTAGTCTGGAGACTCTGCAGCAAAGAATCATGTGGCCTAGCAGCAAGAAGAATTGCAGATGCCAGCAGGTCTTTTTTCCATTTCTAATTTATGTGATAAGGACTTCCATTTCTGGAGATTAATGGGAGCACAGCACCCAAGTACCTTAACTGCAGAGGCTGGAGGGGAAGCAGAAGTAGCAGGAGACACCGTTAAGGCAGCACATCTGAAGGAGGTCAGCTTTTTGGTTGAACCTGTAAACTCCGAGCCATGTCTGCTCTGCAAATCGCAAAGTGCTTCCCTGTTTTTGGAGAGGAGGTAGCTCTGCTCCCAGCAAATGGCTCCCTCCTTCTTCTTCTTCTTCAGCAGAATAAAACCATGTTAGCAAAAATGGCTCGTGAGCAAGTCCCAGTTCCTTAGCCTGAAGCCTAAGACCTTGCTTGGCTCAATATTATTTGGGATGTTGTATTTCTTTGCATATGTGTCCCCGCCATCTTGCTCACAATTCTGCTGCAGAACTATGCTAATTACGTGTTCTACTTATAGCCCAATTTTTTTTACTCCAGAGGAATGCTTATATCAGACTTACGCACACAGATTTAATTTGCATGGCTGCCCCCCTAGGTCTGTATCAGATAGTTTGTTGGGTGGTGTCTTGTTTTTGTTTTAAAAAGCATCTTTTGGCCTTTTGGGTACGAAACCCAAAGGGTAAACACCACACAGGATAGGCAGTGGCGTCACACATAAGACACATACATTTTTTAATACACAGGGAAACATGTCAGCTAGAGATGACACTGTCAGAAAAGTTTGCAGAATGCAAGTTTCAGCTTGATTGATGCCATTTCACAGAGCATGAAATCTACTAGGAGAGATTTTGCAGGTTTAGCAAGCTTCGCTGACCATGGAAGAGGACAGAAGCAGCAAAACAGCAGGAGTCTTCAGGCCAATTTCCAGGTAGTGTACAGATATATTTGTACGGCAGTGAGAACAAACTTCCCACTTCAGAGTTACTATGATCCATCATTGATAGCTTGTAGGGTTATCAGCAGCCAGTCCAGGAAAGGGGGAATAACCTGATCAGGTTTTTTGATTATAGGGTGGGGCAAGGCTAGTTTTCCCCTCTAGTCGTTTTTAAAAGCTATACACCTGAAGTAAGCAGACAGCTTTTGCTCTGGGTCCCTCCTATTAGCTCCCAACATATGAGTTCTGCTCTCCCACCTGCCCAATCCCACCTCCAGCAGCCAAGCTTCACATCCACAACGCTTAATGCCATCCACAAGCCTTGCCCAAGAATTTTATTTCAAGAGCTGGCACAACCCTCAAAGCTGGATAACTCAATGTGGCAAAGTTGGAGGCAGGTTTTTGTAGAATAACAAGATTATTCGCCTTAATTTCTAAGCTGCGAATCAAAGCACTTTCTCCAGCAGCGAAACTGCTAGGGGATGCCTCTGTATCGGAAGGAGTCTTGCAATTGGCTGCATCCATTTGGATCCCTCATGTACCCTGTTGCTGGTGCAGCATTTGAAGAAGCCACGAGGAAAATACCAATTGGGCACACAGCACATTTCATTTGCACCTCAAGAGTGCTCTCTCTTTCTGCTAGAGGCAGCATAAGATCAAGCTTCACTGAAGAAGAGCTACGGCCTACTGGAATAAATTGGATATTATATATATAGTTATTCCTCATTACAAGCTCAGCCCAAGCTCCCTCTGAATTTCAGGCTAAGCTCATAATTGGCTCAGCCCTTCCACACACATTCTCCCCTTCGTAATAATAATAATAATAATAATAATAATAATAATAATAATAATAATAATAATTAAAAAAAATTTATTATTTGTACCCCGCCTGCCACTCTGGGCGGCTTCCAACAAATATTAAAATACATTAAAATATCACAGATTAAAAACTTCCCTAAACAGGGCTGCCTTCAGGTATCCAAACATACCATAGAGCTGCCGCAAGGATGCCTTGCTGTGGGGCCGCAAGTGGACCTTTGGTGCCAGCAGGTTCCATTATAACTTTTCTCTATGGATTCCTGCACATGAAAACTCTGTTACACATACTCATACGAGACAGAAGTATCCATGGGAGATGGAGTCCCGCCCAGGGCTTGATTAGGAAACCATTAGGGTCCATGGGAACGGTGCTTCCTATGCATTCCTCCTAGTTCAGCACTCAGCTCCCTACAGATCAGGTGCCTCTGTGAAGCATTGTTCCCCCATTGCTCATCTGCAGCATCTGTCATTGAGAGGTATATTATCATAGGATATAATAGAATTAGAGTTGGGAGGGGCCCTGAGGATCCTCTAGTCCAAACCCCTGCAATGCAGGAATATGCAGCTGTCCCTTACAGGGATCAAACCTGCAACCTTGCCGTTATCAGCACCACGCTCCAACCAACTGAGCTATCTAGCTGATGTGATGCATATAACCATGCTTCTAAACCATGGAGGTTCCATGGAACTATCAGGGCAGGTAGGAAGTCACTTCCATAGATGGAGCTCAAACAAAGTGGTTTAGATAATGTTGAGTGGGAGAAGCTGTAGGAAGGTGTGTTGTGAGAGCGGCTTGATGGGGTGGATGGGGCCAGTGGGTTTCCCTGTTCTGGCGGCACCAGACACTTCTGCCCATGTCCATTGGCTGGCCAGTAGGGTTCTAAATCTGTGGACAGGATTACTTGCAGCTGTAGAGGGGAGAGACTGGAAGCGCAGTAAGGCCAGCAAAGAAGCTTGGATGGTGTAGCACACAGCAAGCCAGTTCTTTGGGCAGTCTTACACTTGACACAGCAGGAGGAGAGTCCCATGTAGGCTGAATGACAGACTTCTAAATCCACCTAAGGGATCTCTGCAGCAGCTTCCGTGGGCCCTGACCTTTCCATACGCCTTTCTTAAGATTGTAAGCACTGCTTGCATCCTGTATGAAAATGTCCTCATCTCCAAATTACCATGTTTAAATAGGTCATTAGTAAACTATGGGGAGATGTATTTTTTTTTTGCCACTGCCTTATTACAAAGCAAACTGTTATCTCGGAAAAGAGGCTAGGTTTTACAGGAATATCTCCAGAGCCTTATGATATTTAATAGAAAATGACTTATTTAATTATTCCATAGAAATCTATAAATCTGGGACATAATAACCAACTCTCCCATTGCTAGGGAAGTTCTGTGCAACCTGCTGAAAGAGCTTTCATTTGTTATTACATTTTGCCCAAGGAATTACATAACGTCGGGGAACTGTGTGCATTAAGCTTTGAAAAGGAACAATTGTGTTTACATCTGGCGTGCTCATCCCAGCACAGGTGACAAAGGTGGAAATGGATGGGCCCTGGCATACACTGTCAATATTAACAGACTCATCCATTATTCCTGTCTCTAAGGGCCTCGTGAAATATTGCACCATGATCCTGCCAACAGAGGTTAAGAGTTTCATTTCCCATTACCATCTCCTTTGTTTCCTCCAGCTACCTGCTTTCTGCAGTGTTTGCAGCAGGAAAATAGGAACAGGGCAGGGACGACCCAAACGCCTTCGTAGCAACAACCAACCTGAGCTGTAGAAACTGGAAGACTTTCTAGGGTTGTATTTCCCAAATAACACCCTGGGCAAGGAATGCTTTCAGTTCCCCTCCTCCTCCTTAAAACAAGCAAGCAAGCAAACAAACAAACAGCTTTGCATTGTTGCCAAGTTGTGTGGCTTCTATAGAACTGCCAAACCTAGCAATGCGGTAGGTCCTACTGCTCCCAGAAATGTCCTTGAAAAAGACTCAGAGCAACCTCCCAGTAACATTGCCCTTGTTCACTCCAGATTATACACTCAACAAACATCAAACCACCAGTCTTGGCACCCTCTTCAGCTCATGCCCCAAAGGCCAGCCATGCCCCCTTACTCTTGCTTCACGACATCTTCAATGTCTTCTAACAGAGGTGCTCTCCGTGCTGACTAATCAAATTTCAAAGCCATCCATCCACTTCCTGTATTCTTGCAAAGCGCTGTACCAATTGATATTTCCCCTGCTAATATCTCTCCCAATAATGAACGGCTTTTATTCTTTTTATGTTGTTGAACCACGCCTGAAAACATGTACTGTACTTCCCATGAATATTGGTTTTCTTCCTTTTAGCATTCGTTGAATTGATTCTAGGGGTTTTGTATTTTATTCATTTTTTAGCTTGTACACTCTTTGGGTGGCTTTATAAATTTGTAGAATAATTTTAATATTAATAATAGGAACTCAGATCTTCCAACGTGGGGCTCGAACCCACAACCCTGAGATTAAGAGTCTCATGCTCTACCTACTGAGCTATCCCAGGGCCTCTGGAGTGCACAAGTTTGGGGGTGGCTAGCCTAGGTGCTGTGTCTTGAAGCTACTGCTGTGTCTGAGCAACGACAACCCCATATAACTCATTGCAGTAATCCAAGCAAAATGTTACTAGAGCATAAGCATAGCCTGGCAGTCTCTGTCCCAAGAGAGTCCGCATCATCTTCAGCTAGTGAAAGGTGTATTATGCCACCTAAAGCTGCTCAGGCCTCCAAAGAAAAGGCTGGATGGAAAGACAAGGCTCTTCCAGACTGAGTGCCTGCTGCTAGCTATGTTTGTAACAAAATGGTTTTGCATCAAGAAGATTAATTTAAAAAAAAAAAACCAACACACTGTACCTACTGTATCTGAAGAAGTGTGCATGCACACGAAAGCTCATACCAAGAACAAACTTAGTCTCTAAGGAATAGCTATCAACCCTCCCTGCTGTTCCCCACTGCTATAATAAGGGAATTTCCGGCAAAAAAGGGAAGGTTGACAGCTATGCTACCTACCTGTAACTGGAACTGTACCTATTTGCAAGAGAAGATAGAACCACCATTAGAAAAGGAACATATGTCATGTCCTTCGACTGGACCCAAGTTTATTTCCATTATTTTATTTTATTTTAGCACTTTCTTGCCAGGCCTCAGGAGAATCCTACCAGCTCATATTTCAAAACATGAAACACTGCCAGGCCTCTGCCAAATACGACATTTTTATTTATTTTTTATTTTACAAGGCAGAATCCTTAAGAGGCATGATGAGCATAATGAGAGTGACCCGATGGCATACTCAAGTCGACATTACTCCCTTGGCTACCATTTCGTTCTAACATCCTGCATCTTAATATCTGGGAAGACACGGCAAGCATAAGGAAGTGGAATATAATCGGTTCTTTGCCAGTGTCCAACAAGATTTTGAACGTGGAATCGGGAAAGCCTGCTTCTACCACGTTGTTGACAGCACAGTGAAGCAGAAAATTACTGCACCATTCTAAAGTAGCCCCCCCCCCCAAAAGAGAGTGTAAAACAAACACACATTTTTTTTTGAAAGCGGGTAGGGGGGTCCTAACCAGTTTATTTCTTCAGTAAAGGCTCATGTGTTCTGCTCAACCTGTGAAGTCTGTCTCCACACACCCTCCCATTCAGCAACCACATGGAGGGACCCTATGCACGTATTCATGAACCTCTATAGGTCTCCTCAACAGAAGGAGGGGTCATGCTAGGCCAGTCAAGATTCCCACTTGTGTCTATGCTGGTAAGATCCCTTTCATGGGGTCACCAAACATGCAGCTTCCGAGTGGGATGGGAAGAGCTTCCATCAGCAGCGGTGGGCAGAGCAAACCAAAACAACCCCCTCATACATACTGCCAACAACTCATGAGAGCAGATTTGTGCGAACGCCCTCCTATAAAATAGCATCAAACAGCTTCTTACGCCTGAAAGTGCTTTGGACTTGTGCTGCCCAGACAGCTGCTCCCCATGCCAGAATTTTCAAAACAGGGTCCCAAACACACACTCTCTCTCTCTCTCTCTCTCTCTCTCTCTCTCTGTGTGTGTGTGTGTGTGTGTGTATGTGTGTGGTCTGCCATTGAAGCAGAGGTAGTCAACACTACAAGTCACTGGGAAGCCCTGATGTAGCTCTGCAGAGCTTGTACAATTTGCACAATTACAGATCTCTGCCTAAAGCGTTCCTGTGGCTCTTCCACTAGCATAGCCGCCGAATCACCTACTACTCGATTTGATCTAGAACACCCAAAAACCCGTTACAGTACAGACAAACTGCAGATAGAAAGAGAGAGGCAAGGATGTTTTTTGTTTTGTACTGCTGGGACCAAGTGGGTCAAAATGGCGTCTAAAACTATAACAAAGGTTTAAGGGAGTCATTCGCTTGCATCTTATTCAAGTACCTACCAAGATCCTTGCTGGATCAGAGGAAAAGCTTATTTAGTTCAAAGTCCTGTCCTTACAGAGGCCACCTGGGTGTCAATTGGAAAGCCCACAAGCTGGACACCTGCACAATAGCGGTCTCCTACTCGTGATCCCAAGAGGCTAGTATTCAGAGGAACGTGCCAATTTACTTGAGTCACCATGACAAGCAGCCATGGACAACATTATCCTCCATGGTGTTTTTTTTTCTAATTCCCTTTTAAAGCTGTCCACATCTGTGGCCAACGCTACATTGTGCATGAGTGAAAAAGCACTGCCTTCTGCCTATCCTAAAATCTCCCACTGGATGGTCCGGGGCACAAATTTACAGTAACTGCAACTAGAATTGAAGTGCCTTTCTGAGTTTTGTAGCCCAGTAGCATTTTCTAGCAACTGCTCTTTTTCCTCTTTCTTTTTGTTAAAGAAGATCATTAATTATTCCTCACAGGCCCTAAGACGCGGTACGCTCTTAAAATAAAAAGTGATGCCAATCAATACAAAATGTTATTTTAAAATCTCAAAGAAAGCCTGGAAGCCCCCAGAAAGCCGAGAGAGGAGGAGGAGGAGGAGCAACAACAATGCTTGTTGTGGCTCCAGTTTAAAGAAATTCCACACCTCTCCCACTCTTCCAGCACTTGCTGCCACAAATATGATATGGTTTTAAAATAGACAAATCATTACACCAGATGACCTCTCTCTAACACACGGACAGATTTATGCCGAAAAGTTTCCCTCGGCTGTTGCTATAGAGACTTTTCAAGCTCGGCGCTAAACATCCAAGTCGTTTTTGAAAAATGGAAGATTTGAGATTTTAATCAGACCAGCTCGGAGGAAAAGAGGAGCATCCTTTTGCAGGCTGGCTCGAACAGCCGCCACATCCCAAAAAAAGCGAACTTACCTTCTGTTAATCAGACTGATATGCCCAGTAACTGGAAGCAGAGGAGGGGAGGAGAAAGGAGGGGAGCGGAGGGGAGGGGAGCAGCAGGGCAAGGGGACAGATGAAGAGCCGAGTGCCAATACAGTACCAAGAAAAATAACTTTTGTTGCACAGAGGAAATCGAAAGAGTCATGTCAGAAAGATTCCACTAAAACTCTCATTTGTTTCTCTAGGCTTCTGGTTTCAAAGTGCCTGAAACAGGTTTGCTTTGAGGTACCGCAGCTCGTCCTCTAATCAGCTCCAGACAAAGGCAGGCTGCCTTGGGGATGTGGGGAAGGGGGCTCAGGAAAGCCAGAAGGATCAGGATCAGAGAATTTGTGGTAGAAGAGAGAGGACTGCAGCAGTCGCGTTCTCAAAAGAAGGAGAAAAGGGGAAAGGCACAACCCTATGTAAATTCAAAAATGAGGACAGGTAAATAGGAAGAGGCGAGAGCTGTCCCGCCATGCTATATGTCGCTGTGGGCTGTGGCACTTCCCAAGGCATGCTCTGCTGCAAAGATCAAAACTTGCCTGCCTGCCAGAAAAGAATTCCCTCATTAGTTTCCACACATAACTGGTCCTCAAAAACCACAAGGGAAGGCAGGTGGTCCGTTGGCCTCTATGCTTTCCTCTAATCATACTGGGTAGGCAACCATGGAGAGGGCAACACGGTCAGGATCACAGAGCCTCTTAAGGGAATGGCACCAATGCATCGCCTGAAATAGAAATAGATGCTAAGTCTTCCTAGGAGGACCAGGGATGATGCGTCCAATTCTTTTTTTTTTAATGGTTCGAAGCTTCTGTTCCACATGTTGCTTTATTTATGACAAAAGGAGTAACATTCGCCCTACCTCGGCCAAGAATATGTGGCTGATCCATTTTTTTTTTCTCCTTCGTGTGGAAGTTATAGCATGTGCCAAGGGTGGCTGATACACCTCAACAGATGGAAATGAATCAGAATGATTAAAACGTGTATGCAACAACAATTTTCTTATTAATAAAGTGGGGTATCTATCTTTGCCAACTTTAGAAAGTTTTATTTCCTTAAAGCATTCACTAAACAAATTCTAGAGGTGGGTTACAAATCAGGCAAGAGTTACTAGGGTGGAGCAGAAGTGGGGGATTCAATATCATGCTATTATAACCGTTCATGCAAGCATTTCTTCGTGCCAGGTGGATTGATCTCCCCTGCACATTATTATGGGAGTTCTCCCCCCAGCTGATTTTGGGGGGCATACAAGGGGAGAAGAGAGGGAAACCCCATTGTGTGGGTTCCTGCTGGTGCGACTGTTTAATTAAATCTGACCTGTAGTGTTTGTTTAAAAAGAAAAAACCAGCTCAGTCCTCAGGTGTTCCTTCTTCCACTTTGCTGCTAAATCTGGGCCACAGCAAACCTTGGGAGAAATGACTGCTCAAGTGTTCCCACTGCCATTATATTTATTTCCCTATTTTATGGGGCTCTCAGTGGTTCCCCATCAAGATGTACCAAACTGGTCATTACCTGGGACTTAGCTCAGTGCTAGCTTTGCATTCAGAAGTTCCCAGGTTTAGTCCCTGGGATCAAGTAGCAGATGTTGGGAAAACTTGTCTGAATCTCTGGAGAGCCACTGCCAGCCAGTGCAGGGAACACTGAACTAGTTGGGCCAATGGTCTGATTCAGTGTAAGGCAGTTCCCTATGACCCTATTGGCTGGTATTCCTAGTCCTCTTGCATTAGAAGGTATTGGCTACTCTGGTTATCTCACAGTTTAGGACAGCACCCTGACAGCAGCACTCTGAACTTGGGACATTTATGAAGCAGAATGCCTCTTCTCCTGTATCCTCAAAGTACCAACAGTGGGAATACTCTTGGGTCTCACTATGCTCCAGAATGCTCAGGTAGTAGCCAACAAAATACACTTTTGCCCAGCTTCAGGTGGAGTCCCAGCTGTGCGTGTTCCTAAGAGTTCGCCGTGGTGACACTTTTCGAATGGATTCCCACAATACACTGTACACGAGTCTGCCTTCAGCTGGTCCGGAATGTGGCTGCAAATATCTGGATGAGTGCTTATCCTTGGAAGCACTTGACACATATTTTCCAATAGCTGTACTTCAGACACAACTCAAAATGCTGGTCTGGGCCCAGGATGAGATGCGAGAGGGGACCATTCCTATGGCTGTCCCCAGACTTTACAATTCCCTGCCATGGAAGAACCACTTGCCCCTCTTGTAATTTTCCACTTTCATTCCAGCAAACTTTAAGACTCTAATCCTATATACGGTAAGCCCAAGTCCCATTAAATTCAATGGGACTTAATTCTGAGCAGCCATGCATGGGATTGTGCTGTTAGCAGTTTACTAATTTGTATGAGTTTCTTGTGGCTTTCATTTTTTTGTAAGTCCTTCTGACTATTTTGCTGGCAGTAGAAGGGTGGCAAACAAATTATCTGAACAAACTCAAAGAATGGGGAATGATGTTGGCATTTTAACCAAGTTTGGCTTCTGTAACAGAAGCCCATCACAATGTAAAAAGAAGAAGAAGTCGTCACATACAGTTAAGGATGGGTGAATTTGTCAGTTTTGGTATCTTGCTTTTCCAATGTGAAATTCAGTTCTCCACATTTCCAGATCAGCATGTGAATTTTGTTTAAGTCCTCATGAAAATTCACCAGCGTTTTAGCTTGAATTTTCCTTACCATATACATTTTTGCAAATCATTTTCCCCTAATATAATGCATCCTTATGTTATTTCCATTAACCTATGTGCACATTTTACCCTGGTATAATACAGTATTTTTCCATGTATAAGACTATACCCCCCCCCCATTTTTTAAGTTTAAAATTGGGGGTCGTCTTATACATGGGATGTTTAGAATTATTTATTTCTTAATTTGGGGCTTTAAAAATAGGGATCAGCTTATACATGGGGGCGTCTTATAGACAGAAAAATACAGTACTTTTTTTGCACACTTTCCTTGGCTGGAAAACTGAAATGCAAAATACGGAGAAGGGCTGATACTAAAGGATGGCTGTGTTTTGGTCCATTCATTGTTTCAGAACAAGTGGATGAGGCAAGTTTGGCCTTAAATGAGTAGGGAATCAAATTCCTCCCCCCGCCACCCCTGTTTACAGTGCAACCCTATAGATTTCCACCCAGAAATCAGTCCCTATTAACTCAACGGGCCTTGTTTCTGAGTCATCCTGTATAGAACTGCACCATTAAATCACGTCACCAGCCCTTCGAGCTTCAGTGTTTTGATTCACTGATCGGATGTCAGTTTCTACCATAAACATCATACAATCTACCCTTGCATTAGTTAGCTGAGAGCAACTTGGTTCCAAGGTCGCATTATGTTGAAATAAATACGGCTCAAACTACATTTCAGCAGTTATTTCCCCCCTCACCCAACACCCATGAGTTTCTGCCAGCATCGAGCCACAGTCAGACAATGGGCAGAAGTGCTATAGGAGGACGGGAGAGAGAGCAAAAGGGGCAAGTAGCCTAGTGTTAACAGTTCATTAAATTTTTAATGAAATTATTTGAATTAGTTTATATTTTTGATAGCTGCAGCTACCATCTCCTGACTGAAAGAGTCCTTGTGACTGAAAGTGTTCCATGGGAGGGAAAACTCAACAAACAATACTTTGGGACTTGTTTTGTGATGGTAGCAATGGGGAAAGCCACACCCAGAAGTATTTCCCCTTCCATATAACACTTATGGTCAGGTCACTTCCCAGTGAAATGCTTATTGAGCATCCGTCCCGATAAGCCTGTGCAACGTTTTCAGGGAGGTTAGATGACTTCGGCCATTTATTGAGCATTCATTCTGATTGGTTTGCGGTGAGGTTATTCAATGCTGCTTCAACTGTGATCCCACTCTCAAATAAATGCACTTGCCCAAAAGTTTTCTTAATGCAAAAAAGTTTTGTTGGGTGGCGACGGCGGCAAGTTTGTTACACAATAGCACCAAATCAACTTTAATGGCCCAATCTGAGTTTGCTGGTATGTGATCCAATCCCACCTGAAAATAGCTACACTCTGTAAACTCCCTTGGGCAGCATGCTGTCAGCTACACCAGGCAACAAATGAGGCATTTAGCAAAGCTGCAATGGAAAGCTGACCATCAACTCTTGGGGAGTGTCCAATTGAATGTTCAAAAATGAGTTGCCCCTCATTTTTCCAGGGCAGCTGCACAGGTAAACTAGGTAAAGGTAAAGGACCCCTGGACAGTTAAGTCCAGTCAATGGCGACTATGGGGTTGAGGCGCTCATCTCACTTCCAGGCCGAGGGAGCCGGTGTTTGTCCACAGACAGCTTTCTGGGTCATGTGGCCAGCATGACTAAACTACTTCTGGTGCAACGGGACACCGTGACAGAAACCAGAGCGCATGGAAACGCCGTTTACCTTCCCGTCACAGTGCTACCTATTTATCTACTTGCACTGGCAATGTTTTTGAACTGCTAGGTTGGCAGGAGTTGGGACAGAGCAATGGGAGCTCACCCAGTCGTGGGGATTCGAACCGCCAATCTTCTGATCGGCAGGCCTAGAGGCTCAGTGGTTTAGACCACAGCGCCACCCGCATCCCTTCTACAGATACAAGTAAAAAATGATGCATTGGCTTCCCACGCCTTTACAACCAGCAAGATTTGCATGGGGAGGGGTGGGAGGGACAGGAACTGGAGAAAGACAAAAGTCAAATTTCTCTCTTGTTTCACAGGGCTTGTGATCAAAAGAAGAAAATTGCTGGACGTGGCTTCCCAACATCTTAATTGTCTCGCCTACACATTGGAAGGAATCTGTAATTAAATCACTCCTGCAAACAACCTGGGCCGTAATCATCTCTCAAGGATTCTAGGTGAATTTCCTATCAGAATGCTCCCCCAGAGCACTTCATTTCTTTCGAAAGATGCAGATGCTTTGGCGTTGCTGACTCGCGCAAGTTGCTCATGGGCAGCAAAGCTATCAAAATGGTTAAGGCTTTCCCCACAGCAGATAGAAAAGTGTTTTGCTTTGTTGTTTTTTTGTATGCACAGTGTCCGGCAATTACCCCATTTGCTAGGAAAATCAGAAAATGAAACAGTATTTACTTATCTCCCTTGACATTTGGGATAGGAAACCTGCCTCGTAACGGCAGCTTGCAGTGGAACACAGAGCAACCCTAAGCACAGACAGGACAGAACTGCTGGCCTGTGTGGAAGATGCCTCAGGCAGAGGGAAACAGAAACTGAAGACGGGGCTAGCCACACCAATGTGGGGGTTTGCTATAGCAATCTTAGGAGGAAGAGGGATTTCCTGTGGCAGCCAGGAGCATATCTATGCTTGCAACAAGCAATCTGTATTTACTGTATTCTGTATTTACTACTACAACACATTCCTCTATTTTTTTCCCCAAGGAATGTGTTAAAATTGACTTTGTAAGTTACTGTCTTCTGCCAGAGCTGTGCACAAATATAGCAGCTTTGGCTGTTCACTTCCAAAAGCTTTGTGAGTTTTTGTTAAAAAGGTGGCTGTGTGCCCACCCCTCCTTCACCCGCTGCTTCGGTGTCTCAAGTGATAAGAACGTGTCCTATATATTGACCCCACCTGAGCCCAGCCTCTCCTATCTTTTCCCTTTCATTTGCCTCTCTGCATATCTCTCACCAGAAGCATCTTCCCCAATCTTCCCCTGCTTGCTGCCGAGGCTCTCTCCCCTCGCCCTGCGTCTGTGTGTGGGTGTATTTGGAAACGAGAGCTTTCCAGCTGAACTGCAAAATGAAACGCAGAGATCACAACTCCTTGAATAGCTACATCACGCGTACACCAACTTCCATTCTGCCCCTTGACGTATGAAATAATATTAATGCAAAACAAAGTCAAAATAGTGGTGGGGGACCGGATGGGACACCAGGCTGGTAGCAGAAGGCTTTCTGTATATCTATCTCTTTTATCCTTTCGGTTATTTGGATGTGGATTACTAAAGGACTGGTGGGATGAATTTCCTAGGCGAATTAATTGTTTAGAATTAGTTGATTGTTTATGGGTTAAACTATTTGACCCTACAGGTCCCTTCCAACCTATGATTCTATGATATTTGGGGAGTACCTGAGAATCTTGGTTTGTATTGTTTGTACTCCGTTTGTATTGCTCTTTCATACGTACTCCCAGCTTGCCAACAAGCATTAGGGATATGTCAAAGGGTTGTTGATGTATGATGGTAACAGGGCTCAGGGACATCTTCTAAATCATCTGCATCAAATGGGGAGAGCTCAAGGCTACCTGCAGGGGGACCCCTCTATGGCAGCACTCTCCCCTTACCTTGGTGGTGGCAGGTGGGTGCAGCAGCAAAAAACAAGACAACACTCAAGCACAGGACTGAGCTGGTTGGCAGGTGCTACAGCTAAACCCGCCCCACTCTGGAACAACACTTACGTTAGGACCCCGGAGGCATTGTGGGAGAATGTGTGCCAGCCACAAGCCACCTGAGCCCCAGCTCTGAGGCAGGCCCAGGTGGCTGTAGGGTTGGCAGCATGGTAGGTGGTGGATCCTCCTGAGGGCCATCAGCTACTTCTCAACAGTACCAACCTCATGCCGGGCCTGCCTGTCGGATCGACCTCATAGAGCTCAGTGTAGGTCTGCAGGCTACCAGCTTTGAGGCTGTTAAATGATGGGTGTTGAAAGATAATGATGAGGTGATACTTTTATCGGCTGAAAACTCAAACCAGATCTTATTGAAGCCAATGGGACTCTGTTAACATCAGTACAAGGGCACAGAGTTCCAAACATATGTTAATATTGATTTGGGAGGTCAGCTAATCTGGGTTTTTTTCTGAAAAAGAACATTCTACTTCTTACAAACTTTAAAATCCTTTCCCCTCTATAATATAGTTGCTTTTTTTTTTAAAACCAAATCCTGCAGATTGCTAAAAGGCTGGCACAAAAGGTAAGAACTTGCAGAAACCGGATAGAGAGACAAATTTGTGGAAGGGATTTAACCCATTAATTTGATGCATCACAATGCAAAACAAGCCTGTCCAAAATGAATCCGATTTTCTTCTAGTAAGTTAAAAATGGTTTACTTGCAAACTCTCCAAAGGTCAGTTTCATGTGCTTTTCCATACCAGTCAGAAAGCACAGGCAGTAAAACTTGGCTTACTCACAGTGGTGAAATTGCCTGCATTATTGGTATAGGAACACAAGAATGACTTGTAAGAGCCACACAGTCTGTGAACGGAGGAACCAGCTCAGACATTTTTACACAGTGAGCTTCTCAGGCAGACCAAGGTACAACAATAGGCTTGATTACTTTCCCCCCAAGGTGAGGGGAAGCAACCCAACCAAGCCCAGCAGGACATCAACCCCTCCTTGCACCAACCAGACCTAAGCATGTTGACTATATGAAGCTGGCCATCCCACACCCCCTACCCCCCAGAGGAGATTTGGAGGTGGTGCAAGCCATGCACAGGGGAAGGAGAGAGACCTGTTGCACTAGTGCTAATCCTTGCGCTCATGCAATTCTTTAGTTGACCCATCATGCTCAATAAGCTTTCCATGCCATAGGTATAGGTTTCAATCTCATCCTGAAGATCCACTGATTGAAAGAGTGTGGGATGAAGTCCTGCTCCACCAGCAGAATGCTGGGTGTGTTGCCCCCACAACAGAGAAAATGGGAGAATGTCTCGTATACACTGATGGGACAACCAACATGGGACAGAGGTATGGGTGAGATGCATGGCAAGGAGGAGCACCCTTGTGCCGAATCCTATTCCGCTTCAGTTTACAGCCATGCCCCCATCAACAACATAACTTAACACCGGTCCCAGATCTGGCACAAAGTATCTCCCCTGGGGCAAAATGAGAGTGATGATGTCTAGCTATTTGGAAGTGCAGATCCCACTGGGAGGCAGCTAATTCTAATATTCAGAAAAGGTATGTGTTATGGCCCTCCTGCCTTCTGTGTCACTTCAGGATTCTGGGGCAGGGGTGGAGGTGGAAACCACATGTTTTAGAACACCACACATTAAAATAATAATAATAATAATAATAATAATAATAATAATAATAATGTCCTATGTGAGCAAAGTTAGATCAGATAGAAGATTAAGCTAGTATCCTTTTCTAAAACTTGTTAATCAGAGGTGCGTGATTTGTAGCCTTACAGATGCTTTGGGGTTACAATTCCCATCATACCTGATCACCAGTCATGTTGGCTGAGGCTGATGGGAACCCAAAAACACTTGGAGGGCCACAGGTTCCCCATCTCCCTACTAGCTTTCCACACAGCAGCTGGATTGTGTGGTTGTTGGGTTTTTTCTTTTTCTTTTTTAAGTATTCCTGCAGCAAGAACATTGCCTTTAGGAAAGACCTTTGGAATCCCCTCAGCAAATGAATGACAACTGCACGTTTATTGTGCTATAAACCGTTCATCTGGGAAGGCCATCATGCGCCACAAGTTATGCAAGCGGAGCCAGGCAGCGTTGGCAGAAAGCCTGTTGCATCTTCGCAAAGAATGGGAGGTTAACTCCTATTTTGCTCCCTCGCCTTTTGCAGCCAAACTTCCCGTTTAACTAGCACTCAGTGGAGGTTTAATGCAAGAAGTAGCAGGATGCATATTGTGCATTTGGGAGAGATGGAAAAGAAAAAACAGACAAGCTGCCATGAACATAGACACAGAAGGGGTATTTGTGAACTCTGCTCCCCTCCCCTCTCCTCGTTGACACTCTAGCAAACTCTATGGCACCTAGCTTAGCAAAGCCCAGTGGAGCCAATGCAATACGCATTTTTCACCCTCAGTGCATCAAGCAAAGTGCTGGGTCAAGTACCTCACTTACTGCGATACCCTGCAGGGCTTCTGTTGCCTTTAACAGAGAAGTTGCATTTCTTCCAGGAGAGTGAGCAAACCTTCCATAAACTCTCCTGCAGGCAGACAAAAAGACCTCCAGCTGGCACTGGCCAGCCCCAGGCCTGGACTCTGCAAACAGCAACAAAAATTCTCGTTTCTGAGCATCCTTTCCTCTTTCAGAAGCAACCCCTCAAAAAGGACAGGCAAGCCGCTCTTTTAAAGTGAATCCACCCAATGGCTGGGCAACTTCATTTGCAATACACACCTGGATGGGGAAGCCAAATGAGCCACATCCCTGTCCCTACTTCCATCAGCTTCTAAGAACAGGGGTGGGGAACCTTTGGGCCTCCAGATGTTGCTGCACTCAACTCCCAGCAGCTGGTTCAGCAACATCTGGGGGCCACAGGCTCCCCATTCCCTGTTCTAGAGTGAACTGCCTTTCTGCTTCCTTTCCTATCCCCACCCCAAGTAAGGCTCCATGTATGAAATCAGCACAAGCTTATAAGGCAGCTCTATCTCTGCAGTTAGATTTCATGCATATTTACTCAGACTTAAGCCTCGCTGAGTTCACAAGACTCCCCCCCCCCAAGTATGCAGAATTACAGCTCTGGTGGGCCATTAGTTTTAAACCAATAACCTATAGGACAGGGATTCCATGCCACTTTATTATTTAATTCTTCAAAAGTGAACCAAGCAGACTAGGGTGTTTGTTTGTTTGTTGGGGTGTAGTTGAAGGGGGGGGGGAGAGTAAGCCTTATAAAAGAAATTGTTCGTTACACATGCAAAACGCTTCTGTATTTGTAGAGCACACCCAGATATCCAGATGAAAACATTCTTAATTATTTTATCAGATGGTAAACTTGGTTAGTTATAACTGGAAATGTGATCCTAGAGTTCATGATAAATGTCCAGAGTAGATCCCTCAACAGTCTGGAAAGAACATGATACCAAATCCACGTTGCCAGATTTATATCGTGTTCTTCCAAAGCAAGGTAAGTCAATAAGCAGGTTTAGAAGCAGTCAGAAATCAGATATTAATTGAATTGTAGCCCTGCCTGCCTGACCAAGTGGGCATTAATTCAATGATACATATACCAGTGGTAGAGTATTTATTAACCTCACTAGGACTTCTTCCTTTATTTAAGGTAGAATTGCTGAGTTGCATGTATCTATATTGGAATAATTTGCTCTTTGTAAATTCCAGTGCAAACTAAGTCCCCGGGGCATAATCCACACTTCTTCTTGCCACACTCCTCCCAGCAACCCCCACCTGGAGAAAACCACTCTCTAGCGCTCAATCGGAGCAAGGACAAGTCAGGTTTTCTCCGGATTGACACTTCCGAGCTCTGTTGGCTGCTGTCTAGGATTGCTTTGGATTATTGGAAGCAAATTGCTGGCAAAAGACATCCCCAATCTACGCAACAAGGCTACTCTGTGGCACAAAACGGTCTAGCAGCCACTTGAGAATATACACTGGTACACCTGCCTGCCTAAGAGTGCATGTTGCTCGCTCTGATTGCAGCCACAATAGCCTCTGTTACTAAAGAACAACACATTAAGCTGCAGCATACTTGTGGGGGATTGGTTAGAGCAGGGCTGGGGGAACCTGTGGCCCTCCTGATGTTGATGGACTCCATCTCCCATCAACCCTGGGCAACATGGCCAGCAGCCGGGGATGATGGGAGTTGTAGTTCAACAACATCCAGGTTCCCTACCCCTGGATGAAATTTTAAAGAAAATTAAACTCCACCTGTAGCCAGACAGAGATTCTTGGGAAGTAATACTGAACCATACTCGCTAATCATAGAGGGCTGCCTCACATACAAAAAGCTTCAGGTTATTTATTTATTTATTTATTTATACCCTACCCATCTGGATGGGTTGCCTCAGCCACTCTAGACAGCTTAAGAACATAATAAAACATCAAACATTAAAAACTTCCTAAGAGAGGACTGCCTTCAGATGTCTTCTGAAAGTTGTATAGTTATTTATCTCCTTGACATCTGATGGGAGGGCGTTCCACAGGGAGGGTGCCACTACCGAGAAGGCCCTCTGCCCAGTTCACTGTAGATTCACTTCTCGTACTGAGGGAACCACCAGAGCTGGGCCTCGGTGTCCGGTCTGAACAGTGCTATCCTATGACCTTGCTCCATTATCACAGTATAACATACCCTCCTTTCCTCCTTCTGCATGCCCAGCACCATTCCCAATCCTGCTCTGGAGCATTGGGGGGAAACCCCAAAACAAATTTAAGGGACAACGAGAGAAGGTGTGGAAATTCCAATGAGCAAGCAGAAAACCTTGCACTAACCAAATAGTGATGTAGCAGTACTTTGGAGACAACCTTCATTGCTCTCCCGGGCAAAATTCCACATTTTTGCCTCAAGCCTTTTTTCATAAAATATAGAAAGGGCTGAGGTGAATGCAGACAAGGCCTGTTATGGAACACCAAGGAACAAAGTTTTTAAATAATTTCCCGGCCTCCACCCAGAACGTCTGTTTCCACAGCACCTTTGGACAATGCGAGCCTGATCTTGATTGAGGCCTCCAAGTGCTATTGTAAGTGATACAAACAAGGACCACAATAAGTTGCAGGGACGGCAAATGGTGTATTGTAGTGTATTGCAGTGTGTTGGAGTTCTTATCTTCCTTGACGGCAAGCCGAATGCCACCATCAAAGTTCTCTCTACGCAGGGGAAGCTGTAGCCTGTAATTATATCGTTTGTAGGAGTGACACACACTCTCTTTGCATAGTGCAAATTGCTCTGGCATGAATGGCTTGATAAAGATTCTTCCTTGCAGAAACTGTGGTGGTGCATGCAAGGCATCGCACAACAGAAGCGGACTCTGCAAAGCAGAGCAGTTGTGTCAAGTTGACCAAAGCAACTCCTCCATAAACAGGGAATTGTGCAGGGAGCAGTTATAAAAGTCACATGAAAAGGAGAATCTAGAAAACAGACTCACCTAAAGCAAGGGCACAATCAGTAGTTTGGGCTTAGCTGCCAAGATCTTCATTGCTTTAATGATTTTGTTTTTCCCTAGCATAGGAAATGTTTTATTAAGATACAGGCTAACACTTTTGTAAATCAATAAACTGGGCCAGAATTTGTATGTGTTTGGCCACCATTGCACAGTTGGAAAACCTGGCCACCTCTTCTGGGGCAAAATAGCAGCAGGGAAGAGGATACTTTATGGGGTGGGTGGGTGGGGAGAAGCAGGAGGCCACATCTCTACCACGGCACTCTGCTTTGGGCTTCTAAGCCTGTGGTCTTTCCATCACAAACATGGGACTTGAGAATTCTAGCTGGGGAAGAGAGTTGCTGGGGGGAAGTGGCAGCTCATGGAAGGGTTAAGCACCCCTCCTCTGCTGTGTCTCCTCTACAAATATCTCCCCATGCCACTTTGCCGCAGCCTTGTGGACACAAATAGTCTAAAAATGTGCAGCTTTCCTCAGATCTAATTTCTTACTATGAGCAACTTCAAAAAGCTGGAACTAATGTTTTTCATTTTGTGGTCACTGACCATGCTCAGCCTTCATTGAATTGTTTTGGGAGAGGGTTCTCTCTCTCTCTCTCTCTCTCTCTCTCTCTCTCTCTCTCTCTTTTGCCCCTTTTTGTAGATGTTAGGATTCCACAAAGCTGACTGATAGTGCTATTTTGTTCGTGACTGCGCCGTTTTTAGCTATATGGAGGTTGGCACTAATCCCCAAACATTGCTAATAGACGGAATGATAGTCATATCCTCAGGGAATTGGTCTTATCGCTTTTTAGAGTCAACCAAGCCAGTGGCCATTACCACATCTCCTTGTGGAGTGAATTAAATTTGTCATTTTGGAAACACACTGCCCAACACTTATCTTTCTTGCTGGTAGAAGAATATCAGCTTTCTTGACTTGACAACTTTTCCGCTACATAGTGAGTTTTGAAATTCTGAAAATTGTAGCCTCTAGGAGCCAAACATGCACAACACCCCCCCCCCAAAAAAATATACTGTGTGGTATTATGCATATACAAAGACAATTAAGCTCACTTTTTACTGTTTAAATATATCTGTAATCTCCTTTTTTCTATTTAGAAAATCACAGTGTTTTACAACATGGCGCTGTGTAATATCTAATGTTGTCCTTCGGTTAACAGGAGGCTCTTTGTTCCTGCAGAGGCTTTCATAAAAATATGGGGTGGGAGGTACATTATTCCCCTGTTTGTCATGCAGCCCCCCATGCTCTTACAGAGGGTCCCTCCAGATTTTGAAGTTGATGATGGGGGTGGGAGTCAGCAAAATTTACCTCCTTGCTTTCCACTCACAGAAGCCTCCACTAGATCCCAAACATTTTTTCTGACGGGGGAAGGGCAAGATAAAGGTACAGCGCACACAACCTTACACACACACACAACTTTCCACACACATTCCATGGCCCTATACATACAATGTCATGAGTTTATCTTTAATTCCGAAATTACATTTTCAAAAAAAAATTCCCCTTGCCCACAATGAAGGGGCTTTTGTTTTTTTAACATTCCCCCCAAACATGCATGCATCGCATCACAAACACTTTTGCTATTTTCACTTCGCAGAACTGTTGCCTTATTTTTACCTAACGCAACATCCACCCTACAAAGCTTGCCAACTATTTGTAACTTTTGGTCCCAATACAGGTATTAATCTTGCTGGTGTTTTGATATTTCTTCTTCTAATGGATCAACACAGCTGCAAACATTTTTAGAAATAGACCATTATATAAATAAAAACACTCCCACAGCACACACAAAATGAATCTCTGGGCTCCAGGAAAGTGTTCTGTTCTGTTCCTTCCTCCACCACCTCTCTAAGACTTGGGTCCTGGGCTGGATCAAAGAGTTGTGGATGATTGGAAGGACACTGTAACATATAACCCATGAACACAAACTTTCATCTGCTATATGATGGTGGGTGGGTATAATATCATATCAAATCAGACATGTCTAAGAAACAGACATACAGACAAACACCTGAGAATAAAGCACTTTAAAGCAGATCCCACTCCAAAACAGCAAAATAGGAGTCTACTGTAGATTGCTTTGAATTGGGGCCTTCTCCAGACTCCTTTAAATCAAGCTTGCTGAGCCAGACTGTAAAATGAGGCCCACTTCAGACTGCTACACTGAGGCTCACTCTATGTGGTAACATTCCTTTAAGGAGTGATGACAATAAGAAGTGGTTTGGCGTCTGGGGAAAGCTTACAAGCTGGCAAGTTTTCAACCAGTCTGACTTGTTTGTGATGCTGTTTTGTGTTTTTTTTTAAAAAAAGAAACGTGTTGTTCATTTATAATAAAAAACACACACAAGTACACCTATTTTCACCCCGCTCCTTCATTGCCCAGTGCTGCGGTTGAGTTCTTTTTTTAAAACTACAAATATTTAAAAGTATTAGCATGCACAAGTGAATGCCAGCTGTTCCTGCCCACGCACCCACCCTATCCTGAGAGGTGGCAAACCTACTCTGAAGTAACAACTTCAGAAATTCCTTTCTCCCTTCACAAATGAAAAACAGGCCTCGGAGACTGTCTTCAGTCACACATCTTGTAGGAATCCTTGTTCCGGATTTCCTGCAAGAGGCAAGAACCCAATTTGACTGTCACAGAGTTGGAGTATTGTTACAATGCACAAGTCCCTCCTCTTCTTCCAGGAGTCTCACTCTCCAAATGAACCTCCCAGAGCTTCACCTACTTTCCCCACCCCGTGTCACTGCATCTCGGCACCCACTGATAAAAAAAGAAGCTAATAGAAAAATACACAAAGGTGACAAAAGATTTGATTTGATTTCATTTAGACATTCATATGTGCAGTTTTCAGATACACACAAACACACACACACACACACACACACACACACACAGAGAGAGAGAGAGAGAGAGAGAGAGAGAGAGAGAGAGAGAAACTTCTGGAAATCATTTACAATTCTCCTCCAGCCTCACATTTGGCAGATAACTCTCCCCACCTCCCCTTCCCTCCCCAGCCCTCAATTCGAAATGCCAGCCTGTGATTTTTAAATGAGAAAAAGCTGTAACTGTGCTGCAGTGCTTGGATAAACTCCTACACAAACTTCCAGATGTGACACACAACAGCCCAGAAGGGGGAATTAATGAACATCTCTGTCCTTGAAAAATTTACACATAGGCACAAATGACAAACAAAGCAGAGAGCTCCCTTCCTCTCCTGTCAGGTAAACTAGGTAATCATTGAACACAAATGTCTTTAAATGGAGGGATATATACACACCAGTGTACAAGTGACATTTAGATTTAGTTTACGTCTTGTTTTGAATTCAATGGAAGCCAATAATTACTCTCTATTGACGGCTGAATAAGTAAGTGGTGGTTTTTGTCTCCCCATTTCTATAACTATTATTGCACTAACATCAAACACAGCACTTATGCAGAGTCAAATAAGAAAGAAAAAATATGGGCGGCATACGCACTTTACTTTTAAATCACATTCTAAGCACATTATATTCCACAAAGAATTCTGGGCACTGTAGTTTACCCCTCACAGAGCTACAATTGCCAACAACAGTTAACAAACTACAGTGCCCAGAATTCTGGCCTGGGTCTCTGTGCCTCAAGCAGCTCACAGCCTATTGTTGTGTTTTGGGGACATGACTCAGTGGGGAGGGAAGGCAATATTTATCCCCCCCCCCACTCCTCATCAAATGTTCAGCAAGAACATTTAATCTTCTTTGCCACCTCATTAATTAAATCAATCTTTTTACTCAATATTTGTCCCTCTCCCCGCGTTTGAAGCAAAAAGACCAGTCTGGTCACTGTTGCTGTCTAACTGGACAAGAACTATCTATACAGTGTATTTGTCATCCAAATTCTCAACTCGCACGTGGAGCAACTTCACCGATTTCTGCAATGCCACGTTAGACTTACATACAGATTCCCCAGCTCCTAGATTTGCTATTGGTGCAGCTGCTCTGAGGTCAAAGAAAAACTTTGCTGCTCACCATAGTGGGGAAGCTGCATCAGGTGAGTCGTGGGCCAGCCTAGCCTCCTGACCAGCTGCCATTATCTGTTGATGGGCAGCTTCAAGACTCCTGCTCTCCCTTCTTATGGTTCTTTATCTGCATTCCAAAACTAGGCCGGACAGCTCTCAAATGAAGGGCACTTTTGAAGAGAGGACTGTCATCTGACTGCTCTTCAAAATAAAGGGTGTCCCATGTGCTTAGCAGGTGCTATACAAGTGCACTGTTCATATACATTCAGGGTGAAAACTAAGATGGATGTTAATTGGGGCTGATGAAAAGTGAAGAGGTTGCCTCCAGAAGTTGCATTCAGCTGAGGAATGTGGCTTTAAACTCCAGGCCGATTTCCTTCCAAGTAATAATACAACAACAACAACAACAACAACAACAACAACAACAACAACAACAACAACAAATTTTATTTATACCCTGTCCTCCCCAGCCAAGACCAGGCTCAGGGCGGCTGTCTTTCTTCGAAGGTTTTAGTTTCAGTCGGCCCCCATGAAACCATCCAGCCACAGCCTCCAAGCATCTTGTCTGTGTCCGGGGATGATTCGGGGTGGCCGTCCATCAGCAGATAGAGCTGAGTGTCGTCAGCATATTGGTGACAACCCAGCCCTAAGCTCTGGACAATCTGGGCAAGGGGGCGCATAAAGATGTTAAAAAGTATCGGGGAGAGGACTGAGCCCAGCGGCACTCCACACACCAAGGAGTGGCGTGACGACATCTCCCTCCCTAGCGCCACCTTCTGTCCCCGACCAGAGATAAAAGAGCACAGCCATTGTCGGGCTATGCCCTGTATCCTCACGTAGGCGAGGTGGTGGTCCAGAAGATCATGATCAACCATGTCAAAGGCTGTTGACAAATCTAAGAGAATCAGCAGTCCCAACCTGCCTTGTTCCAGTTGTCTACGGAGATAATCCGTTAGGGCGACCAGAGCTGTCTCGGTCCCGAAACCAGGACGGAAACCGGACTGAAATGGGTTTAAACCCGATGTTTCCTCCAGAAACCTGACAAAGTCTCAATAAAATTAGGGCTGATAGGAACGAGGCACTAAGAAAAGTATGGGATTTTTGTTTAAAATGTTTTATTTTGGGGAACAGAACATGAATAGAGACAGGGGTGCTTTAGCTGTTGGAATTCTGTCTGGCGTTTACTTCTTAAAGCCAGGGAGCCTTTTGTCAATAAAAGGAAAGGAAGCCTAGCTAGTATTAATGTATTTATTACACTTGGCCCAAGGTCATTCAGTAATTTTCATGTCTGAGTATTATAAACATGGGTTTTCTGAGTCTTGCTGTCAAAGTCTAGCCAACTATGCCACACCACTTTCTAGGTATGAAATGCCAACCTCCCCATCTTGTAGCAGGCAAAAGTTACACCATTCTAGGAACAATAGCTTGTGCTTTCCATGCAATGGCCAAAGGACACTGCAAGAAGCAGTGCTATTCCTAAACAGCAGATACAGGTACCTGCTCAGCTTGGCTTTTACAGTCTTGTGAATAGTATGGAGCATTTACAAAAGAGGCATGAATGATTTCTGCAATACCATCACTAACTAGAGCTATATCAATTTTTTATGTCATCAGGTTTCATAACTCTTCATTTGTTAATCTGGTTCTCAGTAGTTCTTCAACTCCTAAGGTTTTCTTCCAAGTTTTTTTTTTAATTAAGTATTTTTAATTTCAAAAAGCAGTATATATCACATATAGTACTATACAACTTAAAAAATCTAAAGGTGCTATTTATGACAAAGATGTATTCTTCTTTTTGGGGGGCGTTGTTTAGAGTTTTTAAAAACTGCGTTGCTAATACTAAATATTCCCCAATGTTGAATATTCCAGAAGCTGGAATTTTAAAGGTGTTTTTGTTTTGCCAAAGCTAAGATGACATCTATCAATCACTGCTTCCCTCCGCCCCCATTTTGATTATCCCTACATGGTTAGTTATCACCTGTGACGTTTTACCCGCTGTGTGAGATGTCCAAGCTACTATTCTATGCTGCTGAAAGGCATTTATTTTTACCTGGCAGGAAACTCTTCTGTCTTTAGGAATTTGAATCTGACATTTTGAGAAACCTGCCACTGGAGTGTTCAGCTATTTGAACATGAAGTTATTTACATCTGTGCTAACACAAGAAGGCTGTGGGGCACCATAACGCACCCCAGCACAACACAGTCTTAAGGCTATTTGTGTTGCAGGATGACTGTACTCTTCCAACCCAGCATCATGATCTGCAAGAAACCATGCATTTTCATACGAGCTCGTTTTGTATTTGCTTATCATGCATCGAACCAAGAGAACTAGCTTTCTGCTGGGCTTTGGCACTCTTAATTAGAAATGCAACACTTTGCCAGGGCTTGGAGAAACAGATGCATTTGGGGTGCTCTGGTTTACAAGCATTTGAGCCACGGGAAAAATTTGTACGGATGGAATCTTCCAAGGATGATTCGAGATTGCTGTGATATTTGGGTAATGTAGCCTTTGAGATGAGAACACTGAAAAGTTTGCTCAAAGTCAGATCATCAGGTGTCGCTATGGGAATCTACAGCAATGAATTTCCCTACGGATTTTCAGCAGAATAAATAATCACAGCTCTAGCGCTAGCAAATACTGTTGCTTACTCAGAAAACAAGCTAGGGACATAAGCAAGCCAGTGGCTGTTATCTTCTTCCACAGTGTGGTCTGGCACGTACTTCCATTACTGAGTATCAGTCCCTCGTGCGTCAACCTACAGAAGCAGACAACGTCTTATGATAAAAGGGAAGCCCAAGTGTCGGGTCAGCCACTGGGATAGAGTTGAGGAAGTCAATGTTTTACACCTCGGCTGCTTGACCCATACAAGGTCAGCTATGATATTTCAGCTGTAGGGAACGAGTCCAGAACTCCCATTCTGCTTTTTCAAAGCAATTTAAACTTAAACATTAAAAACAAAACTGGCTGGGCTCCACCGTTCTAAATCTGGCTGTTGCACAATTGGACGCCAGAGCGCTATCTCTTTCCAAGTTTAGCCAAAGGCCTCAGTCCTGCAAGGTGCTAATGCTATTTGTTTGTAATGGCTTTGGCAAGAGTTACGGATAGTTAGCACTTTACCACGTCGCTTTCTTAACAATACAGGGCTGAATCTCTACCAGTAGACTGAGTGAGGTGTTGAGGTATCATTGAGGGACGGCAAATTTATTTTAATATTTCATTTTCTTCCCATCATGGTGGGCAGGGCACCATGTTGTTGTTGTTGTTGTTGTTGTTGTTGTTGTTGTTGTTGTTGTTGTACCCCCCCCCCCACCCTCAAGCACCAGAATGCCTCATATCATCTGTGGAGAAAGATCTCTACTAAAGACTGTCAATAGAAACTATTATGCAGCACAATACACAAGCATCCAAGCAACTTGAAAGAACAACTTTGAATGGTCAGCAATTCAGAAGAACTAGTGTGCTCTTTTCACATAATGGTTACGCTGCACAAAGCTACAGCAGGGTCATGAAAATGCCTTGTGGACTTACAGTGCAACTAGTTCATCAGGAGACTTGGGTAGCTGTCACACAGTTGTTTTTAAATGGAAACTTAGGATCTTATAATTTTAATGCCAAGATGTTAACACCACGGTGATTTTCAAACCAGAAATTCACATGCAATCCCGAGGTTCTATCCATACACTGTTAGATGTCTGTCAACAAGTGCCTATCTTTTTATTTAGAAAATGCATTGATAAATCCCAGATCTCAGAGTATTAAAAGCTCCCCGGAGGGCTATAAATCAGTGTAATATTCAACGTTCCCTTAAGGGGTGGGTAAGGACACCCCCTGCCCACAGGAAGTCACTTTCTCACTTCTTCTGATTTTTGAGCATTTAGCATACACTGCCATCATGCTTTCAGCCTTTTATCTGCAACCACTATGACTCCAAATTTACTGATCTACTACACACACACACACACACAGCTTTGCAACAGTGACTGCATCATTCATCAAGCAGCAAGAAAAATGGAAAATACTGAACAACCCATTATTGAAATTACTGGAGATTACAATTACCCGTAAGAACCACAAGTGCCACTCAAATAGTTTCCCCTTGCTACAAGATGATTCACAAAACAGCTCCACCACCTGACTGGCATTGTGGTTTGTGTGCAAGTACCAGTAGGTGTTGGGAAGGGGAGGCAAAGCAAATGCAAGGTAAGCTTCAAAAAGCAGTATCACACAACCAGCTCTCAGCATGATGTTTGGGGTACAATAGTCCTGCTTTTACCTTAACTAAATGGTTCAACCCGAATGAATTAGAATTGTGGCCCTCGATAGAAATGCAACTGGGACTGCACTTTCAAACTAGATTTTCCTGACCTGCACCTCACTCGTAGTGACACTTGGGACAGGGGAGGGATTCAATTCAGTTTACACTTCACCTAATTTGCACTTTCAGAAATAATATGTGAACCAAAGCACAGCCCTCTTTCTAAACTCGCAGTTCTCCAAAGTTTGCAGTGCCTTTCTCCAGACAAGCAATGCGTAGGAAAATACAAATACTAGGCAACATGTGCATATAATTGTAAAATAACATATAAAAATGTGTTAGATTAGGGGGGGAATGCTTCACAAAAATGTGCATATTAGGAGAAATTTGCAGTAAAACGTTGGTGCATTTCCATGAGGACTCTTAAAAAAAAAAAAAAACCCACGCACAAACTGATGTGGAAATGTGGCAAATTCAACTTAAGATTGGAAAAATAAGAAAAACTGAGAGAAACAAAGACAGACAGATCCACCCACCCCTACAGGATCCTACGAGCCAAGATTGGGTATGTAAATCTTCATATATCAGCCTTTATTTCTAGTAAAATGTGAAATTGTAGACAAAGATTCCCATTTTCTAGGTCACACAGCACAGAAATTGAAATGAGATGTTTTGACTTCCAAGAGATTGCACCAGGAAGGGCTGCCACAAGCTTATTCTTCTTGTCCCTGATGGTTATTTTATTCTAGGCAGCCAAATATTAAGTATGTTGCATCAAAACCAATCTATTATTTTCTCCCCTTCCCTTCCCCTGGTACCCTCATCACTCACAGTATCAAGGGCAACCCAAATAGCAAACAGCTTTGTAGAGACCTTTTGGAAGAGTCTTCCCAACACCAATGTGGGCAATCTTAGGTTGCTCCAGCCAAGAAGAAGTTTGGTTTATTTCAAAGGCTCTCCTTAGCTAGGGGACACAGAGAGGAAGCCAAGGGCATTGGACCAGGACTGGCAGAACACTCAGGCACCCCAAGCAAACAGCAAAGTTTATCATTTATATTGCCATATGACAAAGCCCACACTGGTAAGTAGACCCTGCCAAATTGGGAAACTGCATGTTTCCGCAATCTGTCCTTGTCTGACAAATACAGCAAGTAAATTAATTGAATTAATAAAGGGCAACAGGAGTGGGAGGGAAGGAGGGAAAAGGTAAATAGGAAGGAAACAGATGCCATTACGCAAGATCCCAAGGACCCAACATTCTGAACTTTGCAAAATAGTTATCTTCCAATCAGGGCTTAAATTACATCCCAGGCTGGGAATAACAGCATAAGCAGACCATGTGTCAACAATGTTCACAGAACCACTAAAGCAGTCTTCAGTCTGAAATGATGATGATAATTATGATAAATAACAACAACAACAACAACAACAACAACAACAACAACAACAACAACTTGTATGCCTCCCATCTGACTGTGTTGCCCCAGCCATTCTGGGTGGCTTCCAACAGAATATAGAAACACAGTAAAACATCAAACATTAAAAACTTCCATATATGTCTGCCTTCCAGAGTCCTTTGCAGGACTGTCTATGTTTTAAGAACTGGGTCCAACAAACAGGCTTTGTGACCCTGTGTACTACCTCTTTGATCACATGGTACAGGTTCTTAGGGGAAGCAAGATGTATTGAGCCAAGCTGTAAAGGTAAAGGGACCCCTGGCCGTTAGGTCCAGTCGCAGACGACTCTGGGGTTGCGGCGCTCATCTCTCATTACTGGCCGAGGGAGCCGGCGTACAGCTTCTGGGTCATGTGGCCAGCATTACTAAGCCGCTTCTGGCAAACCAGGGCAGCTCACGGAAACGCTGTTTACCTTCCTGCTGGAGCGGTACCTATTTATCTACTTGCACTTTGACGTGCTTTCGAACTGCTAGTTTGGCAGGAGCTGGGACTGAGCAACGGGAGCTCACCCCATCGCGGGGATTCAAACCGCCGACCTTCTGATCGGCAAGCCCTAGGCTCAGTGGTTTAGACCACAGCGCCACCTGCGTCAAGCTGTAGGGATAGCCAAAATCTTAGAATCATAGGCTCTCTTAGGATCACAGAATTGGAAAGGACCCTGAGGATCATCTAGATTGACAAGAGGAACAAGGCACAAATGTACCTTTGTGGGAGAATGATGGAGCTTAATTTTGTTTACAAATTACAAAAAGACCACTTCCAAAGGTTTATATGCCCACCCTGTGGAATGCCCTTCCATCAAGGGAGGAGATAAGTAACTATACAGCCTTTAGAAGACATCTGAAGGCAGCCCTGAGAACTAGTCAGATGGGAGGGGTACTACTACTACTACTACTACTACTACTACTACTAGTCCAACCCCCTGCAACCCCCTTATGGAGATCAAACCTGCAACTTTTGTGTTATCAGCACCATGCTCTAACCAACTGAACTGAAAGTTTCAGTTTTCAATCTTAAATTCAGTTCTCCCACATATCCATATCAGTTTGTGGTTTGTTTATTTTTAAGTCTGCAGGAAATTTTTGTATGCGTTTGCATGTGCATTTTACCTAACATTGTATTAATTTTATTTACAACTTTATAATCTGTACTTCCATTAAAATATAGCAGGGCAGAGTACAACATATAAGGATGAAACAACAACAAAAATCCATGCAAACGTAATTAAAAGCATAAATGTATCTATAAATACTGACTGGTTAAAAGAGGGAAAATCATTTTGTGATGGGCTGCCTAATTTTTAAAAAAGTTTTCAAAAGATGACTGAAGGGAGGGAGGGAGGTTTCCGCTGATGTTCTATTGGTAGGGAGTTCCACAGGGCAGATCCACCACGCTAAAGTGGGGTCCCATAGTGGGGACCAACCAAACCTCAGTGTGTGGGGAACCACCAGGCATGCTCCATCAAAGGACCTCGTGGATAAAGAAGATGCACAAACAACCAGGCAGTCCCTAATGTACTTTGGTCCCAAGTTGCTTAGCGCTTTGTGGATTAACACACGTACCTTGAACCTGAACTGGTAGCAAATTGGCAACTTTCCCAGCAGTGCAACTTTCCCAGCAGTGGAGTAACATGTACCCAGTCATCTGCTCCTGTGAGCTGACTGGCTGCTGCCTTCTACACTGGCTGAAGCTTTTGAACCAGATGCCAGGGCAGCCCCACATAAAACACTTTACAAACCATCAAACCTTGAAGTTGCCAATGCACTGTGGTTGGGTTGTCACGCCCCAGGAGCTGCCACAGCTGGTATACCATCCTGGACCTGATGAAAACAACAACACTTTGCTACAGAGGTCACGTGGGCCTCTAGTGACATAAATGGATCAAGGAGTACCCCGGACTGCACTCCTGCTCCTTCAGATAGTTGACCTCTCTCCTGGATACAAGAACTACCCATCCATAAGGCCTCCATCTTTCAAGGATTCAAGTTCAGTGTGCTGACTATCATCCAGTGCAGCACTGTACCCAAGCACTGGTCCAGAGCTTACACAGCCTCTCTTGACTCAGTTGTAATGGAGAAACAGAGTTGGGTATCATCAGCATACTGAGGACACCTTGCTCCAAGCCTCCTAATGACCATTCTCAATGGCTTCATGTAGATGTTGAAAAGTATGGGGGACAAAAGAAGTGCCTTGTGCCACCCCGTATCATAGGGGGCTGAAGAACATGCACAACCTTACAGGTAGGAATGGAGCCACAGTACCACCACTCTCCATCCTGCAGAAACAATCCAGGAGAATCCCATGGTCAATGGTAGCAAAAGCTGCTGGGAGATGGAGCAGAAGGAGCATGGTTGCACTGCCTTCTCCCTGCCTCTATAAAGGCCATCCATCAAGGGGATCTCTCAAACCCAGGTCTGAACTCCGAGCCTTTATATCCCAACTCAGTCACTGAAATCACCCGGAGGAAGGCTGTTTGTTGCTCCCCATGTTTCAGAAGCCCAAGTGGCTTCAGCTGGAAGTTGGGCATTTAGTATCACTTGTCCCGTGCTCTGGGAAACCCTCCCAGCAGAGAGATTGGGCAGGCATCCTTGCAATGAACTGTTAGGGATTGCTTGGACACTTATTCACGCCAACAAGCCTATTGAGTTGTTTAAACTTTTTCAGGGTGAGCCTGCTGTTTCAATGATTTTGCAGTGCCTTATTGGTATTTGACGCTAAGGAGGATGGTGGCATTTCAGTTTGTGCATTAGTTCATGTGAATAAGTTAGGTTCATCCTAAAAGGTGAACAAAACATGTTTCTCTCCTACCCCACCCCTGCCCATGACCTTCTAGTTTTTTAAACATTTTTTGTACTTTCCTTTTAGCAAAAGAGAAAACTGTCTGAGAACAGTTTATTCTGCTTAGAGTGCTACCCTACCTCCCCTTAAAGCTAGTTTTTGTCCAGCTGCTAATGAGAATCGGTGGGAATATCAATCAGATGTCCTCTAAAACATGGTCCCTTCCCTTTCTTCTGAACAGCTGGTAGCACTGGAAGACATGGGACTATTCTGATCCAAGCTGGATGAAATTCTTTATTTGACATGAACCTTAAATATTGCTGTTGCACTAAGTCCCCCCCCCTTTTTTTTAACAAGTACACTAATGAGGAAAAGGAGGAAAAACCATAAACAGGCACTTTTCCAACTCCCAGCAGCAATCATTAATTAAAAGGGAAAGGAGTCAAATACTTCCAAAAGGAAGGGGGAATGCCAGCTGGTTTCATGAGGTTTATTTAAATCTTTCAGCAAGTCCTGATCGATACTCCGAGGAGAAAAGAACAGTCCTCTTGCTCACTACAGGGCAAGAACCCACACATTAAAACTCATTCTTCTTCTCGTCGGCGATGTGCCACAAACAACTTTTGCTTCGCTACAGATAAGGGGTCACTGCACATCTCCTGCTAACACAGCGTGGTCTCGCAGTTCCCTTCTTCGCTTTGCTCTCTTGTTCATTACTGAGAAACAAGCACCTAGTGGAATTTTTTTGGCTTTCCAGCCCATGATTAGTGCCTGCCTCTCTTTGAACCAGTGCCCGCAGGTGCCCAGTGGGAGACTTTTTAAATAACATGCATTTCCCAAGGACAAAAAAATGTAACCTGTTTTGGTTTGTTGACTTGTTTCTAAATGTACTTTCTGGTTACAAAAAGCATCTATCCTGAACTGAGCAAATAAGGTGGGGGGGGGGGAGGAGAGGAGAACCAACTGAAGGTGGTGCGGTGTACTAAGCCAGTTTGAAAACAGATTTAGAGGGTGTAATCGTGAACATGTTCTGGCCTGACCCTAATCAATTAAGCATGCTATGGGACCACAGCTTTATTTGGGTGTATGTTCCATTGAAATCAGTCTGGTGAACTTTTAGTTCTTAGGGACTGGGCTGCCAAGTTTGAAGACTGGCATTATTGTGGACCACATCCTTGTCTTCACTGCATCACAGTCTTAGCTGCAGTTCCCCCCCCCCAATCTATTTCCTTGTTATCTGTAGGTTTCAGGTGGCTGTGCAATAATCTGTTCCAACCCCCTGCACAATGCAGGAAACTTTTTACCCAGTGTGGGGCTTGGACCCATGACCCTGAGATTCAAAGTATCATGCTCTACCAACTGAGCTATTTCATCATTCCTCGATTCATCCAGCTTCACAAGAACTCATGAAGAAGGTTATTATCATACCCACTTAACAGACAGACTAAAGCACACTGACTGACCCCCCAAGCACATGCAATTTAATCCACAGCTGTACTGGGATATGTACCACGATCAACAAGATCCAAACCTTAAGATTCCAGACCTGCACAAGACCATGAGATTTGGGATTTAACCATTCCTGCTGCTGAAATTACCCTGAGAAGAAATAAAGCATATGTGATACAGAAATACCCTGCATATTTCTGAGATACTGTCTGAAGTCATGAAATAAAATAAAAAAGAGGATTTGGGGAAAGATCGATTACTCATAAATAACTGCCTAAAAAGAGAGCAGCCTGGTTATTTACTGTCAACTCTAACTGTTCAGCATAGGAGGGAGACGGAATTCAGAGGAACAAAATAAGGATTACAACATGCGAACAGAGAAGAAGAGCTGGGATCAATGAAACAGGTAGGTAGCAGAAATAAGTCCTTCAACAAATGCATATTAAACTTTGAGAATTCAATGCCGCAAGTATTGTGATAGTCTTAGCCAACTACAACCAAATATCCTTTTGTGGGGGGGGGGGGGGAGATGCAGGGCATCTCTTTCAATTGCTACTAATTATCCGTGGGGCAATTAGGTCTTCCAGTGTCCTTCAAAAGGTGGTTAAGCCACCCCAGACTCATTCTGATGTCTGGCGCCTTGAATGTTAGAACTAAAGTCATCACAATAACTAGAAACACAACCCATCCCCATATTCATATGTGATGGATTCTGGGGACCAGCAAGGACTGGCGAATATCATTGTTTTGTCTCATTTATTAACTTTCTGGACATCCAGTTACTGAGCTTAGAGAGACCACTGGGCTGACACAACATGGCCTTCCTTAACTTCCCATCTTGTTTGTTTTGTCCCAAAGGACAGTGGGGCGCCCCCCCCCCAAGTGGTTCTAAGGTTCTTTCGTTCAGATGCTCAAGTAACTACATATTTGAACTTCACATCTAATGTGAAGAAAACGTCTAGACAAGACACATTCACAAAGTCAGAGAGCGATCAAAAGACATTCTTTCTAATCAAGAATTCCGTTTATGAGGGAAGCGCTCCCCCCCCCCAACTACAGTTAAGCACATACAAAGACTGCAAAAGGGTTTTTTATTTTGGCACTAGCAATTTCATTGCGTCTTCACTGAGCCCGGATCTGTCCAAATTGGCTGGGGCAGGGGGTGGGGAGAACACACCACCCAGTCTCTCAAGATTCATGAGGCCACCACTCTCAATGTATGTACACATGACTAAGTCCAGTAGGGCTTGCTGACAGAAATGTGTTTCAAGGTAGCTGCTTCTCAAATTCTGCTCAGTCCCAGTGGCTCTGCGCGCGCACACACTCACATCCCTGACCAGTTGCACCTGATCTGCCTACATGATAAACGTACCCCATATTCCAAAGTTGCTTAACTCTCATGGCTTCCACCAATGCACAACACAATATGGCTTAGATGCTGCTGCGCTTAAATATCAGTATACCTGCCTGCCTGCCTGCCTGCCTGCCTGCCTGCCTATTGGTTGGCTTCCTACTAAGGAACCCCAAGAACTGTACTACGGTGGGATTAAGAATCTCTAACAAAATTATATAATCAGCTTTCCAGGTTCTTTCGGAGAAATCCTGATAATTAAAGCTGTTTCAAACTGATTTCAGTTCGTACTTTGGATGAGGCTCGTATTCCTTTTTGGGGGGCGAAATTCCTGTCAGCTGGCTATTCAGCATTCCCTGTAGGATTCCAGCCCCTCCAGGTCATTCTTCTGTATAGACTGGCCTTGTGTAATCCGTAAGTGTACAAACAGAAGTCAGTGAGGAAGGGGATGGGGGGGACGACGACCCCACAGGCTATTCCCATGGAAGGATCCTCACTACTTTTAACCAATAACAGAATGGACCAGCTACACAGTATTGTCAGGCTTCCTGATTTCTGAATCAGATCTAGGATTTTGCTCCCACTGCTGGTTCAGTGTTGTATTTGAACCGGCAAGCAAGGTGCAGTGAGGCGGTTGCCACCATGGGCCACCATCCACTGAAAAGTCTCCCTTTTGGAATGAATGGGAATTAGGCAAGATCACCCCTCTTAATGTCAGTGGCACACGCAGCAGAACTGCCCCTTGGATTGTGCCTAAACCACTTACGTTTACATCTCGGTCAGATTCTGGGGTTGGGGGTAGCAACCCATCATATGCAGCTTTCCCCTTCCTTCCCATTTGTGGTTAGTTCCCCCCCAGCCCCTTCTTGTGTACATCAGATCCAACGCTAAATTTCAGGCTGCATCCCCTGTTTAAAAGCCTGCCATAAATTATGGCGTGCGTGCTTTAAACTGTAACTAAATCATATAATAAATAGGATGGGTGTGAAAGGAGCTTCTGCTAGGGCAGCTTTGTGTATGTGTTTGCCAGAAAGACTCTCTCTCTCTCTCTCTCTCTCTCTCTCCCTCTCTCTCTCTCTCTCTGTCATGCAAATGCTATAATTATATTTTAAAGGGGGGGGGAGAACCCCACATTCTCTTGTCACTGCAGTAGATGGAGCAGTCGCTGCCTTCCTTGAACTCCCTTTACAGCCTAATTCTCTCTCACACAGAGACTTTTAAAAAGAAACATTCTTCATATCTCCCTGCTAAAATTGCCTAGTTGTTGAAGGCGAGGGAAATTATTAAAAGCTTTATTTATTTATATCTCCTCTGCATCCATCCACAATTCAAGAGAGAAGGTGGGAGGGTGCGGGTTGGGGAGTGGGGGGGGGGGAAGCGTCTGGCAAATGCTAACTTTTCCTTAATGAATGTGAGGCCAGAAGCTCAGGACACATTGTTATGTCTGGGTCTGAGGTGAGGGTGGGAGGTAGATTGTGTGTATAAATAAATAGATAGATTGCATTCATACATGCCCAGTGTCTTCCCTGAGGTTTGTTTTTCGTGGGTGGGGGCACTTGTGTGTGTGTGTGTTGTCCTTTGAAATCATAGTTCTTTGTATCGGAAATGCACAGAAAGAACGGAAAGGGGGGCGGGTTCCTGAAGATTAGGTCCCCCACCCTTCAAACTTCTCTTACAACTGTACCCTCTTGAGTTGATCATGCTATCATAGCAACTGTCCGCCCAGCTTTCCTTCTGGGGAGATAGACCTTTTTTAGATGTTGAGGTTTTTGTAGCAGAGCAATCCAGGATTATCCATGTTAAGTTTTATTCCGGCTCTCATCTCTTCAGCTAAAAGATGAGAAGGAAAGCTTGCGGGGGGGGGGGGGAGGGAGAGAGAGAGAGAGAGAGAGAGAGAGAGAGAGAGAGAGAGAGAGAGAGAGAGAGAGAAGAGGCAAGAGGGAATCAGAGCAAATCCGTCTCGGAGGGAGAGCGCGCGCGAGACCTGCTCTTGTTTCCTTCCCATAGTTCTTCTCTCCATTGAGAGTTACATATTGTTTCCATTTTCTAGTACACTTTTCTGGAATTCCATGTTATGACTTCAGCCCCGGAGAAATCCCTGCCTAGTAGGGCAGGAAACATTGAGAAACCCCTTCAACAGATTCTGGAAAAACTTCCAAGTCATGAATTGGAGACAGACTTAGCAGAGAGACACAGAGACGGGGAGCTCTCCACCAACACACACGCACATAAGAAAACACCACACACGCCACTTCTTTTCCTGCCCTGTAGGAAAAGCTTCAAAAGTTTGGAAATCATCATCATATTTTTTTCTATTTTTTAAAAAAGGTAAGGCGCCTTGCACGCGACAGGCTGCCTCCTCTGGGAATAAACAGCTTTCTCCTCCCTCAATTATTTGCGTTGCATTTTACCTATCCCCCCCCCCCCAAAAAAAGAAGAAAAAAAAGCTTTTTGCAACAAATGGACTAGCTTGCAGGCTGGTGGTCCAGAGGTCTTTATGGCGGCGGCGGCAGCCCCCCACACCCCCCGGGAAGACGCAACTTCTTGGGCTCCTGGGACGAGCGAGGAGAGGAAACTTCGCTTACCTTCAAGCTGCGGAGGGGAGGGCGGCTGCCCGGGCTTACCTTGGCCGCGCCGGCGGCGGGGAGCGGCGACGGCCACCTGCCCCTGCCACCTTAGGGGTTGGGGTTGGGGTGGAAAAAGGATATGGGTTGCACACGATCCTGAGGCACCAGCTTCTGGGTCGGCTGTGCTGGCTCAAATAGAAGAAGACGATCGGCGCGAGGGCCGGGTAAGGGAGCGCTTCGCCGTCCGAGTCCCCGCTGCCCGGGTCCTTCTCCTTGTCCCCGGGGCCCGAGCGACCTCCATCTCCAGAGAGATCGTTAAGGCGGACGAAGGTCTTGGAGGCGCTGTCCTCCTCCGGGTACTGCTCCTCGGCTGCTCGCGGTCCATCCTCGTCCATTCTCCGGCCACCAGACCCGGGTCCGACGAGCTGACCGAAGGAAAGAAGATGAGCCCCCGGAGGAGAGAGGCAGGGAGCGGGAGAGGAGAGGATAGGAGCTCCTTAGGCGTTAGGATGATGAGCCGGCCATGGGGCTGGTGGGGAAGAATCGCTGGCCATGGGGAGGTTCGCGGTGTGGGATGGCAACGGGGTTGGCTCGGGAAAGGAAGGGGCTTCAGAAGCGGCGAGGGAGCCTCCTCCCCTCCCGCTTGGGCGGCTGCGTAAACCCCGCTCTCCCCATCCGGATCCAGACCGCAGCCGGCACGGGAGCTTCTCGTCACTTTTGGCGCCTTCTTTCTCCTCCAAGATCCTGAGGCAGCCGGGGAAGAAGGGTTGGGGAGAGGAGGGAGTCCCCGATTAGCGGCGAGGAGGCTGGGAGCCGGTGCCCCGATGGTCCACCGAGCTCTTCCGCGCTCCAACTCCGGGGCGCATTGCCGGACGAGCGGGAAGGAAGAGAAGACGACGGAGACTGCTGCGGGGGGCGCCTCTTTCAGGTCCGGCTGAATGGGGAGATTCTGCTCCTACCCCTCCAGCCTCAGCATCCTCGTCGTGCCGGGGACTGAGGGGGGTATCCTAAGGGTTTGGAAGAGATCCAGAGAGGGTGGGGGGTGTCCAGGAGCCTCTCCTGTAGGTTGGGCTCCTCCCGCCCTGCGGGGGCTACTAGAAAGGGTGGGGAGGGGTGACACGAGGTTTGGGGCGAGGTGGGGGGGGGGGGAAGAGCAGATGAAACGCGCGCGCGGAGCCGGAGCCGGAGCCGGAGCAAGTACGGTGAGGAGGGATGCTCCTCCTCGCCGCTGCCTCTGCCGGACGGGAGAAGCGAGCGAAAAAGCTGGGCGCTCCGAGCACCTCACAGCTGGATCCCTCACTCCAACTTCAAGCCGGAGCTCCGCCCCGGAGCCGCGGCGCCAGCCAATCCGGAGCCCCCTTCAGACCCTCCTCATTGGCCGCGGGAGGCAGCCATAAGAAAAGATACAGCCCGGGCGAGAACCACAGCTGGAAGCAGCCACAGTTAGCGGAGCGCCGCTAGGTACCCTCCCCTCCCGGCTGCCTCAAGTGCCTTCATGGGGCGTGGAGAGCCAATGGGGCGCTCGGATGGGGCAAAGCCCCTCTCGGATTGGCCCCTGAGCTGCACAGGCACGGAGCCCGCTTCCACCACCGCCAGATCTCTTCGAGGAGGGCTGGAGCTTCTCTTTGAATGGTGCAGGTCGGGGTCATTTCCCTTGCCCCAGATTGCAGGGTGGCGGCGGCGGCAGAGGAGAGCCCCGGCTTGGCACGTAAACGAGGGCAGCCGAGCTTCCTGAGGCTTGCTGTAGGATTTGAGGGAGCGCAAAGAAAAGAAGGAAATGAGCGAGAGGCGATGGAACAAATGCGGGCGAAGAGAGCGGCAGCAACTCGGCAGGAGAGAAAGCGAGAAGCCGGGAGCCGCGCTGCGAAGGACGGCCCAAAGCAGCCGATAGGGAAAGAGCTGTGAGCACTGCTGCACCAGCGCAGTCCCTCGTGCCTGCCTCCTGCTACCCAGGGGATGGCGGAGGCTGGACATGGCCGGAGGAGGGCTTCAGTTTGAACTAGGTGCCGCTGATCAAGGAGGCAAAGGGGCGCATCCTGGCGGGGAACTAAGGAGGGGCACCAGGGTAGGATCCGTTCCAGATCCAGGGCAAATCTGTGGGAGTTTCGCCCTCCCTTCTCTAGGCGTAAGAGGTCAGGTCAAAGCCACTGGACGGGGACAATTTTCTAGACGGAAACTGCAGCTGCGCACTCCCTACCTGGAGACCAAATGCACAAATCCAAGACGACTTGTTGTTTCTCTATGGTGCAAACGGTGTTCTCTGTACATGCCCAGAGGCATTGTACTTCTGTATTATTGCTGCACAGATAGCGGGAGACAAATAACCACAGCTGGTCTTGGAAGTGGTTCCTGCATTTGTGCCTGGAGACAACTTCGTGCATCTCTGTGGCAGAGGAGGAGGAGGATGCCACAGATCTGGTGGTCAAGGTTTCTGGCAAACATGCTACAAGTCAAGTCCACGGTATGAGTTAGGCAGTATAGCAGTACATATGTAGCCCCCACCTTCCCCTCCTCAACCACCTTGTCATGGTTTTGCCTCTAGACTGCCAGGCCAGGAAACACAGAAGCACTTGAGAGCAGACAGGAAAACAGTCCAAGAGGAATAGGCTGGGGACTCACAGGATCAGCTGGGGGTGGTACAAAACCAGAAGAGTGAATGTTGTGTGAAATCCCCGGACTAATTGGTACCTTAGTAATTCCCCCACCTGTCTCTCTCTGAGGCATGCCCGAGCATGCGCACACATACACACTTCCAGTTCAAAACACATGCCAGTCGCACATACTGCCAGAGCAGGGCAATGCCTTGAACCTTAGACTAGGACCAGGAAGATCCAAGTTCAAATCTCCACTTGGAGCTAACTAGGTGGCTTCGGGTCAGTCACACACTCTCTCAGCCTAAGCTACTTCACAAGTTCGTTGTGAGGATTAAAGGTGGAGAAGAACCATTTCATCTGTTTATGGTACTTATATATTGCTTAATCGTTAGCATTTATTAGTGGTGCACATAACAATAAACCAAACGCAGAATAAAACAGTAACAATTGATCATAAACCCAAGTTGCCTGCTGGAATAAGAAAGTCTTTGCTGTGTTGCCTGGAGTTCAGTCTCTCTAATCTCAGTTGGGAGGGAGTTCCACAAGCTTGGGCCCATAACACTGAGTGCCCAGCTTCTGGTCCTTGTGACTGTCTGTCTGAGCCACGGGAATGCCCCCCCCTCAAATCTCAGTGATTGGGCAAGGGATCAGGTGGTCCATGTGTGCCCCTGAGCTTCCTAGCATGAAGTGTTGGGGATGTACAAATGTAATAAATTGTCAATATGCCTGTTCTATCATTAGGAATACAAAGGTTATGGGTTGGGGGGAAAGGGCAAGTGTATGGGGAGATGGAGCACCCTGGTGTGCATTGCTCAGAAATGCCTCCCACCCACCCTCCCCAAACACGCCATAGCTTTCAGCACTCTGAGCTCCCTTCCCCGGCTCAGCCTCCAAAGATGACAGGATAAGGGCAGGATAAGGAAATAGCTGAACTAAGCAAAGATGTGAGCCCAAGGAGGGAATGCCACTTGAGAGGAACAAACGAAAAAAGATAGGCACATGGCTCAAGGAAAGAGACTCGATAAGGGAGGAAACAGCCTGGGGATATAAGAATCAAACAGCAAGCAATAAGCAGGTCATCTGGCTGGTGGGTTTCTGATGTCTGGGTAGACAGGCGAGAGGCAGAGCAAAAGAAGTGTGGAATTAGCACTATCAGCAGAACGGAGAAGGGATTTAACAACAGGCGTTCAGGGAGAGCTGGTGAGGAAATGAAGTTTAAGGGATGCTGCTGGGGAGCCAAGAAGAGGGGATGTCAAGATCAAGAGCCTGCAGAGGAGCAGTCTTGAGAAGTTGCTACCATACAGGGAACCGGTGCAAGACATTAACCAGGGCGTAAGTTTCTCAGGCTGTACAGAGTAAAATTGTCAACAAAAGACAAGGCTTGTTGATATATCACCTTAATTCAGCCCTGACCGCATCCAGACCATCCTAATGTGGCATGCAGGCTCTGGCCTTGTGTAATGTCAATACTTTAACTGGGAATGGAACATCAGATGTGCTATGTGTCAGATGGAGACGAGGGGTTATTCCAGATCTTGATGAATACACATGTCAAGAAAGTGTCAGACCAAAGTATGGACGATTTTAGTTGTGCAAATGTACCCTGGGACAATGGGACATCACAAAATTCTAGGCTTCACTAGACCGACATGGTCAGATTTCTGTGATTCCCCAAAGCCTTAACCCCTCTCTAAACAGCTGCAGGATTGGCTTTGGGTAGTCCCGTCAGAAAATATGAAATGGTTTCCTGGGGTCTATTATGTAGTCACAGTGCATTTTTTTTTTAATTCAAAAGATTTGATATTCCGCTTTATCACTACCCTAAGGAGTCTCAAAGCAGCTAACAATCTCCTTTCCCTTCCTCCCCCACAACAAACACTCTGTGAGGTGAGTGGGGCTGAGAGATTAGCCCAAGGTCACCCAGCAGCTGCATGTGGAGGAGAGGGGACGCGAACCCGGTTCACCAGATTACAAGTCCACCACTCTTAACTACTACACCACACTGGCTCTCATCACAGTGCATTTTTGAAGAACTCACAAGACATCATAAACTGGGCCACAGAAATTCAAAGGACATTTGCCAACTTGAGCTAATTTGATGAGAAGGAGTGTACTCCACCAAGTCAACTACAGAAGGTGTCTCAACTTGCTTATGGAACAGGGTTTAACAGTGCATCCTAGATTTACACTGTTGGCGACAAAGATGTGGCTCATGGGGCTACCAGTTGGCCATGCCGAAACTAAACACCCCTTTATCCATTGAAGGCTCTGAACAACCCTCCGAAATAGTTTGTTGGGCAAGTGTGTTGGAAATAGCTCCGTTGCAGGGATGGGGAGCCCATGGCTCACCTTCCAGTCCAGCCCCACATCTCCAGATGTTGCTTAACTCACATCACCCCTAGCCATTGGCTATGCTGGCTGGGGCTGACAGGAACCGGGGTCCAAGAACATCTGGAGGACCACTAGTTCTACATCGCTGATTTCAAGGCTTCCAGATAGTACAGGGATATAAATAGTATAAACTTTCTGTGCTGTTGCCTCTCCCTTGTTTCTAATGTGTTTATGCCACAGGGTGTGTGTGAGTGAGCTGCATCTATACCTCTTGAACGCATCACTGGCCCTTCTCGGCGGAGCTGAAGCTTAGGAGCAGACTGTGTGTTCCACCTCATGATTTAGCTTTCACTTTGGCCATTTCCATTTTTGTCAGAAATTCGGAATCCATCTTCGTTTGCCATGGAGCTTGGCCAATGAATGTAACATTCTGTTTCCAACTTGTCCACAGCAGCGCAGGCTTTGGATCCAAGATCCACTTGGCTTCCAGAACAGGGACACAGTGGAAGGAAATGTGAGGATGGACAGGAGGTTCCTATTGCAGCTCTGCTTTGCCTCTCTTCAGCTGGGATTTCTGGAAGTAAGAAAGCTCTCTTGGTGGTTTCAGTCCAAATGTCAAATGAAGGGTGGGGGAGGGGCGGTTAGAGAGGCTTTGACAGCTGTAAATATATTAAAAGTCATTTAAGTATGCCACTCACTGCAGTTTAGTAGGCCCGGAACTCCAAAGTTTGAAAATTCAAGCGTCGAGTTAGGTAGCTAACTGGAAATATCAAGTCTTCTCATTGAACTACCAGGTTATCGAAAACAGTGTGAGTGTGTTTAAAAAGACCAGGTGCAGTTTCGTTAGCTTTTAATTCTAATTCTTGGGAGCAGGGCAGGAGTGGATTTGTAATTGAGGCTAAAGAGGAGAGGTTGACAAATTCAATTTTAATTTCAATTCCATCCTAAAAGCCAGAAATTCAGACTGGTTAGATGAAAACATGGCCAAGATTTGGATGCCTCCATTTCCATAAATAAATATACATATTGGTTTTAAGTGTTTCATGCCTGTGTTTTCATCACTTGGTGACTCCAGGGTCTAAGTGGTGGCTTTCATGAGTGAATGCGCCATCCTAGATCAAACACCACAGACAGAAGTGTCACATTATCAGAAACTTCAGGGCATGAATTGGAACCAGTGGGAAGTGGCCTACCTTAGTGAGCTACTGTGAACCATGTATTCACAGACCTCTATTAACATCACTGTTTTTATTCCATTCTGTATTATTATTTATATTTAACTTTATATAAGCACATCCATACAGCTGTTTTTATTTTGCTTTCATTTAAGTTGCTTTTACTTATTTGTCAAGGTTCTGGTTTTTATTTGTTTCATTTTTAAATTGCTTTGCTTGTTTAGTTTTTAAACAGAGAACGCTCCAACTCCATGGCTTGTATATGGTGGAGAATTCAAGCATTTTTCTTCACTTCAAAATCTCACCATGACTGTGACAATCCCGGTCTAGATTTTTTAAAGTAAGGTCTATAAGGACAGTTTACAATTTTTTAAAGCATTCTTTTATTTGGATTCAGCAATGCTCTGATGCAGACTGAATGATTAAACAGGTTTTTTTTGTAAGTCTTTTGTGGTATTTATAGGATAATAATAATAATAATAATAATAATAATAATAATAATAATAATAATAATAATAATAATAATTTATTTGTACCCCGCCCATCTGGCTGGGTCTCCCCAGTCACTCTGGGCGGCTTCCACCAAACATTAAAATACATTTAAAATATCACAGTTTAAAAACTTCCCTAAACAGGGCTGCCTTCAGGAATTTTCTGAATGTCAGGTAGTTGTTTATTCCCTTGACTATCAGATTGGGAGGGTTTTTCTTGTGTGTTTATTTTTGTCGTATGCTGCTTGACAAAATTTACGGAGTGACTTGCCAACTTTCCCTTATTTAAATTGTTCGTCACATGACACAACTACGGCTACTTTCTTAAGGACGCTACACCAGTGCAATCCTATCATTGCTTTTTCAATGGGGCTTATTCCCAGGAAGTTGCACATAGTATCTCAGCCTTAAAGTGTTTGCATTCTCTCAGGCAGGAGCATCCGGTGGGGAGGGGTGGCGGCACTCACCTAGCCTCCCAGAAAGGGCATAGATGTGGCTTACAGGGAGGTGGAGGGGGCAGGGTGGTTGCCACATTGTGAACACACCAACAGATCCAATCTCATGCTCCCTCTACAACTCTTGCACCACAGTGCCCTCTCTACCACCTCTCCCTCCCCACAACCCATAGCGACACACATGCTAGGAAGCCAGCTAAGTGCCATCGTCCCACCATGGTGGATGTTCCTGCTTCCGGGTCTATTCCTCACAAGGCAAAGGGACAGCCCTGTAAATGGGGTGAGCATTTGCACATCATGGAAAAGGAGGAAATACATTACCAAAACAGATGTTTGCATTAAAAGGTGCTCATTAAGTGTATAGAGCAGGCATGTCCAACAGGTAGATCGTGATCTAATGGTAGATCACTGGACGTCTGCAGTAGATCACTGGTAGATCATTGGCTCCCCCAAAGAAGCTGGACAACTGTGGCTCCCCTAAAAAAAGCTCAACATTTTACCTCTTCCCTGAAAAAACCCAACAACTTTGACCTGAACCCCCCAAAAGGGGGTAGATCACTGCCAGTTTTTAACTCTGTGAGTAGATCGCAGTCTCTTGGGAGTTGGCCACCCCTGGTATAGAGCATGGGTAGGCAAACTAAAGCCCGGGTGCCAGATCCGGCCCAATCGCCTTCTAAATCCAGCCTGCGGACGGTGCAAGGATCAGTGTGTTTTTACATAAGTAGAATGTGTGCTTTTATTTAAAATGCATCTCTGGGTTATTTGTGGGGCCTGCCTGGTGTTTTTACATGAGTAGAATGTGTGCTTTTATTTAAAATGCATCTCTGGGTTATTTGTGGGACATAGGAATTCGTTCTTTTTTCCTTCTTCAAAATATAGTCCGGCCCCCCACAAGGTCTGAGGGACAGTGGACCAGCCCCCTGCTGAAAAAGTTTGCTGACCCCTGGTATAGAGGCACATACACTATAAACAGAAATGTAATATATCTCACCACATTGAAGAAGACTGGATCATATTGGAGAAGACCAAGAATAGGTGAGATGTGTGTCCACTTAGTCTGCTGTCCAAATGCTGCTAAGTGTTGATGGACAACATCCTTTCCCCATCAAAGTTATTTATTTTGAATCCAGACTTGATCCAGTAGAACAGAGATCTGTCCTTTGGCAGCTCTTCGGATAGAGGACTGTCCTCTGCAAAGCAGGACAACTGGCTGCCCTAACTTTAAGAGGAGGCTGGATTGGAATGCTTGAGGAACATGTTTGCTAATCTTGGACATGATCCACCAATGGGTATCATTTCAAGAGGATGGGGATGGGATTAAGAGATTTCAGGTGTGTGCACAGACTCTGGCAAGCTGGAGAGATCCACAGCAAGGGTTTAAAAGAAGAACAACCTCGTTGGGCTGTGTTAGGGGGAAATGGGGGGGGGGAGCAATGCATTCCAGGAGCATTTGTTGTGATTTCATTTTCTGTCTCATACTAACTCTAGCAATGCTATCTACACAGGTCAAACAGCCACAGCCACATCCTTTACTTTTGAAGGAAAGGGATTTGCAATTTTGGCACAAATACTTAGTTATACAGGGCTCATTTAATTGCTTATAAAAATAGTCACTTGGTGTGAATAACCCAGTGAGCTGGTCTGAGAAATAAATCTCCCTGAACAAGAATCACATGTGGTCTAAAATATAGATTGGTGGTTAGACCGCCCCAGAATGGTGTCCCTGTATCCAGACAAAAGTAGGTACTTTTGTTGAATGCATGGGGGGGGGGGTCAATTTAAAGGACAAGGTATATGAAGGAGATGGAGAGATGAATAGCAATGCTAGAAATGGATCCCAGAGATGAATCTAGATGGTTGCAATGCTGACTCTTGCTTCATACAAACACATACCTGTATTTCTTATGTATTCGGTTAGTGCTCTTTCTGCAGGAATTTTTCTCTTTTTAATCCTGCCAGTTCTAGTTTAGGTGTCTTTATTAATAATGAAATTCTGCAGTAAGGTTTGGGGAAAAAATCCATTTGCATAAGCTGAGTGCCATCTTAGATCAAGCGTTTCTCGTTGTGCACAAAGCAGATGGACGCAGCGGACAACTTTTGATCTGGCTTGCTTTGCAAAGTGATAATATAGAGGGGAACCTTTGTGTGTCATTTTGTTTGCTTCAAATCCATTTAAATAAAACATAAAAAACCAACCCACACAGATGAAGCTCTGAGCCTCTAAAGTGGGTTACCAGATTATGTGCTATCGCCATTTTAATTACATTTTGTTCCTTTTAATTCGTACATTTCTGTCAAATTGCATTTCTTTCTGGGAACAGGAGAATTTTCCAGCAGAATAATGTGGGCAAGGGATGATATAATTTGCCATCAAGCATTGTTGAGAGTGCTTGAAAGTCTAGTGCGTGCTGCTCATCAATATAGACTGGTCTCATCTTACCAGCTTGGCTGTCACTCTCAGTTGTCGTTTTTAGAGATGGCCCTTAAACCAGTTTTTGCGTTTCTCATGTCTGTAAAGAAGATGCACATGTGGTCCAGCCTACATGGGGTTGTACTGCTTCAAAATGTACATAGGTTTGAATGCCTGACCACATTAAAAACAGCAATGCCCTCCCTGCTTACACCGAAACCTTTCTTCCATCATGCAAGCAGATTTTGCTACAAGGAAGCACTTGATCATGCATGTGTGTTTTTTTTAATTTAAAACACACACACACACATGTAGATCATCTCTAAAAGACTGGCATGGAAACACCCTAACACATACATAGTGAAATTGCATTGCCCAATCAAACACCAAATTACTCAGTTTGTACCAGTCTGAACACCATGAGAGGCATGCCCAGTGTTGGAGCACATCCCAGATTCAATTTTCAGCATCTCCATTCAAAATGTTCTCTGTCATAAGTGATGTAAAATTAAGAATTTTGCCTCAGATCCCAGAATTCAATTGCTTAGAATTCAGAGAGCAGGGTGAGGTGGCCTCAACTAATACTCTGGGCACAGGTCTTGTGCAACTGCAGAAGCTACTTCTCTACCTAAAGGAGGAGGAGGAGGAGGACAGGAGAAAGCGAATGTCTTACAGGATAAAGGAGAAAGTGTTAACTTGGGATGACATGAACATTTCACTCCACATCATTTCTTGCTTCTTTGAGCATAATAGTTGAGACCCTTATCCTAGATATACGATATGTAAGAAGATTAGAGGATAGAAGCATCTCTTTTCATGACAGCTGCCTTCCCTGGAGAACACTGACACTGCAGCAATCGGGGTTGAACAAACACAGAACCTCACAATGGGGACATATTTTGGTGTGTGTGTGTGTGGGTGTATTGCTACATGCAGGACAAAGCAGAGAACTCATCTTCCCTAAAGCTTCTCCATGTTGCCGATGCAAATTAGAATAAAAGATGCTAAGCTACCTTTCCTCCAGATCCGAGGAGGGAGGAGAATCAAGCACTATCCTTGATTATGTTAGTGTGTGAAGAATAGCTGAAGACTGGAGATAGTCCATGATTTCGGACATAAACAAAACTGATGACCAGACAATGCCCATCCTAACCATCTATATGGGTCAGCAGTGATTTGAGGAATGTATCTAAAGCAAATCAGGTACGCGATACCTGTGTGCCACAATAAGGGACAGTTGCCATGCACTCGAGGTATGCACACCTTCTACAAGGGCCTCATATATTCAGGAGTTTGTGAGTGGAACAAGAGGGAAATGCCAATGATGATTACTGTGATATGGAAAATCTTTTGTTATTTTATTTGCACTGTGGCCAAGGCTTGTGCTTCATTCCTGAGCTTATCTAAGTGTGAATTCCCTGCTGTTTTCCCCCGCATTGCAATTAGCTGGGAATCTGTGCAGGCATCTCGCTGCACTAAAATGCTCCAAACAATTTTGAGGAGGTCAACGTTTTCCCAAGTGAATATACTGCACTTCAAAAGTGTTTATCTGAATCGAAAACATGTGAACAGGATATATATCACCTCTCAGTTGAAACCACTCTCAACTCCTTTTTTCTGCTTCAGCCCCTGCCCCATTTCAAGAAGGCGAAACTTGCCGCTTCTTACCGGTAATTCTTTCTGTCTGTAGTTGTGGGGATATGCCCAAACCCGCGTTTTCCTGAAATGAGCCCCAATGGATTCTATGATGGGAAGACAAAAGAAAGAAGATTTTTTAAATGCTCATTTTTAAAATTTATTTTGCAACTGTTCATTACGCTCACATTCAAAAGTACAAAAGAAACAAATAAAAGGAAAAACACAAAAGGACTGACTTACAAGAAATCCCACTTGCGAGGCAGCAAATATTATGCATGTATATACCCAACAGACTATAGCACATTTTGTCCCCTTCCAAACAGATGCCAGTGGACACCAAAAATGACAAAATCTTATTCCATAACTTTTTAGTATTGGGCAAGAACCATGGTCTTTGATTGTGTGAATTGTCATACTGAATAAAGTCATGCCAAACAGCAAGACTCTGGACTGACCTGACATTTCAGTACCCAAAGATGGTGAGTTAATTCCTCCATGACCTCAATACCCAAAGTTTTATGTGCTACTTCCCAAACTGAGTTTGGGGTAGTGGGGAGCACTTATTTTTAAAACCCAAGAGATAAGGTTTTGCAGTTGTCACCAGACTTTGTTGTTTATTTTCATTTAAGGAAAGGTCCCTGGATGAAGCCAGAAGCCAGAGCATACCACAGTCACCTGGAGACTTTCCTATTGCCCTGTAGCTTGGAACGTTGGATACAGGATACACTTCTAATGCAGAAGCTCTACAAGAGCTAGATATGAATCAAACATGAACAAACTTTGAAAGTTCTAAGACCCACAAAAATAGGTTCCCGAACTCAATCTGTTTTCGAAGTCCGTTCGACTTCCAAAACATTCACAAACCAAGATGCAGCTTCTGATTGGCTGATTGGCCCCATAAACAATGCCAACAGCCAAAATGGACGTTCGGCTTCCAAAAAATGTTCACAAACCAGAACACTTACTTCCAGGTTTGCAATGTTTAGGAGACAATTTGTTTGGGAGCCAAGCCATTCGGGAACCAAGGTACCACTGTAAATTTCTTTCCATTTTTTCTGTCAAATAAGTGCAAATGCACAGAGATGTTAATGTATTTCATAAATTAAATATCTTAAAATTAAACAAATTTGGCCGCATATGTTAAGGTTTTGCTGTTTCGGTCCAATTTATGAAGCCCCTTTGGGAATTCAGAGACTCTACAATTCTCCCTATCAGCCAATGTCCAGGTGTGGCTGCCAGCAACCTTTATTATAATTTAAGATTTGTAAGTGCCTTATCCTTGCAGGTCTCGGTTCTCATTTATCCCCACCCTAAACTCAAAACCCAGCCTTACTCTTGCATCAGATTTGAATTCCCAGATGTTGTAATTGCCATGTAGAGGAAAGAGACCACAGAGAGCCATCCTGATGTTAATATGACCATATAGTTTGTATGCTGTGGTGTCTGTGATCAGCACAGGGGGACCATGCAACATTCAGGGACATTTTCATTATCAGTCAGCAACCGGAAGTTGGGTGTCACTTCAGTGCTAATTTGACATGGGGCCCTGTGTAAAAGAATGCATATTCCTCATTAAAACATGTGTCTAACTGATTAAAAAATGAAACTTTTGAGCTATGCATGTATCTGGGGTTATTTTGCAGGAGTTTTTTTTTTTAAGATGCATGAAACTCTGGAGTTCTGCTGTGCTCCCTGCCAGATCTGAGTGAAAGGGGAATGAGAATCGAACCCTGACAACCGCAGCAAAGGACGAAGCGACCACAAGGATTAAATGCAAAGGAATTGGGGGATTTGAGATGTAAATGAGTGCATAATATTTTGATACTGCCGAAGAATCTAATGAGGTCACATTTGTCAGTCACACACACTATTCTGGCCCCCTAATTATATTGTAAGGATAGTGTGAAAATGGAAATGATACTGAGCAGAGGATGACCCAGATGGTACAAGGACAAGGAGGCCTGAAGACAGAGAAACTTCATTCTCCGTAATGAGGAAATTGAGATCACTCCTGCCACTGGAATATCGGAAGCGGGTAGATAACCTCCCTCGCAGTCCATTGGGTTCCCCTGCACATGGGCAACAACGGAGGTGCGCCACATGGGCAAATGGGTTGTGTGGTGTGACTTTTGTGGGAGCTGGCTGATCGAGATGACCCTGTGGGCCACAGATGGCTGGAAGACCCCAGTTTCCAGGCAATTTTACAAATCCTCCAGAAGAGGGGAGGCAACAGAAAGGGAGTCCCTTAGCCCGTGTAAATGCTCAGTAGCTCTCCTCTGCTCTCCTTGTGTTAGCTTTGCATTAAAGTCTCTGGATAGGAATATGGAGGAGAACAATAGGGCTGGTAACTATGAAGAGATTCCCCAACAGGAACAGGGCAATATAGAACAGAAACAGCCCTGTAGCTGTCAGAAAAGTTAAAAACACAAGAAGAGCCCTGATGGAACAGACCAAAAGTCCATCAGAGTCCAGCATTCCATTCTCACAGGGGTCATCCAGATACTTCTGGGAGACCCAGAAGCAGGATATGAATGCAACAGCGCTTTCCCACTCATGATCATTCCCTACTATTCAGAGGCATGTTGCTTCTGGTCCTGGAGGTCACATATAGCCATCAAGACAAGTAGTAGCTATTATCATAGTTTTGAGAGCCATGGTTAATCAACATATCTGTGAAGCAGTGAATCGTAACAAAATAAGTAGGGCTGTGACGCTTAGTCAATTAATTGGTTGGGTGAATCAATTAAAAGCCTTCTGATTGGTTAAAAAGGTGTTGCTGATTTACAGCTTGGGGTGCTTGAGGATTTGTTCAGTCCGCATTTGATGATGACCAAATCAGCTCATGAACCCGAGACCGCTGCGCTGAATGTAGCACAGCAATCAGCAAAGTAATGTAGTTCTCTAAATTTTGCGCCGTGTTTATCAGTTAAAAAATGCACAAATGTTGTGAAATAAATGTTTTAAAAATTGTAAAATAAATAAATAATATATAGTCAAATATGCCCAAAATATGCATTTTTTGGTATTGTATCATTGTAAAGGTTCTGCGAACTACACAAAAGCCTTGCTTATTTGTAATGGCAAAAGTGAATCTCTGCAAACTACCCATTTTCAAACCACAGCTTGGAAAAAGATGCAGAGATGTGGTGTTTGTTTTTGCTTTCCCGTTGACACATGATTGGAAAAGCTGCAGAGTGATTTTAATAAGGCAAGATAATATTTTCGATCAGTTCTAAGAAGCACAGACTAAATCCCATGTAAGCAGCTGCTTCAGCTGCTAGCCTACAAATTATATTCAGATAAGATACTTGCTCATTCCCGGGCTTAAAAACTGAAGTGGAGATTCAATTTCATCTACAGTGTCACACTTGGAAGGTAGGGCCAGGATTCATATATAACTGCTTATTGAAATTCAACTACATTATTAAGACACTGCTTGATGACAGGTAAGCAACCGGCTACTTTCTTAACAGCATCACCAACAGACCTGACAGCAAATTCTACAGGAAGAGTAATCGCGCTGGCTTTTACAAATTTAGGTTAGTCATTATGGTGTGCTCGAGAGTACTAGAAAGTGCTACATTGGACTTTGCTAACCCATCCAGTCATGCAAGTCCTTACCTTATGCTGATAATTGCATTAGGGATAGTAGTACTAATTTGTTCGTACTAAGCAGGTAGGGATGGAGGAAAATTTGTTCATTGTACATTGTTCATTGCAAACCAACCTAATTCCCACATCTCAGGCAAATATGCAAACTTAAAATGCAGCTTTCACTTGAAATTCAATAAAATACTAATAATTAGAGATCTCTAACAGAACAGATCCTTCATGGATCACTGCGGAAGCTCATACCAAGAACAAACTTAGTTGGTCTCTAAGGTGCTACTGGAAAGAATTTTTTTATTTTATTTTGTTTTGGGCTTGAATAACTCCAAGAAGCTATGAGTTATGCCGTGCAGGGCTACCCAAGACGGACAGGTCATAGCCAAGAGTTTAGACTAAATGTGATCCACCTGGAGAAGGAACTGGCAATCCACTCCAGTATTTTGCCAAGAAAACTCCATAGACATAAAAAAGGAGAAGCTTTGAGAAGAAAGTGAGAGTTTCCAAGGCATGCTCTGCTCTGGTTCATGGGGTCACGGGGAGTCGAACACGACTAAGATGACTAAACAACAACAGAACTCTCAGCACCATCGACTGAATTACAACCCCCAAGATTTGTTGGCGGAAGCCATGACCATCACCTGGCCTAAAACCTGCTTAATTTTAATGCAAAATGTAATGCTGATATCATGGCTACATAGCTACACAATTTCTCATGGAAGTTTGCAGTGCAATAGGCTTCTTGCATAATGCTGAATGGCTTCTGGATGTGCACCCATTCCCTTGCTAGCTATCCGGTATGCTTCAGGCTGCCAATTTCTAACCAGCAACTATTCTGTGCGAAGGAACAATCAAACAGCTCCAGATTCTCCTACCACGAGATTCATCAGATAAAACCCTGCAAAACAAAGAGTGCTTTTGAAGCTGTGGTATCCATTCAGCAGAGCTGCATCTTCCCTGTTCCAGAATACAACTGCTGAAATTCCATGGGCAGGGATGCTCTGAAATAAAAGATGTTCTCTTGATAAAAAGGATATTTGGCGGGCGTACTGTCCAGACACTCACCTCTTTCCTCTTGCAGTAGACAGCCAGCACCCCACACCCTACAGCAGGCTGTTGGAATATTGCAGCAGCAACAGCACAGCTGGATAAGATGACCTGCCAAATAAGAAGCAGAGAGGTTTGTTGTTGTTTTTTTAAAGAAAATAATAGGAAGCCCTTCACTGGAAATTTGGCAGCTAAAGACAAGTTAAAATGACATTGCCTGATGAATTGATCATTCCTGCCTTCTTGTTGCTTGGACCTATGAAACACCCGAACCTATGACAGTCCTTCTTACAAACTGCCATAAAATTAGCTCAGATTAGATTTCCCATTCGGTGGCGAACATTCATCCTCCTGGTGCTCCCATCACTAGTAACCCATATGGCAAGCTTCCTCAATCTTGGCCCTCCAGATGTTTCAAGACTACAGTTCCCATCATCCCTGACCACTGGACCTGCTAGCTAGGGATCATGGGAGTTGTGGGCCAAAAACATCTGGGGGGGGCAAGGTTGAGGAAGCCTGCCATATGGCTTCTCTGTTGTTTAGCTTTGGTTGAAAACATGGCTGTTTAGGAAGGCCTGCATGGCTCTGTTGGTTAGAGTGTGGTGCTGATAACGCCAAGGTTCAATCCCCCATATAGGACAGCTGCATATTCCTGCATTGCAGGGGGTTGGATTAGATGATCCTCAGGGTCCCTTTCAACTCTACAATCCTATGATTCTAAGTTGGTGATTTGGCCTGAAGCAGTAGCGGACTATATGGTGGAGCGGCAGCACTAAGACACTAAGGCAATGGGTCTTGCTTCTGTTTGCCCATTGATTTGCATGCTGAGAACCTCCCGCCCCCCAAGTGTCAGTCATGGAGCTTCTGTGTAGGGATGTACGCTGTATAGACATTTCCCAGATCATGCCAACATCCATTTGCGCATTAATCTGATGTTTTCTGTTCTGCTGAAATTGGTTTCTTTTGCACAAGTATTTCTTCCTTTTCACCCTCCACTTGTATGGAAATGCATGTTTTAAGAAAATGCATCTTGTGGCACACAAAATATCAAGCATCAACATATATTTAAAAATCAATTACTTTCCCTTGGTGTTCCTTGCATGCAGCAAAAGCAACAAAGAGTTTTGAAGCAACTTAATGGTCCATTACAAAGCTCTGCATGCTTTCAGTTCTAGTCATGTCTACTCAGAAGTAAGCCCCATGGAATTCAATGAGGTGAGCGGAGTCAGAATCACAGCCTAACTGGTTAGCTTCATTTCACAGTCCATCACCTGTCATCTTGTCTCCTTTCCCTCACCCAGGCATCAGGGAGGGACAGTTTAGCACCCTGTTGACATTTTGCTCTTTATGTATGAATTAATCCTTCAGTCAGTAATAATGCTCTTTAACCATAATGTAAATCCTTTCTTTATTGCAACATTTTATTTCATGCTCAGAAAATGGTGATGTGTGGGTGTTTCTGCTGAAACATAAACTCTCTAGGTAATACGTTTCAAATGTTGGGACTTGGCTAGTAGGGCAATACTTCAAAATGAAGATTTAGGGGATGGGTGCCAATCCATATGTTCATCTTCCCTTTGACTGCAAAAGTCCACAGGTAACAAAAGAGATCACTTCTTTCCATGGGAAAAGAGAGAGCCGGCCCACCCATGATGTGGGGTGAAGGACTCGCCTCAGGCAGCAGAAGTGTAAGAGGCAATGCTCCACCCATCCCACCACTTTTGCCACGGAAAGGAAGGTGTTCTAGCTCACGGCACTGCCACTTGTCTTCCCCACCCCTGGGCAGAGAAGCAGAGAGAGCAGCAATAGTTTGAGGAATGCCCTGGCTCCCACTGAGTTTGGCAAGAGCCAAGGCACCCGTAGTGGCAGTGCAAATGGGACACAGGATGCAGGGCCAGGAGGTGGCAATTCCTATTTCATTTCAGACGGTGAGATGGAATGGGCTGCTCCTTGGAAAAGGAAAACAATGAATGCTGCATTCCACTGGATTTTATAGTTCACAGTAAGAAGTGGATTAAAGCTACAATCCTAACCCTCCCCTGTCCAAAATTACCAGTAAGCCCCATTGAATTCAGTGCCACTGACTTCTGAGTAACCATGGTTAGGATTAAAACAAAATAAAAAAATTCCTTCCAGTAGCACCTTAGAGACCAACTAAGTTTGTTCTTGGTATCTGAAGAAGTGTGCATGCACACGAAAGCTCATACCAAGAACAAACTTAGTTGGTCTCTAAGGTGCTACTCGGAGGAATTTTTGTTTTGTTTTGTTTTGACTATGGCAGACCAACACGGCTACCTACCTGTAACTGGAACCATGGTTAGGATTGACAGTCCTGGTGCATTTTGGCTGCCTCAGGCATCTGTCAGGACAGCAGCAATCAATGGATATGTAAATGCAAAGCAATTTACATATCTATTTAGATATAAAGTGTGCAATGCATCTTTAAAATAACAACAACAACAACAACTTTTCTTGTGGAGGACTAAAGCAAAAAAAGCACAAGTCTGTGCTGTGTTGGGGATTTAATGGGCAGATGGGAGGAAATCCATTTGACAGTCCGTTTTCAGTGCATTTCTCTGACATCTGATTCTGGGAAGCGTTCTAGGGGATATAGATGCATCCCACAGGGAGCACCTGCAAAGTCTGGTGAGACCTGCTTTTGGTCCACATAATCTCTGCATGTAGTCTAGAAGCACATCCAGCACTCCTTGAAGGCTGGGCATTGTAGGGGGTGGTGGCTGCTGCTGTGGTGGCTGAAATGTATTTCGGAGAAGCTTGTTTGCCACCAACTATCTTCCTATGGAGGGACCCAGGATATACACTTCAGAGGAACCGCAGGCTTCTCCAGAATGCAATTACTCTGAGACAAAGGGGTTCTAGAATGTCCTGAAGTTTTACACTATTAAATCCAATTAAATATGCTGCCGCAATGGAAGCTTAGCAGTATTGGGCTGCAGGGCATTTACATTTGCCAAAGCCAAGTATTTAAGCAGCACATGACTAATAACTTATTAGCACATTCTCCCAGAACAGCATGCTAATTATCCCTCTTGGAAAATCAATGGAAGAATGAGGCACATTGTATTTAAAACTGGAATGGGACAGTCCTCTCCACTTGCAATGTGAAATGGAGCATTTGTGCTGTATGTTTGCTTACTTAAATGCAAACTTCTGTAACAGCACAATTTTGCTGAACATCCATTACTTTACCACATGGGAATCTGTTCTTGGTACTATGGTTCTACATGCATTCATTGCTTTGGATAATAAACCTAGGCCAGCCAAGAACCAGGAAACACAATTGTCTTCTGCCACATCTGTTTCAACAATAAACACCCTCATGTACTGAGGTGTTATCAGGGATACAGGCCTTTGACGACTGGTGCAGAAGTGTTTCCTAAATGCCTGGCTCCAGAGGGGGAAAAAAGCTTCCTATTGTGTACATAGTGATGAAACACAAAGGTGAAGCCACCATCTGGGTAACTAATCAACAATTTTCAGAACTTTTATACTGGGGTGTGCAGGAATATTGAATTCTGAGCTGAAATGGGGTGCCTTGGAAAAATCTGGGGCTTGTCAGAGGAAAAGTGGGATCCATATGAGCCAACACAAGTTGAGGTGGGGGACCCTAAACCACTTGCGGTTCAACCCTCGTGCTCCCTTCCAACTGTACAATTCTGTGTATAGGATTGCACTGTCAAATGAGTTCTGGGCTTTGAAGGGGAAACAAGTTAGCCTTTTGGGAGAGGAAAATGCCAGAAAACGTGATGTGTTAGTGCTCTTGAGCTGTGGATCCAGTTGGAGTCATTAGGTTTATTCCAAGAGAAAAATCTTTCACTCCGGTCAATATCTATTCGACACTGTAAAGCCTTTGGGTGCTACTCACTGCCTAAAAAACTCAAGTTGCATTTACTGGAAACCAAAATTTAAAACAAGCCATTTGAAGGATAGATTCATTTTGCAGACAGCCAAGAATTGCAGCCCTTCTTTCAGTTTTGGGAACTATGGGTTCCCCCTGTGCTTCCTGACAAAACAATAAGCCATTAACCCCTAGTGCATTTGACACTTATCTAAGGCACAGCACCTCGAGAAATCTTCTCCCAAATTAAAGAACCTCCTGGCATCTTGGTACTTTGCCCTTTAGGCAGCAAATTGCATCTCCATGTCTATTTGCTATAGCTGATGTTACCTTGATGCAGTGAATGGCTAAACATGTGAAAGGGAGAGATGCATGGCTCCAAATGCAAGACTGGGCTGAGTGGGTGGCAGGCTGAGCAGAAGAACACTGCTGTTGGAAGCAGCTTCCTGGAATGCAGCCACTGCAAATTTGGAGAAGTCTGGTAGTCTGTGTTCGGCTCAGCAGGCCAGAAGTTGTGAAGGCTGCTCAGAAGCATCTGTTTGTGCTTCACCTGGAAGGCATAATATCTCTAAGTGCCATTCATTATAAGCAGCATCTTGCATTTTTGGCAGAGGTGGTCTTGTATATATTCTAAGTAGACATGAAGGTTTAGAGCTCAGCTCACTCATCCCACACCAGTGCAGGGGCACAAACGGGAGTCCCCAGGAAAGAAGGGGCCAAAGGCGCATTCAGCTATAATACTGCACATTATTTTTCTTTCCAAATTGCAGGTTCTACATCTTAATGCCTTTTAGGACAACATCACCTGCTGTTTTTGCTTCCTGACTTTTGTGTTTTGCTTTGCCGCTGTAGTTTTAGTTCCCATGGTCTTTCCCTATACACCTATCATCTTAGTTTAAAAATGCAATCTGGTTCGCATGCGACACAAATTCTTACAGCAAGCCTGTAAAGTCTGTGGGGAAGCAAAGCACCATCTACGCCACGCCGGCCAGTTCCCTCTGTAATTGAATCTTCAAGCCCTGCCTGACAAAGGAAAAAGACAAGAGAAAAATGAGACACTGGTTCAGGTGCACACACAGCAGCTTAGTTAAAAATGAATCCTCTCTGGGGAACAGTTGGTGGCTGAGCTTTTCCCCAGCCCTGATACCTGCTGTATTTCATGGCCCTGCTAGAAAACGGAGCCGCAGAAAACTCCTTCCCTTCAACCATGAACTTTGCTGAGCTTGGTTTGAATATGATCTCCTGCCCTGATCAGAGCCGGATTTAGATGAAGAGAGGCCCTACGCTACTCCACTTGTGAGTTTGCCTGCTGGGGAGCAGGCAGGCTAGCGAGGCTCCCTAGGTTTAGAGGCCCTAGGCTTCAGCCTACTTATACATAAATCCGGCCTTAGCCCTGATGCAGCAACTGATTCCGGGAGTCGGCGGATGGCTTGCCTCCTGTGGGCCAGTCTGAGAAATGGTCAGCCAAGCTCAAGTGTGGCCACTGGAACCTAGAAATGACATCAGCCATAGGAACCTAAGGGCATTCAAATCAGGAGGAAGACAGGAGAGAGTGGCCCAGAGGAAGGCAAAAGGACAAGGCCTGAGGGCCTCAGATACATGGTTGGTGGCTGACTGGCAAGGAAAGGAAAGGGCTTAGCAAATGCATCGCTGGGCTAGACAAGCTTGCTGTGAATGACAGCGTCCCCTCCTAGCAGAAGACTCGCAGATTGGAAGGAACCCATGGTGGTTAGGAGGAAGATGCTAATCTTAGGAAGGAGCAAGTGGGGCAGGAGTGGATTAATGATCTGAGACTGCAGGACTCTGTACTATAACAATGGGCTGTAAATAATGGGTGGTACCCAACGAAGCACTACATGAGCATTCCATCACTGCGAGGATTTCTGCTTGTTCTTCCCCTTCTCCTCCCCAAATCCACTAACAAATATTGCACTCGAAATGCTGTATGGTGGTGATGTGAAAGCTCCATCTGCTGTGTTTGTACTGTGATGACTCATTCTCACAGTAAGTTGCCACTTCCTACTGCCATTGTCAAGCAATAAACATGCATGTTTGAACCAGGCCTTTAGAATACCCCCACACGGAACCTTAATGGACATTCAGTGGAGTGTCCAAGCTCTGTGCTGAATACTGTCACTTGAATAAAGATCTGCTCACTCCAGGTCTTAAAATAAATGGAGCAGACCTCTTTCGATACTGAAAGGGAAGCCGCTTCATATGCACATTGGACCAATACACCCAAGCCAAATTGCTGGGTAAGGGCAATTCACTCTTAAACGTATAGAGGCTAGTGAGGGGGGCGGGGATAGCTAAAATAATATGCTAAATTGTAACCATGTGCCTGTCTAGCCATAGTCAATAAAGCACTTTACCATGTTTAACACATCAACTTATGTTTAACATCACTTCAACATCAGACAAGGGAGTAATCCCATACATTTCAATGGGGCTAGCCATATGTTTCTAATTACGTGATGAAGATCTTGCTTAGAGGGGCTGCAATAAGTGCCTTGCCGCATGAAGATCCGAACAGCAAGTACCTATTTAAAAATTGGTGTGCAAAACTCCCTTAATGAAATGCTAAGAGGGAAAAACCACTTTTGTAGGTATCCTTTTGCAGATTCTATTGTTAAATTTGCAAAAAATAGCATCGCATTTTCATTAGATAAAAAAGCTGCAAATCCATATGTCTACTTCATAGAACTTTGTTAACCTCTTTGTTTTAATAGACGGCACTACAGCGTTTGATTTATATATTATTTTTTGCAAGGAGAAATGTTTTCTATATGTTTAGAAAATGCCATTTTTTATTTTTATTTGAAGGCACGGAGTACATAAGAGGGAAACTTTCTTTGAACCATCTGTCGGAAATTGTGTGCAAATAACTATGCAAAGCTTTGAAATCTTGCAGACTCACATTCGGAGACCAGGGCCTTGCATTCTTTTTGACCAATATGGAAGCAACACCCTTTTACTTATTTTCACTGGGATATATCCTAATCCAGATGTTAACAAAAGAGAAGCCCGCAGTAACTCACAAGTCTCTTATACTTAGCTCTTTTCAATATTTTCATCTCCTTCTTCTTGATTCATGGCCAATTCCCACAACCAAATGGGGAAACTAATTTTCCCTCGCCCTCAAATCCAGACTAAGCTTTTCCCATTGATATAGGTCACTTTCAGACAACCTGTTTTGTGGACATTCATTCTGGTTTGTTTGCAATGTGAGGTTATATGACATCAGCTGCTCATTGAGCATTCATTCAAATTTGTTTCTGGGGAGGTGTTACAACATCACACTAAGCAACTGTGACTCTACAGTTCCTGGTACATTTTCCCATCACAAGCCCTCCTTTTTCTGAGTTTTCAGTTTTCAAAAATTTACAGATACACACCTTACAACCACATACTTCCAACACAAATACATATTAGACTTCCCTCCTTCCCTTTTTGTGGTTTCTTATCTTATTTAAATTTTTAACACTGGATTTCCCACTTTACTCCATTTTTTAATTCTTCTACAATTAATCTTAATAATACATTTAACTGCTTGATTTAAGTTAGCCCTACTAATGCACTTACTTCGGAATTTCAGAATTAACTATCCCTAAAGAGAAGTTCTGTTCTTGGTTTTTTTTATGCAACAGCTCAGATCCACTTTAAACAAACAACTTGAATGTGCCACTATGCAATAGAATCCCACCTGCAAAATAGTGACAGGCTGGGTATTGTCATCAACCCCAGCCAGCACGGCTAAACGCCAGGGATTATCAGAGCTGGAGTCCAACATCACCTAGTTGGACATCACTCCATCCCCAAAAGAATCCCAGGAGAGAATTTGGAGTTTGGAGAGAAACCTCCATTAGGGATCACTAGCCCCCTTACAGAACTATAGCTCCCTGCAGTGACCGGGGGGTGGGGGGGGTGGGACACACACATCATTAAACCAGTTGAAGTGTGCGGTGTATATTTTGTACAGTGGTACCTCTGGTTATGAACTTAATTTGTTCCGGAGATCCGTTCTTAACCTGAAACCATTCTTAACCTGAGGTACCACTTTAGCTAATGGGGCCTCCTGCTGCTGCTGCACTGCCACCGCGTAATTTCTGTTGTGATTCAAGGACCCTACCCCGCATGTTAGGAATGAAACACAATAACACATAGATTTTGGTTAAATGGAGGTAAAAGGCCACAACTTTATTGGTTACAGCGTGTGAGTGGTATTGGCTTAGGCATTGGGTTGAACAGACTATAGTTGACTCCCCCCGCAGAGTGTGGAGTCACTCAAGGGTTAACCGCCCATGAGGTGGAGCCTGTTGATGCAAGATACAACTGGAAGCTCCACCCCCTGAAGTCACCGGAGGTTGTGCCATGGCCCCTAGCCACCAACAGGGCATCGGACAGGATCCACGACCGCCGGATTCCTTTACGGAATACCCAAAATTTAGGAGGGTTAGGCAATGGCCCGAACCTTGCCCTCCAATACCACACTAAACCCAATGCCTAACCGCCAATCTAACATAGTTGTGACAATTTGCTATGAGGTAGGCGAAAAACCAAGAGGCCGTGCCAATTTGCCACTTGGACAAAAACTCCTACCAGGCCCCTTGTGCAAACAAGGCGACCAACCGCAGTCCATAGCAATGTCCTAACCAAGAAACAACCTAAGGGAGGGTGGGCGGGTGATCCGGCGGAGGAACGAAGCAGAATGGTGGAGAGGAGCCGCCGCGGCTGCCCAGGTGCAGCAAACCCCGCCCCCGAGTCAGCCCTATTGGCTGACTGCTAGGGGCGCGGCGGTGGGAAAGGTAAGGCTGGGGGCGACGCCCCCGCCTTAATGCCAGAGCCGGCTCCTGCTCACAACCCCTCCCCTCGCTGAGGAGGAGAGGCTTTCTCATCCTGAGGTAAAATTCTTAACCCAAGGTACTACTTCCAGGTTAGCAGAGTCTGTAACCTGAAGTGTTTGTAACCCAAGTTACCATTGTATATGGAAGACTTCAGTTTGCTATGCAAGGAAGTTCCCTTTGTAATTTTAATGTGCATTAGCAGCAGGAGGACAAGTATAAAGCACACCTGGATAAACAGGAGTGTTCTTTATACAGAACCTGAGGCTCATGATTTCTTTCTTTCTTTATTGCATGAGTCTTGACTGCTTCCAATTGGTACTCACCACCACATCCTAGTGAGTGCTCTGCTTATGTAGGCAGGAATCTACTCAGACCCCCTAACAGCCACCTGTTCCTATATTTTTACCCAAGCCTGTTATGCTGCAGGATGTCTATGTTGCTAAACTATAGCCAGTCCATTCATGGCAGCGGTGGAGAGTCAGCCACCCGCACCCTTTGAGAAAACCTTCTACAGAGTTAACATAATGTTCAGTCAAGTGGATTAAGATGCATGAGAAATTCTGAAAATTAAGGTTTTTAATTGTTGGGTTTTAATGAGGTTGTGCTATTATTAATTAGTAATATAAGACAGCTTCCTATGCCTGTATGCTCATCCAGTCAAACTATTGCGTCCATCTAGCTCAGTATTGTCGACACTGACTGGCAGCAACTCTCCAGGGGTTCAGACAGGGCTCTCCCCCAGTCCTGTCTGGAGATGCTGGGGACTGAACCTGGGACCTTCTGTCTGTGTGCATAGCAGATGCTCTGCCAACTGAAGTATAAAAAGGTTGTGAAAATGCTTTTTAAAAAGTTTTGAAAAATACACTTAATTTTGCATAGCTCACTGTCACCATCTAGTGTCACATTTGTATATTGCACCTTACAACACATTTAGAAAGTTTTATTTGCAGCTGTTTAGCTGAGTCACAACCTATCCCTGCTACTAGTAACTACTGCCATTTTAACAGCAACAACAATACCTTTAATGTACATGTTGCTAACCCTGCTCTGAACGTCAAAGCTTTGCTGAATCAGAGCCCAACCCTGTGTTTTAGGATAGTGGCTCCCAATTAGCTGTGATGGCCTGGGACTCGGGCTCGGACTCAGAACTGGAGGAGGCTGAGTCCGTATCGGATCCTCTGCCAGAGGCATCAGCTGAACCTAGTCTGGGGCCTGTTCCTGAAGAGCCTCAGTCTGCTCAGGTTCCCCTGCAACAAACACCAGCTGGGCCGAGTCAGGGGCCTGAGTCTGTCCTGGCTCCAGGTGCTGAGGATACCTCATTGCCATCAGCTGGGCCATCAGAGGTTGAGGCGGCCCCGGGGTCTAGTAACCCTCCAGCATCTCCCGAGCTGCAGAGACTCAGGGCTGAGAGAAGGAGGGACCTGAGTTCTCGCAGGAGGAGTGCTCTCCTTCAGGCGATACAGGGAGGTGAGTCATTGGGGGATCGGGACTGGCCATTACCTTGTCAGAGATAAAAGGGCAGTCAGATCCCGCCCCAGGTTGCGGGAGCAACATTGCTGCTTCCCAGACCCTGCTGTCCCTGCCTGGATTCCTGCCCTGCACCCTGCCTCGATCTCATCGGACTGACCCCTCGTCATCTCCTTGGACTTTGGACTGGACTTGGACCTCGCCTCTTGCATTACCCTCAGGACCAGCACATTAGCCTAGTACTACGGACCCCCTATATTCCAAAATTCAAACCATGGACCCACTACTTTTGAAAATTTTGATATGTCTACGGTAGTTTTTGTTATGTGAATGGTGCCGCAGACCCTCTGGGGTCCATGGACCACCAATTGGGAACCACATACAAAAGTGCTTCTTTACTTTCCCCAGCTCTGCAGTGTGCCTTCTGTGTTTACTCAGGCATCATCATCTCAGCAATCAGACTTCATTTTCCACACTGGCCAAGTCAATTCTTGATGCAGAATGAGTTTCTGTTAATGCATCTTCTGGGAAATCTTGATAATTAATGGTCTTTTGAAACAAAATATCATTAAAAATAATACCGAGCATGTTAACATCAGTTCACAGGTTGCAGCTAAGATAACCAAATTAGAAGAATGATGGGAAACCGACTCCCGGTTCTGGCAGCTGAAAAGAACACCTAGCTATTCAAGGGTGGGGAAACTGCGCCCCCTCCAGATGTTTTTAGCCCAATGGTCAGGAATGATAGGAGCTGAAAGTCCAACAACGTCAGGAGGGCCACAGATTCACTATTCCCTGAGCTAAATAGACTTTATTCTTGCTGTAACTGTGTTTTCATGCTGTCCTACTGCTACTGCCCAGGAAGCAGGGGCAGACTTGGGTAAACTTTCGTAATATGGAGCTCTGTGCAAGGCCAAAATTTAGCAACCCCAAATGGATTTTCTCAATTTTGCGTCTCCCCCCCCCGGCTTGGCACCCTGTGCAGGGGAACCACCTGCACCACCCTAAATCCCACACTTCATGAAGCCCCTTGCATGGGCTTCTGCTAGTATGACTCATTCATTGAATAGTGTCCTAGAAGGTGGGATGGAGATCTCTATCTATCTCTATCTATCTATCTATCTATCTATCTATCTATCTATCTATCTATCTATCTATCTACCTATCTACCTATCTATCTATCTATCTATCTATGCCTGTTCCCTAAATGGCTGGACAGAGGAAATCATGCAGGAAACCTGCAGCAGAATGGAGAACTGAACCCAGGTGTTATCTGAGCTCCATATCTTAGCAACAAGGCATCTGTTTGTGCCAAGATGTCTGAGGGCAGCCAGCAAAGCAGACCCTTTGGGGACTAACCCTGGCAATTGGCCCCATGGGCCCAAGTGCAAAGCTGCTAACATCAGCTTGGCGTATTGGCAAAGGTCACTCCAGAACAAAGTTTTGCCATATTGCACCTCTTTATGTCAAGGTGGTTATTATTTTAAGCCTCTTCTGGCATGGAAAAGCACTTTCCATTTGCCTGGCAAGACTGGCCGGCTCCAGGTTTGATTCTGTCTGTGCCCACCGCATATGAAAGCTGCTGTCCTTTCTTTGTTTTTTGTGAGTCTTGCTCCCGAGGCAGGTGGAAGCAGCACGATGCCTTTTCCACTCTCTCACAGTGGTTGCTGGCTTCCCTTGGATTTTGGTTATGGGACGAAGGCTTTAAATCTTCCCAGTAGCCAAAAATCAGCCACACCTCCATCTCAGGTGCGTATGGAAGCAGCAGTAGTAACTCCTCGGTCAGAGGAAAGGTTTGCCCCCATAGGGATTTGATTCAGTCCATGGGGAAGTAGGAGTACCTGCTTAAGAGCTCTTTGTATCACCTTCAGAAGAGGCAGGGAAGAATGTTTCAGATGCGGCAGAGGAAAAAAAAATTGTGTTTATGCGTGTATGTTTTGAAGCAAAGAGCTCTACTGAAATTCTTAGTTGATAGCAGCCATAGGCACAGGCAATCCCTCTCCCTCTCAGTTGGCATATTGGAAAGAACTGCTTTCCTTTTTGTGGCATTTACTGAGCTTTCAGAAAGCAGGTTTGCTTGCATAGCAGCTCATTCTGCAGACTGGGCTTCATTTCGTTCCCTTGGTGTGTGTGCCCCCCCCCCCACATTTGCCCCGAGGCTCAGATTTAAATCTCGTTATGTCAGCTGTGTTTCAGGCATTGGCCCTCTTTCGGCATGACTCTCTCTGGCCTAATTTAGATTTAAGACCATTCCTGTACTGGAGAAAGTGTTGGTCTAAGTTTTTTGGGGGGGTAGGGGGAGAATCCAGACTCATTCAAGCTTTGTTTATATTCATCTCCCCATGGCCAGCCAGACACCTGCACAAGACACAGCACAAAGCTTTACACAGGGAAACAGTTGTCCAAGTTCCAAGAGCACTCTCAAATGTCCACAGCAACCATTAAGTGTGGTCTCTTGATTTCCAATCCCTGCATTTAATTTACTTCTCCAGATCAGGTAAGTCACATAGAGAGCCAAACTGGGAGGTGCCCAAGTATCCTAGAAATTGGCGTATGCATGAACACACACACACACACACACACACACACACACACACACACACTACCAGTTGGTTGTGTGACTGACGTAAAGCCACTGCCAGGTGGCCATTAACTCAACGTCTCATTAATAACCAGATGGCTGAGAATTTGTACACCTCTTCTTCAAATATCTACCGGTAGTTCTCTGGTCATTACTGTGTCTGAAAGCTACAACTAGAGATCCAACTGTGACATGAACCACCAGCAACATTTCCCAAGAGCAGTCGCAGACACGGTACATGCAGCTGCAGTCACCTCTGCCTTGTCCTAGGCCACACTGCACATTGCAGGGCAGAAAATCCAGGTTTGCCACCAAGGTTTGCATGATGAGCAAAAACGGCAGCCTGTCAACAATATGATAGACAATTAAGCAGGTGTGGAGTGAGGTTTTTTTTTTGTCATCACAGTCATATTTTACATTTATAGGTCTATGCTGAAAGATGGTGTGTGGTGTGTAGCAGCTTGTGGTGTAATACAACCTCAACCAAGACGCACAGCCAGTCACAATTCCCTAGCTACATTTCTCACGTGTTTGCAAACGTTCACACTTCACGCTTGTATTCATAAGTACAAATGCAAGTAACGTATGAACTGAAGTGGTCTTCCAAGTGTACAGTAGAGATGACAGTCTGTAGTGTCAAAGACAGGTGTGTGTGTGTGTGTGAAAGAGAGAGAGAGAGAGAGAGAGAGAGAGGAAGAGAAGATGCATAAGGCACCATAAGGCAGGAAACTGGGAGTGCCACTGAATATATACGTAACAAGAGGCTGCATCTACTTTTGACTCCCTTAATATAACAGCATGCTTCTGAGCATGCATTTGTCTCAAACATACTTTGCATTTGTAGGTGCATATTTCAAAAACTTTAGTTATATATCTAAAGCATCATGTATGCAACTCTGGCTGGTTGCACTAGGGAAACAGGAGAACCACACAAGGCGAGACCACAGCCATCCAAGGATGGATTTGCCTGGTTAGGTTCAGATAGTAAGTTCTGAGTGGTTGTGGTGGTACAGCATTCCCATGGGTCAGTGGGAAGGATGGGCTTCTGCAGGGCTAGGCATTGAGGCAGGATGGAGGTTACAAAGGGTAAGTAAAGATTTCCATCCTTTTTGTGAGATAAGTTAAAAAACAACCAGGAAGCATTGTTTTATGCTTTTAAGAAATGCAGTCAAGGAGAACCCGATTACTGAACCTTGATCTGAATTGTCACTCCCAAGTTACCCTTTTACAGAAATAGAGCACCGCAGAAATATGCAAATGAGGAATGGTTCATTTAAATTTAATGCTAATGAGAAGATTTCCTTCTCTTTCCAGCAGAGAGCAGCTGTTCTCATTTCAAGCTGGCAAAGTGTCTCTAAATCACCTCCACAGCACTGAGGTGGACAGTGATGTCACTGTTTATAGGTTATTAGTTATTATGTTATAGACATATCTGGCACCTGCCTTTTAAAGAGACGTTCAGGTGGCTCCTGGCCTCCTGCCACTGAACCTGTCCCAGTAATCCTGTCTCTCACAAGCATCCTTCCAAGTGTCAAAACACCACTCCTTCCGTACAGCAGATAACTTTTAAGAAGACTTTAGGCTCTTTGTTTCCCTCGCAGCTTGCTGCTGCTTTATGATCTATGGGAACAAGGACATCGCTTCTCTGTTCAGCCCTGCTGGTCAAACATAATGGAATCCGGCGGTGGAGGGGGGGGACCCAGTGTGGGCAAGAAAGGTGCGGAGGAGGAGGAGAGCAGGAGAAGCGTGAAGCATATAAGGAAAGGAGAGCAGAAGGTGGGTGATGCAAGGATAACAACAAAGAGACAACTACTTTGTAAGTTAACAGCCACTGCTAGCCCAGAACATTTTGCTTCCTGAAGCAGGGCCCAAATGGTTCCTCTGCGCAACAAGGAGAGAGATACGGGAACAACATTTTTAAAAGTTTTGCTGCGCTGTTCAGCCACCAAGCCCTGCCCTCAGCTATCCTTTTGTGGCAGCCCCTTCCCCTTGAAGCAGGTTGCTTCACCCTGCGGTATGACAGCTGGTTCCAGGTGTTGCAGGTGGACGACTAAGTGATGGAACTCGAGATGGGATGGGATCCTGGAAGAGGGGGCAGAGGAAACGAAAGCCCGCTTGCAATCGCTTCCCCCCCCCCCAGGGATGACTGGACAAAACAAACTGCTGCTGTAGACAAGGTGCCGGCCTTCCTCCAGAACCTGGCCACTGGCTGCATTGTCTGGCTTGAGGGAAGAACTTTCTAGTAGAAGGGGAAGTCCATCTAAGCTGAGCTGGTAAATAGTAGGTGTGGGTTGGGGGAGCATCAGGGTTGGGGTCACGGCATGTTGGGGGAAGGGGTGTATAAGCCTTTCTTCCCTCACTGTGTTCCCGACAACCCCTCCTCACAACCCACCTACTATTAACCCTCAGAAGATAAGCCAAACTTGTAGTTTAGCTCTCTGTGTCTTTTGCACAAGAGAATTGTGTCCATACATGTCAGCATTACCTTGCGGCTGCACATTAGCCATTAGCCACAAGGTGTTCATGGTCCCTGTCCCAGAAAGCCTCCAAAAGGCTTTGCTTTTTCCTTATGCCTTGGCAATATTTGTGCAGTCAAATGCCAAAGCCACGTCAAACTGAAAAGAGAAAGGGGCTGTGACTCCATCAGAGGGAGGGAGAAATGTGCCACAAATTAAAAAGCAAACTCACTCAGTCTCGCATTCTGTCAGGGTTGTAGATGAGGAACGGCATTGTATTTCATTTGTGATCAGTTCATGCCTTTCTCTTTTAGATGATTAACATGCCTAAAGTTCATTCCCCCCCCCCCCAGGAGCTGAAGCAGTGAGATACCTGCTTGCCAGCGCAGATTTTGCACTAATTCAGCATCACTTAGGTGAATTGCAGAAGTACCCTGTGCCTTCCAAAATATGAATCATCATTACATGAATGAATTCCCTGGGAAATAGAACAACTTCTGCTTCAGTTTTGCTAATAAGCAGCACACACCTTCTGTTGCAGAGCCATGGCTTCTTAAGGCTTGGTGCAACAGAGATTAAAGAAGGTGGTGCATAAGAACTGCTGAACACACTCATAAAAACCCAGGAAAGGGCAGATGACCATAGCACTCAATTATTGTGGTAACCTTCAGTGCTTGCAATGGAGTTGCACTCCAAAACAGCATGCCCAAGAAACGGAAGCATCCCCCCGCCCCCGCACAGTTCTGTAGGCTTTGCAAACAGGGCATAACTCATTCATATAAACCAAATCAGCCCAGCCAGAAGGATAATGAATTAGGGAGTGAGTACAATTTGCTAGCTCTACAAACATATAAAACGGCAACCTATCTTTTCCCTCTTCACCAGTAACCGTCCTGTTTGCCACAAGTCTGGTTGATTGCACATGCCACAAATTTGGTTTTAAAACGATGTTACACTTGGATCAAAGTAAGTGTGACATTGGTATTATATGCCAGCCAGTAATCCTAAGAACCACCCTTTCCAGTGCCTGAAAATGTTCTCTCATTGGAGAAGCTAACAGGGAGCTAAGGAGAGAAAAGGGGATTGTCGTCAAGGAACAGACTGGGATTCTGGCATAGTTTTAGAGCTTCTCTCTCCTGTAAGGATGAAGCAGGATCCAACCACAAGTTCACCATGGGTTGCAATGAGGGGTTTGACACTCCAGCATAAGCTACGGCCCAGACAGAATCCTTTCCCTGGTTCACAGGATGCCAAACTGAACTCTACACCAACAATCTGTACACCAAGCAGTTTCTGCTGCTTTCTCACTGCAGATCACCATCATCATAATGAATGCAGCTTTGCCCTGTTTCTCATCTGCAACTGAAAGGACATATTCCACATCAGTGAGTATGTGGCACAGGCACATAACTTCTTCATTCTAACCATTTGCCCCATTGCAAGTAGTGCAATGTCCTTGGAAGGTTGGATTGTATCCCACACAGTCTACTGCAGGTATTAAGAAGATTTTTGGGGGTAAAGGGACACCTGCCTATTTTTTATTTTTGGTGGCATGTAGGAACAAGGGATCCACCAAGGTCAGATTTATTTGACAGCTTCCCTTCTGTTTGGAAGGAGAACCTGTCAGCTCTGTCCTTTTCATCCAGAGCTTTTTCTTGCGTTCTGAGCTGGAAGTTCCCTTGGCAATTTCCAGCCTCTGAATGCTTGAAAACTGCTTCCTACTGCAAAGGGTGTGGAGCTGCTTTCTGATCAGCCCTAGGAGGGCAACAGAGCTCTCTTTTCTAGTCTGCCTGGCAGGAGCTGAGCAGGCAAAAGGAGTGGGTGTGGGGAAAACATTCCTGTCCTTTGACTCTGGGGAAGCCAGAGCTCAGTGGTCCAAAAGAGATGAAGTCCCCTCTCCACTGCCACATAGAGACGGGGATGGAGAAAGAGAAAATTGATGCAATTCACATTTAAAGGCAAACCTACCTAATCTGTACAGTCTGAAACAACATGTGAACTGAAAAACAGCCACCTTTCTCGAATCTGCCGTTTTCCAAATTTTGCGATTCAGTTATCCAGCCAAATAGTGTATACACAAATGCATAGACTGGGGGAAAGTATGGATAAAATTGCACATATTAGTGTAAAATAACATACAGAAGTGCATTATATTAGAGGGAGCTACTTTGCAAAAAAAAAAAAAAAAGTATATATGAGGAAGAATTGCAGACAAAAATGTGACTATTAGGAGGAATTTGCACCAAAATGCTGATGAATTTTCGTTAGGATTTTTTTTTAATGTGGCATCTCCCCTTCCCTCCCCTCCCCCAAAATCATGCTGCACACCAAGGAGGTCTTTCAGTCTTAGCTTTTTTAGTAAAACTCTGGCAAATGTCATAAGAGATAACATACAGTGGCTCTGAAACCAGGCAGATATTAGTTCAGCCCGCAAGGAAATGAAGAGCACCAGATCGAGGCAAACCGTGTTAGGGACCTTTTGTGAAGCGTTGGAGGGGGTGAGAAGAGAGAAAGCTCTCTTTTTTTCCTGGAAAAGGGTAAGGAGGAGACAAAGTATGGCAGGATTCCTCAACAGAGCGCAATGGCCTTCTCCCCCCCCCCCCTCTCTCTATATATATATATGAGAGAAAGGGAGGCTTTGTAGAAATACCTCTTCTGCAATCCACTAGATTCAGAAATGAAGAAGCAGAGAGCAGGGAGCAGAGCAAATAATAGAGCAGGAAGATTGTGACCCCACCCCTCAAGACGCAGGCATTTCTCTAGCATTAGTGAGACAGAAGGCTCCACACTTGGATATGCATAAGCACAAGCCCTAAATCCCAAACAGGGACACCAACAGGATTTCCTGGGTCCCATACGCTGTATGTGGATCGAGCCCCTTGCACTCGTCTCTCCCGGCAATCTATTGACAAGAATGGCTGCTTACATATTTTAACTTAGCCTACATCACAGGGCTGGTTGCAAAAAATGTGTAAAAAGCTGGAGGCGAAGAAAATGTGCAAAGCCTTCCAGCTCCTGGGGGGAAAAGCAAGGTACAAGTATATGTCGCAAAGTGCATAAACCATGTCATACACTCCCATGGGATTACACCAGGCCTACAACTCCCATGATCCCTAGCTAGCAGGACCAGTGGTAAGGGATGCTGGGAATTGTATTCTCATTACATCTGGAGGGCCGAGGTTGAGGAAGCCTGGATTAGACAAATTCATAGAGGTTAAGGCTATCAATGGCTCTGCTCTGCCTCCACAGCCAGAGGTACTAATGCTTCTGGAGGCCAGTTAGTTGCTGGAAATTGCAGAGAAATTGCAGAAACTGAAACACTGTCTGGGGCTGGCACTCAGGGGTTTCCGAGAGGAGTCTCCCTTACCTGGGGATGCCGGGGGTTGAATCTGGGACCTTTTGCATGTGCACAGGGCCAGCCCAAGACACATTGCTGCCTGAGATGGAGTAGTCAAGATGCATAGTTCCAAAGGCCGGACTGTCTCTGAGGAATCTCACAGCGCCTCTCCCCCATCTTTCAAGGTAAAAATATAAGGCCGATAAATTGAATAGAAACCCATTTGTTGCCCTTTCACGACACCCCAAATCAGCTTCCTCACTCTGCCCAATGTTAGGGCCGGCCCTGCTGGATGTGTATGCATTCTACCACTGGACTACCACCATTCCCTTCCCCCCAAAGAAGGGATGTTTCATGATTTTACCTGTCACCCTCATATTCTCTGTATCTTTCCCGTTTTAGGATTTGTGTCACCAATGCAAACATGTAGTATGGGTTGCATCCAACCCACTGATAGTAATGAGCTTAAGTCAGTCATTACTTTCAATGGGTTTATTGTGAGTAGGACTAGCATTGGCTACAACCCTGTATGTACCATCAGTGCAAGCCTTGTCAGTGTGTGAATCTGTGTGATCAATAGTTGCAGGTAAGTACAACTTTGTTTTTCCTCATCCATCATTCCAGGACCAGGTGGATTTTCTATGGCTGGCTGGCAATATTTTCACTTCGGAACAGACCAAGGAACAAAGTCACATTTTCCATCTGACTACCAGAGACCCAGAGTCTCACGAAAGTAGCAGCACAGAGGTATCTGTTCCAGCTGATATTACCTTTTCCCCCACTTTGGTTGATCTGCCATTCACAATCAGACACTTGAGCCAACTACACCTTTAAAAAAAATCTGCCAGATGCAGGAAATATAAGCCCCTTTAAGAGCAGTTTTTGTTCATATAAAGCAAAATATATGGGTGGAATTCAACATCATGCTATGGTGAATGTCTCGTCAATGCAAGAGTTGAAGCTTGCCAGATGGAACAATCCTCCCTCTCCTCCCCTATGTGCAGTTCTAGAGTTCCCCCACCCCACCCTGCCAAGCCAATTTGGGAGAGTGCCGGGGGGCATGGAGGGAAGAAGAGGAGGGGGAAACCCCATTGCGCAAGTGGAAGCCCTTGTGCAGGTTTTGCACTGACGGGATTCATTAGGTGAATCCCACCATCGTGTATATGTGTGTGCACGCGCGTGCTACACCTTTTCCAGCAGACCTCAGTTGCAAAGCCAGGAATTTAGAAATCCAATCTGTTGCCCAAGGTTTCCAGTAGAAAGCAGTATTCACACCCCTCCTCCAAGCAGTTTGTTTTGTCTGCTTCAGTCTTGGAGGAAATGGAGATGAAGGCATTGGCTGGCTCAGACAAAATCTATTATTTCCCGGACTTGAGTCCCCACAGACTCACCGTGCTGCAAGCAGGGAGAAATGGAAACACCTGGAGTAGGATTTTGACCTCACCAAGCCATATGAGATCAGCTGGAATCATATTATAGGAAAGTTTAAAAATGCCTGCAAGCAAATCAATGACTCCCAGAAAAGCTCCAAACAATAAATGTGTCCCAGTGGTTTAGTGTCCAGTCAGGACAATTCGGTTAAGCTTCTCAAGCTGAAACACAGCTTTACTGGGAGACACCTTTTGCTCCCAACCCATCAGGCTTGGGGATTTCATGCACATTTCCCATATGTCCAGGAAAGAGAGAACGGAATTGGGAAAGCAGAGTAAACATACAAAAACTAAGGGAAGGAATAGGGTTCTTTCATGCAAAGATGACACTGTCTTGGCTCTCGCCCTCAGACACAGTATTTGGACTCAGGTCTCAGCATTAGTTCAAGGTACAAGATACATGGTTCATAAGTCTACAAGCACAGCTCTAAGATTCATGGCTAGGCAGTAGCTAAGGCGTTGCCCCTACACTTGGCCAGCCCCTGCTGCTCTGCTATTAAAGAGTAGGGCAGGAACAGCCATTTGTGTGCTTCCCGTCCAAAGTGAGAAGACTGTGCTTGCAAGTCTGTGCTCCTGCAGGTGCTCCCTTGTGATGGGGCCTGAGTCAGTCCTTCTGAACCTCTGGTTCAGCCAGCCCTGCTGACTGGACATCCCTCTGCCTCCTCTGCTACCATGAGGACTTCACTCCCAAGCAGCAGGGGACAGGCTGACTTGTGATGCCCGACAACAAAGGGGTGGAAACCTCTCCCAGCTCACTACCTGAGCTCTCTCCAGTGCCAACCCCTGAATCCTCTTCTGACAGATCTTGCCAGCTCTGCCCCATCCCATTTGATGGTGATACCAAAGCCACTATTTTAGCCTTAGGCATAAGGCGTAACTGGTATTTGCCCATGTTCACCCCTGAAGTCCATGGCAAAGTAGGATTTCGAAACCAGATCTCCCACCGTCCATTGCAGCTCTCGCACTGGCTGCACTGCTTCCTTAATGCATCCATCCCACTGCAAGACACAAACTCTCAAGGTGGCCTCAGGCAAAGCATTATCCCTCCTCCAAAATATGGGATAATAATTCTTGCTAGCCTCAGCAGTGCTATCTATGCACGATGCTTTGAACACTGAAGGTCATATTATAAGGGTAAGGAACCTGTGGCCCTCCCTGATGTTGCCGGACTAAAACTCCCATCATCCCTGATCATTGCCCATTCTGGCTGGGACTGATGGGAGTTGGAGCACAACAACACTTGGGAGGCTACAGGTTCCCTAACCTGCACTAGTCAAAATTTCCTCCTCCTCCTCCTCTTCCTCATTTTGATGATGATGAAGAAGAAGAAAAGGCATAGATATAGAGAAACAACAATGACAGGAGATATATTTTTGTTGTGTTCTCGGTGCATTTAGGAATGCAGCAGCTTATTTAACTCTCAAAGTCGGGTGCCTACTATGAGAACAAATGTACAGGTGAGACCCTCCTTTAGTTGAAAGTGAAGCTGCCGTTGCTCACTTTTGTAATGCTGTTAGGAAGCGCTTTTATTTGAACTTCTTGATGTTCCAGCAGATGTAGTTAACCACCTGCCACCTGTCCTTTGGACTCCAGCCCCAAAACAACTCATAAAAAGAACTTGCTATCTCTGGCAGATCAATCATTATGCAAACACACAAGCTTCTCTTTGACGCCTGGTTCAACACTTTTGAGGCAGCGCGTATTAATACTGTAACCAGGGCGGTGGTGGGTGATGACAGTTTCCCTGCTAACTGGCATCCTGCTTCTTGCCTTATCTGTTCTTGTGAAAGAAAGGCTGTCAACTTGCAATTTGCCATTAAAATTTTTTTTTTTTAACCCAAAATAGTCTATCAATTCACTGGACCCAATTCCCCACTGTGTCACTACCAAGATCTGCTGGAGTTGTTTTGACCTTGTTTGGACAGTAGGGGGTTCTGTCTGCAATGGAACCTGTTGCATCTATGAGCTTCTCTCAGGGCTAGACCACTAAGAGAGCAGCAAAAGGAGCCCATTCTTCCCAGAAGCATCTGCTCGGCAATTGTTCAATGGCTTAACAAGGGGGATGATATTACAGTATTGCACAACCATGTGGAATCCTATTGGTGCCACCCATGTTTCTTGCCCCAAAGAGTCCTAGGAACTGAACTCTTAGCACCCTTAGCAAACTACAGTTCCCAGGATTCTTTGCAGGAAGGTGTGGCTGCTAAAGTGCTATTAGAGTGCTTTAGATGTATGTTGTGGATGTGAGCCGCACGCCCTTCCCTTGCTGGTCTTGTTTATTTCTTTATTTGCTGCTTTGTGCCCTGCCAGCTCAGCTACAAAGAGCCCTCAACTCGGCTCCCTTGCTCTGTTTCTCCCTTGCGTTGCTCAAAGCTGCCAGATGTTCTTTTGAACTATTGTTGTGTTGCATTTTATATAAAGATGCATATTTCTCCACCAGCTTTTGGAATAAAATCTGCATCTATTTGTCTCTGTAGAAAAAACAACCACCGCCACCACACCAAGGGCGCTTTCCCACATGGATCAGTTGTTTGAGCACTGAGTGTCTACTGACTATGCACCGTCCACATGCCTGGCTTGGTGGTTGCGGTTGTGTTGCAGGGACTCTGCATTTTCTGAGCTTTCAAACCACAATATTTTTAAAACCCTGGGAAAATGTGATACTTCCCCTCCCTCCTCCCCTGGGCAGCACATCCATTAGAATGTGGTTGCACATGCAGACTGCTTCCAGTAACTATTACTTACCATAAAAAGCAGTCCTTTCACACACACACACACACACACACACACACACACACACGTATTAGTGTAAGATGATTCCCATGGACAGCAAAAAAAAAAAAAACACAGGTGGAGGCCAGTCCAATCCTACGCATGGGTATTCAGACATGTGTATAGGGATCTAACTGAGGAATCATCCTGAATTTCTGTTAATGCCACTCATGTGACCCACCTCCCCTGTTGCAGCTCTGCAGGAGGACATTCTCAATTAGCTAAACCCCCAAGGAGTTGTGTTTTTCAGGCATTCAGCAGCTGATTACCTGCCTGTTCATAAACTGCATGTGTTTCTCCCCTGCTCCCATACCAACTAAGAAGAGTTAATAGCATTAACCATTTTAAGAGATCTGGCTTCCTGCCTGTCATTAACATTGTATTGCATAACAGGGGATGAATTTAATACCTAGGGAGCTGTGGTACAGAATATTCATATGCCAGGAACCAAAATGAAGTAAATGCAAATCTTCATTACCAGTGGAGGATGTTAAATATTGATGTTTTCTTCTTGATGCATAAGTCTGGGACACATGAAACTCAATTACAAGACAACTAAGAATTCCTTAAATTATACATAAACAGCAACAAAACGAAGGGAGACAAGCTCAACTCTGCAAAGCACAAACATCAAGACTAAACACGGAACAATGAAATGAGATCTGTCACACAATACAGTGAGAGTTGTCTTCCAGACTGAAAAGGCAATTAGAAATGACAATGCATTAGGCTGAGTTCCTGCACAGCAGCAACAGTTGGGGTGCTTAAATCTTGCTGAAATCAGCAAACAACCCAACTATGACCAAGATGACATTGAAACACGTGCTGGTTGCATTTGTGTGTGGTTGCTGGAGTCCCTACCAAGCTTAGGTCAAGATAATAGTAAATGTATTCCCAGCTCCAAATGTTCCTTGGATTTAAAACCCCGTTTTAAATCACGTCATTATTATTATTATTATTATTATTATTATTATTATTATTATTATTATGGTGCTTTCTCATTGGTTTTCCAGCCATTTAAGCACACAAATGTGCTCGCTATTTTCCTTGCCACAGAGAGAGCTGCCACTTCTTCCACTGACCTTTCTCCTCCTGTGGCTTTAACAGCAGCTAGGTATGCAAGACATTAATCAGGCAAAGCTTTTCCTGGAATAGAGATGGAAATGGCATATTTCTATGTGCCGAGCTTCTGTGAGAGGCTCCACTTAAAGGTGGCAACCCTTGCAATAGCAAATGTTAGAAGACTAATGGGTGGCTTTGTGGCTACAACCAGAGTTGGGGTATCAGATAAGGAGGACCAGAGAGGTTGTCTCTTGCGGACGGTAAAAAAGATGGGTTTCCTTTTTCACAGGCTGGCACTGTGACACCAGCTAGATGGGAGCAAACCAAGACATTAAGACGATGATTGTTTCTATAAATAGGCAAGCTTGAAAGCATATCCTGGGCAATTCAGGCCTATGAGCATCTCAGAAACCCCTTTCTGGGCCCAGCGAAACATTTTCCACATTTAGGTAATCAGGCTGCAACTTATTAGCTTTTAGAAATAAAAACCTTCATGGAAATCCCTTGGGCCAGTTAAGGATGCAATGCTGCCTGCAGTGAAGACAATGATACAGCACAGAACGAGGAAGAAGGCAAATGGCTCTAGATTATGAAAACAATATTCGACCATGAGATTATATGGAGCGACCATGCCAGGGACAGGGAGCCTCTGTGCCTCCAGATGTTGAGCTCCAGCTCTCATCAGCCCCAGCCAGCATGGCCCATGGTCAAGGATGATATCTGGGGGTGGGGGGGCTATTTCCCAGCCCTAGATTATATAATGATTTATGGAAATCAGGTGCAGTTAATAACTAGGACACTTTACCTATGAAAGCAAAAGTGAAGGAGAACAAGGTGGCGCACAGAACAACAGATGTTCAGGCATGTGTATGTTACAAACATAAAACAGATGAATGGCTAGGGTCTCTGCTAGAGTGGCCAGCTGCCTTACTGTACAGAGGACAGCCCACTGTTTGAAAGGCTGACTTATCTAAGCCTGGCTTAAAGATAAAGAACCACGAGAAAGGATAGCAGGGGCTATGAAGTTGCCCAACCAAGGCAACTTCTGGACAGAGGAGTGAACAGCCACACAGGTTACCTGGTTAGATACATTGAGTGGAATGCAGCATCATGCTAATGCAATTGCTTTGACTGTGCAAGAATTTCTGCCAGCTAGATGGAACCATCTCCCTTCCCTCTGCTCTGTTCTGTTGTTCTCCCACCCCACTGACTTGATTTGGGGTGTAGGGGCACACAGAGGGGAGGGGCAAAGCCCTATTGTGCTAGCCTGACTCGTGCTGCCTTCCACTAGTGCAGCTATTTAATTGAATCCAGCCCACTGAACCTTTATTCTTTTTACATTACAGTAATTATTTCTAACTGAACACCCATACATATAAAATTAGCTCATGCAAATTTCATGTAAATCTGTGTCCTTTGGTTTGGTGATGCATCTCCTCCTCTTTGGCAATGCATAAATGGTTACCTCAAGAAACCCTGGGAATGGCCACTCTGTGAGATAGCTACAGGTTTCTAGCAGAATTTCCAGCATCTCCACGAAAGGTCCTGTTCTCAAGGTCCCTTGGAAGAAAGTCTGGCTATTGAAAACTGCTTTAAATTGCAGTTTAGATGAGACTGCAGCCAGCTGAATTCTTCTGAGAGACTCAACCTTAGAAGATAAAAGCAGCCCTGCTAGATCAGGTCCAAGACCTCTCTAGTTCAGCATCCTGCTCTCCTGGAGGCCATCCTGATGCCTGTTGGAAACCTGCAAGCAGAACCTTAGCACAACAAGACCGTTTGTCATTCCCAGCAAATAGCAATCAGAGCCATCCTTCCTCTGACTGCGGTTAGTAGCCACTGATAGCCATTTTCCCCACAACACCTGGAGCGCACTAGGTTAGAGAAGGCTGCCTTATTCACTTCATGACATAGGGAATGAAAATGGGTAAATATCATTGGCTTCATGGCTTTGCCATTGTTTCTATGGTGTTTTACAGCAGGATTGGGGAACCTGTGGCTTTCCAGATGTTGTTAGACTACAACTCCCATAATCCATGAACATTAAACAGGATGGCTGCGGTTGCTGAGACTTGTAGTCTAACAACACCTGGAGACCACAGGTTCTCCCATCCCTGTTTTAGACTTTAAAGCATTCAAAGTGCTTTGGAGAACATGGTGCTTGATAACCCAGCTAACACACTGCTGGACAGCTCCCGTCTTGGTCATTGTTCAGCTGCTCAGTATTTACACTCACTAGTTCAGCTAGACTACTGTCCTGACCAGAAGACTGGGAATGGCACACCTACAAATTGTTCCTTACCACTTTGCAGCTGAGGAGTGTTAACCAGGGCTCCTTAAACGTGTGTTACCCACCCAATGTGTGTTACAGTTTAAGCAATTCATACTGGGAATGATGTCTATAATTGACCTCATATGCCATCACATTTCCTTGCTCTGTACCAGGTGTAGGCAATCTAAGGGCCGGGGGCCGGATCCGGCCCAAGCGCCTTCTCAATCCGGCCCATGGACGGTCCAGGAATCAGCATGTTTTTGCATGAGTATAATGTGCCCTTTTATTTAAAATGCACCTCTGGGTTATTTGTGGGGCCTGCCTGGTTTTTTTACATGAGTAGAATGTGTGCTTTTATTTAAAACGCATCTGTGGGGCATAGGAATTCATTCATCCCCCCAAAAAAATATAGTCCAGCCCACCACAAGGTCTGAGGGACAGTGGACCGCCTAACTGCTGAAAAAGTTTGCTGACCCCTGGACTAAACCTGTGACTATCTCTGTGCAAAGCATGCGCTGCACCACTGAGGCCACCCAATAGCACAATAGCTACTTTACGTTGCTGAACACGTTGAGATATAGAGGTGTTAAGGTTTTGTTTTTTAAAAAAATTCATATCTCCAGGAGGCTTTGAAGGAAGAAGCGCATGCCTAAGGCATTAGGTATCATTGCGAACTCTAAATACCATTCTCATAGAGTTGGACTCCTGTACCATGAACAAAAATCCCCAATAAAGTATCATACTTTTTTAAAACGTTAAATTGGTTTACTTGTCGATCTCATTTCAGTCAATCGTTTTTGTGTTGTGTTGTAACTCAGCTGCCCTGAGGTCTCATGTTACAACAGAAGTGCAGAATATAAATATGCCTAATAATTTTTTTAAAAAAATCAATCTCTCTCTCTCTCTCTTTTTTTACTAAATTCATGTCCCACCACTTCCCATTGTAATAACAAGGAGTTGGTGAGGTTTGAACAGAAGAAGAGCCCAGCTTGATCAGTGTGGCCTATCTAGTCCAGGATCCTGTTCTCACAGTGGTCCTCCAGATGTCCATGGGAAGCCTAGCAGCTGGTAACCAGAGACAGGCTGCCTCTAACTCTGGAGGGAAAGTGACCCCAAGGTTTGGCACAAACGAACCTTCCTTTCATAATAAATGGCACTACATTAATCAAATATGGAGGGGCAGGCCTGAGCCATGGTATCTCTTATTTCAGAAAACAAAGCACAAATAGCCAGATGGCGTGCGTGTGTGTGTGTGTGTGGTTATAGCAGATCACAGGCCAAACATGAATCAGCAATAATGCGCTTCCCCTACCCCCACCCCTCCCATCCATCCACAATACCTAAATGCCATTTTGAGCTGTATTAGCCAAAAAGGGGGGGGGGGGAGGTGGGAGAAGCATTCTATCCAGAACAGAGGAAGGAATAGCATTGCTCCACTTGGCAACACTTAAGGCTAAGCCGAAGAAGTATTATGTTCGGCTCCCTTTGCCAAATTTTTAAGGAGGATGTGGACAAATTGGAGAGGATTCAAAGGGGAGCAACAAAGATGTTGAAGTGTTTTGAATGCAAGAAAAATGAGCGTGGACCAGAAAGAAACTGGGTACATTAAGCCTGGAGGAAAAAAAGGATTAACAGTTTTCACATGTTTAAAAGGCTGCTATAAAGAAGATAGAGGATACCTCAGGGAAGGACAGGAATCAACGGGTTTAAGCTGCAACTTTGTAAGAACAGTTGGCCAAGGAAACAAGCAGCCTCAGGGAGTTATTATACACACACACACACACACACACATATATATACACACACACACACATATCTGCCTGGATTTTTTTCCCCCCGGAGAAACTGAATAATTTCTTGTCTGGTATGGTTTGGATCAGGGCCAGATTAAAGGATATGTGTTTTATATCGTTGATTGTGTATTTTGTTTTTATTGTGTTTATGTATGTTTAATGTTGTTTTTGTTTTGTTTTATGGAAAATAATAAAATCTTTTAAAAAAAAAAAAAAAAGGATATGGGTCCCTCTGCTCAGCTACATCCGGGGGTCTTATGCCTCTGCTTTATAGTTTATCAGCATCTACATAAAGTGAAGGGTGTGGAAAAATGTAGCCTCCCCCCCCTTTACTGCATTTTTATCCCCTGAAAGCAGCTAACAACCAGAAAAATACATATATAATTAATAAAGCATTCGTGAAATCATTCGCTCCGTTCTGCCCACTGCAATGGTTTAAATCCTGGTTCTTGCCCATCACCACAACAGCTACGGGGTCCTATTAGCTACTACCAATGCTGCAGGGGAGGGAGGGCAGGGCAGCAGTGGATGGCATTGGTTTGCACAGAAAACGCACAGCTGTCCATAATGGCTTACTATAGCATAAGCCATCCTTTCCCAGCCTGGGTCCCTCCAAGTACTATCGGACTCCCAACTCCCCATCAGCTCCAGCAAGTATGGAAAATGGTAGGAGATTATAGTTCAGCAACATCTGGAGGGCACCGAGCTGGGGAAGGCTGGCATAAACCAATGGCATTGTCACTGGTGAACACAGGCTACTAGTGCTGCCTGTTTGCATAAATAATAGGCAGCTGCAATGATGTTCCAACAGAACTGGGCTTCCCACCCTTCTTCACTTGCCTTGTGTGAGTGGCAGATAGCAATGATGTCCCTCCCCACTCCCAGCCACCACTCAAGGGTGTCAAGCAGAGGACAGCAGAATGCATTATCGGGGTGGGGGTGGGGTGGCATTGCTGTTGGAATCATAGGACTGCAGCGGACCTGAAGACCATGATCCAATCTTACCCACTGCACATTCCCATATCTACCCTGTCATCTGCTCATGACAAGTCGAGAGATGGAACAGTTAATAAGGTGCCCCACGCTAAATTTGGCCATGCACTCCAAGAACAATTTAATGAAATGATCCAGGTGTGCCACATATCACATAGGGCCAAATAATTCCGCTTTGACAAATAAAACCCATCAGCCTCACTAGCTAAGCTGGGGTTTCTGCTCAGGGCCAGAAAATGTGAAGCAACCACCATTCTGTCCTACCCTGTTCATTCTGCTCAGCCCAGCACCCTGTTTCATCCTGCCTCTCTCACCTTTCTCTACCCAAAGAACCTTCTGTGATACATGGAACATTTGCTTCTTTATGTTGGCCGAACTATGAATATTCTAAGTTTTTCTTCTGCCCAAGGACCTCAGGCTATATGAGGCCTTACTCCATGTAGTTCCTAGCATAGTAGTTAATTCAGAGCTGGTCAAATTGCCAGCAATGTGCAGGCAATGCGAAAGCATGGCTCTTCGAGCAGTGTATTTCCATGTTTCAGTCCCGGTTGCAAACAGTGAATTGTTTCCAGGGGGGAGAAGTGGGGTAAGGTCGTCAGTGAACCCAGGATGATATCTTGTCTTGTGTTTATTTTTAATATAAATGTGCCTAGCAATAAAAACTCCAGGGGAGAGAACAACTGATAAGGAAGGTATAATACAGAAATTGCATTGACTCTACTGTCTGGACTGCTATACTCTGGTCTGTTTTTCCATTTGCTGTTGGGCCTATCTGCATGTTGTATGTAAATGCATGGGACAGTCCTACAGCGACCCTAGTGTTTAAGGAAAATCCACTTTGTGAGGGGCAATTTGGAGCAGAGACGTAGCAGGCAAAGTGGGCTTCTCCACTTCATATCACTTTCCTAAGCTCCTTCCCACCCCCCGCAGGGTTCCAAACATGTGCATTTGGAATCGCACATGGAGAAAAGCTGTTGCAGGAGATCGGAGGGAGGGGAGGAAAAGTTAAAGGCCCCTCCCATACTTTTCAACTGCAAACTACCTTATCTCAAAGCTCTGCTATCCAGAAAAATAAGCCATTCTTTACACGTTTTTGCATAAAGTGTAGTTTAGTCCTGTATTATGTGCATGATGTTGGGGGGGGCGGGAAGCAATTGGCCACTTCCAGCCATATGCAGTCAGCTGATTGTTGCATACAGATGGGTCCTGGTCCCTGATTATTGAAGGACAACCACTTTCACCGTTATAGCATCAGCGTAGGAGAGTATAATGAGCAGTTCAAAGGCCTTCTAACTTATAGGGTGCACTCGCTCTGTACAAGTTGCAATTTAATGTGCGCTTGAGCTTGAAGAAGCAATTTAGGATTAACTAGGCCAGAAACCGCAAAGAGACCCTGGAGACAAAGAAAATGGGAGGAAAGCATTTGCATACTCCAGGTTTATGTGGTTCTTGGGATAGCTAGTTGAGAACATGGCCAGCGTTGCTAGTTGTTTCTTATTTGCTCTTCTTCAACTCATCATATACAACACAAATTCCCAAAATGGGGGATGGGGAACCTGTGGGTCCTCCAGTGGTTTCACACAATATGAAATAGTGCTGACTAACACAACTTACAGCTGGGTGACCTTTTGGAAATAAAGCAAAACTCCATAGGAAGGGTCAGAGTAAAATGATGGGCAATATTCAACGTTAATTGTACTCAGAGTAGACCCATAGAAATTAATGGACTTAAGTTACTCCTTTCCATGTATTTCAAAGGTTAACACTGGATATCACCTGATGTTCCTAGTGTTAGGACAAGGCGCTGAAATATCACTAGTTTTGCTGACAAGGTCAGGAGAAGAATTTAGAAGATTAGGGAGATGGGTGTTGGAAGGAGATGGGATGTGTGTCTTTTTTTGTGAGTCTCCCGAGTGCAGTGGACAAATGTTAGACTTGAAAGTGAAGCTGATGGGCCAGAGTAATATGGGGTCTCATAGCAAGATTCAGCACTGGAAGACAACGTCACAGCCCAAAGGCATGTTCTGGGTATAATCTTTGTGATCACATTCATTATGGCATGGCTTGCAAAAGCCTGTTCTCTGCATCAAATGTTACAGCAGCAGTATGAGAACATTTAGCTATGGATTCACCCCATGCAGCATAACATTGAAAGCCCAGCACCACATTTCCACGGACAAACATCAGGTCCTTCTCATCCAGTGTTGTTTTCCCCAACCTCTGTCAAGCAACAATGATATGGGAAGGACCAGGGGATTGGATCTGCCCATTTCATTCTACATCCACATTGCTGCAGAAACATGGGAGGAGTCCCCAGATAAGTGTCTCTCTTACTGAGGGTGACACTCAGCGTAGGGTTACCTTATTTCAAAAATTGAAATTCCAGACAAACTGAGCTTTTTCTAGAGGGTCCCATAAGCCTCCTAATTTGTGTGTGTGTATGTGTGAAAGAAAGGATATTCCCTGCTGCATGAGCAGACACCTGGTCATGCTACATGTAAAATCACTTGCTATCTCAAAATGCATCGCACATAATCTGAAAGCAGTTTTAAACCATTATCTAATCATTTTAGCTTTAAGCATAACATCACACACACACACACACACACTTGATCATTAAGGTACTTGTTTGGCCCAAAACGAGTTTCTGAGTCAGGTTGTGATACTGTAACTAATTTTAAAACAGAAACAAAAAAAACCTGCTTTTCGTTGCTAAAATTCCACAGAGTTACTGGCTCGTGGCAATGTCCTCCCATGTAAACAGCATGGCCATGGATTTGAACTTTTGATAATGCAAATAGTTTAGATGCATGCTATATTGCGCAAGGAAATAGACTATTAAAAGGTCTTTGCAAAATATTTCTTAAGAGTTGGAAGGAAATCAGCTCTAAAGAACCCCCAAGTTTGCCTCAGCTTACTGTCAATCAAAGGCAGCTTCCTTCTCATTATCCAGGTTCCTTTTCTAAGTCAGGAGAACATGAGAACTTCCATGACATGAAAACCCAGCTTTGCTGTGGATTTTAAATCACAGATAGGTAAGAAGACACCTATCTAACACAACAGAATACGGTATATTTGCTAGTCAAATTGCAACAATAACTATTACCGGTACTCTACTGGAAAATCAAAAGGCTGTTATGAGCTCCATAGTCCCATAAGGTCATGATTTTAAAGCTGATTTCTCAGTCAATTTTCAGGTGGGGTTTGTTTGTTTGTTTGTTTGTTTTTGGAACTATCTACCTGCCAAATTTCTTTTGACATTTAGCATCTCTCCAGAACAGTTTGAGTCTTTTACAGGTCTATTCTACAACATGCTGTCCACACGCCATTTCTCTCAATAAGTGGTTTTGCATTGCATCCTCAATGCTATCACGTTATTGCAATTTGGAGGAGCAACTCTTGCACTACGGGGCAATAAAAGTGGAACAACACACACACACACTGAAAAAATTATGACATAAAACCTTTTGGGGATTTTGAAGAGGATGTTACAGGATATGCACTGACTGGACTTGAAGAAGTATGCCCCCCCAAAGAACTATTTCCAGTGCAAACAATGTAGGGTGTGAGATTGCATATAACCACCCCGATACCATCATGAGCACAAATGATCACGAATGTAATGTACGATAACAATGACATCTGGAGTTAGTAATTTATAACCAGTAGGAATCAAAAGTGACGATGTGTTCCATCCTTTTCATCTTGGCACTGTGGAAGCCAAATGCATTTCCATTTCATAGAATCATAGAGTTGGAAGAGACCACAAGGGCCATCCAGTCCAACCCCCTGCCAAGCAGGAAACGATTTTCATGGAGAAGCAGAGAGAAAAGTAAAAGCCACAGCTGCTCCCATTTCAGATGCATAAGCAGCCTCATGATGTTATATCACCTTATTAATTTATTGCATGCATAGCCCCTTTCTCCCAAGAAGCTCAAGGTAATGTACATGGCTCCCCGGCTCCATGTTATATGCATAACAATTCTATGGGGTTAGTTAGGCTAAAAGAAATGGACCCAAGGTCACCCAGTGAGCATAATGGTTGGGTGGGGATTTCAACCTGGTGTCCTCCAGTCCTAGTCTGGAACTCCGTTTTTATAGTTTTTATTAATTTTTCCATTTTACATCTCAAAATAAACATCTTACATAGTACCATACAATCAATGACTTCCCTCCTTCCCCTTTTATGGTTCATTTATTTTATCCACCATCCCTGCATATTTTACTATAGCCATTTTATTCTCTTCTCCTATCTTCCATCACTCAAGTGTTTATTATACTGTCAAATTTACTTTAATGCTGCCAGCATTTTTAACTGTGCACAATTATTTTCCGTATACTCAGCAAAAAAAATTAAAAAATCCACTTCGCTTTAAATACATGTTCTTCTTGCTCTCTTATTCTATACATTAGGCCAGCTAGTTCTGCATATTCTATCATATTAAGTTGCCAATCCTCCTTACCTGGGACCTCCCTCACATCCCATTTTGGGGCTAACAAAACTCAGGCCACCATTGTTGCATACATAAATAAGTTTTTCTGGCACTTGGGAACCTCTGTCTGAACAATTCCTAGCAAAAATGCCTCCGGTCTTTTGGGGAAAGTTGTTTTAAACATTTTTTTCATCTCATTATAAATCATTTCCCAATATTCTTTAACCTTTTTACATGCCCACCACATATGGGAAAAAAGTTCCTAGTCTGGAACTCCTAATACTACAGCAAACTAATTCTCTCACCATCTCCATGTTGACCCTGAATTTGAATGCTGATCCAATGAATGTTTTGGGGTGTCGTTATATATTTTTTTAACCACCCTGGCAAAGAAGTACCAAGTACACCAACTGCGAATGTATCAGGATGGCATTTCAGACTACACATGGAACATGTAGCTCACTGACCTGAAACTCATTTTCAGTCCTGCAGCAAAGTTCATGGTGTTTTGGTGCAGAAACTGAAGAGGGGTCAGATCTCTCACATTCCCCCACCACTGCCCCGCCCGGAATGTATGCTTGGGTTTATAAGAGGACAATGCCTTAGAAGGGCTGAATGCTTTATTAAAAAGCATTTGAGCCAGACCTGTGTAAACACTTTCCTCAGTGAACCAAAGCCAAGCCATACTTTGAGCAAAGGTCAGGGCAGGGAACAGGGTAATTCTTCTGCCTCCGATACAGCCAAGAGCCACACGTCTGGCAGAACCATGTGTCCGCAAGCCAGGCATTTCCTTCCAGTCCAGGAAAGAGATTAAAGCAGATTACAAGCAGCATGTTGTAACTGAACTCTGTGTGTAAGCGCGCGCACACGCATGCGCGCACAGAGAAAGAGAGAGAGAGGGCATAGCATAGACAGTTCAAGCTCTTGCATAGCTCAGCTACCCAAATGGCATTAATTATGATGAGAATAACAGAAAACGAAGTGAGGAAAGTAAGATGAGCTTCAGCTTTGTCCAGTGTGGGATTGTTAGATGTTTTTCTGGAAGCGTTCCTTGCCAAGCAACAAGACCAAGAGCTCAGACAAGCTTTACCTCCCATTTGCTTCCCGTTCAAGCAAGAACAGTGGACAAGTGGCTGTAGACATAAACTACATATGCAGGCACAGTGCAAACCCACAGCGGAAAGCACTTCCTCACCACCTGTCATCATCAGAACTCCCAGCAGGAATTTACTATAAAGTTTTGGCAATTTTATAGTAGGAAGATACCCTCAGGTTGTTGTTGTTGTTGTTGCTAGAGTTCAATATATTGGGTTCACAAAAGACCACCTCTCTTTTCCTGCAAGTTAACAACAGGGCTGAAGAGTGAAAGTACAGCCAGAAATATTCCCACATATTATTATCTAAAGAGCTGAACAAAACTGCAAATTCCTCTTCCACAAGCCTATCCAAGTTTGCACTAGTATATCTAAATCTAGTTTTCTCCAACAACCATCACCCACCCTGGCAATTCTCAACCAGTCTTTGCATCAAGATAGCAGTAGGGGCAGCAATGTGGGGCTACCCCACTATGCATAATCAAGATCTGGCCAGTACTCACATTGCATGCCAGCATCAGTTTCTATAGCAGGGGATGGGAACCTCAGGACTGGCAGGGAAGCAATGTGGCCCTCCAAGCCCTTCTACCTCACGACTCCTCCCAAGCCTCTTGCCAACTCTACTTGGCACCTTCCATGAGTGGTTTTGCCTGGCTGGTATATGTCCTTGAACTCTGATTATGCCTTTTGCTTGCCTGCATGGAGGATAGAGTGGGGTGTTTTGAGTGCAGGAACTAGCCTACTGTACAAAAGTGAAAATTACACTTGTTGATCCACCCGCTATTGCCTCATTATCAGAGTTCAAGGACGCATTCCACGCGGGGGGGGGGGGGGGATGGACATCCAAGGATGGTGCAAACTAGGGCTGGTGAAGGGTATGGCCTGGGCAGAGTGCCAAGGGCCAGACAGAGAAGCCTAGAGGGCCATACAGTGGTGCCTCTGGTTGCGAACGGGATCTGTTCACAACATGAAAAAAGCGCAACCTGAAGCACCGTATCTGCACATGTGTGCGGCGTGATTCGGCGCTTCTGCGCATGCGTGTGCGCCAAAACCCGGAAGTAACCTGTTCCGGTACTTCCAACGCAACCCGCAGCAAATGCAACCCAAGGTATGACTGTATTTGGCTACTAGCTCTGAGATTCCTCTCATACACACTACACAGAATAGGAGCTTCACCAATCACATCAGAGGGAAACAGCCACATTGCCACCCTCAGCTGAATTTCTAACATTTTGTTTCAAGCAACACACAACAAAGGGAAGGGGGAGCTTTTCCAAGTTCTTCACACTTTTGTCAAGGTATCAAAAGTGTTCTAACAATGCCTAATGATAATGATCCAAAATGTAAATATATGCATTCACGGAAATGTAACAAGAACAAAAAAAAAGTTGCTTGATTTTGAGTGTGAATTGAAAGAAAGAAAATGCCCATAATAGAGCTGATTTTTAACATTTTTATATATCTCCAGACATTCATTATAATTTGGCTCAGTTTCTTATACCTCCTTATGTCAGGCACGGCAAAACTTGGCCCTCCAGATGTTTTTGGACTACAATTCCCATCATCCCTGACCACTGCTCCTGTTAGCTAGGGATGATGGGAGTTGTAGTCCCAAAACAGCAGGAGGGCCAAGTTTGGCCATGCCTGATTTATGTGCTCAAATTTCCTTCCTGTCTGATTTGATCAAACCATAGTTTGCCATAACATCTGAATCATGTGTACTGTAGTTTTCCTCTGGAACTGAAAACCCACTTCAAACCAGAATTGCTTCCCTTTTCTGGCTCGGAAGCAAATTTTATGGTTCACACACAAACACCATGGTTTGCACAAACTATCACATTTACCTGATTTGGACATCATGGCAATCTATAGTTTGCCTGAACCAGAGAGCAACTTTGATCTTGCCCTTTTGGAAATTTTGAAATGTAAGCACTAGTCAGAGCTAGGTACCACTGCAGCTAATTCATATGTTTCACATACAACTAATATACATTAAAGCCAAAATAATGGAAGATTGGGGCTGTATACAGCCAGGCTAGTTATGGAAGAGAGGTGTGTGTGTGAGAGAGAGAGAGCACACAAAAAAAGGGAAAGGCACAAACCTAGAACTAGGTAGCCTCTTTCATTGTGGATAAGTGAGGTGTAATTATTTTAGTGGCCATTCTATTGAAAATGTTGGATATCTTTAGTATTTTTTTCCTATGTTATTGTTTTGCTTCACTGATTTTATCCTGTGAACCATCTTGCTATTCAATATTTATTAAATAAATTAATAAAGGGGAAGTTCCTTGCCTTCAGGGAGCTGGCACACTCAAAGGTAATCTACTGCCTCAAGCCGAATAGCGCCGTGAACATGAGAAGCTTATGGTTTCATTTAATTCTGCTATGGGTATGTTCCTTGCCTTTTCCTTATCCTGTTCTGTGTCATTAAACATCTCCTTCCTTCAACTATTGTCCCTGAAATATCAGGTGATACTGAGGTGGAAATGAGTTGGAGTTTTCTTTTATAGGAACAACTTTCCACCACCCTCTTCTTTTCTGCAATTCCTCTCAGAATTCCCTTAAGAGCTCTGCAATTGTGGCAAGTATTGCTAGGGGATCCCCCAGGATGAGAGCCTGCTAAAGGTCAGGAAAACGAGCTTACCTGAATCTCAGAGCAGATGGAGTCATGGCGGAAGCTTATTTGTTCGGATTCAGGGAGCACACAGATCTGGGTGATGATTCATGAAATGTATACAAATTATGCTTTTCATCCTGATCTTCCTTTGGAAAATTCAGAGCAGCTTCCTGGGGTGGGTGTGTCTCCTAATCAGTGCTATTTCTCTAGAAAAAGAGGTGCTGAAACTCACTATGAACACCTCTCTGGTTCTCTTATAATGGCAACTGCGCCCACCTGAGAGGTGCCGGAACAGAGTTCCAGTGAGTTCCAGCTGGAAAAAAAGCCCTATTCCTAATAAGTCACTAACCAGCCATGCTGAGATTTGTTTAGCCTTAATACCATAACATCATGGTCCATCTTCTCAGACCCACCCCAATCTCCTAATGTATGCGTTCAGAGCATACGCATGGAAAAGTAGGTTCCCCCCACCCTTAAAACTGGAACAGCAGAATTCATAAAACAGCCATGAATCCTTGAGGTGTGTGTTTGGGGGGAGGGGAACTGACAGGGTTGTGTGAGGACCGGAGACATATATATGAAATCAGGTCCAAAGAGATCTCAAAGCCCCAAGTTTTGGGCTGTTTTTATTGCTGTTGCTGTTGTTGTTGTTGTTTTAACAATCACCACACGGCACCTCAGCCTTACCTTGGCGTGCGGCTGGATGATGGCGGTGGATAGTTTGGAAGGTTCCGGAGAGGAAAGCTCTCTCAGGGATGTGACTAGTGATGAGGAAGGGATCTCACGTGCTGCTGAGGTCTTACATAACAACTCTCTCCTGCCTCTTCTTCCCCCATCGCACAGAGGCAGACGCTGACAGATTGGCTAAAGCTATTAAGGGACCAAAAGGATTGGGTTTTAATTCTATAATTATTTGCTCTGGGAGAGATACTTGTAATCACCGAGAATGAGTTCGGCAGTATTGGTGGGGGTTGGGGTTGAGGATGGGAGGAAAATGAGGCCTTAAGTAACTTCTATTTGTGGGGGTGAGGGGGGGGGAGATGGTGTATTATCCTAGTGTGTGTGTGTGTGTGTGTGTGTGTGTGTGTGTGTGTGTGTGTAACTTCCTGGCCCCCCCTCCCAAATACTGGACAGCCAGAATGGAGGCCTTTTCCTGATCTCTTTCTCTCTCTCTCTCATATAAATACACACACACACTCTTCCTCCTGTTTGAGCTCCTTCTCCTCTGGCAGGTAAGGCTGAGCCAGGGTTTCCTCCGTTTGAAGCTGGGATTCCCCTGCAACACTCTCAGATGCATCTCAATGGGGACAGGGAGGTTTTCCTCCCCTGTACAGTACATTTCAGGCTTGCAATATTGGCTCACATATACATACACTGCAATGAATGTCACCATGGAAACAGGATTCTGCGAACAAACAGTCTGCAGCGGTGTCTTTCCTTTTCTTTCATTTTTGCATGCTTACCAAGGGAGTGTCTGAAACACCCCTTCCTCTCTCCATAGAACCCTAGAAGAAGAAACACACAAAATCTTTTTTTCAAAAAAAAAAAAAGTGTAACTAGCAACCGCTGCATCTATCCAAGTTCCAGGGTGTTTTTTTAGCCCCTTCCTCTCTCCATAGAACCCTGGAAGAAGAAACACACAAAATCTTTTTTTTTTTTTAACTAGCAACCTCTGTGTCCATCCAAGGTCCAGGGTGTTTTTTTTAGCAACTGATCAACCCAAATGGTAGTCAAAACAACAATACAGAAGATTAATAGGACTTATGGGAGATAATACACAGATTTCCTTCCAAGGATGGATGGGAACACTCATACTGAATATGGTGTCTTTTGCCTCTTGGGTAAAAATAAATGTATAAATAATCACAGTGAGACAGATAGAATATCATTGGAGGGGTGTTTGTGTGCATGTGTCAGATTACACCAGATTTATCACCACATCCACCAAATCACACAAAAGTCAGAAATTAGCACAAAAACTAGTTCAGTTAGGGTACCACTAAAAATAATGATTGGAGTTGTGTGAGCACATATGCTCACGCATATGTTTTTCCTAATAGGGCAAGTAACAGTTTCAGAGAGGGTTTTCATCAGAAAGAGAGGGGAAGGTTGCCACCCTGTTTCCCCACACTGCTACTCCTACAGTACACAGGTTTTTTTATTGTTGTTGTTGCTACTCCTACACGCACTCCACAGCTGCTATTTGCATCTCTATCACCGCATCTAGTTTGTCCCCCAGATAATCAGTAAGTCAATATTTTTTTAATTACTCAGCTTGTAGGAGATAGTTAAAAGTAGACAGACAGACAGACACCACCACCACCACATCTTAAAACGTATCAAGGCAGTGTAGGCTATAAAAATATTAAATATAATTTAAAATAACAAAAGCAGATAATAAATTCAAGGTAAATGACTAATCAACAATCAAACAGCTGAAAATGCCTGTCCGCACACAAAAAAGTACCACCTCTCTATGAGCCTGGACCTCAGGGGAGCATGTGATTCCCACCCCATGGTATTTGGGCCCTGAGCCTTCCTCCATCTTCAGGGTTTGGAGGTGGGCCAAACGTCATGTGGAATCACAGCACTGGGAGTGTGGTGATGAAAAATTAAAATGCCTAGGGGTTGGGGGCTTAACATTTTGAAAAGAGGCAGCAGAGGGTTCCACTTGTATTTAACTTCCCTCCTCCCAAAGAAAACTCCAACACCACAGAGCTGTAAGCAGCAGCCCAGCATCATAGCAATCTCCGGCTATAAAATGCCCAAATGGGAATGGCACTATGTTGTGTATTAATTAAGACGTTCTGTCAGCCGGGTGGAGTAATGTCATTTGTCAGTTTAAGGGTACAAGTACAATCCACAGCCTGATTGGGTCCCGCCGGAAAGTTAGAATATTATTGGTTCCCGCTTAAATGTATCTATCCTCTCTGTACCAGTGTGCCTTAAATAGAGCTTCCCCTGCCCCCGTTCCCCAGTCTTGTCTTGTCTTGTCTTGTCGGTTACCTTACAATAAAAGAGTTGTTCATGAAGAAGTGTCACTGGAATTATTGTTCCACGAACCCAAGACACAACAACTAAATCAGAAGTTTTCATTCATTCCATGCAAATATTGGCTCTTGGAGCTATTTAACTGGGGATTTCCCCTGATTATTCTTCTATTATGTGGGGGGAGGGTATTTTTTATTCTTTAATTGATATTAGTAGGCTACCACTTTGAGCACGTTACTATTTTATATTTTATGGGTTGTATATCTATTAATTTTATTGTTCTAAATTGCTTTGAGACTCTGGTAGAAAGCATCAAATAAATCAGCAGTCTTAATCAATCATCATCATAAAAATTATGATGCATTTATTCTCCCTGGGACATTACATGTTTGTTTTTCAAAATGGCTGCCATCCTGTTGTTTCCAGCTCCACTGTCACTTGAACTGGCAGAAGAGCGCTTTTTTAGTTTAAAAAACTGAGTCTGCTGTTACCACTTCTCAAAATGGCAAGCTCCCATTTTCATTTTTGTTACCGTCCACCTGGAAGTGGCAAAAAATGTCCCCCCACTGTCATGGGGGATGAATGATGCTGCAAAAGTGTGTGTGTAGGGGATATCTGGCCCAGCTCTAGGCTCCTCCAGCCTTCATAGAACGTTTTTCCTGATTTGTTTGTTCAGAGCTTACACAGTGGTTAGACTATGTCCAGTCTTTATTGAGTAGGCTATTCATTCTATGTCATTTGCAGGGAGGTTATATGACTCTGTGATCTAAACCACAGAGCCTAGGGCTTGCTGATCAGAAGGTCGGCGGTTCGAATCCCCGGCGGTTCGAATCAAAAGCACGTCAAAGTGCAAGTAGATAAATAGGTACCGCTCCGGCAGGAAGGTAAACAGCGTTTCCGTGCGCTGCTCTGGTTCTCCAGAAGCAGCTTAGTCATGCTGGCCTCATGACCCGGAAGCTGTCTGTGGACAAACGGCTGATCCGTCGGCCTATAGAGCGAGATGAGCGCCGCAACCCCAGAGTCATCCGCGACTGGACCTAATGGTCAGGGGTACCTTTACCTTTACCTTCATTCTTCCTGAATTGCTTGCATGGTGGTTAGATGCCTTTTCAATGATTATTTGTTAATTCCACACCATTCAGTGCATTTCCCAGTCACTTTCTTAACTGCAAAACAGTCCGTTCTTTTTTAATACGTGGATTTGTTGCACTATGGTGACAGAGCACTTGAATCCCTACTTTAACTGCACAAACCTAATCTTCCAGTGTGAGCTTGAATCCCTCCCATAAAATAGTGACAACCTGGAGTAACAGGCATGTCTTGTCTGAGCTGAAGTTTCTTTACCCTCATTCTGTCCATCACTGATTTGAGACACTCACTCACACCTGAATCTGATAAAAAGGAAAGCTTAGAGTTGGGTGACATCTCATCCAATACCTTCCGACAACCTCTCCCAACAATTTCATTGGATCGGCTCCAGAAACAGATCAGGAGTCCATGCATGGCCCTAATGCATACCAGGGGTTGAGCCACAGCCTCTTTCGATGTGGCAAGCTCAAAAACTACAGAACCAACGGCACTGACTATTCTGCTTACCAGTCCAGCCAACCTTAGGCATGTTATGACTCAAACCTCTTCAAGTGCCTGGTCTGCACCCTTATTTGCACTCAACTGCAGCTCATCCAAGCAACTGAAATAAGCCCAAATCAAGATCTCTTGCAACACAGATTCTGATATCAAAATAGCTTCCCATGTCAGAGATGATGTGAGCAGCATTATCCACAAAGTGTCCCACAAACAAGTGGGGTTTTTGATGGTGCTGTGGGTTTACAACAAGGGGCTGCAAGAGTTCTCTAAGAACTAGCTCTGCTGGAAAACATTTTGTAGATACTACGCTAGTGAAAAAATAAGTTTTCTTCACTGCCAGCAACACCCTGGAGTAAGGCTTCCAATGGGCTCTAACCTGCTATTTCTCATCCTGAGGGTTTTTCCCCACCACCACCTGTGTTCTAGTCATCCCAACCACCAGCTCCAACAGGTCGTGTTTACTGAATCCTTTCAAAATATGGTCTGGGCTTATAACTGTTAAAACATCCAGTTTGTAAATGAATCACCCACAGGTTAACTGTGTGTTGCATGAAGAAACACTGCCCCATATCCTGGATCTACTATCGTCATAGTCCCTTCCAACTCTACAATTCTATGATTCCAGTGGATAAGCCCATTTGAGGAGAGAGAGAGAGAGAGAGAGAGAAATTTATTTCCTCCATGCCATTCATAGAGTCACACCACTTGGTCACTGCAAATGTCACTGAGCCCAAGGGAAAACCTAATCCACTCTTACATACAGGCCTTCTCCACAAAAATATCCAATTCAATAATAAATGAGGCATTCTCCATTCAGGGCACAACCTTAAGAACTTCTGCAAACCTTCCAGCAAGTCCTATTTCTTTCCTCTGCAAAGCTGGCTCAAATAGCAATGAATCAATACGTGGACCCCACCTCAAAACCACCCAGTGCTTTTTTTTCTGGGGGGGTACGCATACCCTTAAACCTTTTGTGAATCTAAGTTTGGCTTCATTGGGGGGGCAGTATTTCAATATGAATAGGAAAGTGAGAGTACCCCTAAACATTAAAAAAGAAGAAGAAAACCACTGGAACCACCCCTATTTTTCCATACCCATATCTTTAGTGGAGCTGCTCTTATGGGGGGGGGGGACAAGATGACCATACTTCTCCAACTATGCATTTTATTTATTTATTTTTGCACAGGCACGCTCGCACACATTACCTTTGAACGCCTGCCTGCCGTCGCTGTGCCCAAATCTGCTTCCAATTTGCATTCCGCTTGTGAGATTTTGATCTGAATGCTTTGATGAAATGAAGCCAGCGCGTTGGAGTGCTCCAGTCAGCTTCTCATTGTATTGTTTTCATACCCGGCCTCAGTCACGCAAGTGCTCTCTCTCTCCCTCTCTCTCCCTCCCCTCCCTCCCCAGGGGCTAACAGTGACCTCGTGAATTACCCCAGCCACAGGGGAGCAGGCAGAACAGGCAAATGTAGTGAACCTTTCCAAGATCTCAGCCAAACATTAGATTTGTTCGACACACACGCACATGCACACACACCTCTCCCCAAACCTGCACAAGCTCCCAGCCTTATATACTGTACTTTGATCAGAGGTTGTTCCACCAGCCTTATAACCCCCCCCCTTTTTTCACCCACCCTCAACAAGTTCTCTCACACATCTATTTCCCCTCTATCTTGTATGCAAACTGCCATTCAACATTCAATAGCGTGTGCCCAGTATGAGACGCCAATGTTTTGAAATAAAAAGACAGCAATCTCAGTCTCCCTCTCCCTCTCCCTCTCCACCCCCCAACCCCCAAAATCCCTGCTTCTACCATCTCTTTGCATTTAGTACAAAACCTAGTCTAATAGTTGCCTCTCCATCAAACTCCCCACAGTGCCCTCTGCTGGCTAAAAAGAAATCCTTGTCCTCTGGCTGGCACAGAAACAGCAAGGAAACCCATCTCGGCATATTCCATTTTCTAGGTCTATAGTCCCACCACACAAGGATCTCTGCCTGGGCTCAGTCAGAGGCTCTGCCATCAGAGAAGCCTGCATTGTTCTGCTACAAAACCACTCTTCCCCTCCTCCTCCCCTGGTTGTTGCTATAATTGTGAGTGAATAAGAGGGGAATCTTGGCTCTCGGTTACAAGCAAAAGCAGTTACCCAGCTGGCTATGCATATCTGGCCAAAGCAAAGCATTCAGTGGGAGATGGCAGACCAATGTTTTGCAGAGCTATCATTCCACAGGCGGCAGAGAGAGAAACGATCGCCAAATCACCTCTAGCACTCTGCATGAGAGGCCGTGCTCTTGCGGCCACTCCAGGTTGTGGTGGCCGTGAGAAAGGTGTGGAGGGAGGCAGCTTGGCTTGACTTTGTGTTGCTCTCAAGGCATGCCCAATACAGTTGCACTCAGCTGGGATGCTGGCGTGTCACTGCCAGCCCATATTTAGCTCGTTTTTCTTGTCCTGGTGCACCAATAGCTTACTTCATTGTTTGGTAGGGGTGGAGGACACCAGCAGCAGCTCCTTTGGCGACACCCTGTTGTGTTAGAAGCAGTTCTGCTCCTCCTTCCCTGCTGCGCTCCTTTCCTTGCAGCACCCCCTGCTGGATGGAAAAGAGGCTGGAGATCTGTGCAGAGAAACCAAGCAGCTAGGCTAGGTCAGCAGGGGGCTGGAAACACATAGAATCATAGAGTTGGAAGGGTCCCTGAGGTCCGACTCCCTGCAATGTAGGAATATGCAGCTGCCCCATATGGGGATTGAACCTTCAACCTCGGCATTATCAGCACTGTGCTGTAACCAACTGAGCTATCCAGGCTACATATGCTGGCTACACACATGTATCAGTTCCAAACCTTCTATTGGCCTGGAGAAGAGAAGAACTTGGTGGGGAAGGAGAACACCCTTCAAATAACTAAACGGCTGTCACATAGAAGAGGCCTGTCAGCTTCCTCCTCCATACCCTGACTTGCCTTAGCAGAACAACTCAGGGAAGAGGGTGTGAACAAAATCATAACTGGCTCTGCCATTTATCGGTTCAGGCTCTGTCCGTCATTGGCCTCTGTGCTTTCCACTCTGACAGCGGACTACCAAACATATTGCTTTGGCAGACATATCACGCATTTCTCCCTGTTCCCTCTCAGCAGCACTTTCTGGGGTGTTCAGACGTGTGCCAGGCTCCTCTAATCTCTGGATCCCTCAAGTGTTTAATCAAGGCTTCTAATTCTTGGAATAGCCAGGCTAGCCTTCTGGTGAAGTGAGGATTAAGAGCCCCTCTGTCAAAGAATAAAGCCAGAGTTTAGTGAAGAGAGTTCTGGGAGCAGTGATGTGACCTAGAGAAAAAGCAGCAAGCTGGAGAGAGAGAGAGAGAGAGAGAGAGAGAGAGAGAGAGAGAGAGAGAGAGAGAGAGATGTTGGACAGCAATGTTTGGTTTGTTTGAATCCAAGCCTGCAGCTATGGGAGAAGAAATACCCTTTTGGGGTGTTGATGCTGTGAACCCCTCCACCATCGGCTCAGGTTGTATATATGTATAAATGAACCAGACACCATAGTCTCCGCTGTGCCTCATTTGCAAAAGGAAACACGAACCCTGAATAAGCGCCTGGAACCGCTGGAATAGCACACCAATCGGAGCTTGGGGTGGCATGCAACAATATACAACCGTCTTCTATTTGTTCTGCTCTATCCTCCCAGTTTCCTTCTTGGTGACTTGGCTACTGAGAGCAACAAGAGGGGGGAGACCTAACCTCCTCCCCGTTTTAGTATTCCACCTCCCTGAGTTCTACTTTCTCCCGAGTGGCCAACAACCAGCCCTTTAATTATTTGTGGAGAGCTTTGGTGTGGGGCGTAGCAGGCCCACCTTGTAGTAAGGAGATCAAAAGTGATCTCTGAGCCTCATTTATCCAAGAAGCAGCTGGATCGGAGAAGTGCGGGCGCTTGTTCCAAATGCCTGGGAAGTGAACCGCCAGCCCCAAGGCCCATTTGGGGGCTGTCTATTGTATTCAATCACGAGGAGTCCATCTCAAATGGCCTGCTAATGAAAGCCCATAATATGGCCTTGCATTAGTGGCAGTAACTGAGAGGTTCATTAAAGTCTAAAAATGGGAGCTTCAAATGACATGACAGAGACAAGAAGGAAAGGGAATCCAGAGGGAGGTGGAGAGGGATGGGGAGGAGGAGGAGATAGAAAATTACAGCTACATTTTTCTCAGCGCAGCCAGGAATCTTCAGCACTCGCAGAAAGGAGCCCTTGGTTGTCATCCTTGGAGAATTTCACCTTCAGCATCCCTCTCCTGGGCCTGCCGGCTGCCTGCCTTCAGTGGAAGATTCAGCTGACAGCGAGGGGAAGAAGGGGAGGAGGGAGGGTTTAGGAGAGAAGCCAGCTCCACCGCAGGGTCGCCAGCTCCTCAGGGCAGGCAGGCCCTCAGCAGCAGCAGCAACAACACCTTCAGACCTCACCCGTTCTGACAAGGTGTCCCTTCCTCTGAGGCAGGAGAATCGGAGGCCTCCCAGACTGGGAGACGAGCCAGGTTCCCTGACAGCTTGGTAAGCAGGAACGCAGGTTCACTGTGTTCTCTGCGTGGCGATCATGAGGCGTAGAGGGTTTGCTACAAATCAGGCTGTGCTTGTTGTTTAATTGCAGGTAGCAATTGGGGGGGGGGGTTAGTACCTGGAGTCAGTGCAGAGGGATCTGTCAGAGCAGGTCACAGTGACCAGGAAACAGTGTCCTTTGAGAATGAGCATTAGTCACGTATTCGATTCTTCCTTAAGTAAATGACCAGCATAATCACGGATTGCGCATTCTTGTTTGTTATGGCCAATCTGGTCATCATCCGAGAAGCAGGAGCCGTTACCATCTCCCCTGCAACTCTACTACTATACAGCAATCATTCCCAAAGTGTGTGCCGCCCAGGGGTGCCAACTTGAATAAAATATTGGGGGGAGGGACAGGTAAACCTCACCCCCCCCCACAATCAATCACAAGATGTGGCATGCACACACCATTCGAATGGCATTACCCATCAACTGGGGCGGGGGGGGCAGCTCACTCAAATATTTTAGGGGGGGGGGGCTGAAGGGACCTCTGCCCCTAGGAGTTGGCTCCTATGTTGCCATCCATGGGCAATAAATCAATGCAATAATTAAAAGTCCCAGTGAGCCCAAAGTGCTTACAGAAGAGGCTTCCTGTTGCATCTCTGTATGTTTCAGGTCCCTTCTCTGCCCCGAGATCATGGAGAGCTGCAGCCACAGTAGTCAACGTTAGGTCTGATGGATACATAGTCTGATCTGGTATAATATAGCTCCCCAACTTCCTATTCAATCTGACACAGTGACTTCTGCCACGAGCTATGGAATCTCGCACCTACAGCCAATGTAACAGCAACTGCCATACCTGCAAGCTGGATCAGCAATTCCTACAAACTGCTATTCCTGTAGCGACTGTCGTATGTTAAACCTCTCTCTCTTTCTCTCATACCAAAAGCAAGCATATGCAGCATTCCTCATTACATGCAAACGCTTACCTGCAAACAATGTACTCTTCTCGCCTTTGGCTTTTTGCTTTGTTAGTAGGTGCTGTGGAACACTGTATCTATGGGCAACAAGAGTACCATGGGTCCCCACAGCAGTTACAAGCAGACTGTCAAAAATAGAGGAGACTGGCTCTCGCCAGTGCTGGCACAAGACATTTTGTTGCCTGAAGCACAAACCCCAATGGTGCTGTGCACTGAATAGGGACCACATTTGGAGCTGGGGGCAGGCATGCTGCACCTTTCATACACCAATTTCTGCCTTAATTTATCTCCCCCACCTTCATGGTGCTCCCTGAAGCAGGTTGCTTCACCCTGCTGTGTGGCCAGGCTGGCCCTACTTATCACATTTACAGGAAACACATGGAATGGAATTCAAGACTAGGACTATGCAGAGTAGACCCATTGAAATTAGGTTTATTAATTTCAATATGTCTGCTCCAAGTAAAAGTTAGCTGAATTGCACCCATTGTACGCAGTCGCGTGCCCATCATTTCTAGATATGATGTTCTTTCATCCGCACCTTAAACTCAGCACTGTGTCTCTCTCCTCCTTCCTGTTCAGGTATCAGACCATTTGCCTTTTCTCTAGCTGATGAGGAAATGATTATCTAGCCAGCTGGGTTTGTTATTTAGTGCGGTGTTGTTGTTTTTCCTGGGGTTCGGTGTCCATCACAGCTCACATCAATGAGCCACCAACAACGATGGCAGTGACAAGGTCACAGCGCCACTTCAGAGTGTGTCAGTATATTTGTTTTACTCACCAGTGAGCTAACGGCTCTTGTCAGGAGCTGTTTGTAAAGGCGTGATGATAGCTATCATATCTTGTTAGGGGTGCTAATCTCCACTTTCCCCCCTGTTCTTTCCCTGACCTGTCCTGCATTATTCATTTATCCTTTCTCCCATGTGAATTGGCTCACACTCCCCACCATTATCTGCCCCTCAACATCCCACACTGCTAGGCAGAAAGGACTGCTGACACCAAGCTAGATATCGTCTAGTCCAGGGGTTGTCAACATCGTGCCTGTGGTGGGGGTAGAGCTCACACTGCTTTGCCTGCAGAAGGTCTGCGGTTCGATCCCTGACATCTCCACATAGGGCTGGGAAACACTAGAAATCCCCTGTAAATCAGGAGTTGAAAATATTAAGCTAGAGGATCCAGTATAAGGCACAGCTTTCTTGAGGTAAGAGATTCTCAAACTGCGGTCTGTAGACCAGTAATAGTCTGTGTCCATGGAAAGGATTCAGTATAGTTGAGAAGATCTGTCTTCTCCTTCTTTGGCAATCACTCATAGCCGAATAAGATTGTCTTTCATGAAAACAGTTTTAACAGTGAGTCCGTAAGTGACTGTAGGGGCTAATTCTGGATCCACACGTCCTTCCACAGTGGGGACATAGGTTTCCAGGTGGGAGTTGATCATGGTGAGGGTTTGCCAAGCGTGCCTTCCTCTTGGCACGTTTCTCCCTTTCGTCCTGAGTTCAAGTGTCTTAGATTTGCCTTGAGAGGTTCTGTACATGGCCCTCCACTTGATTCCCCCCCTCTTTTTTGATGTTAAAGATCGAGGTGCTGGTTTCAATGAAGATTCCAGCACTGAAGAAGGCATTGTTGTTGTTCCATAATTCTTCATCCCTTTTCTTAGAAAGACAAGACTAAAATCATTAAAATAAGAATGCCTAGCAGACTATTTTCCAGGTTGCTTGAAAATTCTAAGAAACCAAAAAATAAATCAGTGCAGCTGATATCAGTGCAGCTTTGGTCTGCTCCCTTGATCCAAAATGACAACTGGTTATATCCAAACGCAAGTGAAAACACTGCTCTTGCATAAGACAACAGTATCTTCAGATGTGTCCAAATCCATGTCAAACAAACAAACTTTCCTAAAAGTATAGTAGATTTGATATATGTGTTTGGATTGGTGGAGCAACAAAAATGTTTATTAAGCAGTCCTCCAAGAACCCCAGCAATTTTTTAAAAAAAAAGTCTATGGGGCAGGAGGGGAGTTTGAGGGGCATTGTATTATGGCATCACACCTGATACTACTCAACTACTTTCACTGTGAGCACCTCCCCCCAGGTTGTAAGGTATTTCCGCTAGCGTATAAAGCCTTAAATGTCTTGGTAGCAATCTACCCGAGGACCACCCTTCTTTAAACATTCCTGCTTGTTCTTTGACATCTGCTGGAGAAGCATTGCTAACTGTCCCTTATGGCATCCATTCAGCTGCCACATGGAAAGGGGCATTGAGCGCACTGTAGATTGTGAGATTCAATTCTCTTGCAGATTAGGCAGGCACCTTCCATGTTCCGTTTTAGATGCCGACTGAAAATGTTTTTAGCTTACCCTTCCATATGACCTAGTTTTCCTGTTCTTCCGATCTTCACCTTTCTAGCCTTGATTTGATTATGGTTCTGCTGGTTTTACGACGTACATCGCTTTGAGAAGTTTCCATGCCCCCTTCTCCTTGATTTAGTGGGACAGAAACGTTATGTATAATAAATGTATAAATAAGGAGTGCAGCAAATGATGCCCTGTCCAGCCTAAGACTGAAGCCCAGGTAGAGCTAAAAAGAGGAACAAAGCTTGAACGAAGGCTGCAAATTTCCATGGAGCATCTATACGAATTCCCCCCAGCTTTGAAAATCTTAATTCAGCCCTCTGTAATGAAAGAGCTGCATTATTCCTGGGCGCCTGTGCACGGGGCAGTCCAAAGAATATAGATTAAAGTCATTCTATGAGCAGATGCATCCAGAAGTATCACTGAACAGAGAGAAGGGGGGGCAGAAGTGGGCACAGGAGGGAGAATAACATGAAGCGAGGAGGTACGGAGGGGGAAAGAGACTTCAGGATTCTGATTCATCTTGAAAAAGGCAGGCAATCTGTAGAGCTGCCTTTATGGTTCTCAGGGAGCTGCCTCTCTCTGTCCAAGATGGAACACAATGCACTGCCTTGCATCTGGGGACACAGAAATCCTTTCTTTGCTTGAGCAAAGAGGACTTGTTTAAAGGATCAACCAAGAAACAGATTCAAAATGAAAACAGTGATTATCAAGTTACATGTCTCAGCCCTCACCTAGGTTTAAAACAAGCCACCAGCCCCAGTCCTTCTTGGAATTAACTCTGACAAGGGATCTCACTCTGTACATATGATTATGAATATAGGTCATGTAAACTGGAGGTGGGCTGGCTTCTGCCTTGCACGCTGTGCTTTTTTTAAATAATAAGAACCCAGCAATCTGCTGGTGTATTTTAACGAAGCAAGAGGGAACGCACAGGTGCACTCTGTGACTGAGACGCAATTAACCTGTGTTAGGCTTCCTCTTGAATATGTGCTCTTGCTTGTGTGACTATAAGCCATGGTTGTGGAACTTGTGGCCCTCCAGATAGCATGAGAAATGGTCAGTAATGATGGGTATTTGGAATCCAACCACATAAATAAGGTCTTAAGTTAGCCATCTCTGCACTAAGCGGTGACTTGCTGGATCAGCTCAAGGGCCATATAGTCTTGCGTTCTTGCAGCAGCCCATATGTGGCCCCCCTGAAATTGGCCAGCTGACCTCCAGTGGATAGAATCATAGTTGAAAAGTCCACCTTCTCCTGCCTGCCCTTGTGTAATCAACACCGTAATCATTGCCAGTACATTCAGGACAGACCACAGTAGGAAGGTGGCGCCACTTCTGAGTCTTAGCACCTGAGAGATGATGCACCCCCATTCCTGCTGATCTTATTAACTAAGAAGATGTAAGGCAGTGCCATCCATGATGCTGGGTGGGAGCTGGGTGCTCAGCAAGCAGATTTGCTGCTCCATCCTACTCACAAAGTCAAAAGTGGTCTTTAGAAATATGTGTACAGAAAAACCTTGACTCTGCAATACATCTAACAACCTCAGGTCTCCTGATTATTATGGAACCAAACCGTCTCTTGTGCCAACAATGCTGCCCCAGTAACTCAGCTTTGCTGGGAGCGTTTCAAAGTGGACCCTGATTGGAGTGTGCATCTGTGTCTGTGTCTGCAGTGCTCCAAGAGGATTTCATTTTTTCATCTTCAAATATTTATGCTTTACGTAAGAGGCTTCCAGGAGAGTCCAACTCTCGGCAAGAGAAACAAGAGAGTGCGTATTTGCCTGGTCTCCAGAGAGCTACTGCCCTGGCAATTGTGAAAACGAGCCACATGAATACTCCAAGCCAGATAGGATGGCATGTGGAAGCATCCAAAGCAAAAATGGACTCACCGGCTGAACCTAAACCATAGGCAATCTCACTGCTAGATAATCAAGCTGATAGACATTTATTGCTGTTGTTAAAGTTAGGGTAAAAACAGTGATAGCCACAAGTGGATAATGATGGTAATATAGGTGTTGCTTTGGTGGAACTTTAAAACACGATCAGAGTTTAAAGCTGCAATGTTAAGTTCGTTTACTAAAGAGTAACTCCCATTGAATGCATTTGGGCTTCTGCATAATATTCTTTTGGATCCTATTGAAAAACTGCTACACACACACACACACACACACACACACACACACACACACGAAGCTGCCTTACACCAGATCATATAATGTGAAATAGGTTTTAATGGATAGGAGAGGGTATATTAATTGCAAGTCCCACCCCCCGTGCCCACCTGTGTGGGTTAAACAAGTTTCAAAATGCCATCCTTGGCAGCAAAATTAAAAACATAGGAATTAGGCAACAACTAGTAAAATAAGATTTATAAGCATGCATTGATTCACAGCAACAGTGGCAGTAAAAACCATGCAGGCAAAATGCTTGTATTTACAGTATAACTAGCTTCAGGCATGTACCTAAAGCAGAGGCATGTCTACATCCAATGCTAGTTAAAGGCAGAACAGGAAGTACTATATGCTACTTCCTTTCCAGGAGAAGAGGGAAAATGTTACCACACAGAGCCCTTTCTATCAGTTGTATTTTTATGGTCTGAGTTTCCGCCTAGCAGCAATACAACTCTGTGGACTTAGCCCCTTCTTATGCTAAGTAGCAAGAAAATGCATTCGTTTGTTTTGTCTACTAATCTCCCAAAGATCACTGGTTCATCTAGCTCAGTACTGTCTATACTGACTGACTGTGACTCTCCAGGTGATGTTGTGTTATGCACTCCAGCAGGTGTCCTCTGGAATTTGGTCCCAGTTCATGGAGGTATAAACTCCCTATCCAAAGCACTAAAGAAGGAAAACAGGGTTGATTATGATAACCACAAAGATCACCAAGGGCCAAGCACAGGGAAACAGTATAGGTCCAAAATGTAATCCAAAGATAAGGTTGGGAACCAGTCCAAAGTCAATACCAAAGGGAATCTAGTCATGGTACAGCACAGCAAGGAGGGGCAACTAGGTTTAGGATCAAGGAGCCAGAGACCTCAAGCCACTGTCCAACTACAGCTGGTGGTGAAGGTGTCTGGGAGACCCCTGACTTCCAGGGAATCTTCTACTCCCAAGTTGCATGGTGACTTTGTAAATGTTGTAGCTCCTAGGCCTGAGTCTGGGTCTTTTGACACTGGCGTTCTTGAGGGTAGGGTTCTCCCCAGCCCCCTGACAACACTGGGAGTTCTCAGCCCAGTATACGTGAAGGAGCGTCTCCACCCCCATCATTCTGCCCAGACATTGGGGGCCTTCTGGCAGTTCCCTCACTGCGAGAAGCAAAGTTACAGGGAACCGGGCAGAGGGCCTTCTCAGTAGTGGCGCCCGCCCTGTGGAACGCCCTCCCATTAGATGTCAAAGAAATAAACAACTATCTGACTTTTAGAAGACACCTGAAGGCAGTCCTGTTTAGGGAAGTTGTTAATGTCTCATGTTTTATTGTACTTTAATATTTTGTTGGAAGCCGCCCAGAGTGGCTGGGGAAACCCAGCCAGATGGGCGGGGTATGTATGTATGTATGTATAAATAAATAAATAAATAAATAAATAAATAAATAAATAAAATTAGAGGAACCTGCCTCTCCCCTAGATCAGTGGAGATGTCTGCTTCATCCTCTGAGGCCTTTGTGATCTCTACTTGGTCAGGGCTCGGTTCTCATTCCTACCTGGAGATGTCAAGGGTCAAATCAAGATTTTCTGCATACAAAGCAGATGCTCTACCACACAGATGACGCAGCTAGATGTGTATCATCTAAAGATAGTTTGGTAACAAGTTCTAAAATAAATAATAATTTTAGACCTTATGTAAATGGAACCATTCATAACACACATTATCTGTCAAGGATAAGGAGGGAGAAGCTGAGCTGCAACAAGGGAAGGAGACTGACTTGACATGTGATTTCACACTCACATGTTTGCCTCTCCAGGGCCATCAACTCATAGAAAAAGAGTTTGAGATTTGTTCTCAGTTTGAATAGTACAGCTAGGAAGTGGGGGTGGGGGTGGGGAATTACCTGACTTACTTTAAAAAAGAGAGAGAGAGAAGGATGGAGAACATTAACTTTGTGACAGTCATCAAATTAAGCACAGATTATGTTTTAGAGCATAATTCGAAGTTTTTATACGTTACATTTTGAAGAAATGGGGATAATTGAAACGGGGAATGCCGTTTCAATCTCTGGCACATCTGATTTAAATGCAATGCAATGATGGCAATTATGGCGCGAGGCTGCCTGTCGTCTTGAAGTATTTATGATTCTCTCTCACCCATCCATCCACCCAACCTGTGATGAAGTCGCTCATGTCCAAACAAGGTCTCCATCTCTTGTCAGATTTGTTGACAGATCAGGTCACAGCTTTGATAAAGACACTTACAGGTAGCTACAGGCTGTGAAAACTGCTGTCACCGCAGATTAGCATACAGTAGTTCTCCTCTTGCCTGACGTTTCTCATTATTAAGGAGTGGGGGGGGGGCGAGAGGGAGAGCAGGCAGGCAAGGAAGGGAGAGGGGTTTTTTTGACATTGAAGATAATTGGAACTATGGAAATCATAGTGAAAGGGGAAACCCTACAGTATGTGGACTTAGGAACGGCAAGTAACATGCTAGAAAATGCAAATGGGCGAATAAGTAGAAGGGAGAAAAGAACAAGCTGTTTCCTATAATGGGGAAATGGAGTCAAGTCTCAAAAGGAAACAGGTGGGAAGGTGTACAAACAGAAAGGCAAGCAGGTTCCTTAAATTGCTCTCTGCGGATCCCAGGCTTCCTCATTCTTTCCCTTCCATTTTTGATTCCTGCCTGCATGGAAGCATTTTGTATTGGGGGGGGGGGAGAGAAAGGAAGGAAGGAAGGAAGACTGAATGTTTCCACTGTGTCTAACTAAAATCAATATTTTAGTTAGGAACCCATATACTCCGTTCTTAGAGCTGGTAATTCTGCAAGGGCCTGTTAGGACTTCCACACTGGGCATCTGTCACAAGAGGTTAATTACTTAGATACAACAAATTATCACAAGGCTAAACAATAAGCCCTCTGACCTGAACATGCTACTCATCCATCTATCATGAAATGAACCAGTCTCGTCACATTCGTGTCAGTGGAAGACAAACAGAGGGGCTGCTATCCAGACTTGACATTTGTGCTCTGGGTAGGAAAACAGCAGCAGAAGAAGAAGAAGAAGTCTATTTGAAAATAAGATGCTCAGGCAGACAGCAAGCTAGCCACCGTCAAGAAAACAATTAAAGCTTTTCCTCTCCAAGCTCCGTCTTGGCTCATTCCTTTTCACATGGAGATCTCGCAAGATGATGAGAGACAGCAAAGTTCACTACAAAGCCCAGAATTCTGTGAGGTAAGAAACTTGAGTGTAACAAAGCCTACAAGATCCTGAAAATCTCAGGTCTGAGTCACACGATCACATCTACAGTATGGTAAGTCTTCGTAGGAAGCGTGAATTACATCCCAAGGCCATCAAGAGTCAGGAAGGGAAACAGTTGTGTTTAGGAGTCATTTGGGTGCCCAATGTCCAAGTATTTCGTTCATAATTCAGACGGAATCTCACCCATGTTTTCACTTTTCAGATAAGAACAGCTCGTGATTGGATGGAATTTGGTATGGATCTGAGCAAGGGCTGTAGCTCAGTGGTAGAGTGCATGCTTTCAAGACAGAAGGTGCCAAGTTTGGTCCCTGGCATCTCCAGTTAAAAAATGATCAAGCAGCGAGTGATGGTGAAGAGCTTTGTCTGCCTGAGACCCTGGAGAACTGCTGCCAGTCAAGTATCACGTATTGGCCGGGATTCCCCTGTTTTTAAACGCGTTTCCCGCTGCTCCTCCGGATTGCTCAAAAACCCGTATATTCCCAGGTTGTCAAAGGACTCCCTTCCTTCCCTGTCTCCCCCGTTCTTTGCCTGCTGTCACTAAGAGCCAGACTAGCTGCAGACAGGCAGCAGCCAGAGGAGGGGGGAGGAGGAGGAGGAGGGGAAATGAGGAGGAGAGACTGGGAATGAGTTGGAAGCAGACGCAGCCTCAGCGCGCAGATCTGCCCTGCCGGAGACAGACAGAGCGGGGAGGGGGCAGGATAAAAGGACCTCTCCTGCTCTGCATAAGGGGAGCAAGGCTAAGGCTTCTCCCCAACCCAACACGCCCCACTTTAGGTCCATCTCGCCACACCAAGTGTGTCAGGAGCAACAAAGAGAGCTTTTCCATCTGTGGTAAGGGGCTCTCCCTCCTCACAACAACTGAGGGGGACTTGTGTAAATGTGCCCCCTACGTCCCATCCCCCCGTATTCACGCCTGGTGGTGGAGCAGCCTTGGGGCAAGGGACGGTTGCAACCTGCACCTGATGGGGTGAGGGAGAGAAGAAAGGAGCCTTCTCTGAGGAAGGGGGGAGAGGGGGGGAGAGGAGGATGCGGGCGTGCATGCGCGCAGGCAGAAACGGGCCACTGCTTTACCCGTCGTTGCGCGCCCCGCTCTCCTCCCCCTCCCTATTTATTTATTTAATCCCCTCCCCCTCCTCCTCTTCTTCTAGCTGCTCCGCCCACTTTTGCTTCTGGCTCCGCCCACCACTGCCATGTGACTGTCATAGGTGAGGCTGCTGATCCCTTATTTTCAAATCCGAAAGTTGACAGCTATGGTCAGAACAGACACTACTGGGCTAGATGGACTAACACCCTGACTTGATACAAGACAGCTTCCTATACTTACTGGATTCTCTCTTTAAGAAGTGGGATGGGCAGTGCAGTGCAGTGTGGCAGTATGTGCCCACAAGGCACCATTTTCAGAGTGTCCTCACCCACATGAGACCCACACATGAAATACAGAACTTTCGTACTGGTGTATGCAGATATATGGGAACTTGGGGTGGGGGAGAAATTGTATTTTGTTTGCATTTAAAGTCTAGCTAATGCATACTTTCTGAAACAACGTGCAAATAAAAAAAGACAGCCATCCTTTGAAATCCACATGAATTTTGCAACTCAGTTCTGCAACCAAGTACTGTGTACAAAGATGCATATACTAGGGTGGCGTGCATAAAAAATGTATGCATTTGTGAACCTAATGTACAAAAATGCATTCTATTAGAGATCATAGCTTTGTAAAAAAGTGTAGATTAGGCAAGACTGCATACACAAAATGTATGTATTAGGAGAAATTTGCACTAAAATGCTGAATAATTTTCGTCAGGACATTTCTCTCGTTCGTTCTTTAAATTGCAAACTGTTGTGGAAATGTGGAAAAGTGAACCTAAGATCTGAAAAATAAGAAACTGAGGCAAACTGAGATGGACAGGTTCAGCCATCCCTACCCTGGAATGAGAGGCTTACAAACTGATACTCCAGCAACTCTGGAAGACACTACTAGAGAACACACAACAAGCTGTCCTGTGTTTGTTTGGTTTTCTGTCAAATAAACAAGGAGAATCGGTCTGCTAACAACTAAAGAACGAGAGATGTCTTGTAGGAGCATCTCCAAATACAGCATTATAAGCATTTTTAGCTCAGCTTCATCTGGCTTCAGTGTGAACAAAGGAGATGCCATGCTTTTTTACATATTCCCCCCACTATTACAATGCATAAGCTCTTTGCAAGAAAGAGATTGCTGTTACTTCTTGTCTGCTTATCTCTAGAAACCTTGAACGACACAATGCGTATCAGGGGTTACACATTGCTATTTTTTAAAATGGGAGTTTTACTAAGGTAAAAAGGCAAAGGACCCCTGGATGGTTAAGTCCAGTCAAAGGCGACTATGGGGTTGCGACACTCATCTGGCTTTCTGGCTGAGGGAGCCGGCGTTTGTCCACAGACAGCTTTCCAGGTCATGTGGCCAGCATGACTAAGCCGCTTCTGGTGCAACGGGACGCTGTGATGGAAGCCAAAGGGCACAGAAACGCCGTTTACCTTCCCACCACAGCGGCACCTATTTATCTACTTGCGCTGGCTTGCTTTCAAACTGCAAGATAAGATATAATAAGATAAGATAAGATAAGATAAGATAAGATAAGATAAGATAAGATTTCTTTATTGTCATTGTACAAGTACAACATTGTACAAGTGCAACGAAATTGAATGCCATCCCATAAAAACAAGACAAAAAAACAAAAAACACATGCATGCACATACATACAGACCCATCACAACTCTCCAAGGTCATATTATCTGGTTACAGCATTTAAGATGGTTATAGCTCTGGGGTAGAAACTATTTTTTAATCTATTTGTTCTTGCTTTAATTGTTGTATATCTCTTGCCTGAAGGCAGTGGTGCAAAAAGACTGTATCCCAGATGAGATGGATCCTGTAAAACATTCTTTACTTTTTTAAGGCAGCGGGAACTGTACAGTACTTCCAAAGATGGGAGAGGGTGACCAATAATCTTTCGGGCTGTGGTTATGACTTTCTGGAGTACCTTCCTCTCCATAGCTGTGCAACTGGCAAGAGCTGGGACAGAACAACAGGAGCTCACTCCATCACAGGGATTTGAACTGCTGACCTTCTGATCAGCAAGCCCAAGAGCAGAGCCGTCTCATCCATAGAAGCCGGTGGCGCGGCGCGCCAGGGCGCGGGGCGCCCCAGGGGCGCACCCGCGAGCCCGCCGGCATACCGGGCTCCCCCTCCCCAACCCGCCCCCGCCCCCACGGGCAGGCGGGCACTCGCGCGCCGGCGGGCGGGCTGTAAGCCGCCCGCCCTCGCCTCCCAGAGCCGCAGCTGGAGCGCTGGAGCGGCGCGGGGCTTTGCGCGACCTTCCAGCACTCCAGCTGGGGCTCTGGGAGGCGAGGGCGGCCGGCTTGCAGCCCGCCCGCCGGTGCGCGAGCGCCCGTCCGCCCGCCCCTCATCATCTGCCCGCCGGCGCGCAAGCGCCTGCTCCAACGCCACGCCCCTCATCCCCCGCTCGCCCACCCCCCCCTCCCGAGGGGCGGCCAGCGCGGGAGGGAGGCGGGCGGAGAGGCGGCAGGCTGGGGGCGCCGAGGGATCGCTGCGCCAGGGCGGCTGATCCCTCTAAGACGGGCCTGCCCAAGAGACTCAGTGGTTTAGACCACAGCACCACCCTGTGCAGCAGGTGACAAGGAAGCCATGCCTCCTCTCTCCAGCATACTCCCTTGTCCTGTAATCCACCCCCTCCCTCATTTGCCTGTCACCTAGAGGCTTACCTGCCATCTCAAGTGAAAGATGGAAATGGAAGACACATATGGGGAATAAAGAGGAGCAGCAGGAGATCACTGACCTGTGTAAAGGATTGCAGCCACAATTGCTGACCAGACGAGGGTAGCTTGGGCTGTGCAACTTTACAGAGGACAGTCCTCTATTTGAAGGGCTGTCAGGAGGCAGCCCTTTCTTGCCTAGGGACCCCATGTTGGAAAAGCTGCCTGGTCCAAGTCACCCAGAGAAGGAAGAGCAGGAGGCGCCTTGAAGTTGTCCACAACCACCTACTGCCTAATTTTCCCTACTATAATGAGATGTACTGCGTTTTTTATTAATTTTGAAATTTGCATTTGCAGCAGAAACAGCCAATGTGGTTCCCTCCAGATGCTACTGAATCAAAGCTCCCATCATGTCTGGCTCTTGGCTGTGCTGGCTGGGGCTGCTGAGAGCCAGAGTCCAACATCTGGAAGGCAACATATTGGCTACACATCTAAATTAGCACATGCAGATTTGATTTGGCCTGTCTCCTTTTTGTCCTCTATTTTGGGTGGTGCATTTCCTCCTGAGGGGTGTGCTACACTGCTACATACATAAGTGGACACCCTAGATCTGGCTCCAGGGAAATATATTTGCTCTGAATCCCTTTGCAGAATTCCTCCAGCCCCCACATGCACAGACACAGGTTTCTGTCTGGCACTCATTTTCTCAATTAAGTTTCGTTTCTCACTCTCTGCTGCCTCCATCACCCTCTTAGAAGCTCAAAAACTGCCTTCCCTCCTCCTTGTAAACAATTTTGCCATGTTTTGCCCAGCACAAACAAAAAATGTGTGTGTGTTTTAAATGGATATACGTTTAGTCCTGGCTTCGTCATAAAGTGTGGAGAAAGGAACATGCCCAAGCAAGTCTCCTGGATTATTAAAAGCAACATCAGTTGAAATGGCAGCCTAGGGAAACCAGCCTTTGTCAACTTGCTGGCGCTCCTCCTCCCAGCAGGACAGATCGCTGTCTTTGCCGAGGAACAATAAAATACCGCACAGACAAGCAGCAAACACAGAACCTGTTAGCCTCATTTATTTCTCAACAACAGCGCTGTGGGTTTAAAGTACAATAGAATAGAAGGAAAGGCTGGAGTGAGGAGATGAAAATGTTCAAAGGGCACAGGGGAAAGCTTGAGTCCAGTGCAACTTCAGATGGAATAGATTCAATGTGATGGCTGGACTGGGAGAACAATGTTCAGAACCGAATCAGTTTTCATTCGTGTTCCATGTTTGATTTAGCAGAACTGCAAGGTTTCAGGCCAGATATGGTCAGAAAGGCGGGGATTTGGCCTAAGGGCCACTTCTAATTCTTTGCACTGTTTGTTTTAGTCAATGTCCCCTTTCATTCCCACTGTGCACAGAATGGAGGTACCTCCACTGCTGGAGGCATTCCAGTTGCATAGAAGCAACACAATGTTCTCCAAAGCCACATTCACATTATGTATTTAAAACACTATTTTATCACTTCAACAGTTATGGCTTCCCTCAAAGACTCCTGGGAGCTGTAGTTTGTTAAGGATGCTGAGAGTTGTTTAGAGACCCCCTATTCCCAGGGCCGGCTCATCCATGAGGCAAGATGAGGTGACCGCCTCTGGCAGCAGGATTCACAGGGTTAACACACGCCTTGGAGGCTGGATCTGCTGCCTCCTTGGCAGCCCCCCACACCATGCTGCCTCTACAGTGGCCTTTTGGTTAATGGAAGGCACTGCTGGTCTCCTACAACCCCTCGGGAGGAAATGGTGGGGGCTGCCCTCTAGGGTCTCCGGGGCTCTGTGCCCACCTCACATGATTCAGAGTGGGTCCTTTTCACCCCTCGTTAAATTGGGTAGTGTTGATTTGATTTTCCCCTCCCTTGTTCCTGATGTAGATCTTCACTACCCGCTTGCTCCTGGTGTAGATCTTAATTCTCCCCTTGTTCCTGAGGTAAATTTTCACTCACTTCTTCTTCCCTGGCAGATGGAGGAGAGCGCCATTTTGTGGTTCGCCTCAAGTGCCAAAATGTCTTGGGTTGGCCCTGCCTACTCCCCTCACAGAGCTACAATTCTCAGAGTGGTTTAAAAACAAACCCATCCCTCTGCCCATGGAAAGCTGAGGGCTGTAGCTCTAACAACTCTCATCGCTGTTAACCAACGGCAGTTCCCGGGATTCTTTGGAGGAAGCCATGACTGTTAAAAGTGGTATAACAGTGCTTCCATGTATGGTGTGGCCTAAGTCTCTGATGTTAGCCTGCGGTTGGTCTTGGACAAATTCCACAAGAAAGGAGCCGAGAGCCCAGCTGTACCCACTGATGACTCATAAAGAAATGGCAGGACCCCGGGGGGGGGGGAATTAAAGGCCTTGCTAGGACATGAGTGGGATGTCCAGTAAAGGCAGCTCTTAAAAAGCTAGCCTTTTGGTCTTAGCCTTGTTTTACCACAAACCCAGGAGATCCCAAAAGTGGCAGCACAGTTGGGAGAATAACTCAAGTACCATTGTAGCGAGCATTCTCAATCCATCATGGTCTCCATGACTAATTCTGTATTGTGGTGCCCATTATTTCAATATTCCTCTATAAATATTCATAAACTGTCAGCTATGAAAAAGGATCCTGGCTCTGGTTGCATTCCTTTGCTGGAAATGGAGGAAAGAGGGACAAAGATAAGGACAAAAGGAATTAGAAGAGCTCTCTAATCAGTGAAGTTCCATTCATTTACATGAGTGGGGAGAGTCTTTTCCAGGAAGGCCACAGTGGTCTGAATTGCACAAGTGATTCACTACCGAACCATGCTCTGCATTGCTGTTATACCCACACCCTTGGGATATTAAACATCCTCCACCGCAACTAGACAATATCAGCCCATTACTTTGCATGAGCTGGCAGACTGCAGTGGAAGAATTCTCCAGCAGCCTGCTCCAACCCTGATCTTGCTTGACAGCAACTGGCCATGCTGGCTGGGGTTGACGGGAGTTAGAATCCAACAGCACTTGGTGGGCAACAGATTTTTTTTTTTTGGAGGGGGGGTAGTTGCTGGCATTTTGAATGCCGCGCGCGCGCACACACACAAAACATACCATGCATGTAGGAAACAAATACATTAGGGCTACACTAAAGTACATATCCAGACCCTCCAAGTGTCCCTATTTCCTAGAAGCCGGATTTAGAGAAGCCGTCCCGATTTCTGATTTGATCCTAGAATGTCCAACTTTTCCTTAGGACGTCCCTATTTTCATCAGAGAAATGTTGGAGGGTATGCATATCATAGGGAAAAGTTCATCTACATTAGGGGATATTATATATAATATATATAATTATATATATATAAAGTTTATCTACATTAGGGGATTATTATATACCGGTATATAATGGCAGGACGCAGGTGGCGCTGTGGGTTAAACCACTGAGCCTAGGGCTTTCCGATCAGAATGTCGGCGGTTCAAATCCCCGCGCCAGGGTGAGCTCCCATTGCTCAGTCCCTGTTCCTGCCCACCTAGCAGTTCGAAAGCACGTCAAAGTACAAGTAGATAAATAGGTACCGCTTCAGCGGGAAGGTAAACGTCGTTTCCATGTGCTGCTCTGGTTCGCCAGAAGTGGCTTAGTCATGCTGGCCACATGACCCGGAAGCTGTACGCTGGCTCCCTTGGCCAGTAAAGCAAGATGAACGCTGTAACCCCAGAGTCATCTGCAACTGGACCTAATGGTCAGGGGTCCCTTTACCTTTACCTTTACCTACATATATATATATATATATATAATGGCACAGCTTTAAAAAATGTGTTCAGCCTTCACTATCAGAAGCATTATGCCTCTGAATACCAGTTGCTAGGAATCTCTGGTGGGCAGATGGGCTGTTGTACTCATGTCCAACTTGGAAGCCTCCCACAGGCATCTGGTCAGCTACTGTGAGAACAGGATGCTGGACTAGATGGGTCATTGGCCTGATCCAGCAGGCCTAATTTTCTGTTCTTATGATTCCCCCACCCACAATCTGAAGTGATGCAGGTGAAAATTCCATGTGCTCCTCCTCTGTAATGCCTCTAGATCAGCACTAACATCGCCTAACTAGGGAACTTCTGTTTTAAAATATTGCATTCATATATAAATAATAATTCTACCCTGCCTTGCTATAAAATAATCAAGGCGGCTTACAATCCATAAAATAACAATAAAACTGCAATAAAGCACCAAACGACTTGCTATAAAAACATACATACACACACACACAGCAGCAGCAGCAAAACAATATCCCAGAAATGCCTGGTTATATTTACCATAATCTTGAGGCATTTTAGATCATAAGCAATTTCTGTGCTTCCATTTTTCAATTCTGTTTGACAATGTAAGCATTTTAAGAAACCCGAGTGCGTGCCTTTCTTGGTTTGCTCAGGGCGTTATCCCGTATAGCATTTGAAACTGAGTCGTTGCGCCATCTTCCCTTGCAGTCCCAGATCCCCACATTGACCTGGCTATGTTATATATGCACAGCTACAGTGTGCAGGCTACAGTTGCCAGCCAACACAATGCCACTCCTCCATCTCCACCATATGATAGAACACACCAGTTGTAGGCATTTTCACAGGATGCTCCAGCCCAGGGGTTGTCAACCTGGTCCCTACCGCCCACTAGTGGGCGTTACAGGATTTTAGGTGGGCAGTAGGGGGTTCTACGGCACAAGCTGAATCCTCCTTCCATCGAGCACTGGTGGGCAGTAAGGAAATTTTACCATCAAGGAAGATGCATTAGTGAGCGGTAGGTATAAAAAGGTTGACTACCCCTGCTCTAGCCAGAGAGGACTGTGCATACTTCCTGTGGATAGTTGAAAACTGATGAATTAATCATAGAACTGTAAAGTTGGAAGGGACCATGAGGATCATCTAGTCCAACAACAACGCAGGATTTTTTTGCCCAACATGGGGCTTGAACCCATCACCCTGAAGTTAAAAGTCTCCATCTCCACCAACTGAGCTATGTTTATGGTTTTTCTTCAGGTCTAAAATAATGGAATCATATGGCTGGATCTCTAAGCTCCCCCAGTCCACCCTTCTGCTCAGTGCCAGATCAGCAATGCAGGAGGGAATGTTAAAAAGTAAAGATAACGGACCCCTAGATGGTTAAGTCCAGTCAAAGGTGACTATGGGGCTGCGGCGCTCATCTCACTTTCGGGCCGAGGGAGCCAGCGTTTGTCCACAGACAGCTTTTTGGATCATGTGGCCAGCATGACTAAACCACTTCTGGTGCAACAGAACACCATGACGGAAACCAGAGCACACGGAAATGCTGTTTACCTTCCTGCCGCAGTGGTACCTATTTATCAACTTGCACTGGCATGCTTTTGAACTGCTAGGTTGGCAGGAGCTGGGACAGGGCAACGGGTGGCGGGGATTCAAACCGCCGACCTTCTGATCAGCAAGCCCAAGAGGAGCAGTTGTTTAGACCACAGCGCCACCCGCGTGATAGCATCCCTGACACGTGACTGTTGAGCCTCTGTTATACTCAAGCAAAGGAGAGCCCTACCTTGTCGCAAAGTCTGTTCCACTGGAACCGAGATTGCCTTTTACTGAAAGTGATGCGTAATGAGCACATGAAGTGAAAATGCACATCCACATTCCGCCCTGCGTTAACAACCTTTGTACGCATGAAGTATAGCACAAGCGGGTTCTGGTGTACTAATGATCTCACCTACTTCAGGACCAAGCTTAATCACTGGGGCGGCACATGCCGAGTGTCATCGTACAGCCCCAGCCAATTTCCTATGAAGTTGTGAGGGGGAAGCATTTGTAGTGAAGCATGAGCAGGTGCAAGGAGGATTCTGGTGCTTTCCCTGCCAGATCTCTCTCCCCCACCCCCAGTCAGCCTGCTCATTCCTCCCTCTTCTGCGTTGACGTTGCTGGTCTGGCTACATACGGACCTGTGCTAGGATGACTTCATTGTTTCTATGCAGCTTAGACCTATCTTCCAAGAAAACGAGGAATCCTGAGACTCCAAGTTCTTTTTCTGAAGTAAAAGCAGGGCTTTTTTCCGGCCAGTACTCACCAGAACTCAAGTTCTGGCACCTCTCAGGTGGGCGCCATTGCCATGATCAGAGAACAAGGGAGGTGTTCATGCTAGAAAAATAGCACTGAGTAAAAGTAAATGTTATCTATTGCCACATCCAAACTGTCACCATGTGCGGGTGGGGGGTTTAAATCACGTACCAGGAAATTCAGGTTGTGTGTGCATAGCTGGCTGGGAGTTTTTGAACAGAATCCTCCACCCCACCCCCACTCAGATCTGGGCTTTTTGCAACAAGGGAAGTGGCAAAGGTAAAAGGTAACAGTAAAGGACCCTTGGACGGTTAAGTCCAGTCAAAGGCGACTATGGGTTTCGGTGCTCATCTCGCTTTCAGGCTGAGGGAGCCTGCATTTGTCCACAGACAGCTTTCCAGGTCATTTGGCCAGCATGACTAAAACGCTTCTGGTGCAACAGAACACCATGACGGAAGCCAGAGCGCACTGTAACACTGTTACCTTCCCGCTGCAGCGGTACCTATTTATCTATTTGCACTGGCATGCTTTCGAACTGCTAGGTTGGCAGGAGCTGGGACAGAGCAACGGAAGCTCACCCTGTCGCAGGGATTCGAACTGCCAACCTTCTAATTGGCAAGCCCAAGAGGCTCAGTGGTTTAGACCACAGCGCCACCTCACTGCGAAGCGAGGGACAACAGTTGCTCGATGTGATGTTTTCTAACTTCCTTGAAAAGAGAGCCAGAGTGGTACGAGTGTTTGACCAGGACCTGGAAAGCCAGGGCTTAAATCCCGTCTCAGCCATTAAAGCTCACCCACTGACCTAAAGTACCGTAAAAGGGATGCTGTGTGGATTAAATGAGGAAGGAGAGAACCACTTAGGTCACCTTGAGCTCTTTGGCAAAAAATGAAGGATATAAGTGCAATTAATCAATCAGCAAATTTAAATGTTTGTTGGCATCTGTCTTTCTCAAAAATGACTGAATATATTTGAATGAATGCTCGATAAATAGCTGGTGCCATCCAACCTCCCTGCAAACAAATCAGGATGAAGTCCCAGGAAACAGGTAATCAGGAAGTGACCTATCACAGCTGCAGCAGTTCCCGTCATGTACTTTAATATGAATTACATTGCTGCCCCTCGCCCCCAGCTACTATGATATGCTTGCAGTCAGAAAAGATGGATTGCTGGAGATATAGTAGGAACAGTGGTGTGACAGAATAGCATCTTGGTGTTATCCACATCTTCCAAGTGAAATCTTTCTGAGGTATTCAAAATTTCAAGGACTCTGCGAAAATCACCGTTCTCTTAAGGTCCACGCAACAGAGCTCTACATAACACAATTTCAGTTGCCAGCATTATCATCTCATTGCAGATCTGATGCTCATTTTTTCCCCTCTGTTATAAGGGATCACAAACATTATAGGAATAATTTTCAAAGGATGAAAAATAAACATCTTGCTCATTCATTTCAAAACAGGAGTGTGGGCAGCTCCTCTTGGCAGTGAAGGCTTCCCCAAAGCTTATGCAATCATTTTAAGCAAAAGGAGGGGGGGAGGGATGAGTTTCTGCTCTGCTTCACTCATCTTCTCCAATTTATGTTAAAGTCTATCCTTTGTCACCCTAGTAACAATTGACCAGGGCAGGACATTGGAGGCGGGATGGGGGGGGGGAGGAAGTGGATACATGGCTCCATGTCAGTCCATGTTGTGGAATCAGCTGCTCGTTGCTGCAGAGAGGGCAGGAGTGGGCTTGTGATTCCCAGCTTGGCCATCAGGTTTAGTAAGAAACCTGTGATGACAGTCGCAATAGGTTATGCTTCTCTCTCAAATTTTCCGATGCTGCATCAAGCAGCTATTCATGGCCAGAAATCTTCCACCCTAACCTTTCGTTGGGAAGAGAACGATTGGTTTATATCCCGCACTGGATCGCCCTCAGTAACACAAGGGAGGGAGGGGCCTCAGGAGAAGGAGGCTCAGAGGAAGTTGAGGTCAGCAGGGAGGAGCATGGGGACAAGCTACAATTAATTGGCTCTAGTTCTCATTGGCTTTCACTCAACCTACTGTTGCTCTCCCTGGCTTCTGCCGACCAGTCTCAACAGGCACCAGCCACCACTGAAGCTAAGGGTTGGGTGAGGTCTGTTAAACTTAATGCATTAGTTGTAAGAATTCCAGGAAAATACTGACAGTCCTTCTTACATCAACAATGCATTACATGGGATGACCTGCCACCAACCCTGAATCTGTGGGGGCTTCAAGACAGGCAAACTACACCTGAGGTGGAACCGACCTATAGTAAGCAGATGCAAAGGAGCCTTGGGCTTATTTCATTACATGATATAATTGTTATTTAATATAATTATAATTGCATTGTTTAAAAACAAATTGAAATAAGTAAAACTAAATTATTATTTTTAATAAGCAAATAGTTTTTTTTTGGTGGGGATCAGCAGATGTGGTCTATTTCTGCATGAGAAGCTGCATTTGCCAAAATTCCCTCTTCTGCATAGCTATTCAAGCAGGGATAACCGAATGTGGTAAGTGGGATCTGTACTATGCTCTGGGTCTGTTGAAGGTGAGGAGACAAAGGGGAGGAACGGGCCTCTGTGCCTTTAACATAGGGGTGGGGAACACGCAACTGTTGGTGGGCTACACCTTCCCTCATCTCTGATTACTGACCCTGTCAAACATGCATCCTCCCCATCCCAGCACCCTGCAATGCAAACCCTGAGCTGGAAGCTACTAAGGTGGTCTTCTTATCCCCAAGGACTCCCCCCAGTCTCTGCCTTCACCTAGTGAAGTTGATAACACACACCCAGCTTAAAATAACCGAGTAGTCATTATTTAGAGCCTATCTTGCTGCCTCTTTAAACTCCTCCTTCCACCCCCCAAGAAATGGACCCTCAGATAAATAGCTAGGCTGAGAATGTGGTGAGCTCAGTTGGGCTCCAGAGCAAGTTTATCAGGCTGGAGCTGTCCAGGGTCCTGCCATCCAGGCCAACCTTCCCTGCTACAAATGGATGCACCACCAGGTTTTTGTTCCCCCCCAACTTCCTATTGCCTCTGGTGCTCCTGATCTGGACATGACAAGCTTCAAGTGCCTAAGTCCTTCATTCCAGTGGCCTTAAGTCTGTCTCAATGATTCCAGGCTTCTACTTTTCTGTGATGCAACACAACAGAGTAAGTTCCCCGGATCAGCTGTGCTCTTCTGTTCCTGCATAGGCCCTGCCTGCAATTTATCAGGAGCCAAACATTCCTTACCCTTCTCACTTAACAATGGATGAACAATGCCGGCCTTTGCCACACTTATTCATTACTCAATGCATCTTTTAGGAGCCATTGATTTTGCTCTTATGTATTTCACTTCAACCTATTGATCTGATTAGTCTCTGTAATTCAAGCTAAATTAGCTGTCATTTAGTGGAGGAATAATTTGTCAGAAGTCAGCTGCTGGGTGGCCTGCAGTTAATGGTGTACATTAGTTTCTTCAGTGCAGGAAAGCAACACTGTTTGTATGATCAAAGTTACATACTTAATGGATATAGTCTGCCTGCTAAGAAACTAGCCAATGGCTCTGCAGGCTTAGTGTACAAATGGGAAAGGATTGGATGTTCCATTTAGTTTTCAACAAAGGAAACAACCATCTTCTTTTCTTACAAAGTCACGGGATTTCCATCATCTCGTGATCATGTGTACCTGAGATGCTGTGGAGAAACTGCACTTCCCAACTGGAAGTAGGTGAGAATACAACCATTTCTTGAGATCAGAGAGACCTTTTTATGCAGCTAAGTGACTGCTTACTTATTTATCTATGTTGACAATTTGTATACCACTTAATCACAGTCCCGTCTATGTGGTGTACAGGAGACTCGGTACAATGCAACTAAAAATGAGTTCAAACAAGAAAATCACCATGGATTCAAAACTCCTGCTGGTGTGACGAAAAAGTTGGTTTTGCTGGACAGATTGGGACAGTAAGTGTTTCTTTCTTTTTTTCCCTGCTAGCAAATGGTTAATGAATGGCAGCCTCTGATTGGCTGTGGTTCCAGGAGGGAGAGTTTAAAAGGAGAGGATTTGAGGAGAGACAGTTAGTCAGGAGTTGTGGGAGTTGAGAGGGTTGGAATTGAAGTTGGAGAGGTTAGGAGACAGGTTCAGGAATAAAGAGTGAATGGGAGAAAGAGTTGGTTGGGGACAGAGGGACGACTTCCGCTCTGAGCATATTGTGAAGGACAGAGTGTGGTGTCCTGCAGGAAGAATAGACCAGAATTTTACTGGGAGGTAGAGGTTGAGCCAGGAGAAGTAGGAGCTGGAAAGGAACAGCCTACTGGGGAATGAAATCTAGTCTGGAGGGGAGAGATTCTTCTAAGGAAAAGAAGAAACTCCCAAACCCAGTGAAGGGAGGGTGTGTGTAGAGCCGTTTAGTCTATTACTTAAAGTACCTCAAGAGCAGGAGTGTTAAAGGGGGTGGGCTAACTGAAAGAGAAAGGAACCAAACCTATATAAAGTGATACTTTCAGTTAAAGGTAAAGGGACCCCTGACCATTAGGTCCAGTTGCGGACGACTCTGGGGTTGTGGTGCTCATCTCGCTTTACTGGCCGAGGGAGCCAGCGTACAGCTTCCGGGTCATGTGGCCAGCATGACTAAACGCACAGGAATGCCGTTTACCTTCCCGTCGGAGAGCCACCCCCTTTAACGGGGTGGTTAAGGGGGTGGCTAACCAAAAGAAAGTATCCCCTAGATATACTATCTTGCCTTAAAGCTTTATTGTTTATTTAAAGAAAAACCTGTCTGAGACTCCAACTTACTAGTTATCCCCTCACAAAGGTCCCCCGCAGGATACTCTGGGCTAGAATTTTAAGAGGAAAGGAAAAGGAACCATTGGGTAAAGGGTTGTTCAGTGAGGTGGGCGCAGTTTATCTAAGTGAGAGCGGGCCCAACGGCGTGAGAGGAAAAACTGCCATGGCGCCCGTCCCAGCTGGGACTGGAAGTTCAATAGGGAGGGGACTTCTCTGTCCCCAACTGGGAGTTCCATAAAACCAGGCTCATGATACTAACATGTAAGTCATGCATACGAAATGGGGGGGGGACACCACTTACCATAACTTTCCCAAAGATCTCAGTGACTGGGCAGGGATATAAAGGATCGGGCAGTATCCTATTTTTTATGGTTGTGCAGAAGAAGAAATCTACCATGAGTAGCTTGTCATGGAGGGGTGAGAAAACCTGTGCCTGCTTTAAATCCCCTCTCCTGTACACTATTCATGACTGAGATGCAGGTCAGGAGTCACCCCACCCTTCGGCACCCAGTTACCTTAACTCTGCATGGGTGACCATGTTTAGAAGAGCCTATCGCATCACTTTTTTCTTGGCTGGCTGGTGTTGACATGGCAGACTATTTGCTCCCAGCTGGCTGGGGTAACATGCCTTTGCAATATCACGGGGGGACGCTTCCGTCCTGCAATCTCTCACGCATTCCATCAACTTTGAATCAGCCACTTGCAAGTTGCTCAGTTCAAGGCACACCGGCACTCCTCAGAAAGGGCCAGCAGAGAACTTAAAAAGGAAAAGAACTGCACCCACCGAACGTCAAACAGCACTCCTAAAGAAAAGCTGGCCCCGATTTTCTTGCTGCGGAGCACCTGCGTAGCTTGCATTGGTTTTTAATGTGCCTCTGTTTCCCCACCACCACTGGGAAGCTGCTGCTGCTGCTGTGCCCCTTTTGTTGCATGCCCACGGTAGCAAAGGGTTAGACTGGCACGTGGCGTTTGCAAAAAGGGTCGGTATCAAGAGCTGATGTGAAAGGGGTTAACCCTCCTCTAAAACCCCAAATACAGCAAAACCAACAGTTTTAGACTCAATATTCACATTCCCCTCCTCCCAAATTCTCCGTAGCTCCCGACGCACATGCAGGAAGGAGTCTTTCAGATCCTTAAATGAAAAGAGAGAGAGGAGCCTTTTCTGTTTTGATTAACAAGAGAGTCTTCCTGGGAGGCTTTAGTGCTTCCTTCTTTTCAGCGGCTGGCTTGTTTAATTTAGCCCTCTCATAATAGCCGCTAAGATAAAGAAGGCTCCTCCAGCAGCTCGCTTTTCCATTGCCCCCCCACCCGCATGCACCTGAGCACCAAACAATGCCGCAAAGGTGGTTTATTGAATTCTTCGGGTTGTGACACCTTGGAATATTGGGCTGTCGGAGGCATTTGTGAAAAGCCACATTCTCCGCAGGCACTGTCAGAGGTAGGGGAGAGAATTGGCCTTCGGAGTAATAAGGGACAAACCTGCCAGCCCCTCTGCTCACTGCTTCCTCTTTCTTTTTTCTATCCCTGGCTCCAGGAAGAAATAGATTGTGCTGCTGCTCATTGTTATGGACAAAAAAACACAAACCAGCGGTGCTCACTGCCTTGGTCTCATACACCCACGCATGGTTTGACTGGCATCTCTCCCTCTGGGGCTGCGGGGGCAGCGGCAGGCACACGGGATGGAGGGATTGGATCCTAAGGACACGCTCGCATGAAGTGCACCGTTTATCTAAAGGCACTTTGGAGCACGGAACATCTAAGGACCTTAGAAATGTAAGCTTAACTGCACATCCACTTGTGCCAGTCACGGCTACTTTTGAGCACAGGCCCTCAATAGGCCTCTCTCTCTCTCTCTCTCTCTCTGTGTGTGTGTGTGTGTGTGTTACTGCTCTATATCCTTCAACCAGGGAGGCAGAAGAAAATATGGACTATGGAGAATCCTGTGGTACAAAGAGGTACAAGGTATGGTTCCCATGAAGCTTGAAGTAACAATGTCTCTTAATTATTATTAATAATAATCATAATAATAATACTCCACCCTTCTGACTGGGTTGCCCCAGCCACTCTGGGCAGCTTCCAGCATATGCAGAAACATAATAAAACATCAAACATTAAAAACTTCCCTATACAGGGCTGCCTTCATATGTCTTCTAAAGGTGGTATAATTACTCATCTCCTTGGCACCTGATGGGAGGGCATTCCACAGGGTAGGCGCCACTACCAAGAAGGAAAACGCACCTCACAGGGTTGTTGTGCGCAAGGGAGAACCATGTACACAACCTAGAGCTCCTTGGAAATGAAGGTGGAATATAAAGGGAACAAAACAAACAAATACTGATTCTCATGGGCAAGCTTCCCCCCCCCCTTGGAGCATAAGAAGCTGCCTTCTACTGAGACAGACCATCGGTTCATCTAGATCAGTACTGTCGTCACTGCCTGGCAGCAGTTCTCCAGGGTTTCCAGCCAGGAGTCCATCTCATTCCTACCTGGAGATGCTGGGAATAGAACCTGGGACATTTTGGGTGCAAAGCATGTGCTCTATCTCTATGCCACAGCCCTTTCCTTTCTTCACAATGGAAATGCTGGGGACTCTGCAACCAATGATGATTGCAAGAGCAGGACTCCGTATCTCAGAATTCCTTGAGACCCACCACTTTTGGGGGCAGAGAAGAACCACACAACGGCCAAAGCAGGAGCACCCCATGCCATCCAACCCACTGCAGACTGTTCCCTTGGACTTGAACTCAGCCCAATGGCTTTCCTCAACTAATGAGATCCACTCGTGGAAGCCCACAATGGGGCTCTCCTGCGCCCCTGTGGTCCCACCAGATTTGCTCTGGGGTGGGTGGTCAGGAGAACCCAGAAAATAGCACAGGGGGAGGGGAGAGGGGGTCATTCCATCCACCAGGCAAGCTGAAATGCTTGCACCGATGGAAGGATTCCCATAGCACCCTTTGGCTTCGGCTGGAAGACAACAAATGACCCCTTCAAAAAACTCTGCAGGTTCCTCAAAATGCAAACCAGCAGCAGCAGCTCAACAGCAAGCAAGTTGGCAGCGTGAATCCCCTCTCTCTGAAAAAAAGAACTTGGTATGAATTATAAATGCTCATGAGGAGATTTTAACATCATTTCTGTTTCCCTGAATTATACATCCTTGGTAGCCAGGGAATCTCATTGCTTGCCAACAGGAGCAGCTACCTGTAGCATACGGAGCTGTGCTTAATATTATCTTGCCACATTTTACTTGTAACAACAAGAATTGAACTGTTGCTTGCTGACAAGTCCTTAGATTCACACAGCTCCTGCTTGTTGTCTTCAGGAAACCCTAGTGATTTGAATTGAGGAACCTGACATTGAGGAATTCAGAATTACTGACTCTCTGGTGGCTTGATCCAAGTTTGCCTTAGTTGAACAGATTTTATTGCAGTTGTGCGGCTTCAAATACAGTGGTACCTCAGGTTACAGACGCTTCAGGTTACATACTCTGCTAATCCAGAAATAATGCTTCAGGTTAAGAACTTTGCTTCAGGATAAGAACAGAAATCATGCTCTGGTGGCACAGTGGCAGTGGGAGGCCCCATTAGCTAAAGTGGTGCTTCAGGTTAAGAACAGTTTCAGGTTAAGAACAGACCTCCAGAACGAATTAAGTTCTTAACCCAAGGTACCACTGTATTGGCTTGTGCAATTCAAGAGATATGTGAAATGCCTGGGATCATCCATCTCTGGAAACTGAAAGAACGACACTGTCAATAAGGAGACTGAATTTTTTTCTACTGCATCTCACTTTGAGGGGCTTGCACACACAGTGACATAGAAAAGTGTCATATTGCAAGTTGCTCCCATTAAAAAACATTGGCTGTTTTCTGTGTGAGAAGCAAGCTCTCGCAAGGCAACGCTTCCTCCAAAAACGCTATCTCCCCATTCCAAAACTCAAGAGAGGCTTCTCTCTAGGAGGCTTAAGCAACACAACTCAGAGTGAAGCTAAGCTATTTGTAATTATCACAGTTAAGCCATTCTGCTCCTTTGTTCCAAGAACATAAAAAAAGCTCTGCTGGATCAGGCTCAATGCCCATCTAGTCCAGCTTCCTGTTCTCACAGCGACCTACTAGAAAAGGGAAATGAGCGCAACAGCCTACCCCCCCACCACCAGTGATTTCCCAACAACTGACATTCAGAGGCCTGCTGCCTCCAACAGTTGAGGCAGAACATAGCCATCATATGACTAGCAGTGATTTACAGCCTTAGCCTTCATGACTTTGTCTAAACCTCTTGTGAGGCCATTCAAGTGATAGCCATCATCGCTACCTCTTGTGGGAGCTAATTCTACAATTTGACTCTTGAGTGCTTTCCATTCTCTTGTCCCAAATCTTCACTCATTCAGCTTCTTGGGGTGTCCCCAGATTATAGGAGAGAAAAACCTATCCCTAAGGGGGGACACAGGGCACAGAAGTTATCTGCAACTTGAACACATAACATCCTTATATTTTTGACTCTGGCTGCCAAGGCCTGATGAGGAAAGTACAAAGGCACAGTATTTTAAGTCCCTCCAATAAAAGGTATCATGTGGGGGGGGGACGGGACGACAGTTACAGTGTTTATAGCTGAATGGTCGCAGGGCAGGAATAAATATAATATTATTACAACAATAATTAACTATATCTCTAGAGGCTAAAACATGTAAACCGTTAAACCATGCACAAAACGTCAGTAGCAACCATCGAGTCACTGAAGAAACAAATATATATTTTTTACTAAGCTTTTGGGGGAACCTCTGGAACAGGCATGGGGGTACACTAGGATGCACAGGGGGCAGGGAAAAGGGAAAGTTCCACTGCATGATCGGACCTTGTTCCCTGCATACACACTCCACTTAGCACCAAGCTGAATTCCTCCCATCAATTCCAACATTAAACACCATCTCTCACAACAACCCGGGCAAAGAGCACTTAACCTTTCTCTTGGGGCTCCTCTAGACAACCAGTTTATTGATGATTTATCCCAGTTTCATTGCACAAAGCTTACACAGTGGTTAAACTATGCCCTGATTTTACTGAGCATTCATTCTGATTTCTCTGTGGGGAGGTTAATATAACAATGAGCACCTGTCCTGTTTTACTTATGGGGTGTCCATATGTCTTTCCATTAATCATTGGTTCATACCACACTTTCCAGAGCATTTCCCAGCCACTTTCCTAGCTGCAAGAAGTTCTTTTTAAAAGTGGATTTGATACACTACGGCAGCAGAAGGCTTCAACCCTCTTTGTGCAAACTGAAATTACCAGTATCTGCATGAATGCCTGGAGGCAACCCTTAGATACTGTCCCCTTTCTCCCTTCCTCTGCATAGTTATCGTCCTTTGAGCATCTTCTGGTGAATTCACACCCAAAGCCTTGAAGGACTGAGCCCCATGCTCTGGCTCCAGCTTGGCCTCGACCTGACCTGAGTGCTCTTCACTCCTCCTGCAATCAGAGCTCACCAGCTCTTGTTATTAAACCTACATACAATTTCAATTTAGAATAGCACAAATACCCATAGTTTTGTAAATACCACAGGCAGACTCTCAAACAGGGGAACCTCAGGACTGGTGGCCAAAAGTGGACCTCCAGGCCTCTGGCCCTCTGAATTCTCCCCAGACCACACACTCGCTGACCTTGAACCTGTGTTTTTAACCTGGCTGGAATGGGACCCTGATATCACCTCTTGCTTGCCTGGATGAAGGATGGACAGGTATATGTGTGCAGAAAGTTGCCTACTGCGCAAAGGTAACATTTGCATTTGTAGTTCTACACACTGTTGACTCTGGCCCTGCCTAGCACCGGTATGTGGCCCCTGGCAGGGAATGTGGCCCTCAGTATGAAAAAGGATCCCCACCCCTGCTTTAGAATGACAAATAGGTCTTTAATGGCTGGGTGTCTTTGCCTAACCCCTTATGCATTTGTGTCCTTCTGTGTCAGGGTAGCTCTGACACTTCCTGCCTTTCCCCCCACCCTCTTTCTGCTCATCTGAAGCAGGGCCTCTTTTCCTTCCTTCTGTCATATGACACTGTTGTTGCATTAGCAGCCTCTCAGATGCCTCGAGCAATCATTTTTGTTTCTCTTGAGCTGTGGCTGAGGCCAACGGTCCCATCATAAATTAATGAGAACGCTGTGGCACTCCCCAGTCAGAAGGTGCAGGTTTTGAAATTATTAAAAGCATCAACCTTCATTTGAACAGCAACACACACACACACACACACACACACACACACACCAGCACATCCCGACAGCAATCTCAAGGAAGCTGGAACACACATGCAAACACCCACAAGGACTGACAAATCCTACATCTGCAAGGATCTCAACTTTCCTTCTGCCACCAGCATGAAGTTCATAATGGAGTCCTGACTTCAGCAGGGAATTCCCCGTCAACTAAATATTGGAAAGAAAAACTCACCTTCTCGTAACAGCACATTCCTTGCCACTCCAAACAAATCCTTGTGTTATTTTTGCAACAGAAAGAATAGCCAACTGGTCAAAGAAACTACCTCTCCATGGTACCCTAGGCTGTTTGTTTTATTAAAAAAACTTGCTTCCCAAAAGGAAACTGATCCACTCTACCCTTATTAATCTTTAACCAAGCACAGTCAATGTACACAATCAAGCCGGGCTATGGTACACAATTTAAGGAAGATGCGGGTAGACAGTGATTGTGATGAGAGAACAAACCTGCATTTTAGCGGATGGCACAAAGGTAAAATATACTTACTTGCTGCTGTGCTGAAATGCAGAGGCTTTCTTCTTGGTTTGTCACGCCCTTCCTGCAAATAACAACAATGACTAATCAACAACAACATGAAAATAAATTGTTTGATGATGTGTCACAGAGCAAATTCTCTTTCCATTTTCACTTGGGTGAGTGTGTGTGTGTGTGTGTGCAGGAAAATAATGGGAGTAAAAACTGGAGTGGGCACTGGAGGAATTTGCTGAGGATGAAGAGAGAGAGAGATGTGACACAAGTGTGTGCCAGGCAAGAAGGGAATCTTAGCCAAACACAGCAGCATGAGACAATCAAGTCAAATGGAAATGTGGACAGCTGAGACTGCTGAATTCTCAGAAACATTACGATAGGGAAGCACCTAAGCAAGGATTTGTTCAATTATCAGCCTCTCATCTGGACAGCTGAGGTTTGTACCTTGCAAGCTTGTTCGTGAGTGGCATTTCAGGCTTTCTAAAATGGGAGCTGGCTCACTCACAAGATTTTAGCTTTGTCTGATTTGGGCATCTATTCAATACAGCAAATGGTTCCAAGCAGGTACCTCTTTACCCTTCCCCTCTCTCCCCCTGCTACGTACTACCTTTAAAACCAATCGCTCAAAGCCTTACAATGCACCCACTGAAGTCTGTTGTTGGGTCTTGAGATCCACCTATGAGGAAGTCAGATGCTATGCACCTGCCAAGTCCAGGTTTTGCTGCACCCCAACTCCCATCAGCCCCAGCCAGCATGGCCGACAGTGAGGCATGATGTGAGTCCAGCAACATTTGGAGGGCCTCATGTCCTCAATTTACCCTTTTCCCCAGCTGTGCTATCTGTGATTTCCTTATGGGAAAATGCACAGAACTAAATCTGTGAACTACCACTGAACGACAGCCACTCCTTGAAAGGAAATTTGTGGCCCACATTTTAAAAAATAGAAAACGCCATATTTTTCTGTGTATAATATGCCCCCTGTATAAGACGCCCCCTATTTTTGCGGCAACACCCAACCACCAGTCCACCCTTGGCACTATCCATGTATAAGATGCCCCCTAATTTTTGACATTATCTTTTAGGGGGGGGACCTAGTCTTATACACGGAAAAATATGGTAGTCAGTGTCAGCTCCAGAGAGAGCCCTTAGGGAAGACACCCACGATGGGGCTCCTTCCCTCAGTGAGCCCACCTCCTCACGGCAACCTATTCAGTGGAGTCTTGTCAATGGGCACTCAGAAGATGTCTGACCATGCTGGTGTTAGCTCTGAAAACAATACATAGCAATAATAATAGTTTATTGAAAAGCAGAATAAAGTTGCACAAGTGTACATCCTGATGCTGTTGGGACAAGTTAGTTGAATACTGCCCATGCAAACTCATGGCTGGTCCTACCATTAGGCAGAGTGAGGTATTGGCCTTGAGCAGTCAGTGCTGGGAAGAGGGGAGTGGCAGCAAGATATTGGAGGGCAGAGCTCTGTGTCCTAAGGTAGTGTGCTGCCCTCAGGTGCAGCAAAGGATGCTAGCCCATCCTTGGTCCAGTCTACTTGGCTTCTGCACATGGAATGGGCAGGACAGGACACCAATTTGTCCTTTGCCACAGACATCACAAAGTCTTGCGCTGGCCCCACGTTTGAAATCCCAGCACCTGAGCCCAGCTTCTTGACATCACCCAATTGCAACGCTTGAAACAACTGCTGTGCAGCAGCAACTAGGCTTTCTTCAAAGTAGGAGGCGCATATAAAGACAGTCTAGATTGACTCGCTTCTCTCATACCACATCAACTCATAAAAACATTAACAAGGCAATGTGCTACAAAACCATCATAAAATTATTATTACCAGTATTAACTCTTTTTGTTATTTTCTTTATTTGCTAGCAGTGTTTTTGCCAAAGTAGTCGAAGTTTTTTTTATAAGTATAGAATAATGCAAATAATATGCAATTGTGTACTACACATCACAGAAATAAAGAGATTTGATAATACAGATTACAGTATATACCATTGTATATTAAACATCATACAAATAGTGATGAGATTTGATAAAATACTATTAGAAAAGACAAGAGAATAAATATATTGCACATGCATTATTTGTCTCCTCTCAGCTTTCCCCTATTTTTATCATCCCCATCCCCCGTCCCCCCCTTTAGAGATACCAACAGTATTACAAGCATCATAAAATTAGAAGAGCATAAAGTACAGGACAAATAGGTAAGGAATCTAAACTCATCAGCACAGAGCCAGAACTGTGTTTATGCTTTGAAACTCTCTGCAGTCATTTAACGCACACCGTTGTCCATCTCCTCACTCACCAGGCATGCAGCTATCATGGCCAGGCCATGCTGCTGAGTTTTGCCTCTCAACGCCTGCGTCAATATATCAATAGAGGGCACAAATCTGCAGTGACACCACAGTTATGTCCCCGTCAAACAGCATCGCAGCTCACATTGCAGTTTACTCTGAAAGCTACTCTGATGTTCCCAAAGTAGCCTTTTGTGAGGAGGCGACACTCCTCTTGGTCCGTAACCACCTCGCCAACTGATGGGGCTATTGATAAACATTCTTAGTCGTGCTGGCCTTCCCTGGGGGAATCAATGCACTTAAGTTGTGATGGAGGAACATGTTCTTGAGTGGATGGTGTCAGGGAAGTGTGTGCACGCAGAGAGAGGGGGGGGAGGTAAATGTTTTGGGAAAGTAGAGTGTGGTAGTCAGAGTACTTGCTGAACATTAAGATGCCTAGATCCAAGAGTGGGCAGAAAGTAGGCAGGGATCTGGGGTGATTTGCAGTAAATTTGCAATGACTCCCAACTGTTTAACAACAGCCACAACGAAACAATTTGTTCTCCACAAAGTGAGCGGCTAGAATGAATAAAGCTAAGCAGGAGTGGACTTTTGTATGAAAGGACTGTGAGTCCAGATCAGACCTGGCCTTTGAAAACAATTCCCTGGGCTCTGAATATGCTCAGAGGTGCATTGCTGTTCTTTAATTCTCTGTATGTTTTATACACCTGTCTCTAGCCGGTAAGTTCTGGGGTTCTAGTAAAACAAAGCAAAACACACCACAGTAGATGCAGCAAGTGTGAAGTCTACCCATCCCTGACTTAGATGATATAATACCAGTTCTACCACTGATCTCTTGCATAACGTCAAGTCTATTAAAAAAAAATACTACTGAGGATCTGGCAAGTCTGCCCATTGGAGAGAAAACAAAATGTGTGCCTCAAGCCCATCCAGACCAGAATGGCCTTTGAACTAATTTAGTAGGCCTTGTCTTACCTTTGCAACCTTGCAGGGACCACAGGTGATTTGGTTTTATTTATATACTATTTAAGTACAACTGTGTCTACCTTGGTGTACAGAAAATACAATGTGGAAAAGGTAAATTATCAGTTAAAGCTATCGACTCAAGCTTCAATTAAAATGCCTGCTGGAATAAAAATAAGTATTTGGTAGATGCTGGAATTTCAACAGGGAGGGGGCTGGTATGACTTCAGCTAGAAGGGAGTTTCATAAAATGGGGCCCACATTCCTGAACGCATGGCTCCCAGTGGATACAGCAGTGCCTCCAAGCCTTGGGGGGGGGGGGGGAACGGACACCACTAACAGTGACTCCCTTTAAAAATGCAGTGATGAGGAAGGGATAAAAGGGACTAGGCAGCCCTTGAGGTATCCTGGAACCAAGTTGTTAAGATCAGAAGGTTGGTGGTTCGAATCCCCATGACGGGGTGAGCTCCTGTTGCTTGGTCCCTGCTCCTGCCAACCTAGCAGTTTGAAAGCAAATCAAAGTGCAAGTAGATAAATAGGTACCATTCTGGCAGGAAGGTAAACATCGTTTCCATGCGCTGCCCTAGTTCGCCAGAAGCGGTTTAGTCATGCTGGCCACATGACCCGGAAGCTGTATGCCGGCTCCCTCGGCCAATAAAGCAAGATGAGTGCTGCAACCCCAGAGTCGTCCGCGACTGGACCTAACGGTCAGGGGTCCCTTTACCTTTAAGTTAATGCAAGAACCTTGAACCTGACCTAGTAGTATTTAGCATTGTTTCCCAAACTTAGAGCGCCAGATGTTGTTGGACTACAACTCCCATCACCCCTAGCTAGCAGGACCAGTGGTCAGCAATGAGGGGAATTGTGGTCCAAAAACAGCTGGAGACCCAAGTTTTGGAAACCCTGGGTTAGAGCACAGATGGGGAACCTTCCAGATGTTGCCAGATTCCAAGTCCAATCAGTCCCAGACAACGTAGCCAAAGGTCAGGGATGGTGGTTACTGTAATTCTGCAACATGTGGAGAGCCAAAGTTTCCTCATCACTGTAGCAGAGGCTGCATTTATGGTTGGCGGAGTAGAGAATATTTTTAAGGAGAGAGACTTCACAATTTGCCGGCTCCGGATTTGCATTTCCCAGCCTTGCCTGTGCTTTATCTCTGCCTGGCTGATAATTATCGCTGCTCCTTCACGTGACACATTAGAGAGAGCAAACCCCTGCGCCTGCCACTTTCTGCACAGCTGGGCAATCTGATGCAAAGTAGGGGAGAAGGGAAGAGCGTGTTTGCTTGTCTGCTAATGGTTCCCTTGCTCCCCCTGACCAGAGAGAGTTTCCTTCAAATGTATTAGAGAAAGCTGCTGCTGCTTTTGCAAACTGTTCCTTCTAATACATTTGAGTACCTGTATAAATGTTGCTGCTCACTCCAGTCAATGCTGGACCAGGCTGCTTCCTTCTAATAGCATTAAATAGTCTGAAACATGTTTCTGATGATAATTAAGTGTATATTCCACAGGGGCACAACAAAGAGGCTCCCCACCACCACCACCACCACTGCCAGAATATGAAAATAGTCACAGAAAACAGCTTCTTTAGACTCGCAGCTTTAAAAAGATGGGGGGGGGGGGAGTATTTTTATCCTGTGATCCACCCTGAGATCTTGTGATGAAAGGCAGTAAATAACAACAACAATAATAATAAAAGAATGTGTTTACATTCACATGACTTAGGCAGGTCACCCAATGTCCCTTTGTGTCACAGAATGTGGTGGCTAGGGTGCAGAATTTTAATTTTCTTTCTGCAAAGTGCACACGGCCCTTTACGGAGGTGTTTCAAGCATTTCCAGAGGCTCCTATCTGACTCTGATGCTTCTGCAGGTGCCTCCCTGTGTTACCTTGCTATCACATGACTAGCTTTGTTCCACTGCAGTCTCCTGGACAGGCCAGGGTGAGCATAACCTCATCACCATTCCGGCATCCTGCGAACAAGCGCACTGTCCTTCTTAGCTATACTTGTTCCAGGGAATGCACTTCAGCACATTTAAATGTACGATACAAAGTGCTGGAAAACCCAGCAGCTTAAAGGCTCTAATTACACTCTAGGGATGGCACTGGGTATAATATCCACGATGAACAGAATTACTGACAGGACTTGACCTCATCTTATGACTGAGTGTGAGTTATTTAACCTTGCCATGCAGGCTTCTGAAAGAAATCTAGGGGAGTCCATTTAAACAGTGTGCGTAGAATAAAGGTTACATCTTGGACTTGTTTTGACTTTCCCACACCAATATATTCTACCATCTCCTTCTTTCTCCCTACCTGTGCCACACAGGTGCGTGCGCACTCACCCACTCGATTGTGCCCTGAGAAACTAGCCTGGTAAAACTAGAATGCAACTCAGCAACATGACTTCGTTCCTCCATCTGCAAAATCACCTCACCAGGTCCGTCCCCATCCCCGTCCCCTCCCCATCCCCCGGCCAGGCACATAGCCAACTATCTTCCATAATCTCTAAATTGCCGAAGGCACTGCTGCTTCTCTTTTCACCACTTCCATTCTCTTCTATGGTGCTGCATTTGGAAGCGTCAAGAGTGAAACTCAGCTTGTACTGCTAGTTGGTATACCTGCATGAGAAGGGTACATAGAGTGGAACCTCCAAGCTTCCTAGACTGCCCTCTTTGTGCTGACCTATTGATCTTCCTTCAGTGTCAGGCTGGTACATTTAGGGTTGATAACTTGACCTCACTTCTCCATGCCTCTCTCATGTGAGCGGAGATACACGGAGCTCTCTCTTGCTAAGATGAAAGAGCTAACATGACTCTTTTGTTGGTGTAAAACAAAATATATAAAAGTAAAATTCCAGGATGCCAAGATCCAAGTCTGAGACAACTGCTCTTTGGTGAGAGAACCCCAGCAGATATTTAAAATCATAAAATGTGCAGCAAAGTAAAGTGTGGAAATATAAGCTGTAAAACATTTAAAATGTGCCCTTCCAAGCGAGTTCCAAAATGCCCCCTTAAAATGTTTCTTTTCAAAGTTTCCCTCTTCCCCCCAACATAGGAAAAAGACCATGTTTGGTAAGTTAAAAATGGTTTACTGGTACTTACAAACTCTTCAACGGCCAGGTTCATGTGCTTCAGGAAAGTTGCACAGGCCGTAAAACTTAATTTAATTATGAAGTGGTGAAAGTTCCTAAAGTATTGGTAGAGGAACTCAAGAGATGCTTGTTAAAGCTATGTGGCTGGAAGGAGCGGCTCAGAGCTCCTCACACAATGAAGGTCACATGTCAACTGGGGAGAACAAACACTTGCTTAACTAGCTCCTCCCAAGGTGGGGGGAAGTGGACTTAGCTAAGTCTGGCAGGACAGCTTACTCTCTGGTATTAACCCCTTCATGCATTAATTAGACTTAAATATGTTGGTTAGAACAGTGTTCCCCAACCTTGGGCCTCCAGCTGTTTTTGGACTACAGCTCCCATCATCCCCAGCTAGCAAGGCCAGTGGTCAGGGATGATGGGAGTTGGAGGCCAAAAACAGCTGGAGGCCCAAGGTTGGGGAACACTGGGTTAGAGGACGCATATGGCACTGTGGGTTAAGCCACAGAGCCAAGGACTTGCCGATCAGAAGGTGAGCGGTTCGAATCCCTGTGACGGGGTGAGCTCCCGTTGCTCGGTCCCTGCTCCTGCCAACCTAGTAGTTCGAAAGCACGAAGTGTAAGTAGATAAATGGGTACCGCTCTGGTGGGAAGGTAAACAGCGTTTCTGTGCGCTGCTCTGGTTTGCCAGAAGTGGCTTAATCATGCTGGCCACATGACCCAGAAGCTGTACGCCGGCTCCCTCGGCCAGTAAAGCAAGATGAGCACCGCAACCCCAGAGTCATCTGTGACTGGACCTAGCGGTCAGGGGTCCCTTTACCTTTATGTTGGTTATATGAGGCTGGCTATCCCACATCTTTACAGCTCCACCTCACATCAGCTAGAATGGGGGATCTTTCCTAAACAACATTGAGCTTTCTTTTTTTCCAAACTATAGCTAGGGTAAAGTGTGCTCCTCCAACAGGGATTCCATTCGCACTGAAAATATACACCCCTGCATGCCTCTGTATCCAGTTCTTGGGACTCTGCCCAGCCCACACACCCTCCACAGGTCTCATTCCTCTCTTGAGTGCTGGATAGCATGTTTGTACTCTGATTGTGCTTCTTGCTTGCTTGAATGGAGAGCTTGGGGGGTGGGGGTAGTTGAAACCTTTGATTTCTGTGTGGCTGAAATGTAGTCCACTGCACAAAGGTTGGAGTCACAGCCATAGCTCTACCTATTTTTTCCTTGCCTACTACCCATGAAATGCTTGGGTTGATAAAAATTCCCCACTCCTGCCCTGGAGTGGGGATCCTACCAGGCTATGTATTGGGCAGCTTGCTTAACCAGGAGAGCTGGGCAGAGGGATGCCTCTACCTAATGCAGTATGCACACCCTGGTCTGGTGGACTGAGAAAGAGTGTCGGGTTGTTCTGTTAATCACTCCACTCTTGTGATTTACTCTTGCCTGCCAATGGTGCATTCTGAGCAGCGCTGTCATAGATCAAGCGGAAGCAGCAAAGATAAAAGTGAAAAAATGGAATTTTTCATCAATTATTTGACACGATCATCTTAGTGTTTTGTTTCCTCTTGGCTGCGCACATCAGATTTATGTGCCAGAATTATTCACTGCCGTTTCCCCCTAGAGCTTGCCTAGAAATGCGCCTGCTCTTCCGCTTTTGAGCCGTGTTGTGTAGCTGCAATCAGACACTGAAAACACACGGTTTTGTTTTGTTCCCCCACCCCTCCCTTGTTGTGGGCTCTGCGACAAATTCCCACGGAAAGTGAGTCGCAACCGGCACCTGCTTTCAGGGAGCGTTTAATCACTGCCATGTAATCAGATGGCGATTCCTTGAGAAGGGCAGGAACGCCGCCAAAGCAATTTCATTTCCCAGTCCAAAAGAGATAGTTGGGGGTATTAGTTCCGCTGCGTGTGCCCAATTTCAATCATAAACCCAGAAGAGATAAGGAAGAACTCAGGTGTGCAGTGGGTTGCGAACAGACATTTTGAACAACTTCTCAACAGCGCCAAGTTGGGCAGGAAGTGAACCTTGCCTTGTTCCACAGACACGCTGCTAGTTCATCTTGCTCAGTATCTACACTGGTTGACAGGAGCTCTCCAGGGTTTCCCCACCTGACCTGGAGAAGATGCGAGAGATTGTTCCTGGGATCTTCTGCACGCAAAGCAGATGCTATGCCATGGAGTTACAGCCTCCCCTCCACCAAAGTGGGGGTGGGGGTGGGAACCACACAAGTTTCCATCATTCTGCTTAGAATTATAGAGCAATCAGACTGGAGTGGACCTTAAGGTATGGAGAATCCATTACCTTAGCAGCATTCTCAAGCAGTTTGTCACATAAGTGAACATATTGTTATAGAAGGGGGGGCAGAGGCGTAGTGTGGGAGGCATGGTCCCAGATGCAATTTTGAGAGGGGGCACCTATTTCCTTCATCGGAGCCTGCCTCCACGCCTGAAGCTGCGCCTTGGCTGCAGTGCTTGTGCCTGGTGCAGGTCAGGCCTGACCCCTTGCGGAGTGGACTAAGGAGGAATGGTGGAGATCACCCCTCCCTCCTCTGAACCTTCCTGAGAAGAGGAGGACTGTATAGATTTGCAACGGTGGTTTGCAGAAGGTCAAGACTCTGAGACAGAAGAGCGACAAAGTTGGGAAATAATGGAAGAGGAGGAGCGGGGAGCAGCAGAGCCGGCTGACACATTATCATTAGAAGGCATTCCCGACCCCCCTTCTCCTAGGACCAGAAGGGCAGTGAAGGTGGTAGAACAGAAGGTGAATAGACAAAGAGCCTTAACGCAGCCACCACATAAGGGGTGGAGCTGCTGACGACAGAGTAAAAGGGGGAAGGAGATTACTTGGAGCAACGCCATTATTCTAGAGACGGCATCCTGCGTCTCTGTGAATATTGAATAAAATGCCTTGGTAAGAGCTTCTTGTCTTTCCATTACTGGCAGCCGGCCTTGGGGGGGACGGATTCCCTGAAGCCTGATAGACCTCGGTGGCGGCAGCTCTGCCTCTGGGTCACTTTTGACCCAGCAGAGGAGAGCAGCCCTCCTCGACCACGGCAAGACATGCTCAGCCACAGCGGCTCTCTTGCCAAGTCAGGTCAGCAGAAAGGAGGAAAGTCATCAACAATGCTGCAGCCCACTCTCCTTGGCTAAACCTTAGAAATTAATAAAAGGTAAGATTTTGATGATTTGGGATATGAAGGGAGGAATACAAGCCGCAGAGGAATTACTGAGCTAGCCTATTAAAAAATGTCCTGGCCAAGGTAGAACCATTAAGAAACAGTATAGGGCCATTTGAGAGCCATTGGCAATGCAGGAGAACTGTCCTCCCCACTTGCCCTGAGGGGTGAACAGAGGCTGGGTTTGGGAGGTCTCCAGGGGAACTGGGTGTGAGATGACAGGAAAAGAGAGTCTTTGGCAAGGTGCGCTAGGAGGAAGGCAGATAAAAGACTGGGATCCATCTTGGGCAGGTTGGCTGCAGGCTGGCTGAGAGAGATGCCTTGCACTGCTGTAGAGGACAAGCCCCTCTTTAAATGACCATGCTGTAAGATCTGGACTCCCTCCATGCAGAATGAAGGTGTAAATAGGTGAATAAACCATATTTATTAAAGCTATGACAATCTGTGCCATGTCTCAATTCTCCAGAGGAACACAGACCTAGGGTGAGTGCCTATGACCCCCAGAATCTTGCTGCTGCCCGGCGGTGAGAGGAGGAGGCACCCAACTTTTGTAACAGTATGAACAAATGAATTGCTTCATACCGAATCAGAGCATTAGTCCATCTAGCCTAGTATCATCTACTCTGTGGCAGAACCTCTTCAGGGTCTCATTGCAGAAAAGGAATCTTTCCTGTCATCTGCAACCTGGAGATGCCGGGGATTGAACCTGTGACCTTTTGCAGCAAAAGCAGATGCCCTCGCTCAAGATCACTAAGGCTGCGGGATACCCACCTAGGACAGGCAGCTAGGAGCCATGCCCCCTCCCCAAATAGGAATACAGTATAGGAAGTTAGTGACTCAGATCCTTGGTCCATCTAGCTTAGTATTGTCAACACACAGTAGCTGCAGCTCTCCGGGGTTTGTATAAACTAGGAGGAAGCAAGCCAAGTCTCACAAACTAAGGTGCTGATCTCCCCACCCCACCCCCAAGACTCAGATTCTGGTTGCAATAGGTTTCCGGAATGGGGAGTCACACACACACACACACACAGAGAGAGAGAGAGAGAGAGAGAGAGAGAGAGAGAGAGAGAGAGAGAGAGAGAGAGTAGGAAGAGGTTATGCAACCCTCGTAGACTTTGAGAAGCTTCCTATTAAAACAAGAAGCTGAGCTAAAACACAATAATTACTCAGGAATGACTGAGGTTAAGGTTGGCTCTTTGGCAGTACAGTTCCTCGAGCCAGTCACAGAATATTAAATAAGAGCTTGGTAATAATGCTCTTAAGAATTAAAAGACAAATTAAGCAACTATTTTCAAATAAGCAAAACTGACCTTTGGTGGGCGGGTGGTGTATCTATTTTAATAATAAAAAATATGTCACAGACATATGTATTTGGGATAACATTTCTTTATTTAAAATGCAGCGCATAGTTAAACTGTGGAACCCCCTCCCACAGGAGGCAGTGATGGCCAACAATTTGGATGGCTTTGAAAGAGGAGTAGACAAATTAACAGAGCACGAGATGGGTACTATCCTGCTCACAAGTTTCCCACAGGCGTCTGGTTGGCCACTGTGAGAAAATGATGCTGGAATAGATGGACCATTTTCTGGAACTTTTCCAGAACTGCACACCCATGTTCCAAATCCAGTTGCACCATAGATTTCTATAAAAGTATTACGATATCAGCAGTTTCATTCTCTATTCCTTTCCTAATGATCCCTGGCACAGAATTCGCCGTCTTCACAGGTGCCACGCATGGGCTCAACAGCTTCACTGAACTCTCCAGTAAGACCCCAGGGTCTTGTACCTTGTCAGTCACTGCCGGTTAAGACCCACCCACCCCATGAGCGTGTATGTGAAATTAAGATATATATATTTTTTAAAAAAATGTAATGGGAAAACCCTGAAAGAAGTCGAAGGGACCCTGTACGCATCTCTTAACCTTAGATCGAGTAACTTAGTACTGTATGTAGATTTGGAGCGGAGGAGTAAGAAAGGATTTGCCCTTGTGATAACGAGATTGAATCTATTGGGCATGTCCTCCTGCATTGCACATTGTACCGTGACACGAGGAAGGAGTTGATTGAACCGCTCCTAATGAAACTACCTGGTCGACCAATTGAAGCATATACCAGGTACCTTTTGGCTGACTCAGATTGAGAGACTACTAGGATTGTAGCTAAATTTTGCTACATCACTTCAAAAATAAGACACGCCATGACATCAACAAACTCCAATGATAAAGAGTCTAGGTAATCCCTCTTGGAACACCACCAGAGTGGCAATATATCGCTGAGTCTTATCACAAAAGTTTTATAAAATTTTAAATTTTATAAATTTTTAAAAATTTTAAATGCTGCAATATTTATTTGTAATTTTAGTATACATACATTATCTATGAATTGAATTGTTAACTGTCTTGCTGGTCTTTGACCGTATTAAAGATTTATTACTTTTATTACTATCACCTTCTATATACAGTGGTACCCCGCTAGACGAATGCCTCGCTAGACGAAAAACTCGCTAGACGAAAGCATTCGTCTAGCGGGAGGCAGCCCCGCTAGACGAAAAAGTCTATGGGGCTGCCTCGCAAGACGAAAAAATTTCGTCTTTTTTTTTTTTCGTTTTGCGGAGCGCGGCTCCCATTGCCGCTCCGCAAGACGAAAACCCCGCTAGACGAAAATTTTCGCGGGACGAATTATTTTCGTCTAGCGGGGTACCACTGTATATATATAAGTGTTGCATCCTCGATGCTGCAGTTTGTTCCCATGTTTGCCTTTAGAAGTTTGTACCATACAGTTTCTGGTCTAAGGAGTTGGGCGGAAAATGGAAGAGAAAAACAAAGAGGACAGAGAAGGGCAAAGCTGATGATCATGGTGATAGCTCAGTCGGTAGAGCATGAGACTTAATCACAGAATTGTAGAGTTGAAAGGGACCACGAGGGACATCTAGTCCAACCCCCTGCAATGCAGGAATATTTTGCTCAATGTGATGCTCAAACCTACGACCCCGAGATTAGGAGTCTCATGCTCTACCTCTTTGTTGGGTTATGAGTTTGAGTCCCATGTTGGGTAAAAAGATTCCTGCATTGTAGGGGGTTGAACTAGATGACCCTCGTGGTCCCTTCCAACTCTACAATTCTTTGAGTGTATTTCAGATCCCACCTACTGTGTCCTTTGTGCCAGGAACAAGGTGCAAAACCTGTGCAAGACAATAACTTAAGTTGTGGGTGGCTAAGGATATATATATATATATATATATATGTTCATGTACTCATCCACTCGCCCACCACACAAATGGCATCAGAACAGAAGTTCCGCCTTGCTTGATCAGACCAAGAGTCCATCTAGTTCAACATTCTGTTTCCGCCAGCAGCCAGCTGGATCCTTCTGGAAATCTCACAAATAGAGGCATGGGGGGGGGGCAGAACAGTCTTCCCTTGTTGTTTATCCCAAACGGGTGTTATTCAGAGGTATCTAGCCTCTGTGCAAGGACGTTCCTGTGAGCTATCCTGCCCCATAACTTATCACAAACTCTGCCCCATCTGTACCTATAAAGCAGTGTTTTTCAACCACTGTTCCGCGGCACACTAGTGTGCCGCAAGATGTTGCCTGGTGTGCCGTGGGAAAAATTGAAAAATTACTTTATATATAGTCAATATAGGCACAGAGTTAAATTTTTAAACATTTTTAAACATTTTCTAATGGTGGTGTGCCTCGTGATTTTTTTCATGAAACAAGTGTGCCTTTGCCCAAAAAAGGTTGAAAAACACTGCTATAAAGGACCATTCTAGGCCTATTTTGTAACAAAGAATTGTGGCATGTTACACAGTACAGAGGAAATATCTATACATACTAAATGTGGGTTTCCTACCGCCATTGTAAATTACTTTATTCCCATTTGGGTCTTCCTTCCTATGACTCTTAGTTAGATACACAGTGTGAGGAACGAGGCTGCATTCTCTTCCACTGCCAATAAAAGTGTCTCTGGTTGCTGTTTACAACAGGGCTAATAGAGTGTTTATCCTCTCTTTCGTGATTTGAGAGAAGGGCTTGTTTAGCATTACGGTTCTAAGCCACGAAAGCCCATTAAAAGCACTAATTAAAGCATCAGAAGTCAGACGCTGCACCAATGCACAGCACAAACAGCGGCGCAAGGTAGTTTGGAAGCGTTTTAGCTCTCTCTCCCACAATGCATCGTGGAAATATGCAAAATAACATTCTGGTTCAGCCAGGTCTGATGTTGTAGTGGCTGTAAAATGACGGAGAGAGTAAACCAAATAATTTGTACAAGCACACAGACACACAATGCCCTATGTTTTCGGCAACGGCTCTGTAATAAGAGATCTGGCACCGAATGCAGAGGCGGAAGAAGCACAGTGACAACTTCACAGCACAGCCTTCCCTTGCTGGGAAGGAGACTCGGCACCTCCAGAGGCATCCCAGGGAGGGGAAAAGACTGACAGTATGGCAGGAAAATGAGAGAAGCAAAGGCAGGCCTTCACGCAGGAGACCTGTGATCAGTATGTGAGCACAAAGTGCGAAGGAAAAGTCAACAAAGAAATCTGCTTGGCTTTCTTTTAGCTCCCTCCTCCTCCCTCATCACCAGCCCTCTGGAGGCACCTTGAGTCTCTTTATTCCCTGGTACCTGGTAGTGACAGCTACTCTGGGAAAGAGAAGGCGGAGAGAAAGGAGCTCATTAAGCCATGGGCTTCCTCCTGCAGGCAGCTGATTTTGCCTGGGTGCATTTTCTCGCCTCCTTTGGAGAGCAGAAGATGCATCATATACCCTTGTGTGGAGCAAGCAACTTGCTGACTCTGTGTAGGGGGAATTGAGGCAGCACAGGGTACCCGCAAACCGCAGTGGTTTCCTGGACAAAGGCTTTGCAATACCGAACAGGAAGCTCAATGCCAGGGAGATCTGTAGGAAACAGATCCAGGGGGGATCTTCATAAGAAGGCACACGTTTCCCATTCATCTTGGGACTTAGCCCCACCTTCCTTTTGTGCTGAATTTCTAGGCCCAGGCCCAGGCTTTGCAGGTCTGTGTCTGAGCAGGATGTTGCTGCCACACATCTATACGCACACAACAAAATGGGAAGTTCGTGTCCAAGGGCAGCAGGGAAATACATACCCATAAAAAGGAAAAGGGACCCCTGACCATTAGGTCCAGTCGTGTCCGACTCTGGGGTTGTGGCGCTCATCTCACTTTACTGGCCGAGGGAGCTGGTGTACAGCTTCCGGGTCATGTGGCCAGCATGACTAAGCCGCTTCTGGTGAACCAGAGCAGCGCACGGAAACGCTGTTTACCTTCCCGCCGGAGTGGTACCTATTTATCTACTTGCACTTTGACATGCTTTCGAACTGCTAGGTGGGCAGGAGCAACGGGAGCTCACCCTGGCACGGGGATTTGAACCACCCACCTTCTGATCAGCAAGCCCTAGGCTCTGTGGTTTATCCCACAGCGCCACCCGCGTCATACCCATAACTGCAGGTGATTCTGCAAAATGCACTGTAGCCATTCCAGGGGCCGGAGAGAAGAGAGCAGGAATAACAACTCAACACGCTGGCAAATGGGATCTCTTTTCTGTGATTATTTGATGGCTAGAAATAGGAACTGTGGCATGAAGAAATAGGAACAGGGCCGAGATAATGAGCTAAACACAGTGTCTGAAAATTTCTATTGCTGCACGTATATTCCCCGCAATATTTACCCTGCTTGTCTTCCTTGCTTATTGTGTTCTGTCTCCCTCTCGCTCGCTTTGTTAGTTCTCCCCTGTGGCTCCAACATCACAAACAGATTTCAAAGTCCCCATTGCCCATTGATGTAACATCAATACGACCAAGATAAAAAGCCAAGATTCCCAGAACCGGCTGCTGATCAGACGGTGTTGACTTTTCCATGGAATATTAATTGGCAAATTAGACACAAAGCTTCATTTACTGCAACCAACCAGAAAGGCCAAATCAGTGCCTCAGCCAACAGGATTGGATAGGGGGGACCTCCACCAGATCCAGTTTTCAGAATTTGCTGACTATTGTGTAGAAGGGCTCCAGCTCAGTGATAGAGCATGTGCTTCGCATGCAAAAGGTTCAGTCCCTGGTGTCTTCAGGTAAAACCGGGGAAGACTGCTACCTGAAACCCTGGAGAGCTGCTGGTGGTCAGTGCCAACAAGAATGAGCTAGAAGATGAATCAATGGAATGACTTGCATAATGACACTGCAGAAATAGAGAAGGTAGAATTCTCACCTGCGTCACTTCCGATTGTAGGTGGGAAAATAAGAAGAACTGAAGAAAAGCCCTGCTAGATCGGGTCAGTGACTCATGGCAAGGACAACGAAACAAAAAATCCCATTGAACAGTAATGGATGTTGAATAGCTCAGTTGGTATAGCATGAGACTCTTAATCCCAAGGTTGTGAGTTTGAGCCCCACGTAGGGTGAAAGATTCCTGCATTGCAGGTGGTTTGACTACATCAGGGGTGTCCAACTTCCAAGAGACTATGATCTACTCCCACTATAAATAAACTAGCAATGATCTATCCATTGGATTGATCAGAGTTACTGAGCTTATTTTAGGGGGAGAGACCACAGTTGCTGAGCTTTTTTTTTTTTTTTTGGTTTTCAGTTTGGGGTCAATTGCAGGAGATCACGCGATTGACCGGCGAATTGAAATTGACCGGTTGGACAGGCCTGGACTAGATGATCCTCGTGGCCCCTTCCAACTCTACAATTCTATGATTCTGTGTAAATAACCATTAAAAGGGCTGGCTCGTCTCACAAAATTTTTAACAACTGAATAGGCTTGTTGGCATACAAAGGTCTTCAAGAGACCTGAAAATTAGCAGTGAAGAAGCTTGCCAAATGTCTGCTGGAAGAGTATTTGCACAGTCTGGGACCAGCAACACCAAATGCCCAACTTCTGGTTGAAACCAGTCAAGGCTCTGTAACAGTGCCCCTCTGAATGATCTCAGTGATCAAGCTGGGATATGATAGCTCAGGACTTTGCATGTTAAAATTAACACAGGAGCCTTGAACCTGCCCCAGATGCGTATGGGCAGCCAGTGCAGATGTTTTAGGAGGGGTGTGACATGGTGTCAGCCGACTGCCTCCATCACATATGGCACTGGCTGATGCTTCTGCCCCGACCCAAGGTCCAACCCAGATAAGACCCAATGCAGTAATTCTGCCTCAAGGTTAACAATGCATGGACTACAGTGGCCAGGCTATCCCAATCCAGATCCACAGCTGGTGTATCAGACAAAGCTGGTAAAAGGCATTCTTTGGAAGTGTTTCTCTCACATTTAAATTCTCCTCCTTTGCTCAGATACTGTTAATGTGGTTACTGGTGTTTTTCCGGGTGTTGAGCAAAAGCTTATCTTTGTTTTAAATGATATGTGTGGTTTTGTGGTCTTTTGGCTAGACAGTAATTCCCCAGTTCAAGCCACACTGACCAGAAAAAAAGAGAAAGAGAAAGAGGTGCAGCAGCCTGGCTTAAGTTGCTTGATCTCTAACCAGGGAATACTGGGGAGAAGACCGGGGGGCGTGTCTAAAGGACCAAGTGGACTTAAGGCATCCCAAGTCGGGAGGCTGGGATTCTAGGGCAACATAACCTTTACATATGTATCTAGCGGTGGCAGCAAAAAAAATTATGCAAGTTTGTGGAGGGAGGAAAGATGGGTTTGAGAAAGAAAGGGCTCATCGCTGAGGTCCAGGAACTTGAATCCTCCATGTCCTACAAGTAGCCTCACAGACAGAACTGGGAACGTATTAGTCCTGCATTAGGACCATTTCAATTTGTGGAGACCTTGTGGCTGCTCAACAGTGTTCTTGAACACTGGGGAGTGGGGACAGTAAGGAATTAACTCAGATTGTGAGACCAACTCTGAAACCCAAGCCAAGCTCACATCTCCACTGGTGGGTTGCCATAGCCATATGGCATGGAGGTGAGGCTACAGAGAACCCACATCATTTGAATAAATATTGTTATTTCTGGCTCCACAAACAGTAATACTTTGGAGGTCTTGGGCCTCAAGGAGGTTAGACTGGCCTTGACCAGGGCCTGATCCTTTTCAGCCCTGGCCTCAGTCTGGTGGAACGCTCTGTCGCAAGAGACCAGGGTCCTGCGGGATTTGACATGTTTCCGCAGGGCCTGCAAGACGGAGCTGTTCCGCCGGGCCTTTGCTCTGGGCCCAGTCTGACCCCCTTCTTTTTATGGGACCCTGTATGTAAGTGGCCTCCTTGGCTCTTTATCGGCCCATATGAGACCAGCACAGGTGGCCGGGCCTGGTGAACATTTAATTTGTTACTCCTACGGTTATGATTCGTCGGTTCCCACTTAATTTTATTTTGATTTTAAATGTGATTTCAAATTGTATTTTAAATCTAATTGTTTGATTTTGTGTTTTTAATGTATTATATATTTTGTGTTAGTTGCCCTGAGCCCGGTCTCGGCCGGGGTATAAATAATTTTATTTATTTATTTGTCTGTCTGTCTGTCTGTCCCTGGTTTTGCTGTTGGGTTCTTAAATGATCCAAACTGGTCCCAACCTGGTCACTGAGCACTCGAACCATAGGTGGTTCAACCCTTTCCCTCCCACTTTGAAACAGACAGAGGGTCCGTGAGGTAGCATTTGCCTTTTGGGCAGATCTGCCAATGTCCCCCGGTTCCAGATGCTGGGCTGTAGGACACGGCGGTGGCCACAGTTCTCAGGAGGAGGAACCAGAGAACACAATCAGCGAGTGAGTCACCGAGCGGAAACTTTTCACCTCGCTGCATCTTATCATGTCCGTGCACTGAGGCTGTCAAAAAAACTTTAATTTAATTGTGCAGACAAGCAAGGGGTGGAAAACAACAGTTTCAGCAAATCAACGTAATTTGCAGGGAGATGGGCGAGTTGCTGGCAGGAAATGTAACAAGGACAGAAAGTGGGGGTGGGGGTGGGGGTTAATGGCTTATAACTTTTTAAAGCATATTGGGCTGTGGCTCTCTAGGGCCATCGTCTCAGTCCAGGCTGCAAATCCAGAAGCCGCCAGGGAAGCATGACAGCAGGACGGTTTGACACCTTCTGGCTCGCCACAAGGGATGAACCTGCTAGGATGCCAGCAGAGTCAGCAGCTGCCAAACGGAGCCCAGGGAATGCCCTTGCCTCTTACACAGCTCTCAACTGTCTCTGGAACCAAGCAGCCCTGCCTCCAGGCAAGAGCAAGAGCTTCCCAATATCGTGGGCTATGCTGCTTGCACTGTTCTGCTGATGCACCCCTGCTCACAGCACTGTGTCCTAGACAAGTGCAGCATCTCCAGCAAGCGGCCTTTGTCGCCTCGCTCCAGAGCAGGGCCCTGGGAGGGAACTCACGCTTCCTTTAGCACCAGGAATCCCTCTCTCTGACACCTCCCTCTGGGCTTCACCCGACAGCTTGAATTTGGAAGTGGCTGTGGACCTGGCTCCAAGGTTAACACCGGTGCCTTTACCTCTCTGGTTGGAGGTGGAGAAAAACAATCAAGCATGTTATACAATTGAGCTAAGGCAAGGTGTTAACATCCCCAGGGGTTGTAGCAGATTGATTCCTTTCTTTGGAAGGGCTTTGTAGATAGGCCACTCATTTCCTATGCTGGTTATTTTGTTTTTCCTCTGGGCTCTTCTTCCCTCTTTGCAGATCCTGCACAGTTCATATTTTATTCCTTTAAAATAGAGGCTCTGCTCATGTATGGTGTGTGTGTGTGTGTGTGTGTGTGTGAGAGAGAGAGAGAGAGAGAGAGAGAGAGAGAGAGAGAGAGAGAGCGAGCTTGAAACACAAACAGTCTTCTGTCTTAACATACATTCCTTTCATTTCAAATCTGCAAACCAATTAAATTTTAAGTGGAAGCCTCTGCAGTGCAGTAGGGGCTGGTGGAGAGCAAACCAAGGAAGGATCAGGCCTGTGACCTGGAGGTTTGCTCTACATTTCACCTCCTGGGGCCAGAGGTGAGTACTTTTCCCAATTCTAACCTGCAGCTACAGACTTGGCACATTGCAAATCTCCCAAGGGATGTGGCAGAGTCTTATGGCATTCCTGCAGTTTTGGGTGGGATGACCAGCTTTCTGACCCAAATGCACCAATGTTTTGTCAGCTCCCACCTCAGGGTCATTACAACATAACAATCAGAGCTTAGCATAGGCAACTGATTGTCACACACAGTTGTCCTAAGCAAAGTCCCCCAGCTCTGTCATTCTACAGTGGGAGTATATTGGGTCAAGTGAACTCAGGTGTGTAGCTGGATAGCCCTGCGATAGCTGTCAAAATTTATTATTATTTTTTTGCCAATATCTGGTAACTTCATTATGTACTTCTGTGCCCAGAGCATCCCTATGTGGTGCCTGGGGTTTTGGATAGGTCTGTTGTGGTGCGGCTGAGCTAACATTTCCTCAGGAAGATTGCTTTCAGATTTCCTTCCTACTGCTTCATACTGAGCTAGTTTCAGGGAGTATGGGATTCCTGTTCTCAAACTGTTGTTTTGAAAGTCCAGAAAAGGAAAACATTCTGCTCCGAATGAAGGAATGCTGGCTAACAGTGGGACTCATCCTGTATCCATTTGGAGGCTATGAAAAGAGTGGACTTCAAATCTATTCACAGTTGAAAGTGTGAATGCCAATACAGGCAATCATTCCTTGTACTGGGTGATGAGCCTATTTTGTTTTCGGTTTATGCTGAATCAATCATGTGAGCTTCTCCTCCAGAAGCACAAGCTGTAATTTTGCTCACCTTTACAGTCTCCCTTAATTGTGGAAGTTGTGGGTTTTTGTGCTTATGACGAGGTGCTAATACAACTGGTATAACTAATGTGTGTCTGTTTTTGAAGCTTCTCTGAAAGCGGGCAACCCAAGCATTAATGAATTAGATCACCCAGTAGCCTCAAGTTATTTATGAAGGCCTGTTAATTTCACATTCTGGCAGTTGCGCGCAGTTGCGATCCTGGCTGTGGCACATTCTCTTCAAAAATAATGCCCTCAGCTGGTGGTGTTTCTGCCTGACAGCCAAAAGGAGATCAAGAAGCAAGAGCAAATGAGGTGGTTTCTCAATGTCCTGGCACTGTGTGGGAAGCCTCAGAAGTCAGGAACCCAGTAGCAGTTGTAGGGATGCTGGTCCCAGAACATGATGTTGAGATTTCTCAAATAAAGATAGTTTCTCCCAGCATGCTGAGCTGTTGGATTCTCTCCTTTCTGTGTCCTGTTGTACTCTGTGCCTTCTCTTCCATCCACTGTAAACAAGCTGTCAGTTTTAATTGGACTGAGCTGGGGTGGGGAGGAAAAGGGAGACTTTGATAATGAAAGAAAGGGGTTGGTGGCACCTCATGTCCTCGTAAGACTCTGCTGCACACCTAATCCTCCCTGCTCATTCTCAGGAGTTTGTAGGGCAGAAGGATTTTTCAGTCCATTTGCTCACGGAGGCCATACTCCTTTTTTTTTTTATACATTTTGTTCTCCTGTAGGAATAAATCAATCCTGCCTTTAAAAGTCCCCTTGTCAACATACAAGAAACATTTTGTGTTTCCAAGTAAAAAAATCAGAAGAAAGAGGCCTCAGTCTTCAGCCAGATATCATTTTAAACAATTATGTTCCATACAGTGGTGAACCAAACGTAGTAGATCCAAACACTATTTTTAAAAAGATTTTTAGATCCATATCTGATTCATCTTAATAGGTCAATTGTGCACAAATTTTGTGGTTTGAATTAAGCAAAAAGTGAGGGGGTGGAGATGAACTGTGGTCCCCTCTTGTTTGAAATCTCAGGTGAGTTACCCATGCGGTAGAAGTTGCTCTCAGGACCAGTCACCACAGTGAAGCAGAGAAAGGTGTTCCAGAAAGCACTGGAGGTTTTCTAGTGTTGTCACCTTGAACCTAAATCACTGTCATTTCGGTGCCCTCAGGCTAGCCTTCCTCAGTGCCTCCTGCTATCCACTTATTCCTCTTTATTATCTCCTGCTTACCATCCTTGTCCTGCTCTGGTGCCAGAGCCTAGAGGAGGTGGTGGATCAGGAGTTGCAGGACCCTGGAGAGCTCAAAGCAAGCCACTTTCTCTGGCAAAGGCGGAAAGCAGACTGAGGGCTTTCAAGCCTCTGCTCCCAAACTACCTCTCTCAGGCTCTGCCCTCTTGTGAGGAACTTAGATTCTTAAAGGGCCAACCCTCTGTCAAGCTGCAGTTTGTTTTTGTCTCGTATTTTGTTATGTTTCTTTGCTAGCCTTAATTGCGTGTGAATTACCTGCTATTTTTTTTAACCCCTGTGGATTTTATTATTATTAAAGTAACAAATATGCCCCCCCAATGAAACCAACAAAACACAAAACCCCTTCTCTCATGAAGTGCCTTTTCACCATCCACCAAAGCCTGTGTTTCAGTTTGGCTTAGCATTTGTCTGATGTCTCTAGCCAGTCGCGGCCACCCAGTTCAAACACCTGAGGTCTGAACGATAGAAATGGGTTACCAAATACATTTTGGACATCCATCCCTTGAGGAGTAATAAAATATCCATGATAAATAATAAGGTAGGATTCGTAAGGCACTTTTTTGCAGGGTGTGAGTTGGTACATGTGTGATTATCTCAACAACCATTTTAATAACCTTGCATGCTAGGCCAGTGCTAATATTATACCCATATTACAGATAATGTAAGACAAAGGCAGGGCAGCTTGTTTAAAGGCTACCCAATGAATTTCTGCTTATCAACCAACCATATTTATATCTCACCCCATCTGGGCCCAACAGGCAGCTTATAATAAAATACAAATAAAAACAACACCTTAAAAAACAGCCCTTCAACAGTTTGTTTGTCTTTAAATCACAGCTGGTGAACTGAGTTCTAAAGGGGCTTCAGTGTCAGGGATCAGTGTCTGGTGGCACCTTCACAGGTCTTCGGTGTAAATGCAGTTTGTTGTAATTAAATGGTTCTTTCACTTCGGCTGTTGTCACACTTCCCCGATTTTCCCTTCCCTTCTATAGTCTTGTCGCTAGGTCTGTGGGTTAAACCACAGAGCCTAGGGCTTGCTGATCAGAAGGTCGGCGGTTTGAATCCACCCGACGGGGTGAACTCCTGTTGCTCGGTCCCAGCTCCTGCCCACCTAGCAGTTTGAAAGCACGTTAAAGTGCAAGTAGATAAATAGGTACCGCTCCAGCGGGAAGGTAAACGGCGTTTCCGTACGCTGCTCTAGTTCGCCAGAAACAGCTTTGTCATGCTGGCCACATGACCCGGAAGCTGTACGCCGACTCCCTCGGCCAGTAACGTAAGATGAGCGCTGCAACCCCAGAGTCGGACATGACTGGACCTAATGGTCAGGGGTCCCTTTACCTTTACCTTTGCACTCTCTGGCACACAAAGGGAGGCACTGGAGTCCGACTGAAGCAACCAAGTCTCACATGAAGCACTTCATGTGAGCACAAAGGAAAACTAACGAATCCAAGTGGGGAACGAGGTTGTCTGGCAACCAAGAACCCCCTTCCCAATGACTGCTGCTGAAAGACAATTTTTGAAACCCATCTGGCAATTTCCAGTACCTTACATTCAGCAAATGGTAGCTGAAGTTCAGCAAAGAGGAACTTCCGAAGAGGAACTTCCGAAGAGGAAAGGTTTGGAAGGTGTGCTGGCATCGCATTAAGGAGGACCAGTCCCCCACACAGCCCACACTTTCAGGCTGGATTCATAAAATACATATATTGGTCTCCCCACCCTCCCACCTCTCCTCCTCTTTCTCCAGCAACCAAGAAAATATTCATAAAGATGAGGTGCAAAATTCCTCTCCAACTTCAAATACATTTCTCCTGGCTGCCTCTCCTTGATTCCTGGAATATCCCCTTGGAAAGCAGTGGATACAACCAGCTGGCAACACACATTACCAAATGCTCACTTCCCCCAGTTGAGGCAAACTTCCAGATTGCAGCAGCCACTCATTAAGGGTGACGAGAGGGGGGTTGTGAGTGAAGCCGGGGGGTGGGGTGGGGGGGTGGAGAAGCGTTTCATAGCTCCTTTCAAAGCAGAGTTTGAGCACATTAGAGAGATACACCAAGGCATCTCAAGCCACAAACAGAAAATCTTGGAGCGGGTAAGGAAAAATATTTCCATTCTGCCATACGTTTGCCCTGTCATTGGAGATGCTATTTCAACTTTTGCCCAGACAGAGAGGATGCCATGTGAAAGGAATCCACTTTCCTAATCTCCGTGTAGTAAAAATAACTTGCATGCCAGCACAAGAGATTTCCAACTCTCCTGCCGTTGCTCTTTTCATAGCCTGACCTGCTGGGAGGCATGATGGCTTTGCTATGTAGTCTCATGATCCCAAGTTATGAGTCAGAACAATCTGCTGAAATCTTAAGATTGGTTTAGAACAGGCATAGGCAACCTTCGGCCCTCCAGATGTTTTGGACTACAATTCCCATCACCCCTGACCACTGGTCCTGTTAGCTAGGGATCATGGGTGTTGTAGGTCAAAACATCTGGAGGGCTGAAGGTTGCCTATGCCTGGTTTAGAACATCACAAGCATTAGGGGAGAGGAATGGAGGAACCCGGAAGTGTGACTACTTATATGCGGCAGTCAAAGTCCAACACCTATTTTCCTTGGCTGTGGCTTCTTGCGATAGAGAGAAACATGATTGTCAGAGAACTACATGTCACTTCTCAGTTGCACTGACACATTACTGTTATGGGCCATGCCAGCCTGTTGTTAAAGAAAGGAAAACTGGCAAGATGTTCATCATATGCTGTTGTACATCACCTGAAAAGGGACAGCACTCTCAGAGATTATTGCATTACCCAAGCTATAATGTAAATAGCACCTGGGATTCTCAAGTACCATGACATTGTGGCAATTCCCATTTTACTGCAACGTCCGGGCCACCCAAACTCTGGCATACAACCGCGTTATTTCAGCTATAGCTCTAAGAGGTGTGGCGCTTGCCATAGTGACCAACTTAAATGCATCGCGATTACACATCAGATAATATTAGCAAACACTAAGTTTAGCCACTTCTCATATGTAACCATTAGCCACATTGGAGCAGGCATAAGAGAACCTGCAGCCATTACTGTACTCCAACTCCCATCACCGCCTGCCAGCATGGTCAGGGATGGTCGGAGTTGTAGTCCATCAACATCTGGCGAGCATGAGGTTTCCTGGTCATATCGCCAAGCAATTTCCTCCCTTCTTTTACAAGCAGGAGACACGCAGGACTGTCCTGGTAAAATGGCTGCGCTTAAACTGAAGAAGAACAGGTTATACGCAGGGCTGTTTCATTTAGTAGTTTCCAATTACCTGTTTCCTTATAAAATACTGTATCCCCATTTCCTATCTGCTGTTCAGAAATAATGCTCTTTCTTTATTAAAACGCACAGCATTGCAAAACAAACAAACAGAGCTTTGTGGTTTCCACTTCGGCACTGGTCACTGATGACCACTGAATAAAAGTGCCAAAGTAATGAAAAATGTTTGTACTCTTGGGAAGAAAACGGAAGGAAACAGGACTCTTAAAATGAAGGGCTGGGACAAACCATGTTAATTGCTTTCATATAACTGGGCAGAACTTCTCTGGGAAAACAAGGCTATTTCTGGCCTAATGGCCCAGGTCTTGTATGCATTTACTTGAAAGAGGCCTGTGGAGTTCTCAGGAGCAGAACCAGAAGGGCCAACCCGAAACTTCACAATTAATTTGAAGCAGAAAAGACCGAAATAGAGGACACCCATCGCGTTCTATGGGGACTGTGAACTTTTAACAAGGAACATGCCTGACACTCTTTGTAGCTGGGATGGTTTGGAAGAAAGGAACAACCCATGGAAACAAGGACAAGGAATGTTCTGGTGCTTCCATGTGTTACCACAGTTTGTACTCGTAAGTGGTGTCAGGAGAACAGGCCAACAGGCCAGCAATCAAAAGCCTTTTAGACTGTCCTCTGTGTACACAGACACACAGATAGTTCAGTGGCGGCTGGTGCCCACTAGGACTGGCAGGTCAGAAGGCAGGGAGCCCAGACACCAGGTGGAGTCAGAGCCAATGAGAGACAAAACCAAATAATTCTAGTTTTGTCCCCCATGCCCTTGTCGTAGTCTCGTTACTGAGCAACAACGGGCAGAGCTCAGTGAGGCCAGCCGACCAGACGAGTCTCTGAGGTGTACTTGCCTGGAGGCCGAGTCAGCGCCCGAAGTCAGGTCCAGTCCTAGGGGCGGGAGAACTGCAATCCACGTGGTCAGGGAATCCGATGGTCATGGGGTCAGGGGTCAAGGGTCAAGACGAGCAGGAAGCAGCAAAGTAGGACCAGGAACTACAAGCATTGTTACCAGCTTTTAACTGCTGCTGGAAGCTCTGCTTAAGAAGGCCGAAGCCAGCTGGTTCTCATCAGTGCCTCTTCCTCCTCTGTGTCCTTGAAGGCTGATCAGCTGCAGGTGGAGTCACTCCGCCTTCTCCCCCTTCAGGCTGCTGTTCAGCAGGCAAAGCTGACTCCTGGCCCATGATACCCCTTCCAAAGCGAGTTCTACAAGGGTAACGCTGACACTGAGGAGGAGGAGGAAGCTGAGAGGTACTGCCACCCTACCTTGCCCACCACAGCATGTGGCTGCCCAGAAAGGAATGTGGACATGCAGCTGAAAATAAATTGCTGGCATTCCTGCATTGCAGGGGGTTGGACTAGATGACCCTTGGGACCCCTTCCAACTCTGCAATTCTATGACTATTGGAGTCTGCTCTAAAATGGCTATGGGGGTAAAATAAACCCATTAGCGGCTACCTATTTCCCTCTCGTTATCTCTGTGCTTGTGTATAAGCTCAGACACAGACACACACACAGCTTGCATTCCTGCTGCAAAGAATGCTCCTCCTCCAAGGGTGAGATAAAGCTTTCTTTATTCAAGTGCCGTGGTCTGGTCCCACCATCAGCCCTGCTGACAGTGCAGCCTGTCCCACTTCCTCACTCCCCGCATCCCATCTTGCACTTCATCGCAGGTGGATACATTGGCAAGAACAATCTCAGACCCTCTGGCTGGGGGTGCGGGGAGCGGCGTCGATCCCCTTGTCACAAAGCAAAACTAATGAGGGAGCTAGTACAGCACAGGACGAAACTGTTTCTATCAGGTCTGGAAGTGCCATTATCTAATTTACTGCTAGGAACAGCAGCAGGGTGAGGAGACCCCATAACTAAACCTATCCATCACTGTCACAGCACAGCCAGCAATTCTGCTCCACAGAATCCCACGTTCCTTGTTCCCGGGGACCTGTTCTGTCCCATGCAAAAGCTTCCCTGGGTCCTGGCTGGCTGGCAGCCCAGTACCTGCCGATACTGGCAGAGTTCAAAACACCAGAGACCTTACAGGACTGGCAGAGCTCCAGCTGGAGACCCACCAGATAGTGTTGCACCAGAAACTAATTATGGTTGTAGATCTTGCCCCAAATTTGATGGATTTCAGGGGATAGGCCAGGTATTAATTAGCAGGCTGCAAAAGCTGGACTTAGAAAAGCCAGATTGTCCATCTGGGGTCTCCTGTGACACCAAACTGTTGTTTCTACTACACTCCATAGCACAAGGGTGGGCTTTATCTTGCGATACTTTTGTTGGGGGCTGCCAGCTGTTGATGGTGGGTGGGAACAGGGCTTTTTTTTCGACACCTCTCAAGTGGGCGCCATTGCCATTATAAGAGAACAAGGGAGATGTTCATGGTGAGTTCCGGCACCCGTTTTTTTCTAGAAAAATAGCACTTGGGGGGACCATACATTTTCTCTTCCTGCCACTCATCACTCTTCCTGCTACCCTTTCCCCGCTACTTCCCCCTCATTGCCACCTACACGAAATTAAATCAAGGGTTATGAGGAATTAGGACCTAGGGCTGCAGGTGGCATACCCCTGCTGCAGCTGCTGTCAACTATCTCTAAGACAAAGAATCCTGAATTAGGTGCTCAGTCCCAGAGGGGATTTAACCATTCTGCCCTTGCTTCAAGACTAATTACTGTACCTGAGAGGACGTAACCACCTAGAACCAACCAATTACACTGGGGCCACTAAGTCCGGACATTACCATGATTTCAAAGGTGGAATTGATGTCTTGGGGAATTTCCAAAAGGTGGCGCTTTGTCCTGGATCTTAGGCTCAACCTAAGATTTTTTCCTTTAAAAAGCTCAACAATTAAAGAATGAAGTGGCAACATCAGGAAGCAATTGGACATACGTTTGTAACAGGAGCAGGAAACCTAATTATTTAAAAAAAACAAAAAAAAACAACCTGTATTAAATTTACCGTAGATAATTTGGATCAATTTGTTAAAATTTGGAAAACTAATAAACATTAATAATAATAAAAAAGCTCAACAATTTTCGAGGCGTCCTTGTTTTTACTTTTTGAAATATGGCAACCCTAAATTATACAGGAGGGTGGTAGAGCCAGGCCAAATATCATAACCAAATAGGGGTCCTTCCATATGTAAATTGGTCTAATTTAGCTAATGCTCTGCTGAATTAGGGGGCTTATGTGTCTTGGGAAGTCCCTTCCCTCAAATGTGGGACGATGTGGAGGTAGCCCTACTACAGGGAAAAGGGAATCTTTGGCCCTTCAGATTTATTTTACTCCAACTCCCATCAGCCCTAGCCAGCATCGCAATGGCTAAGGATGATGGGAGCTGTATTCCAACAACATGTGGACGGCCACAAGGTCCCTACTCCTGCAGGACTGCTCTCTAACTGAGCAGCTATTGCACATTTAACAGAGATGAAAATGTTCAGACTGTCAGAAATCAACTCAGATGAACTCCACGTTTCCAACAAGGTCTTTAACATGGAGCAGTTCTGCATTGGGCTGAAAGCATCCCAAAATAGCCTGTTTCACTCCATAAAGTGACGCTCAGTGCCCCCCCCCCACAGCACACCTCATTCATGTGACACAGGCAGACTGACTCTTGGTGACTCCTGCATACCCGATATAAGATTCAAGGGTGGGGGGGGGGAGAGAGCACTGTGGTTTGAAGGGCACATCCAGCTTCACAACAGAAGGAGAGCATGTTGAATAATTCAGCCTGTGCTGCCCTGGTGCGGCCATAGGGAGCAGCCAGAGCAGCAGCAAATGCCACTCTGCCCAAGAGCAGAGCTTCTTGGCTTCAGGTGTCAGTCTGTTCTGGCTCTATTTCTAGGGTTTCTGGTTGAAATGTCTCCTTCGTCACCAGTGGGGAGCTGGCAACTTGCGAGGGCCTCCGAGGCACTTGGGAGAATTGCCCGTCCAAAGGCATAGCAATGTGGCTTTTCATTAGGAGCCAATTATCTTGTTACACTGAAAAACACTATCAGCAGCGCTCCCCACCTTCCCTGACAGCACAATTCGCTGGTGTTGAGAGGTGCCTTCTTGAATCATATGCGTGACCCCATGTTGAGCCACTGGAGACCAGAAGGTTCGCGGCTTAAGCACAGGAAAGGAAGTGCAGGAAGCAGAAGGTTTAAGAGAGGCTTGTCAGCGATGCCATTTGTAGGCAGCCTCTTCCTTGCATGTCCCAATCACGGGTGCCAATGCTCGCCAGCTATGTGAGATTGTTCTCTTCATGCTATACTCCACAGAGTACAGGGAAGCAAACCCACAAGTCCTTAATTTCAGAGTGTGCAAACGAAGAGAGAGAGGCATGGTTGATAAACTTAACAGCCCCGAATTCTGCAAATGAAGCTAACCAATATACATGTGTTTTCTCCCAACTGATTAGAGCTGTGAAGCGTATTTACAATGAATTTCGGAAATCTGCTGGCAGCTCATGGACTGGTGTAGGGTGAAGTAAGTATAGGCAAGCTGGGAAAGGAATGCCGTACATGCAAGTGCATGGGGAAGGGAACAGCGCCCTTGTTGCCCAATGGAACATTTGAGTATATAAACAAGAAAACACTGTCCATTTTTGTTTTCCCCTTCAAATATATGAGAGCTAGAAACTTGCTTTATTAAAAATGAAGGCCAAGCTCTGGATTCTATCTTATGGGACTAAACTTGGGGCTATGCAGCCATGTAAAGGTAAAGGTAAAGGGACCCCTGACCATTAGGTCCAGTCGCGGACGACTCTGGGTTGCGGCACTCATCTCGCTTTATTGGCTGAGGGAGCCGGTGTACAGCTTCCGGGTCATGTGGCCAGCATGACTAAGCTGCTTCTGACAAACCAGAGCAGCGCACGGAAACACTGTTTACCTTCCCGCCAGAGAGGTACCTATTTATCTACTTGCACTTTGACGTGCTTTCGAACTGCTAGGTTGGCAGGAGCTGGGACCAAGCAACGGGAGCTCACCCTGTCGCGGGGATTCGAACCGCTGACCTTCTGATCGGCAAGCCCTAGGCTCAGTGGTTTAGACCACAGCGCCACCTGCGTCCCTGATGCAGCCATGTAGTCTCCTCTAATTATGTACCATGTACACAATTTGGAATCTTGGTCCATGTGCTTTACTTCACCCATTCACACTAACATGTTGCAAGGTCAGGCCTCCATCTTCAAAGTAGCTTAACAAAATATACAGTGAGTGTCACTCCACAACAGTGCCGAAAACAGCCTTGGGGTATCTCACTGGCAAGATGGCCCTTTAACCTTGAAACCTTAATAACCTGAGCTGTGAGGAAAGTTAGGGCCTTGATGAACTTCCTCTGCAAGGCTAAAAGTAAACCCTGCAGATGAGAAGGAGAGGCTGTGGGCCTCTAGATGCTGCTGGATCCAGGTCCCATCATCCCTAACCCACTGGCCATGCTGGCTGGGGCTGATGCGAGTTGGAATCCAACAACTGCTGGACGACCTACAAGGTTCCCCAGCCCTGCAGACTGGTTGCCCCTAACGGCAAACAAACTTGACCAATACTGAACATGGGGGCGGGGGGAGATGCTATTCAAATGGAAACAGGTGGGTTGAAGTGGGCCCAACCTGGCTTTATTCAAAGGAGACTTTATTGCGAGGTCCAAGCAGGGCTCTCTCTCCTCATGTCCATTGAAGCACAAAAGCTACCAGGGGAGGCAGCTCAGGGCAGCAGCAGGCGGCGTAGCTCCTGGCTGGAGGTGACGGGCAAGGAGCAGGCAAAGTTCTCACAAAGGTAAGCTGTGGCTTTTCCATCTTTCTTCTCCAGAGAGGAAAGGAAGCCAAGGTGACGGTACAGGAACCCCTTGGTGTCCCCATCTGCGAGAATCAGCACCTGAAATGGGAGAGACAATGAGGAAGACCCACAGGCTAAGGTGAGTGTTAAAGACGACGCAATCTGCTCCCTTTCCTAGGCACCGGGGCCTTGCTCAAATATCCAGCAAAGTTTCGGAGACCCAGGGTTAAACTGGTGGCTTATTCCATCTGTCCTCCCGTTCCCCCTGCCCTGCCTGCAGTTTTCTGACATGTGCAGCACATGTGGCTTCTGGGAGCCATCTGGGTCAGCTGAGTTAAATATTATTGGATGTCTGGGTTTGTTTTCGACATTGCAAATCTGTTTTATTCTAAGTTTTAGCAATATTGGTTGTTTTTTTTAAAAAAAAATACTTGTAGTTTTAATTGCTTGTAAGTTGCTTTGCTTGGGCTTTGCCAAGAAAAGCACCATATAGATATATTTTTTTTAATATATGTTTAGAAATTAACTCTCCAGGGCTTTTTTTTTCTTTGCTCCATTTGTATCTCTGGAATGGCGCACCTTGGCCTCTCCTGCTTGTGACACATTATAATCTTGATTATATGGATTAGTCTGGGTTGCTGGCAAACTAGGGCTCAAAATCAGCTGGAAGCACAATTAAGGTGGCCATTCCACAAGACGCTTAATGTAGCGCTGTATTACCCAAAATGCCCATTTCCATTGCTAAGCTCTGTCTATAAAGTTTACTCAGAAGTTGTCCCCATTCAGCAAAAGTCCCCTTCAATTCCAAGCTCCCTGCTTGCAACATCAGTCAGTCTATTTTTTGGGGTGGGGTGGGGGGTGTTTTAGACTTCAATGACAGGTTTCCTTTCATTATTTTCCTTTATTTTTCGGAATTGCAAAATTACGCCCTTTTACGGTTAAAAAAGTGACCGAAAAAAATAAAAGGTCATTAATTAAAGCCTGCTTCCTCCCCACCCCTGAAGGGAACAAGAAATGATTATGGGGCAAAGGACATGCTGAACAGAAAGCAATTGGAAGCAGAAGCCACTAGGAGGAAACTTCTACTTAAATACTGAGCAGCCCTAAAAGGTCTCAGTTCTGATTTGGCTACACACATCCAACAGGCTGGTGCTGCAAGTGAAAACGGTAGCCTCAAATCATATATGCAGAGAGCAGGAACACAGAAAACACTGGAATGCATATGGATTCTGCATAAAATCTAAGTGAACCAAGGGTGGTAACTCCAGACTGAACAGCTTGTGTGTAAGCAACTCCGATAAGAATATTTGGGGTGGTGGGTCCTGCCTCCGTGCAGGCATTTCGATCAGATTCCTTCTAGATCCTTTCCAGTCATTCTGGGGAAATTCTGACATTGCATGAAAAGAAAACATGGAAGAATCAGCAGCTTCTCCCTCTTTCCTGTTGACAACTCCGGGGAATACGCAGCGTAAGCAATACCACAGTCTCTCCACCAAGCCTGCTGCGAAGAAATGTGGAGGAGCAGAATATCCTTTTTGTAATACAGACTATCCAAGGTGTGTCACACCTGTCTCTTGCCTAAGGTACCAAGGACAGGAACCCACCCTGAGTTTGTCACACCCAGATCCGTGGTGACAAACCGAGATTCGTGAAATGAAGCCAGAGGAGAAACTGTTACCCTGAATAGCAAACCAGAAATGACACCTTCCGTTAACAACCCAGCAGCCCGGCTGCGTAAACAAACACAAGGCATCCCGACTGGCTCGTGTGTGTTCTGGACATGAGGAGCTGTGCAGGTGTGACTTATTTAAGTGAGTCTCTCCTTGTCCAACTCCTTGTCGCTCGGGACTTGGGGCTGTGCACTGCGCTGTGAAGCCGTTTGCAGGGAAGAGAGCCTGTGTTTCCCCCCTCCCCTCCTCTCCTCCTGCCACCCTCTGCCCGTTCAGCCCCATCTGTGCCACAACTAAGCTGTGATCAACAGAATCATGCTGCTGCCACCCCCGCTTGCCCAGCAGGCTTCAAACACGCCGCTCTAATTGAACTCAAACTGCATTAATCACTTTTGCAGCATGCCAGCTTCCTGCACGTTGGATCTGGAGCTCAAGCCCAGGCCTATCCCAAATTCTAGCCAGCTCTCTGCTCCCCTGGTGCCAGATTGCAGCAAGATCATGCGAGGAGCTGAATGTCACGCTGGCACAAGCAGCTAAATTGCAGGCCCTTCTCTCTCTCTCTCTCTCTCTCTCTCTCTCTCTCTCTCTCTCTCTCTTTCTCTCTCTCTCTACACCCAAAGAATGAGTCTGACACAAACTAGTTTCACGGGATAATGTCCGGATGAACCCTGCTGTGCATTCAATGCCATGTGATGAGCTACAAGTGTGGCCAGTGGGTCTCTCCCACACCAATGCAAGTGTGGGTCATGCTCCCCGCACAGCTGCACATTTAGCATTAGGGAAAGGGGCTGTGTGCACCAAGCAGGGTTCCCGATTGGGTAGAGGAGCTAAGCATACATGTAGGGGACCTTTCCTCATGCATGCTGAATGTGTAGCTCCCAGAGGGTCAGAATTCATGTGAATGGAGAACAGGGAGATACCACGATGAAATGGAGGCTGGCACCAGCCAAAGGACACACGAGAGCCAAACTGGAATAAAAAGCTCCTACGAACTTGGTCCACCCGAAGCATCCTCTGGGGGAACAGGGAGGGAATGACGAGGCCTTGTACAGTCATACCTCTGGTTGCGTTCGCTGTGGGTTGCGTTCGCCATGGGATACGAACACACCAAACCGGAAATACCGGAACAGGTTACTTCCTGGTTCGGCGCTTCACACATGCGCAGAAGCACCAAATTGCGCCGTGCACATGCGCAGATTCAGCACTTCAGGTTGCGCTCTTTTCATGTTACAAACGGGCCTCCGGAACGGATCCCGTTCGCAACCAGGGGTACCACTGCATTGGCTTTTTCTCATCCATGCCTTGAATGTGTCGGCTTTGAATCACTAGGCTTTTTCTCATTCGCTCAAAATGCCCGTGCCACATCTCATGCTGCCTTTAGCACAGAAGCCCATCACAGCAGGCCAAAAGTATCGATGAAGTTGGTCAGGAGTGAAACAGACTCTCGCTTGCAGAGGCATTATGACTGTTGAACCCTGGAAGTGATTGACAGGGACTTTTGAGCAACTCTGGGCCTGCCTCCCCCCCCCACCTCCCCCCCCATCACCACCACTTAAAAGCACCCAGAACAGATTGAGGAGAAATGGCTGACACTTTAGAAGAGGGGACATCAACCTTTTGGGGCCAGTGGGCACTCGTGGCAATTTGAGGAATGTCTGCCATGGGGGTGTGGCATAACACGACATCACTGTTATAGGGGAATGGCATAACACACAACGTCTGCCACATCGAAAAGAGCCAAAAAAAACCGACCACAAAATAGCTCAGGCATCCCCTCCTCACACATCAACCGTGGGTGGGGTGGGGTGGAAAGGCACCAGTCAATGCCGTGCTCACTCACAGAGAGAATAGAAGATCAGAATGGAAGGAAGCACGGTTGCCCGTTCCTGGCATCAAATGAAATGTGGGCATGTTTAAGGTGTTGTCTTGCATGTAAATATAAAAAATGGAAAATAAAATATATATTTTTTTAAAAAGGAAAAGCCAAACCTGTCCAAACAGAAACTGAGCAGGAAGGAACAGTGAACAGGGGATTGCAGGGTTCCCTCCCCCCAAGGGGGTGTTTGTGCAGACCTTTCATGGGTGGCACAGAAAGTACTAGTGGGCCCATTGGTGCTTGTGGGCATCACACTGGTGGCTCCAGAATAGGAAGCACCCTGCTGGATCAGACTGAGGATGCATCAAGAGCATCCGGCCAGAAGCCTCCGGGAAACCCACAAGCAAGAATCCCCTCCTCCCATCTGTATACCCCCAGCAACTTACTCTGAACATGGAGGTTCTATTAAACTATTATAGCTTGACAGATTAGGTTTTCCTTGGAATGTGTTCAAAACAGATTGTCTCGCTTCTCCCAACCTCTTAAAAATTGCTCTTGGTACAGGGATGCTCAGGGTGACCAGGAGCAGAAGGAAAAACCTTTCATTTTGATACCCAGGGCCTTATTGCCCATAGTCAGGTGGGGAGACAGGAGAAGTGCTAGTTGCTTCCTAGTTGGGCCTGCTGTAACATAAGCCCATAGTGGTCCAAAGGGAAGATGCTCCTTCTCAGTCTGCATCAGCAGAGGGTGTCAAGCATGCCAGTGCAGAGTGGGAAGTGGGCAGACAAGCTGCCCCACCAGGTGGGGTAGCCCCTTCCCTCTTTCTCACCACACAAAGAGGTCCCCCCCCCTTACCTTTTAAATGCCTAGGCATTTTCCTCCCCCATCTTTCCCCTTGTAATTATACGTGCACTGTAACTTGGCTACACCTGACTGCCTACCTAAATGCCCTTTCCTTAGTGCAAGGCTCTCCTCTGCTTGCCAGTCTTCATTCTGCTTAGGGCCTCCTTTTCATTATATTCGTTTCGCTCCTGGAAAATGCCCCAGCGTCCTTCTCCCTGTTCTGATTTTTCTCTCCACAAACATTTCAAAGTGGGCTCTTGGGGTGTTTTCTAGGCCAGATCAAAGCTGCAGCAGCCTCCTGTCGCATTGGGTCACCCCTGTTAGGAACGCTCTAATCGTGCCTGAGAAATGAATGGCTGCAGCACTAATTAATTTTTACAATACAGAAATTATTATTAGCTCCCCTGGGTCCTGGGCGTTAATGGAAAGTGCATGGGGGATGAAGCTTGTCAAGAGCAAGGATCATCTACCTTTGTTCAAGGTGTAAAACAGGGCAGGGTGTGCTGGAATGAAACAAGGTAGAAGATACACTAAATACTTCTGTCATTACAGGACAATGGACCCTTCTCTCTCTCTCTCTCTCTCTCTCTCTCTCTCTCTCTCTCTCTCTCTCTCACACACACACACACACACACACACAGAGTGATTGATTTATAAGGGAAGAAGGAAATGAACAGGAAAGGGTGAAATCATCAGTGTGGTGAAATTACTGTATCACACTATCGGTGACATAGAAAGAGAAAAAAGGGTTCTCTGGACTGTGTGAAAGCCAGACAATTTGCACACACTCTCATACACATGGAGGGTATTAAATAGAGGGTGACTGACCAAGCCTCCTAGAAACAGTATTCCCCACATCAACACCCTGGGGGAAAGGCAAATATGCCATTTCTGTGACGCACTGCTGAGCTCAAACTGGGATCTTATGGAAGAGACACCAACTTCCTGAGCCACTGGGAATGCTAGTCAGAGGTGATTATGGACTGTTTCAGCTGGCACGTTCACACCAGGGCCCATAATCCTCCTAGCCTGGGAAATCAGTTGCCATCAGAGGGGCCAATCCAGTGCACCCGGTATCTGACATGGAGCTGTTCACTTTCCCCTGTCTGGGAAAGCCATTCAGGGAAGCCACCAAACAGGTCTCGTTCAAAGATGGCCACGCTTGCATGTGCCAAGGCACGCTTAACACCAATTCATTTCACACGTGGTTACAGCAAGTGCCTTAAAACATCCAACATATGTTTACAGGTAAGACTGCAACCCTTTGCTACCCAGGTCGGCAATTGCATATGTTGCCTCAACATATATCTATATCTATGTCAAAATGCCTTTCATTTTCAGACAGTGTCTACCATGCATAAAACCTGATGCAGCTTCTGAGTAAGGCAGCATTCCTAACCAAAACTGTCTGGTCAACTGCATGCCAGAAAATGTTACTTCATACACATAAACATTCCCCAGCATCCCAAAGATTCCCTGGATAAGCACCAATGCCTTCAGTGGCTCCCCCTGCCACTCACTCTTTGCTTTCCCACTATATCCCCCCCCCCTCCATATGTTGGCAAATTCCTGGCTCAGTTACATCTACTCCTTGGGAAGTGGCAGAGTCCCCTTCATCCCACCCCCAAAAGATTCTCCTACTTACAACACAAACCATCTATTTTATTGTACTTGGATCCACCTAAACCAGGAAGAGGAACCTTCGTAAAGATTCCTCCTGTTTCGCCCACATGACCTCCCTGGTGCATTCAGAGCATCTTCAAGAGTGACAACAGACACACACCCTGCACAAACTGGCCATATTTGTCTTTCTTTTCTTTTTTTATAAACTGTCACTCTCCCTCATTTGCTTTATCTTGAATTCCAGGGGTGATTAATTACCAATTCATGTCCAATCAGAAATTCATTAATTCATTTTTTAAAATATTTTTTTTTTGCAGTCTCCCTGAGGTCCTCTTGTTCAGGCAGGATAAAGGAAAGCCAGAGCATTAGCACTTGGTGGACAAAGGAGATAATGAAATCCTCCATAATTACCCATAGGCCATTAGCAGGGCAGGGAATAATAAACCAGAAAGCAAACTCCAGCCTAAAGCTGCCCACTGCCTGCCTTTTTCATTTTTGTGTCGGAATGGGGTGTGACACTGCCTTCCCTTTCCAACAGTGGGACCCCCCTAAAATCTGTCATTTGGAGGGACACATCACATCTGGAATAGAGAGGCACTGAACTCCCCCTGGTTTCAATACGCACTTCTGAAGTAGCAAAGCCATGCAGCAAAGCAAATTATTGTGTGCAGAGGGGAAAGAAATCCTCTGACAGATTATTCATGTTGTTTCAATGTTGTTCAGCACTTTTTTTATTCCCTTGGAGGGCTGCTTCTCCTCGGCGCCATTTTCGTTCTTCTTCGCCCTCGCTGACCTCAGCTTCGTTTGCTGTCACGCCGACCTTTAATCTGATTGGTTGTGGTGATGGGTGACCCAAGTGGTTTTGTTCACCGGTGTCCATGAGATCATCATGGGCTTGGGTCACCGTGACCATTAGGATGATGGCAAGCGAGGCCGTGGGGCTGTGGGGGAAAAGGAGGGAGGGGAGAATGGCACCGAGGAGAGCAGCACTGCCAGGCAACACGCATCTGTCTTACAAATGATGTCAAAAATCACCCCAAACATGAGGCACTTTTCAAGGAAAACAAAACATGCCGTTTTCTGCCAAGGCTCAGGAGTAGGCAGCTGTCAGAGATGAGCCAGGCATCAAGGGCTGAGCCCAGAAATCAGAGCAGAGGGGCCCAAGCCAGGAGAAAGAGATAGGAATGGAACTGCCTAAAAATCTCGGTTAAGCTTATCTGCATGGATTCCCCCCCCCCAAATTCCCATCTAACTCCTGAATCTAAATGGGAAGCAAGTACCCACCACTGGGAAGCAAGCATTCCACTAAAAATACAAATCATTCTCATATGCAGTATGCATTATGATTCAGATAATATACACGTGTACGCTACAGGTTTCCTAAAGTAACCTGCCACATAAACAAATACATGCAACAGTGCATATGAGTGTGTAAAAATATGTTTATCTTAAATATATTTTAAAAGCCATACTGCAAAAATATAGTACAGTATGGGGCTTGACTCCTCTATATGTATAATACTTCTTTCTTTTGACATGTCAGGCTTCTTTTTATTTTGTCAGCAACTGGGCTACTGAGTTCTGCACCAGCTGAGGTTTCAGCCCCATGTACAATGCACTGCAGTAATCCAACCTACAGACTACCAGGGAATAGACAACAGAAGTTAGGCTATCTCTGGCCAGACAGGGGCATAGCTGGGCCACCAGCTGAAGCCAATGGAAGGCACTTCATGCTGCTGAGGCCACTTGAGCCTCCATTTTAATTGTTTTCATTGCTTTTGTATTTTTCTCAAGCTGGAGAAGTCGTGAAGTCCCCTACCATCAACACTTCTGTCCCAAATATTTTTTGGCATGACATCTAGAAACCCTGGGCTTGACCATCCGCACCCAGCACGTCAAAAGGATAGAGAGCTGCACCCCTGGCTAGGAAGACCTCTGGCAGTCCCAACTTGGGAGTGGAATTACATACTGTGTGTTTCACTTCAAAGCCCGGGCATGCCTCCCCATCTGCCAATTGGGGCCTGATGAGTGCAATTTTAATGAAGAATGCAGGTGGGGGGAGAAAAGCACCATCCCAGGTGACAAAAAGGCTCAGTGCTCCCTTTGCATCTGCCACTTCACTGGCGGACGCCATCCCTTCTTGTTCCCAATCTGCAGAGGAGATGCAGCAGCTGGGCTTTGAGGACACAAGGCTGAGGTGTGACACGCAGTTCCACCCTCCCATGCTGTCCCAGCGTTGGGGGAAAAAACCCCAGTCATCTTTCCAACACAGGCTGTCTGAAGCAAAGTTGACTTCTCCTTTGCACCTTAGAATTGACTGTTTTCTTTCCACTCCAAGCAAGATGCTGCTACATTGTTTTGTTAGGCATTAATTACTATAATGACCAAATCAGTTACATTCACCCAGGCAGGCTTAGCCACCAGCACCTTGCTCCTACAGTGCAAGTAAGGATGTCAAGTAACATGCTGATATATATATATATATATATGTTTGATTTGCCTACACAAGCAAGCCCATCTCTGGGGGGGGGGGAAGATCAATGGAGTTGCAAAAAGAAAACGAAGACATCTTCCTTAAATTTGCACCGCAGCCTTTGCACAAAAGGAGGATCGGTTCTTCCTAGACTGGGCAACAACAGCTGCTACTGCTCTCCTTTTCATGCCGTTCCCTTGCCTCAGGTTACACTTTCACCCACTTTCGTTCACAGGCTTTGCTGGAAAGTGCTCAGTCACCTATCCCAGAGAGGGTAACGCCTAATGACACTGGAATAGCGGGACAGCTCAGTTTGTTTATTTATATATTTAAAGGCATTTCTCAGCCGCTTGACCTTTAAAATCTCTAAGTTAGTGTAACCATAAATGCAACCATAAAAACAGTATCATAAGAAGAGAGATTTTAAAAACATCAGAGATCTAGTAATAAGAGGGTCCAATTCTATGGGTCAGGGAAAGCCTGGGCAATAAGACAAGTCTTTACAAGATGTCTGAAGCAACTTCTGGATGGTGTTTCGCATAAGGCAAGAGGGAAGGGCATTCCAGAGTGCAGGGGGCAATGGCAGAAAGTGCCTGTTTTGGGGTCACCGCCCTGTGATATTCTGTAATGCTAAGCTGGCCAAAGTTCTCAGCATGCCTCGAATACTTTCAAACTGCCCCACTCTGCAGTTCCAGTTGCTCACTTCGATTGCTCATGTGCCCTAGCATCACTCCTGGATGCCATCACATCCACAGTATTTTTCTTTACACTCTTCCTACTTGAACATTAAAATTCAGGCCAACGTGGCTACCTGGTGGCATGTGGGCAGTTAGCAACATAGACTGTGACATGGTACCCAACTGTTGTTGTTGTGTCCTTTTGGCTGCTGAATTCCCACAAAATGAAATCAGCAGTGAAGAGACCAGACACGGAGCTGAGTTTGTGATGTTCGTGAAAATCCTGGGGGATTCCATTCTGAGCCAAGCCTTTACCCAGATCAGTTAGAACTAGTTTGCTCTTCGCCTGAAGGAATCTGTGCCCTGGTTCTATCTTTTCTTATGCTATTACTGAGGATGGTACCAATGCTGGTATTCTTGGCCGCTACACCAAATTACTACAAAAACTGGGAAACGAAGAGTTCATGGCATCTGTATTTTTTCTCTGTTGGCAATGATTGAACTATGCACTTCTGAGGAATTGATGAGGGGGTTGTGGGAGGGGAGAGAAGAATGTGGAGATGACTTGTCTGCGTTTTGCTCTGCTTGCAGGCTTCTTGGGCTCATCTGGTTGGCCACATCAGGAGACAACATACAGTCCTGGATTAGAGGGACCATTGGTCTGATCCAACTGTATTCATATGATACATAGCATTCATGCTATGTTGATTGGACAATATGGTGAAAACATTGACCATGCAAATGGAGAGCCAGATGATGCCCTCTGAGAATCTCCCAGTTGCTGAAGTCAAATTCGGTAGCGGGGGTGGGTGGGAGCCTATGATGTGGAGGTACTCAGAAGGATGGAGAGCACGTTATCAAGAAAAAAAGCCAGGCATCGTCACAGAAAAGATGGCTGCCACACTCCTTCCACCCGTAGTCTCCCCCAAAAGTAGGACTATAGTGGAGGGAATCTCAGAAGCCCCACAGAGGAGGCAGATATGCCAAGAGAAGCTGTTGGAGAAAGAGAGGGTCTTATTTAAACCAGACAGTGGTGGAAGAAAGAGGGGTGATCTGCAGAGAGAGAGAGCCATTGGCTGATTCCAAGGTCAGTCTTGAATGACAAAGGCAAGCCCAGTGGTGATCGCATGTAGCACCACTGGAGATCCCAATTTGTCCATTTAGTGGCACAAAAACTTAGGAAGCGCTTCATCTCTGCACATGCAGTTGTTTAGAGTGACGTGCCTTGGCCCAAGTCTCACTGTGATCACACCCCATCCTTAATCTTCTGATTCATTGCAGGCATGTTTGAATCCTGCACGCGATTCAGCCGCATGCTGTGGAGTCCGCTGCCAGTGCAACCCACCATCTGAAGCTTCCACGTTATGTTTCGTGGGTGGGTGGGCTGACTGCACCTTGTTTATGACTTTTGAGTAAGCAATTTGGCCTGGTCTTCCTTTCACAGCAAAGTCACTGCTGCTCCTCCGGACGGCCAGCAGGTGGTGGCAGCATGTCACTGAAGCAGTCAGGGGAGGAAATGAGAGTCAGTGACCACAGAGTGAAGAGGGGGTCCGCGACCCCCCTAAGGTCCAGCCATCCAGGGAAAATACTCAAGGGGGGAGAGCAACATCCCTTTCCCTCCCCCTATTCATTTCATGGAAGACAAATAGAGAAAGAGCTGCTGACAATCACAGCTTTTCCTTCCAAAGCTCTTTGCTGCAGTTAAGAGTAAATTGAATTAAACGGTGAGAATGGAATTTAATTTCCATGCTGTTTGATTCGATCATGCTCCCCTTCCACAGGCCTCCTCCGCTGGTTCATCATCTATCTTGGGGCCCCTCCCAGAACACGTATAGGTTGCAGGGAACAAAAAGCTGATACAGCTGTTGGGAAAGGGAGTAATTTATTAGCACTGGCAACGGCGGGCTCGGCTCCCTGCTGCCGACACGGCGCTTTCAAAGCTCCAAAGTGGGTCAGTGCTTTTAATCCTTCTCCGCGAAGGCGAAGGAGAGGTGGAGCAGCAGCAGCAGAGGCGGGAACAGGGCAGCAGCAAACAGCTCCAGGTACAGGGCAGGGCAGGATTTGCTCCTCAACCCCAGTGGTGCCCGAGAGAGCCCAGCGTTCAGCGCAAGAGCAGCTACTTCAGACCACATTTCCCTTACAGTCAGTTGTGCTGGACAGCTCCTGGAAGCCTATCTTAGAATATAGCACACTGTTCTTTCTCTTTATCTCCCTTGCAGAGGATAAGGTCTTTTGATGGCTGCTAGTCACGATGGCCATGTTCTACCTCCAATGCTGGGGACAGTATGCCTCTGGGTGCCAGTTTCAGGGAATCACGAGCGGGGAGAACGCTCCTGTGTTCGAATCCTGCTCTCTCGGGCCTCCTATGGGCATCGGCTTGGCCACTGTGAGAACAGGATGCCAGACTAGGTGGGCCTTGGGCCTGACTCAGCAGGGCTCTTCTTGCGGCCTCACACACATTTGTATTCTGTTCTTTTTGTATAGTACTGTGGTACCTTGGTTCTCAAACGCCTTGGTACTCAAACAACTTGGAACCCAAACACTGCAAACCCGGAAGTATGTGTTCCAGTTTGTGAACTTTTTTCGGAAGCCAAACGTGCTCTATTTTGAGTGTTGCGCTTCCAATTTGAGTGCCACACTTCCGTTTTGAGGTCTGTCTGTTTTTGCTATTTACTTTGCGTTTTTGTTTCTTCGGCTCTTTTTTTGTTTTTGTTTTTGTGACTGTGTGGAACCCAGTTCAGCTACTGATTGATTGATTGATTGTGTGACTGCACTGCAGAATATTGTTTATTGCTTCCTTTTATGGTCTCGTTAGATAGTAAAATTCATGTTAAATTGCTGTTTTAGGGGTTGTTTTTAAAAGCCTGGAACGGATTAATCCAGTTTGCATTACTTTCTATGGGAAGGCATGCTTTGGTTTTGGAACGGACTTCAGGAACAGATTAAGTTTGAGAACCAGGCCAAAGGTCCATCTAATGCAGCATCCTGTTCTCACGGTCGTCAACCTGATGCCTAAGGCAAGACAAAAGGCAGGACCTGAGCACAACAGCATCCTGGGAAGCCCATAAGCAGGGACCCGAGATGCCTCCTTATAGGCCACACACTAAAATACAGGAGGCATCGAGATACTAAAGCTCTGCTGATACATCTCCCCACTGCCACCCTCATGGTTTACTCAGGCAAAAATAAATCACCCAGGAAGAAGAGGGGACTTCTGGGGGTTTATCACTCATGTTAAGGCTTCATAGCGTTAAAAGCTGGCCAAGGAATGTGCCTATGCGTTCACATAAAAATAATCCTTGTGCTGCATTCCTAAAAGCTCTGGGGAGGACCTCAAAGTAAGAGCAGTGCTGGAGGCTGCCTGTGGAGATTCTCGGAGCCACATTACAGATACAGGAAGCCCCGTCTCAGGCGCTTACCAGCTTTACCAGGCTGCCCACGTTTTGAGGTCCTCCCAAGGGCTTTTGGGAAGTGTGGGCAGCCCAGGAGGCTATAGGATGGATGGGTTGGTTTTAGCAAAACACACAAACACCTCGGCACCCTATCGCATCAAGAAGACTTAAGGCAGAGGTGGGAAACCCCTGGCCCACGGGCCTAATGTAGTCCACCAGGCCTGGCCATTTGGCCTGCGCCAACTATCAGCTGGGCTTTCATAGCCTCACCTTCCTGTCAAACGTGGCCTGTGGGAGGTGGTGGAGATAAGGATCTATCCCATTGGTCGGATCCAGTTCCCCACCATAGACTTGAATAAGTGACAAGCCTCTGCTGCGTGAAAGCTTCCCTGAAGTTCCTCCCTGCAACCGCGAAGGGGCAGAAAATTTGACTTTTTTCGGCGCAGAGTAAAGCATTTGGCAAAAGGAGAGAGCTGGGTTGTGCCTACAAATCTGGTGCAAAGCATGGCTTTCTGAGATGTCCGGCTGCTCAGTCCCCTTATCTCGTTTCAGGGATCCCGGTATCTCCCCTGCCCTCCATCTGTCCCCAGCAATTCCACTGCCCCAAACAGCTGACACCCTTGCCACCTCTTTCCCTCCCCCTGCTGAACATCACTGGCAGGCAAAATAAAATGGAATGGCGAGATGTTCCAAATAATGCATCCAAAGCAACTGACAGCAACATGCAGGATTTATCCCAAGCTGCTGGAGCAGAGCTTTCTTCAAGCAGAAACCGGCCCACAGAAGAAACCAAGACACTGGCAAACCTGAAGCATAAAGAAACAGACTGACATATCCTGGGACACCCTAACTGGTATTAGAACAAAGAGCCTCTGCCATCAAAGGCCCAAGCCTAATGCACTTAACCACCGCTCTCGTGCATCCTCTCACCAGAGGAGGGAAATAAACTCTGCAGTCAACAGTCTGCCGGTTGTCATCCAAACCGTCCAATTTGCTAAGGAAAAGAGGGCATTTTTCTGCATTGGAATCTGTGTCAGCTTTATGACTCCAGATGCGTGGGCAATCCAAGGATGACAGCTGGGCGAGACGCAGGCCACAGCAATGTGTGCTCAGCCCCCCAGAGAGGAAGTGCTGAGAACCCCGTGCTAAAGCATATGTGGCAGCCGTCGGAACAACCTGCTGCCCAGGAAGGGGCCAAAAGACAAAGCTGCTGATGTTGCCACTGTTAGATGAAAGCAGCGCCCACAGTATGAGACGCCGCAGGCTTTACCTTGGAGAAAGAAGGGGAAGCGAGCTGGAAGGGAGTGTCTGGGAAGTAGAATTTATCCAACAAAGGCGAGAGGGCAAGGAGAAGAAGAACAGAGAGAAACAGAGAGACATAAACAACCCAAGGCCTTCTTCATACTGCAAGGATTTTAGTCAAGGGAAGCAGCTTCGCTTGTAGCCTACAGATCAAGCAGGGTGCTACACCCCAATCCGAAGGCAGGCGAATTTTGACTTGTGTGTGTCTCCCCCTCGCTTGCCTAGCAAATAGCTTCATGGAGTGCACAAAATCAGCTTCAGAAATGTTCGCTGCATTTGCAGACATTTCAGCGTTTGCCAATTTTCACACAGTCCTAAAAGGATTCTGCCAGGAGGCACAGCTTGTCGAGCACAACAGGACACAGCAAAACAGCCATGTGGTGGAGACAGAGCTTCTGCAGTCCCCACTTCCAGAAACCCAATCCGGGGGGGGGGGGCATCTAAAATCTGTAACTAACAGTGCAACCCTTTGCCTTCATTTCTGCAACATCTACTGGTCACAGAATTTGGCCCTCCTTATTAAGCTGATGGCAGCTTCAATGTTCGAAACGCCCATTGTTCTAGGTGCATTTTGCGACGGGGAATTTCATTAGCGCGAACAGTTTCTGAGCTCTGGGCGCAGTACTGCATCTAAGATATCAGATTAAAACTGCAGAGTGGAAGGAAAGGAGGACCTTTTCCTGCCTCCCCACTTCTAGCTACTCTCCGAAGACTAGGGAAGAGACCCTCTTAAGAATATGAGTGGGGTGGGCAGGGGAAGGAGTAGACCATGTGAAAAATGAACGTAATATTTTAGCTGCAGTTCATTCATTTTCAGCTTTGTATTCTTGTTATTATAAAGCATGCCTAGACATTCCGTTGTTGTGCCCATAACCTAGGTTTGCGGTGCCATTTAGCTCCTAGCTTTCCTTTCTCAGTTTCTAACACTGGGCAGTTTCACAAGGGTTGTCTGGGGATGCGAGGAATTAAAGGCAGTTACTCCAAGCAGGCTGCTTTGGTAAGCAGGCCAAATAGCACTGAAGAGAGCCACTCTGGGGTGGGGATTTTCAACTCATACATGGGTCTGCAGGCTAGCACATTGGCTAAGAAATAAATCACATTGTCTTGAGTGCTCATTCTTCTTATAGTCTTCAATCTAGGGGGCTGGAGCTCTTGTGGGCAGGCCAGCGACAACATCCCCTGCCATTGTAACCCCACCATTTCTGTCAACCAAACACAGCACTTCCTTGGGTTGTCGGCACTGATATGCCCTGCCCTGCCATCTTGATCCCTATGGTCAGCCAGCCTGTATCCAGCCTATCCCCCCCCCCCCGAATCTTCTTTTTACAAACATTAATTTTTTTACAGGTAACAAAAGAATCCAACACAGACATACAAACACAGGTTGTAGGCTAGACAGCCATAATAGCTACGTTTGCCACACATTTGAAGAGATAATACTAGGGCACTGACTGATCTTGTACAAAGAAATGGACATCGCTGTACGGATTCCAAATACCACCCCTCAACATACTGTGTTCACCTTGATTGCATCAAGCCAAATAACCTCTCCAAAAAGACATTTGAAAACCAGAAAGCCTGGGCCCCTCTGGGTTTGAACTGATGTATGGAATAAAAGGTCTACATCAAACGTGTCTTGTGTGACTTCCACCAAGGCTAAGTACAAGTCCCTATCATGCCACCTACATATTGTACTTTTCTTGGTGCCCTTCCAATGATGTGAAATTTCCATGAGTGGCAATGTGGATGAGTTCTCTGCACCATAGTGTTATTCTGCCCCCCAGATCCCGGGTCTTCTAATATATTTATTCTACTTCAGGTGCAGGAAACCTCAGGCCCTCCGTATGTTGCTGTACAACAACTCCCATAATCTCTGGCCATTGGTCATGCTCGCTGGGGTTGATTGAGAGCTGCGGTCCAGCAACATATGTAGGGCCGCTGACCCTGCATTGCCTCTCTCTAACCATCCATCCGTTTGCCCATCAGACCTGACCTAGTGAAGAATCTTGTGGCTCTTTGTTGCTCTAAGGACCTGCTCCTTCGGGGACCTCACCTTAACTGACCTTGACTTTGTGAAGGTCGCCTTCACCCCGGTCACCGACATCCTGCATCCTGAAAGTGAAAACACCTGGGCCAGAAGACCCAGAAGAAGCACAAAAGAGGGAGGAGCCAGCTGTCCACTGGTGGGCCTTACCCTGTTTGGAGTGTATGTGGAATAATAGCACTGCAGCAGCTCCTTGGTGTCTTCTCCTGCTGGGTCACCACAGATAACCACCTGCCCAGAGAATAAAGCAGAATTAAGGATTTGCTCCAAATACTTCTCTAAAGAGCAAAAAGGGGAAAAAACCAGGTGGGAAAACACCTCTGCAGAAAACGATGAACAAAATACTATTATACTCTGCTCACAAGCAATGGTGAAACATGTTGCCATGGGTCCCCCTGGGTCCATCGCAGGGGACTCTCGCAGTGTGCATGCGCAAGGGGCCTGTTGTATTTCTGGGCCGGATGCCTTGAACCTTTCAACTGATAAAAGACTCAGGAGGGATCCAACCAACTCCCAGCAGGAGAAAAGCCAAAACAAAGGCCAAGGGACCCTCCCTCTCCATCCCTTCCCCTCGTACACGCTTTATTTCAAAGTTACGTTTATATTATTGGATCAGATTGTTCTAAGGTATGTGACCTTTGTTGTACATTTGGTAGTTCCTTCAGCTTGTAAACTGCCTTGTGTGCAGTGATATAGAAAGACGGCATACAAACTGGGCTGGCTGAATCCAGCCCAGAATATATATACTGAAGTTCTTCTGCTCTTGAAGGGCAAAAGCCCAGATAGCTCAGTTGGTTACAGCGTGGTACTGATAATGCTAAGGTTGCAGGTTCAATCTCTGTATGGATAGCTGCATATCCCTGCATTGCAGGGGGCTGGACTAGTTGGGTCCCTTCCAACTCTCTGATCCTATAAACTAAAAAAATATGAGAACATCCCTGCTGGCTCAGGCCAAAGGAGGGAGAAATGGGGTGGGGGTGGGGTTGAATGGTGGGAACCGGGGGGGGGGGGAGTAGGGGGAATGGTCTCCCCTTTCCACCCTGACTTCAGCCACTTTGGAAGGGGGAGCAGGGATGCTGGCTATCTCCTCTGGCTATCTTCCTGTAGAGTGGAGGCTGGAGAGTGCCAGAGGTTCCCACCCCCCCTTCTCTTAATATTAAGGAGGAGCCCAAAAGGTTACCTGCTTCAGGGTCCGGTGGAAGGCCGCAGCAGATCGGGCCATCTCTGGGAGGACCACGGGGATTTTCAGCAGCCTCTCCGAGAAGGCAGCCAGGATCTGCCCCGCTTTCTTCACCCATTCCTTGTGGCTGGTGTAGCTGGCTGCCCGCAGGAGGTTAGCGACAGCAATAGAGTTGGGGCAGGGCTCTGCACCGTCTTGATCTGAAAGTGTGGGGCGGGAGAAACAGTAGTCAAATCAAGTCGCCCAGAGCGCATGTGCTTTCTGCTTGCAAATTCACAGATCATAAGGAGCAGGGGTCACCAGCCTGTCTGTGGCCAAGGGCGTTTGAACTTGAGGCTCTGAAACCCCAGAGCTGATTTGCAACCCTGCTAAGTGGCATTCCAGAAGCCCTGGGACAACATGAAATCTGTGACCCTCTGCACAGGTAAAAGGTAAAGGTAAAGGGACCCCTGACTCTGGGGTTGCGGCGCTCATCTCGCTTTATTGGCCGAGGGAGCCGGCGTACAGCTTCCAGGTCATGTGGCCAGCATGACTAAGCCGCTTCTGGCAAACCAGAGCAACGCACAGAAACGCCGTTTACCTTCCTGCTAGAGTGGTACCTATTTATCTTCTTGCACTTTGACATGCTTTTGAACTGCTAGGTGGGCAGGAGCTGGGACAGATCAATGGGAGCTCACCCCGTCGCAGGGATTTGAACCGCCAACCTTCTGATCGGCAAGCCCTAAGCTCTGTGTTGTAATCCACAGCGCCACCCGCGTCCCTACTTAGAAGTAAATACCTCTGAATTCAGTGTGACTTATTGACAAGCAAACAGGCACAGGACAGGGCTATTACATCCTAGCCTAACTTTAAAGCTGTTGCTTTCCGACCTTAGCGGGCAAGTGGTCCTGTCTCCCATGTCCCTCTTAGCTGTTGGGCAATCGCTCCCAGACTGCCTACCCAATCTGTGACATCAGAGAAGCTAAGCCAACAGCCAGCCTCTGAACCTCACCCACTGTGTACATATATGCTGCAAATCAGGTCGCCCCACTCAGCGCTGAACACTGACAGCCTGTAGGTTGTGAGCATGCCAAGGTAACATAGAGAGGCCGCAGTGTGATAAATGCACCAGGCAAGCAGGCTGAACCACCAGGCCTGTGGTTCCTCCTCTGAGTGTGTGTCTACCGCAGGCAGAGAGATGCTCGGCTGATGCACATCTCTGCACCAACCCACGTACCAGGCTTGAAACTCCAGTGCTTGTATCTTTGAAAGCTGGAAAGTGGGGCAAGAGGTGGGGTTGTGGATTGAGGAGACATTTCCCTTAGGCAAGGCTTCACATTAGCCTCAGGAGATGGATGTGGGCTTATACCAAGCACAGAAACTTGTTTTATGGTTTGTTTGTTTGTTTGTTTGTTTGTGTTTTAAGCACAGGCACTGGAAACACCAGGAAAGGACCTGTCAGCATTTCCATATGACCCTACTCAACCGTTTTAAAGTTAGATGAAATGGTCTTTTCCACTGTATTGCTGTTGAACCTATTTCCATAAGGGAGAGCGTCAGCTGTTTTATGGTATGTTTGTAAATTGTCAGAAATAGAATCATAAATTTAAAAAGTAAAAAAAAAAAAAAACCATGTACCATCCTTCATGCGCAGGAGCAAGGAAGGGTCGCCAGCCTCCGTGGAGAAGTAGGCAAAACCCTTTGGATCCCAGAAGAGCTCGTCTTGCTTGTGCTGCAGCTGCACAGCCCACTCCAACCAGCTCGGGTTCAGCGAGGCCTCGTAAAGGTCAAAGAGCGCTTGGATGACAAAGACGTAGTCCTCCAGGAAGCCATGGATGGAGCTGCAGAGGGCCACAAGAATGCAATGGAGCCGTGTCATCTTAAAATAAGTTTGCTGTTTAACTAACATAATGGGCACGGCAGGTGGAGGGCATCGACTCTCATGCTATCCCAATGTATAGTCATACCTCGGGTTACGGCCGCTTCGGGTTGCGCGATTTTGGGTTGCGCACCGCGCCGAACCCGGAAGTACCGGAACAGGTTACTTCTAGGTTTGGCGCTTCGTGCATGCGCAGTAGCACCGAATCGTGACCCGCATGTGCGCAGAAGGTTGCAAACGCTGCGGGTTGCGAATGTGCCTCCCACACGGAGCACATTCGCAACCCAAGCGTCCACTGTATTATCTTAGCTAAGAGCTGCTAAGAGCTGCCATCCTCACCCCCCAGCCAGCATGGCTAATAATACTTTAAAAATACATGGTTGGTTGGTTTGTAATGCCTGCAATGTTTGGGAAAGACAGCATAGCCAGTTAAAGAACACTGGAGGGGAATCTATTGGACTGCCCTGGCCAGTAGTGAGGGGTTATGGGAGTCGTAGTCCAACAACCTACAGAGGGTCACGAGTTCCCCATCCTTTGCGTAGAGGCTTCTGCCTTCCAGGCAGAAGCAGTGGGATAGCAAAGCCCTTTCAGAGGCAGAGTCCTCCATAAAGCTGGTGCGTCAGCTGAGATTCCTGCCCTGCAGCGGGCTAGACTAGACGACCCTTGGGGTCCCTTCCAACTCTAAAGCTCTACGATTCTATGTTTCCTTTACTCAGGACATGTGAGCACCCAATATGTTACACAGAAACCTAGGAAGGAAGCCTTCTACCGAGTTAGACCAGGTTGGGTCCACCTACGTCAGTATTGCCTGCACGGGCTGGCAAACACCTTTCTGGGCTCTCAGGCTGGGAGTCTTTCCCAGCCCCTCCTGGGGATACGAGGTCTTGAACCTGGGAACCTTGCTGCTTTCAATGCAGCTTCTCTAGCACTGAGCTGCAGCCTGAGGGGCAAAGAGGAAGAACCGTACTTCAACCCCCGCCACCTCAATTTGCCAACCAGTTAAGCAAAGATCAGCTCGACATGCAGCGGAAAGGCAGTTGCCCGAGAGCCCGGCTATTAGCATTAAGTAGCCATGCAAATCACACACTCTCGCACATACTTTCCCCGACTGTCTTAATCTCTATTGACACGAGCTTCGTTTGTGTTTGCTCAAGAGGAGAGCGGGCTCCTGGAATAAGTCAGGGATGAGGGTTTTGCTTGGAAGCGGGAGGCGGGGGACCTTCCGAAGCTTCTGTTGCCACAGGCTTGACATCCGTTTGCCACCTGGCAGAAGGCACCGGCGCCAGGAATGCCAAGGGGGGTTGCAGGAACCGCCCCCTCCAGTGACTTGGCTTCGTTTCTCAGGGACGGCAGGGAAGGGGGTTCCCTTGGTGGCAGCTCAAGCTGTGACACATATGCCTGCGTTCTGGGCCCGCTAGTGTACATGTACCTGTCCCAAATCTTTCCTTTTTTTCATAATTTTTAAATTAGTTTTCAAACCATTTAACAAATTCAATTCAATTTAAACACGATATTCCCTTAATACTGCCCAGCCTTACTTCCATGCTGTTTCCGGTGCACTTCTGGCGCAGCGCGGCACCGGAAATAGCGTGTGTGCACGGGCCTCCACAGACCCGGAAGTGCACCGGAAATGACGCTTTGCGCATGCGCAGAAGCTATTTCCAGTGCTGCGCCGTGCCAGAAGTGCGCCGGAAATTACGCTTGCACATGCGCACAAGCTATTTCTGGTGCCACGCCAACCTGGAGATGGGCAGCCGCGCTGCGCTGGTAAGAGTGGGCAGTGGGGGTTATCAGGGGCTGGATAACTGGCTAGCGCGGGCCGTATCTGGCCCACGGGCCTTAGTTTGGGGACCCCTGGTTTAGCACATTGCCTAAACCCAAGCTCATGGTTTGCCTCTTCTAGACAAACTAGGAACTGTAAAACAAAAACAAACTTTGGATACAGCTCATAGTTTGGATGGAGCGAGGTAAACCACAAGCCCAGGTTCAGACGACAGCCCAAGGCCAAACCATGGCTTAGCTCAAACCATGGCTTAGCCATTTGAATAAAGCCATGGATTGCCTTAGTGTTATGTGCAAACAAGGTCACTGCATAAACATTGAGTTCTTTTATTTAGCATTAGCACTAAATGCCTATTTGTTAGTAAACATATGTAGACACTTTTTAACAGGCCACCCAGCGACTCGGAAAGGAGCCAAAGCACAGGCGGCTGTGAAGACAGAAGCTCTGCTTATTGCTATGAAGATCACGTCCTCCCCTGCTCATTCCGGTTGCAATCCGGAGCCATTAATTAATAGCGGTGGGAGTTTTGCCACTTTGCTCAACGGAACGAAGAGATTGCACCTGCAGCTTTAAGGTCAGAGCCAAAGGTCTGGATTCATGTGATAAAGGTCCTTCCAGAGTGAAAACTCCCAATTTCATGTTCAGCATTGCGAGAACTAACTAAATTTCTGCACGCAATATTTGCATTGCCAGCATACCTGATTTTGAACATTACTTATTTATTAAGGAGGTGGCATAATTTGGGGGGGGGGGGTTATTTTTATTTATTTTGCAGAAGCCTTTATTTTTTAAGAAATTACAGCCTGCTTTTCACCATGTAGGTCTCAAGCAGCTTACAACAATAAAATATACACAATTTAAAACATGAATGAAACCTCAAAAAAACTAAACTTCAAGAATTTAAAATCTAAAAATAAAAAAAGACCTGTAAAACATCTGAGAAGCCTTCCGGGTGCAAAGGGCTCCTGAAATAAAATGGTTTTGAGCAGGCGCCTGAAACTCAGTAGGGGCAGTGCCTGTCTAACTTCTTGTGGGAGGGAGTTCCACAGAACTGGGCCCATAACATGAAGGCACAACTCTGTATCTCCGGCCCATAGGCAACCAGGAACAGTGCTCCCCCTGATAATCTTGGTGACTGACTTGGGCTGTACAGGGTATGGCAGGCCTTAAGTAATCCTGAGCCTAAATTATTCAGTTTTCCCACACTAGTACAAGAACATTAAACCCAGTGCTTGGGCCAAGGTGGAGGAAAAAGCTGAGGAAATAGGCAAGGGCAGCAGCGAAGGGCCAGGGGAAATAAAGCAAAGAGCTGTGGGGAACACTGAAGTCTCTCTCCATTTTGACACGGAAACTCTGCCGGTTGCAGAACATGACATCATAATTTCACAGCTTTTCTCCCCTCAGGAGAAACAGAGGCTCAGCAATGGGGTTGTGGAGAGCCAGCAGTGGAACCAATCCCAGTGCCCTGCTTGTGGTGATGCTGGTTTCGGCATGGGGGTTGAGCTACGTGGGCTCCTCCTGCCCCCTCTTTAAAGGGTTGCCTGTCATCGCTTGACGCATACCTCTTCTCCACCGTGTTTCCTTGGCCCCGGTAGCAGCTTCTGAGCAGCTTCCCGGTGGCGGCGCTGAACATGTGGTGCTGCAGGAAGGAAGCCGCACGGACGGCCCTGTCAGTGTATTCCTGCTTGCCCAAGATGGCCCCGCTCTGAGCAAAGCCGGAAATCATCAGCCCTGGGAGAAGGAGGGAGGCAGAGTCAGTGTGTCGCAGCGGCACCAACGTGGCCTCAGGCTCGACTGACACCCCTCAATGTGTTTGGCGAGGAGAATGTGTTTCCCTGATATTCAGCAGATGCAGAAGGCTGCTGAGGTGTGACATGCTGCTAACAGGCCCAAGTCACTTTCTCACCAAAATGGCGGCTCCCAAGATTCACTGAAGGCAGGGCAATCCTTCTCCAGGGCCTGACTTACCACCGAGTGCACAGTCATGGTACCCCGGGGTGAAAAAATGCACCATCCTTCCACCCCATCCAAGATACTGTAGTAGTAGTAGTAATAATAATAATAATAATAATAATAATAATAATAATAATAATAATAATATTGGATTTGGAAGGAGAGGCCAAACATTTCCCTCATACTGCCTGCGTGGAAGATGTCAGCTGGCAAAATGTATGCCCTCAGCCGCAGATAATCAGCCAGCCAGTCTCCACAGCTCTGAAAGCAATTCCCCCCCCAATGTGTTTTTTTAAATAAAAAATAAATAAATAAGCACACTCTTCCGAGCCAAAAAGCACAAGACAATTTCTGAAATGAGAATTCCGTGAATTCTGGAACCACTTTCTGAGCACACACACATTATCTCCCAAGAGACTGGCATTTCTCTCTACTTCTTTTCACCGCTATATGTCTGTCTGTTTTTTATTTCATAGTGGACGGGGGCGCCCCCTTTTATAGAATGTGAAAAGACAAGAGTAATGCCGCAGCTGCACGGGTTAAAGGAAGATTATTTCAAAGCGCCTGTGAGGGGAAACAGGAGAAAGGTTCTGCCTCCCCCTGCTGGAAAATGGGGAGAAGGGTTTCAGAAAAATAGTGGTCCTTTCCTCAGTCTAGACCAGGCATAGGCAAACTTGGCCCTCCAGATGTTTTGGGACTACAACTCCCATCATCCCTAGCTAACAGGACCAGTGGTCAGGGATGACGGGAGTTGTAGTCCCAAAACATCTGGAGGGCCGAGTTTGCCTATGCCTGGTCTAGAGCTACCTTCTTGGGTGGAGAGTATACATCAAGGGCAGAAGAATAAGGAAGAAACAGAAGACAGTTTTGGTCCTATCAGCAACCGTCCCTCCAGCATCAGGGCATATGTGCTCAGCAGCTTGCATCATGGAAGAACTTATTTCAGCTAAAATACTGCCTGTGTGTTCCCACCCATTCACCCAACCTCTGTGCAGCCAATTGCATGTGAATGGGTGCACATGGATGCATGGCAGCAAGCTCAGCGCAAGAGCAACCTCACCGTTCCAGGACGCCAGCATCTTGGTGTCCAGGTGGGGACGTGGTCGCAGGCCACGAGCCTTGTAGAGCTTCTCCTTGCCTTTAGCAAGCAGTGTCTTCAGCTGCTCCAGCTGCAGTCCAAAGCGGGCTGCTGTGAGCTCCAGGGAATACTGCACAATCAGGACGTTTTTCCCTTTCAGCTCATTGTGAGGGTCCTGAAAGGGGGGGAAAAAAAAACCAACACTGAAGAACAGGAAGGGACGGCATACTCTCCAAGTGAGACTTTGGTTAGCATCCCTGGCAGCCCCTGCCATTGGGATTACTCTAACTCCCTGGCGAGTTGAGGCCAGTAACTGGGGCAATGTAGAATGAGTTGCACCTCTAATGCCCAACCGATTGAATTGTCCCTTTTTCCACCCTTGGTAACTTGGCAGGAAGGGGGGGGGGGAAGGAAGAAACTAGACACAAAAGGAAAGCAAAAAGAAGGGGCACATACAGGAGAAATTAAAAGAGAATCCCATGTTGAAAGTTTAGGTTAAAAAGATGGATAAATTTAACGATATTTGGAATTCGTTTTTATAAATACCGTAACAGATTAAGGTCTGGTTAACTACAATAACAATTTCCCCTTTTTTTTGTAGTGTACACGGTATCTTTTTTTGTCGTTTTACACGGGTACTATTTCTTTTTTCTTCTTTTTGTGTCTTATCTTACTCGGTATAAAAGAAAAGAAAATAGTTGAAGAATATTGATCTAACTCAGTGACAAGGAGGCAAGATGTGTCCCACCATGCCTTTGAATCAAGGCCACCGTGCCCCCTCCTCTTATGGCTTAGCAGGGAATGGGGAGCTTCCAATGGGACCACGGGGACTTTTTCAAGGATAATTGGGGGTGGGGGGGTGAGGATCAGGCAGAATTGCAAGGCAAAGAAGTCAAGCAAGCAAAAGAATGAAAACGCAGATTGTAGACCTAGCCAAAGAGCCCTAACCGGACCCTGTTGGCCAGGCTGCCTGCAGCCTCTTCCTACTTCCTTTTCTAAGGGGCAGCTGGGAGGCTGGAGCCAAAGGGAACAGAGCAGTCCAAGTGACCTGGAATGAGCTAGTGTTCCAGGGGAAGAAAAGCCAGGGGAGGATCAATTCCTGGCAGCCGTGAGTAGTTATTGATAACTGTAACTCACTTATCTGAAATGTAAGTAGTGTTTCATATGCAATGCCAGGATGCATAATCAAATGTTACTAGACAGATTACCATCTTTAGGGGTTAGCATGTGAAAGAGAAAAAGAGGGGAAGAAGGATGTGAACAGGACATGCAATATCAGATCTTCCAGGGAGCGAAATCCTCTGCGGTCCCACATCATTAATGAAGCCCCTGCATCATGCCAGCTCTTCAGGTTGTTGCCTGATGTAAGAGGGATTCGGGTCTAGAGACTGCTGGTAAGCATTTGTGAATTCCAAGATCTATAGGCTGCCTGAAGTTGGAAAGCCTCAATAGCTCCTCATCTATGAGTCAGGCAGAGTGCTCATCCTACCACCAGCAGAGAAAAATTGGAGTTTCCCAAGCATCACAGGCACGTATTGGGCAGTGCCTGTGACATTGGGACTGATGGGAAGCACAACAATTCCCACCCAGGTTGTGCCTTCTCTCCCACTGCACCTTCATTGGATTCACATTGCCGTCCTCTTTAACTCCATAGTGAAGCATGAAGACATCTGCCATGGTCTTTTTCTCTGGAATCCCTTCAATGGGGTCTGGCAGGTTCCAGTGGATCTCCTCAGCTGTCCACACACAGAATGCACCCTCTTGCTTCTCTGTTGACTGGACTGTGGGGTAGGAATCTGCATCCTCTGCACTGTAGAACCCCCCAGACTGAAAAACAAAGCACCACTATTAGCAGACACACATGTGGACTACACCAATGATGGCATCATCAACCTAGTGAAAGCCTATCTGGGAATGGTCCAATTAAGAAAGTCTAGTTACTTGCACTGTCATGATCCTGTCCCACAGCATGGAATTAAGGTGCTAGGGGACTCTGTGCTGCCTTTGCTACAGGAGATTAAAACAGCTGCTCTCCTGGAAATCCCCTTTGAGAATACTTTTTTTAGCAACGAACGACACCTTACACACACACCTGTATAGTAAAATTCCAGCAGCTGCTTTTTCTAGGCAAAGCAGCTTGGGGGAGGAGTAATTTGAATCAGAGAAGCGACAGAGGTGAGGAAACTTCACCCTTCTCCTGTCCATCACACCCTCACCCAAAGCAGCTGTCAGAATTTGCACGTGACATGTGGTTTGACCCTTGTTTTAAGAGTATTTGAAGTCTCCTTGTTTGAAGTCCTTTTATAATCCATCATGGACATTTTCAACAATGAAAGAAATTATCCTCTGTTTAAGCGTAGATCCCAAACAGGCCCAGCTTAGCCCCAGGAAAAAATGAACAGGAACAATGGGGAAAGGCTCTGGTTTGGCTTGGTTGGAGGATGTGCTAAAGCTACGATATTTACACTCAAGGACTGAACCTGCTGCTGTTGCAACAGTTCCACATGGGTGTCGGTGACTCAAAGTCCAACCCACATTTAACAGCAGCAAGACAAGACCCTGAGATGATATCTTACCCCGTCACTCAGATCCCGGGAAACGTAGAGCAGAATGTCTGCAACTATGTCTGCAAAGAATTCATCCCCAGAGATCTGTTTTAAGACACAAGGAAGACTGCATTCAAAGATAACGTAATTGTGCGGTGGGGAAAAGGGAAAGGGAGGTAGATTATTTTGGAGCTTATGATTTAAAGATCAAATGTGGTAGGTGGGGCGAGAAGGATGGCACAACATCTTAACCCACACAATGGGATTAGCTTGAGGCCCATCTCTGGACCAGAATACACATACACACATCACTGCTAGAATCAATAGATACAGTTTAGATTGGCATCGCAACACTACTCAATGCAGTCTCAACAATCTTTGTGCAGTAGAAATGTTGAATACTGAGGAGGATCACGCTCAGGTCATTCAGTCCCCAGTGCATTGGGGCAGCTGTTGCCTAGTAAATAAATGAAAGACACTAGTAGCAAGGGACACATGCCCTCTTCTTGGCTCTGCTAAGATGTACGTTGCATGCAACCACGTCCCTGCTACATAAGCTCAGAAACAAACGACAACAAAATAGGTGCAGCTGATGGACCTGCAACTGATACCTGTCCATATGGATTTCCAGTCCAATTTGTACACATCCTGGCCCCAAATGCCTCATTGATCCCTTTCCCCCACCTCCAACTCCAGCCTATGCCAAAAAAATAAATAAATACCCCAGCAACAACCCAATAATGATCTGCAAGAACTTGAATTTCACAGCAGGACTAACCTGGGAACTTTACACCTGCCTGTTCCTATTTGTTTGATCTGTACGATTTATTCTTATGGGATTTCGGCTTTCCGGTTGCAGAATTTGGGACAGATGGACACAACTCCCACCTTTATGTAAATTTCTCTCAAAGCTGCTTTCTTAAAAAGGTGAATAAGCTGAATGTTGCTATCCCGGTGCCAGAAGCAGATGATCAGATGTGAAATGGGGCTACCCAAGATTATCTCAGGATACAGGGAAGCCAATCATCGGAAGGGAGAAGCAGCAGATGGGTAGTTTGCTGGCTTCAAAGCCCTTGTGGATTCCACAGCTGCAAATCCTGTTCAAACTGCATCTCAGGAGCCCGGTAATGAGCAATTTAAATTAGTGTGGAGGGGGAGACTGGCTCAGCATGAAAGCTCTCACCTCCAGCCATGACCACATCAGTAGAGTGCCCAGCGTGCTCTCAGAGGTGTCTACATGAGAATTTACCCCCTGGAGGTGGCTCTGGACAGTATGCCTCAAGAGCCCTCCAAGTCTCTCGCAAATAAAATCAACAGTACACAGTATTGCATCTGTAGACTATAAATAGATTTAAACAACTTAGAAACTCACAAAACATGTTACGGCACAGCTAAAATATATGCGCCAGAATCAATGAGACATTCCTTCTCCCTACAAAAGTCTGGAAGAATGAACAATATTGTTATAAGATGGGGGGCTGGTTTTGACTATGCCTTTGTGCCCAACCAAGCCTGTGGCTTTGTATCTGTAAGATGGGAATTTGCAGTAGACGGGACTGACCAAACCAGTCTCTTTGTTAAGGTAATGGGCCTGGCAAAGTCTGTTAGGCATCCATTTACATGTCTTAAAAGTTGGTGAAGTACGGATATGTTGCCACAGAGACAACTGACTGGTGATGCTCTTTCGGGAGAGGTTAATCTCTCCCACCAACACCTGTCTGGGAGCCACATCCTTTAGCAGGTAGGAAAACAATAATCCAATAGTTTTTGTGCTCTGGAACTGGGAGCTGAAAAGACACAGAGGCTATCTGTGCTGAAAGCTAAGCTATGGCTTTGGAGTGGAGGGCAGAAATCTATTGAGGAAGCAATATCTGTTTGAAGAGTTAGTGCTGTGAGCCCTACCATCTTATGATCAGGTTGTATATCTGTGCATATAAAGCCATACATCCTAAAGACACCAGTGTCTCTAGCGACCTTCATTCCAAGGCAAGCAAACTCCCTGGAGTCTCTCATTGCTCAGAGATTAGGGTGCACACAACAATATTTTTACAACTCTCTACAGAGCTCCGACAGAACAAACCTGGCAGAACTCTCCCGGGAGGCTATTCTGCAGGGAAGGTGCCACCAGAGAGAAGGCCCCGCCTTCAACATAAATAGAGAGGAATTAGCTGTAGGCATGATGCAGGAGGGAAAACAGGGGTGGGGAGTTGCAGACAGTGCAGGAATGAAATGGCACCGCTACTTCCATTTAAAAGAGGGATGGCCAGCCTTCAATACTGGAGCACTGTATCTTTAACAGGTATGCAGAAGAGAACATTTCAGTTGGCCCAGCTTGTAACATCACAGTCCCACAGGAGCCCAAAACACTGCGCCTGCCAAAATTCAGCTTGGCTATTAAATGTCCAGGAACTCTAATGCTGCAAGACTAGACCTCCCCTCGAAATTGCTCCTTAAAATTTATTCACTACTATAAACCCAAAAAAAAGTCATAATGGAATTTAAAACCCCAAAACACGCATAGTTGTTTATGCTTCTGCTTAAATTATAAACACAAAGAGACCGAAAGTGTATTAAATGTGCCAAGTCAGACACAGTAAAACCAGAAGGCACATCATTAGGCTTATATGGTGAGACCCTTAACTTCTAATCCTCAGAAACCATACCAAGATTATTATTTTTAAGGATCCAACTACAGTAGTTCATTTCCTTATACACTCAACATTCCCAAAACTAGTGGGGGAAATCCTCTGCCTCAACTAAGCCACACATTCACTGAGAGATATAGGTTTTTGTTGACTGCCACTCTTGGCACAGTTTGAAACCTTAGTGACTCCCAACAGCTGACTCCCTCAAGACCATCCTAGGCAATGTATTACACACATGGTCGTATTGATTTGTTTCAGAAAGAAAGAAAGAAAGAAAGAAAGAAAGAAAGAAAGAAAGAAAGAAGCAGACATGGGCCCTCTCAGTCTGGATCAGGCCCAGAGAGCAAATTGATTTAATGCACCCCACTCCTGCAAACACATCATCACTCTGCTTTCCCAACAAATATCCTCCTTGTCCCCTTGCAAGCTGCTACTTGCTCCAGAAGAGAAACTGCTATTTGGGCCCACAGGCATTCTGCAGCCTGAGGCAAGGGGCAAGATGGCACCTCCCCACAATTTCACATACAGAAGCTGGCTGGACTGGCAACTGAAGCTTCTACACTGGCAACATGGCAAGGTCCTTCATTGCACTCGAGGGCAGGCTAGCTTAGGGTGTGCATGGCAAGTTGTGTGTGGCTTGCCATGCACCAAGGCTCAAATTGGATAAAACAAAATGAAACCTTCTCTCCATTGTCAAGTGCTCTCCGTCCCAATTTCTAAGGGAGAGGAGCACAGTGGTGGTTGGACTTGCTTGTGGAACTGTTATGTGAAAAGCAGCACTGAGAGAGGCAGGTGCCCGAGATTCCCTGGGAGTGGCAGCAAATCATTTTCATCTCAGAGCACCCTTGCCACAGTGCGAACATTAGCAGCCTTTGCCCATGTGAACCGTTTCTCGCTTCTCTCTTCCCCGCTCCCCCCCAAACAGCCCTCTGTAAGCTCCGCCTGTTCCACAAAGCCCAAGTGCCGCTCTCAGTTTTCGTTAACACTCCTGAGGTGCCATGTAACTGCCAAGAACAACTGCAGGAAGAAAGGAAGGGGTGGACCCTCACCCCCCGCCCGCCCTCGACCCAAGTGTCATCCTCTCCCTCTGTTCCCATAGATGGCCTACGAAGAAAAACAACAAACGTCTCCCTTTCCTCTCCTCTGCGTGCAGGCATGAGTCCCTGGATGTGGGAATCAGACTCAAGAAGCCAAATGTTTCTCATCTTCCCACCTAACCTCCTGCTTTTCGGCCGACAAATCACATTTACCTCCATGTCATCTCAACAAGAGGCCAAAAATGTGAGGAGGTTAAGGAGTGAGGGTCGTATTCAACTAAATCGCTGTGCTGGCAGAAGCGGCTTCTCCTCTGCCTTCTTGCCTTTGCCACTGGCTTCCACGCTCAGAGAGGGCAAGTGAATTACAGCAAAGAAGAGGGTCGGCCTTACTAAGGAGGGGAATGCGGGGTATCGTTGAGGCAAGAATCTGAGCTGGGGAAATACCTGAAATGCCTTGGCGTAGGCTGCTGCCAGCTGCCCCTGATCGTACAGCATCTTTTCAAAGTGAGGCACGTGCCAGCGCTGGTCAGTGGAGTAGCGATGGAACCCCTGAGGCAGAGAGAGGGGAAGAAACGTCTCGTCACTTCTGCCCAGTTGTAACTGCGGTCAGATATCCCATGCCTGGGAGAGGGGAAGGCGTGTGGCAGAGAACACTCAATTCAACAGACTGGGGCATCCAGCAAAGGGGTAAAAGGACCTGGTGGTGATTTGAAGCCACTGAGACCAACCAAGCCTGAAGTGGTGTGATGCTCATCCACAGGAGAAATGCCACAATGTCCATAATCCATGAGGGAGGAGGGGATCACGTGGAACCTTGTGCACCGCTGATTGCTAGATACAAGCGAAAGCTGGAGCACAACATGCTGCAGATACACCTCTGTCCCTTGGAGAGATTTCCAGAAGATTATCCTTTCTGTATCTTCCTAGAATCTGACCCAACATGATTTAGTTTGGGTGTTATCTGTGGAATTCGGCTTTAAAATAAACCACACACACACACACACACACACACAAAATGGGATCTAAAAAATGTTAGATAATGGTGTTTATAACCAAGTTGACCCTACACAAATGAATGGGATGAAATATATAAAATGACTTTGAATTGGACTAGTTTCTTCAGTAAAATATTGCCTGCTGCTAAACCCAAGAAAAGTCGGGGTCACGAAGAGTCGGACATGACTGAACGACTGAACAACAACAAACCCAATAATCTCTTAGGTACACCTCTGGAACTCGGAAAGATGCAACACTTTATATCCATTTCCAGCAGCACTTTCCAGCCATTTCCGGGCATTTTTAGTTTTCTACATTAACACTGCATCTATTATTACCTTTTCTCAGATCTTTTTTCTCTGAAAGTGGGTAGTTGAAAAAGAATATGGAGTAACGAGCAAAATCAGGCCAGTGGATGAACACAGAACTTGTATGTCAAGGAATGGAGAATGGCACACGGATGCCAGTCCCCTAGTGAAAATCATGAAACCACTCAACTCTGCCCCCACCCCTTCATACCTGGGCAATGTGATCATGAACCCCACCATAGGCCATCATCTTGAGGGTGTGCAGGGCCATCTGCAGTGCCCGAGCCCCTTCATTAGTTGACCGATGAAGAGCCCAGTAAGAGAAGAGGAAATTCAAGTTGACTAGAATACAAATAAGAAGGAAAGTAATGAGCCTTGGTCGGTTGTTTATGCAGCGCTGCCTGCTCTTATGGCTACGATGGAGAATCGCTTTGCAGGTGTTCCTGGACTCCAACTCCCATCCTTCCTGTTGCCATGGGCAATTGCTGGCTTGGGACTGATGGGAGTTGGAGTCCAGGAACATCTGGAGAGCCACACAGGTTCCCCCATCCCTGTGCTACTCAGATAGCTTGACAGGAAGATCTCAGACTAACCTGGAGTAGGGAATTTGGGAGACTCTGAGAATCCACCATATTCTTCATCATAGGACTCCGACAGTTGCTGGAAGCACCTGCTCATCACCTCCTTTGAAGATGGGGGTGCTTCCTCCCCTCGAGCACCGACGTCGGTCCTGGCTAACAGCGCAGACAGGATTTTCTGGCTGTTTTCCATAAGGCTAGTTTTGTTCCGCTTCCACTGGCAAAGAGACCGGGGGGGGGGGCAAGAGGAAGAAGTCTAGGTCATCATATTGCTAGTATTCACTCACACCTTTTGCCTCGGACAACCACCTATCTCCTCCCCCCCAAAAAAGTGCCAATCATTTCCCACCCACCATTTTAAAGGAGTTTTCACATATCAAAAGCAAAGTGTGGCCTGGTATAGCTCAGCACAGCAGCAGCAGAAGGGCCATTCCTCTTCTCTAGGAGTCTACCTTTTCCGACTCGCGTGAACTAGGCTCCTGAATGGTTCTGGGGTATTACAGATGCCACTGCCACACGACGGAAGCATCACAGAACAGGCCCCAAAATGTCTGCTCATACACTTTTAGCCGCAAAAATGTTTGCCAACGTATCTTTAATTAAAACTAGGTCCCCAGATGCTTCCATCGGGTACACACTAGACTGTAAAGCAGAAAAACATTGTTAATGCCCAGTTGACATCTTGCCCTGAACACTCGCCCCCAAATGACAAAATCAGTTCTCATCCCCTGCTCTGAAAAGCCTTTAGATGAAAAGTTCAGTCCCAGCCAGAAGCGACTGGTGTATTTGGGGCACAGACACTCTCCTGACACCACTGCAGCTAACCTGAGCAGGACTGGGGCAAGGCAGGGGCAAGGACAGGGTTGCACAGATGCACGGGGGGGGGGGCAGTTTGGGCTCTGCTGGTGTCACTCTGCACAGATGAAGCACCATGGTACAAGCATCAGGAGGACAGCCCTGGAGCTTTGCCCCAGCACACAAGCCACTATGTGTCAGGGACTGGACAAAGGAGGAGTGGTGGAGACCACCTCCCCAGCCTGAACCTTCCAAAGAAGAGGAAGACAGTATAAATTTACAACAGTGGTTTTTGGGAGGTCATAGCTCAGAGGCAGATGAAGAGCAAAGTTGGGAAATAATGGGAGAGGAGGAGGCAGAGCCGGAGCAGCAGGCTGACACGTTATCACTAGAAAGCATTCCAGACCCCACTTCTCCCAGAACCCAGTGGACACTGAAAGTAGGAGAGCAAAGGGCTTGGAGACAAATGACCCTAAGCGGCCATCGTAAGGTCGGTTGTGCTGTTGACGATTGAGGAAGTGGAGAGAAGGGGGAGGTGGAGATCTACTCAGAGTAACCCCCATTACTCCAAGAGGCTGCATTTCTAAGCCTCTCTCTGTGAATATTGAATAAAAGACATTGGTAAGAACTTTCCCTGTCTTATCTATTCTCGGCAGCCTACCACAGGGGGATCGGATTCCCTGACGCCTGACACTATGGGAACGAGTACAGTGTGGTGCCCGGTGTACTGCTTCAGTGAGGACTTCAACCTATCCCATGACCTTGGATGCCGGACTCCATACCTGCTCTAGGATGCGAAGCAGAACGGTCCGAAAGCCAACCTGGTAAATTCCATCCTCGGGAGGGAAATAAGTCCCGCCTACAAATGGTTTGAGATCAGGTGTTAGCCACACACTCATGGGCCAACCTCCGCCACTGCTGGTTGCCTGCAGGGGGGAAAGATATGGCTCCCTTCAACATCTGCCTCTAGGAGCAACAAATTCATCTTCCGTTTGCTATGCTCGTTCCTGCTCCCCACCTGCACAAAGGCCATGTAGACTTTATCAACATCTGGCCGCTCCTCCCGATCCACCTTGATGCACACAAAGTTGTCGTTCAGTATTTGGCCAATTTCTTCATTCTGGAAGGATTCCTGCTCCATCACGTGGCACCAATGGCAGGTCGAGTAGCCAACTGAAAACAAATGCTGGCGATTAAAGAAAGGCTCACTGAAGGAGAAGGCCCTGCTGTAGCCAGGGAGAGGTGGGGAGCAAGAAAAGTCAAAACAGAAAAGTATATAATTCAAGCAACTGAGCAGGCTAGGACAAGGAGTTGGCTTTAAGAAAGGGCTAGACAACCTTGGTGTACTACAACTCCCATCATCCCCGATCACTAGACTTGCTGGCTGGGGCAGAAGAGAGTTGTAGTATGACCTCGTCTGAAGGGCACCACACTGGTCGTGCCTGCTTTAGCCGAAAGCACACAGGTTTTCCCATCCAAACACAATGCATTCTCAGGAAATTGATAGTTAGGTGAGCATCCGTCTAACGAATGGACGATTTCCATTTATTCCTAAGGGGAAATTTCTAATGCATTGTGAGCCACAGAATTTTGACCCCAAAATGAGGAGAAAACCCTCTGAAACCTTGTAAAAGGCAAACATGGAAGGGGGAAATGCTCTCTTATTTTGTCTGATGTCTCCCCCTTCCTTCCCAACCATGGTTTCTGGCAAAACAGCTGTCATGCACCAGCAAAACACAAAAGGTAATGCTTTTTTAAGAGCGCTTAATTGTTTGCAGTACTACACGCAAGTCCAGCTGTTTGGATATCTGAATCTGCAGTGTGCGTAGCAAAGTTTGAGTACTAATTCCTCATGTTTGGATAAGTGAATTTTCCTATAACAAGCATTTTGCTAGTGGGACCTGCATGTACAAACGGAGAGCTGCCCTTTCATGGCTCAATGTTGGCTATAAACGATGCAAGGCTTCTAAACCCCAGCAAAGTGACCTTTTGGAAGAACGTAACTAGAACACTTCTAGCCTGGGAAATAGAAGAACAAGCAACTGAGAATGTCTAAGCAGATGTTTCTATAGGAGACGTAGCCAATGTGGTGACCACCAGATGTTGTTGGACTACAATTCCCATGATTCCCAGCCAGCAGAGCCAATGGCAAGGGATCATGGGAGTTATAGTCATATAATACTTGGAGGGTTATCCCCATACTATAGCAAACTTCTACAAGTTTAGTTGCTTATAATGTAAATTCAAAAAGCAGGAGGAGGTCAGGGGAGGGGAAGAAATATTTTTAGATTCCACTCCTCTGCACACTTATTTTTGAGTAAACATGCATAGCCCTGTGCTGTTAGAATTGCTAAAAAGAAGAAATCCAAGACTTCCAGTATTACTCTAACGCGTATCTTCACCCAAGCTCCAAATCCCCATCTGCTTGAAACAGCGAATTGGAGCAATTCCCAGATACCGGATCTGCTCCTCCACTAGTAAATTTATGAGCTTCGCAAGGTAGGTAGGCTGAGCAGCTTATCCTCACAAGTATTTCCTGTGCTCTTCTTTGCAGATGCAAACTACAAGCCCAGGAAAAATATTGCCCCGCCTTCTCCCAGAAAGCAGCTCACTGAAAGCAAGGGAGCGACCAGCAGATGAGGACCCCATTTGGACGACATTTATTCCTCCAAGCGCAAACATTTGTTTCATGTTTCAAGCAGTTTTCAAGTAAGTAAGCATTGTCACATCGCAGCAGCCGTTCCATCAGGCTGCAGCAGATGGAGGGATGGGAAGCAAGGCTATTTCATGGGCCCTGCTGAGAGACCAGCTGCCTTTGGCTGTTCCTCAACTGAAACCTAGCAATAGCCATTCTGCCAGGCTACCTTGCCAGCTGGTTGCTACAAGAACTGTAACTATCAGAGCTGGTGCCGGAGTCTGCTTGTTTTCCCCTTCTCCCTCCCCATCCCTTTTTCTTTTCATGTCATGTCTTTTAAGCTTGAAGGCAGGGGTTGTTTCCTCGCTGTTGCTTTTTCATTTATATGTAAGTCACTTGGGATAATTTTCAGCTGAAGAGTGGAGTAAAATTAAAATGAGGAGAAGGAGAAGGGGACATTCTTCTCCATGCTTTTAAGAACTCACAGATACGTGCATGTGCTTTGTAAAGTTGCAAATGTGCATGTAGGGGTAGCATAAAACGAAGAAGTTAATCTGTTACCAGATAGAAATATCAGCTTATCTTCTCTCTTTGCTTTATCAAAGGCTTCCTGACCCCAAGGATACCTGAGGGGAAGAGAATGAGGAGAAATATGCCAGGATTTATGTCTATAATCACTCAAAACAATATGCCTATATGTAATGCAAGCAGTTGATTTTAAGCAGTTCATTGGTTAAACCCTGATCCTTCCCATTACACACAAGGTCTTTTCAGTTGCCACTATGTCTGTAGATGATGTGTATGCTACACTGCTATAACCACAAACAAAAAGGGATGCGGGTAGTGCTGTGGTCTAAACCACTGAGCATCTTGGGCTTGCTGATCGGAAGGTTGGCGGTTCAAATCCCTGCGACGGAGTGAGCTCCCATTGCTCTGTCCTAGCTTCTGCCAACCTAGCAGTTCAAAAGCACACCAGTGCAAGTAGATAAATAGGTACCACTGCAGCGGAAGGGTATATGGTGTTTCCATGCACTCTGGTTTCCGTCACAGTGTCCCGCTGTGCCAGAAGCAGTTTAGTCATGCTGGCCACATGACCTGGAAAGCTTTCTGCAGACCAACGCCAGTTCCCTCGGCCAGTAACGCGAGATGAGCACCACAACCCCATAGTCACCTTTGACTGGACTTAACCGTCCAGGGGTCTTTTACCTTTACCTTTTACCTATAACCACACCCAGCTGTGGAGGCCGAAACACCTGGCTGATCTCCTAGCCTAAGCATGTTAGGGTTTTTGCATGTGTGTAGCTGTTGAGGATCATTTGGCACAAGACTAGCTGTACTTAATTAGGATTGTTGGTTTTAAATCACCATGGACCGCTAGTAATTAGATGTGGTAGCTCTCTGGGTGTTGAACAACTATAGGAAGCATCTCACTTCTATTCTGCGGGCACTTTGGGAGGATCATGTTGCACAACAGCAGATTTAGAGGCTCTACTTCCATAGTCAAAACTGCAGAAGTATTGCAGAACATGGGGCAGGGTGGATGCTCACATCTCAACTGAGTTGGAACAAGCCTTCTGCCCACAAGTCCCTTCTCACAAGGGCAGGAGCCATGAGGTTTTGTGAGCAGGCAAAAAGGCTTACTAAGCCATGATATAACAGTTTCAGTGCTTAAGCCTTGAAAAATAAAGCACAAACATGTTTCTGATCTTCAGTAGCATTGTAAGTTTGTGTACTCAGCTCAGGGTATGAAGTCAGCTTCCCGAAGCCAAACAAACGTCACATAACTCACTTATTAGTTGTGTGTTCATTAGTTTCAGTTATGCCCTACATTTCTATAAGAAGATGTACTCAATGTAGTGTACGGTAAGATAGATCATCATATACAGTACATTTTTTAAAAAAGGACAATGTTAACCGGAACTCAAAATAGCAGCAGCAAGGACTGAGTAGCATAAAAGATCATTCAAACAATGGGAAAATTACACCTTAAACATCTGTCTGAATAATAATAATAATAATAATAATAATAATAATGTTTTCAAAAAATCTGTTTAGTTATGCAAAAAAATATAGCTCTACATTCCTAAGTTTTGTTTCAGTAGAGGATGAGACTTCAGAAAGTGTTAAGGAAGAAGGGAGAAGAAGGGGGAGACTGAAAGAGGTCAGAGAGCACCATGTAGAAGCAAAGGCGAAATGAGGTGGAGAATAGGAGGCTTGGGAGCAGTTGAGAGTGGGAGAGGAAGGCTCTATTTCCTGCAGAAAAGTATCCATGAAATTCCGAGTTTGTTTCCACTAAAGCCCACCCAACATGCCTCCCTCCTCTCAGCCCATGAAAAGAAAGCATCTCTTACCAGTCAACAGGGTTATGGGCATGCTGAAGGAGGTAAGGAGACTTCTCATGGATCAGACGGTTTGTGGGACGAGCAATGCTAGACTGGCTGCCCTTCCCTCCTGTGGCCATGGCCAAGGCTGCTCTCAGTTGTATAGATCTGCAACACCAAACACAGACAGAAGGCTATTAGCTAGGCTAATCCCCATAGCGCTAAGATCTGGATTAGCTCCAGTGCCAGGCCTCTCTGTGAGGCCGACACACCTCTCGATGAGACCAGCATCTGCACAGACTCGGATCTGCATTATATTAGTAAACAATGTAGGCTTCTCTGTCTGAAGAAGCAAGCCTAGGACTGCGAGCAATGAAACTGAAGCCTGGGGCTATCCTCAGGGGCCTGCTGCCAACCCCGAGGTATACCATGCCTGTTGACTTCAGGCACAGAAATCTCCCTTTGGGGTGGAGCTCCCTCTTGGAGGAGACCTATGTCAGCAAGTGTTGTTGTGGTTGTGAGGGAGCTGTGCCACAGCTGAAAGAAAAGCGTCTCTCCTTGTCCAGTGATTCAGCTGCTGCATGACAGGGGATTTTTCATGTTATAGGTTCACAATACCAGCTTTGGTAAAAGGGACGCATGTGGTGCTGTGGTCTAAATCACTGAGCCTCTTGGGCTTGCCGATTGGAAGGTCGGCGGTTCAAATCCCTGCGATGGAGTGAGCTCCCGTTGCTCTGTCCCAGCTTCTGCCAACCTAGCAGTTCGAAAGCATGCCAGTGCAAGTAGATGAATAGGTGGCAGGAAGGTAAACGGTGTTTCCGTGCGCTCTGGTTTCCATCACAGTGTTCCGTTGGACCAGAAGCAGTTTAGTCATGCTGGCCACATGACCCGGAAAGCTATCTGTGGACAAACGCTGGCTCCCTCGGCCTGAAAGCGAGATGAGAGCCGCAACCTCATAGTCACCTTTGACTGGAGTTAACCGTCCAGGGGTCCTTTACCTTTTTTTTTTTTTACCAGCTTTGGTTGATTGCAGCAAACTTTGACTATAGCTCAAGACATGCAGGAGTCCCGGCACCTGCAGGTAGAGATGGGAGTATCTCTTTCCTGAAGCCCTACAGAGCCACTGCCATATGCCATATACCTCACCCTCCCACACCTCAATTTACAAGAGCATCCACAAACACATCTCCTCTTTATCGCTCCCGAGCTTTCCACCAATGCATACATTTTGCCCAAATAGTTATCTCTGTTGTATGTTACTATAATGCACTCGCAATAGGCCACATGCTCATAATTCCTCGGCCTAAGAATGTCTTGATTCTAAAGTATTCGTTATCAATTACACTGTGTTTAAAAGCGTAGTGCATAGATTAAAAGGTAAGGCCATTCCTGTCCACAGGCTCACAGTCTAATAGGCACAATACAAAAGGAAAATGGTATGGAGAGGGATGAAGAAAGCAAAGCAAATTCAGGTACCAGTTCCTGAAGTTACAGTTGAGATCTAAAGGAGAGTTCTAAGAGCAAACAGCCCCACAGGAAATTGAAGGTACGCAACCAAACTGGACTACGACATCAAGCTGTCTCCTCTTTAAAGCTGCCACACGTCCCTTATATTCAGATATCCGTTATAGTATTTCTAAAGCAGCACAGCTTCACTTAATGTAAACAGGCCTCACATTTCAGAACAATCATAGTTCTGTTAAACACGGCTAAATAGAAAACGCCTTGCAGACTCCCTGCCGATGCTTCTATTTAAAATTTGACAAGGAAGCCTGTCTCATCTCTTCCTTAAAGTCACTTGATTACCCTTGCCATCACAAGGAAACCACACCTGAGATGCGGATTTTCAAAATAGTGTTGACTCCACCCACATTCCGGAAACGTGATTTGTGTCTAACCAATCAGAATTCACTTTTCCTGCAGAGGGTGGAGTAAGCGCAGTCTTGGAAAAGCTTCAGTTCAGCTCCTTTGAAAGGAATGAAGCAAATATGGAGACCGTTTTAAAGTATTTTGGGAGACTCAACGCTATAGTATATATCTCATAGGATGTATCTTTAGGCTATATGTGTCATGTTTTAGGTCTAAACCTCAGGTGTTTTACATGTATACACCTTTTTTAAAAGGACCTTGTGCACTTAACAAACAGGTGTCTTCATCTGAATATATGATTAGGGATACACCTGCATCACTTAATATACTGTATTAAGTTACATATTATTTTGCAAAATGGGTCTGGAACATATTCATGCATACTGTTAATTCTTTATAGTATTACCGTCTTTAATGTAATCAGTAAAATTTGTACAAATGAGAGAAGAACGGGTGAATCTTGGGAAAGGTAGCTCTGCAAGATTGCCAAAGTCAGGAAAAGCAAGTTCCAGTGACTAATGGCTATAAAACAGGACTTTGTTTTAGGCAAAGCATCAGATTAAAATTGGGAGATGAAACTGCATCTTCCTGCACAGCTGTGTCCATTTGCATAGATTTTAAAGGCCCCATGGAGGGCAGAGACCATGATCTTTGAGTTACATAACCCAAAAATGCCTTGCAATTCTGAGGTCAAGATGCTTGGGGGGGGTGAAAGATGATACAAGGATCTTGGAATTCTGAAAACTTTCCAAGTCAGCTTTGCAGTCCAGAAAATATCTCCAATCAAGACTGTGCCACATAAAGAAAAGATTGAGCTGAAGGTAGTACTCCACTCTCTCTCCAAGCGATTAAGGGGGCCACTTAGGGAGAGCAACAGTCTCCAGTAACTATATTCCTTCAGAGCATGTGTGAATGTGTAATATGATGGAGTGCAGTGGATGTACAGAGCAAGATCCAAGTGTCATATTACAGGCACTCTGAGCAAGCGATAGGTAGGTAGGTGGGGCTAGAGATCTGGGAGCAGCAGTAACTGTAAACACAACACCAACAATATGAAGCGCGACGGCGGAAAGAGAAACTGAAATGTTCTCTGCGCTCTAATAGTTAGACCGGCGGATAAATCTGCAGTAGAGCACGGCAGAGCAAACGAAAACTGCAACATAAAGCAGAACCAGACAGGAAACCAGCCATGGAGCCCCTCAGAAAAAACATACTGAAGGGTCGGGCAGAAATTCAAAAGCGCCGTTTAGCTCAAACCTCCTCTATTTGCAGGACTGGGAACCTGGTGCCTTCCGGACGCTGCCTGACTCCAACTCCCATCAGCCCCATGGCACTGGTGTGAGAATGGGATGATGGGAGCTGTAGTCCAAACAACACTCATAGAGGGCCACTGGCTCCCGTCCCTTTCCTACTTATAGGGATCAGTACAAGGGGGCAAAGGGGGTCTGAGTGGGAGTGAGCAAAGCTCGCCGTCTGTGTCTGCACGGGGGCGGAACGAGGGCTCTGCACATGCCATGCTCTTCTATAGGGGTGGCGCCCCAAAGCGAAACCACGTCGCCACCGCTTCCCCCTAGGCAAGGACTTTATAAAGCGCAGGGCAAGCGACGCCAACGTGCAGTGTAATCCGCAGCAGCCAAGCCTGTTCAGTCCCCCCCCCCATGCAAAGGCTATTTGGGGGGCTATTTGGGGGACTGACAAGGCACGGAGGGAGCCAAAAGAGACCCGGAGACGCCAGCCAGCCAGCTGGGCTGCTGTTATCTGCATGTAAACAAACACCAGCACGTCGCCAATCCGGATCTAGAAGTCCCCCGGGGCCGAGAGGGTGGGAAAGCGGCGTCGTTCGCCTGCACTGCCCCGGTACCTGCGAGCCCAGGAGGTTCGGCTGAGCCCAGCCCGGCGGAGCAGCAGGCGACCCCCAGCGCGGCGCAAGAGCGCGACCGGGGCGGAGATCATAGCCCCGCTGCTGGGCAACGAAGGGCGGCGCTGAAAGGGATCCCCCGGAGCGGGTTTGGCGGCCAGAGACAGGCAGCGCCGCTTGCCCAGGGAGGAGGAGCCTGGCTCTCTCGGTAGCCGGGCTTGGGGGGGGGGGAGTTGGGAGGGACGGCCGAGTTTCTCCCGATCCTCGGGTAGCGGTGCAAGAAGCGCCAGTCAGAGCAAGGGTCAGGGAACGGGTGTGACTCTGGTTTGAACCGGGAGAGGAAGGAAGTTCACCCAAGGCCCGGGAAACGTATTAAGCATATTAACCTCCTCGGATGCCTTGTTGACTTTTGATCATTGACTTAATATTTTTGCATATGGTGACGCTGGCAGAGTTGCCAATGAGAGTAAAAAGTTCATTTTTTCAAGAACTTTTTAATAAGATGGTAGGAGACAAAGTACTTTGTCGCAGAGGCAGCTGCTGGAGGAGGGTTGCCAGGGGAGGATAGAGACGGGCTTGTTTTCCTTTTCCTTATATATAGATTTTTGGGGTTGGGAGTAGTAGTAGTCTGACATGAGGCTAGACTTAATTATGGCTCTCTGTCGTCTATAGAAGAGCAGCAACAAAAGCCTGATTTCTACCCTGCAAAAAGAATAAAATGCAAATTTAAATTAGCATATTTCAAGGAGAGGCATAAACCGGATTGCTGAGGCAACAGCTGGCCCAGATAGGAAATAGAAGTCACTGGAAGAATTTTAAAAACAGCAACAAACGGAAATAATCCGTGTCTGAGCAAACTTAGAACAATATGAAAGCCACAACCAATATAATATCACACAAATTAACTGCAATCTCATACTTGTCTATTCAGAAGTAAGCATTGAATTCTGTGGGACTTTGATTGTGTACACACTCTGGTTAATTCTGCATCCAGTACACACTCTGCTAGTTTGGGAAGTGGTTTACACATGATTTTAGCTACAATCCATATCTATCCTGCTGTTTCTTATGCAATAATGCATTTTGAGACATTCCCCCCCCCAAAAAAAAAACTAGTTTCAGCTTCAATTGAGCTGTTCAAATCTGTGATCAACCTCTACTACAAATTCAGATTTCAGGAGCTTAGGTAAACCATGGGCTTTCACTGCTTAGGGTGAGGATATTCTACTGACCTACCATACAAGGCTGTTTTAAAGATTATTGAGATGATAAACATTAAACACTTTGAAAACCTGAAGTTAGGCACACAATTCCCACCTATCAATGTCTACTTAGAAGTAAATCCTACTGCATTCCATATACTGTAGCTTATTTTGCAAATGGTAAAGAGTGCACAGGACTGCAGTCTTTTTTCAAGCTTCTGTCTGCTTCACTGTCCATGTTACCACGGATTGAGGCAATTGGCTTCTATATATGTTATTTTTATTTAGGTAAACCTTTGGTGGCTTTTTCACACTGTTTTCCTCTTGTTCTTTTTCTTCTTACAAATGTATTTTTGAATTCATTTGGGGGTGTATTTGTTTCCCTTTGTAAGCCACTTAGAATTTTTATAAATAGAACAGTTATAGCATGTTTAAATAAATACTTTTTTGTAATGTGATGTGTGGGAGAAGAAAGCAGATGGCTCTTAACACTTCCAGTAGGCAAAATTGTACCTGACAAACTTCCTTTGCCACCAAACTCTTAGCAGAACAAACGCCCCCCTGCTGGTTAGATGGTAGCAACTTTATTCTTATTGCCTTCAGCAGAGGCCACCCAACTTTTATTCGACCCGGTGGCATATTTGGAATGTTGAGAGAATGTCATGCGCACTGGTCACAAAATGGCTGCCACAAGGTGTGTGGCTTGACACAAAATGGCTGCCATGAGGGTGTTGCTCAAAACAAAATTGGGAGTACAGTACTGGTTTTCCTATAGAACAAAGCAATTTATGAGAGATGGGAAGTTATTAAAGTAAAATAGAATTGAAAGCAAAGGAGAGAAAACGGGGGAAGCCCCCCAAGAAGATTTGAAATAAGATTTTTTTTTAAAGTGAAGGGATGTTGGTATTCCAATTTAGTTGTATTTTTGTGTATGTTTGTTTTTATTGTTGTATTTGTGTTGTTGTATTGTTTTTTTGTTTGTGTGGAAAACCAATAAAATCTTTTTTAAAAAAACAACAACAAAGCAATTTATTGGTTGGATATGGTCGACTTTGGGCCACTCACCGTCTTTCAGCCTAACCTGGTTCAAAGTATTGTTGCCAGGATAATATACTGGAGAGGGGGAGAACCATATAGGCCACCTTGAGCTGCCTGGAGGCTATTATTATTATTATTATTATTATTATTATTATTAACCCGTTAGGACAAGAAGGCAAGGCAACCTACAAGGCAAGTGTTGCAGGCATCCCTTTTGCTGTTCCCTACCCTCTATTACCGTATGGACTGAATATAAGCTGCACTTGTTTTCCAAATTCCGACCGTGAAAAGTTAAAAGTGCGGCTTAAATTCGCAACCTTACAAAAATTGGCTTTTAAAGGACTTCCAGTGAGGCAAGATGGCAGGCGCCACAGCAGCACGTAGCTCCTAGGACCACCAGCATAAGACGCAATTTTAATGGCGCGGCTTATATTTGGGTATTGTCTTTTTTTCCCCTTGAGTTTTAAAGATGCAGCTTATTTGCGGGTGTGGTTTATATTTGGGCCAATAGGGTATAAATCAAAATGCAAGAAACAGCCTATGAAGCAAGTAGGGACCACATCCACATCACTGCTTCTAACCCCCTGCCTTAAAATGCCCTTGGAGGCCAGAAAAGGGAGGAAGACAGCACCCTCTCCACTTCTACCTGTCCAAATAAAAATGATGCTTGGTGCTAGAAAAAGCAGGGAGGCAACCCACTTCAGAAAAGCCTGCTGGAGCTCTTTCCGTTCAGTGAAGCAGAAGGTGCAGCAGGGCGTGGAGGGTGACGCTCAATTGCCAGGATGCAGATTTTTGTGAAGACCCTGCTGGGCAAGACCATCACCCTTGAGGTGGAGCCCAACGACACTATTGAGAATGTCAAGGCGAAAATCCAAGATAAGGAAGGTATCCCTCCCGATCAGCAGTATCTGATATTCACGGGAAAGCAGCTGGAAGACGGCTGCACAATCTCCGACTACAACATCCAGAAAGAGTCCACTCTTCACCTCGTCCTTCGTCTCCGGAGGGGGATCATTGAGCCCTCTCTGCCAGCTCGCCCAGAAATACAACTGCGACAAGATGATTTGCCGCAAGTGTTGCACCCGCCTATACCCCCGTGCCATCAACTGCCGCAAGAAAAAGTGCGGCCACACAAACAACCTGTGCCCAAAGAAGAAGGTAAAGTAGACAGAGAGAGAGAGAGCACACGTGACGGGAGCTCTCTTCTCCCCCCAGTCCCTCCCAAAATCTGGGTAACCTGCTACTTTGCTGAAACGTGCTACCACCTGTTCAGTCTGGGCATTTCTGTTTCTTGCTCATTAGAATAAAACTTCCATTGCACCAAAATAAAAAGAAAGAAAGAAAGAAAGAAAGAAAGAAAGAAAGAAAGAAAGAAAGAAAGAAAGAAAGAAAGAAAGAAAGAAAGAAAAGCCTGCTGGATCAGACCATCTAGCTGAGCTTCTTGTTTCCCACAGTGGCCAACCAGGACGATACACCTGGAAAGCCCAAAAAGAGGATATAGGGGGGCTTGTCCCACAACTGTTCCCCAGGGACTGGTATTCAGAGGCATGTTGACTCTGGTCTTGACTGGAGGTAGCATGTACCTATCTACATCATGGCTAGTGGCCATTGATAGCCTAAATGTTTATTAAATTGCCTATTTCCTTTCTAAATTGGTGGTCATCACTACTTCTTGGGGCAGCAAATTCCTTAACGCCCTATGCATTTTTCAGTTAGATACATTAATGAAAACAGCAGCTCTGATGGAGCCAATCTCTGCCTTTTCTGAAGTTTCAGGGTGGTGGCACAGGATATGAGCTTTATATACTGTCAGCATATAAAAGACATGGAGCATATTAGCTGGGGAACTGCCAAGTCAGTGATTATACTTACCCACAAACTTGTGTGTCAGCATATTAATGATCAGATTTAAATCCCACCCATGCCCATTTGAAACTGGGAATTTAGTCTGTTTTTTTCTGTGCCTGGGCAGAAACAAATCTAACTGAAATAGTCTAATCTCATCCACCTAAAGGTTTGTTTGTTTGTTTGTTTGAATTTTAAATGGCACTTTCCAAGCTACTATATTGATTCAAATTGTGGAGGGCCATGGTGCTTGTCAGATATCATCTATGATAAAAGCTCTCACAAAATCAGAATAGCAACCAGTCACAAAACGCCGTTGATAAGAGACAGCCTAAAACAGATCCTTCTCCGTCCCCCATCACTATTGTGGACCATCTGTGGCCCTCCAAATGTTGTTAAACTGCAACCCCTGTCATCCCTGACAACTGAGCATGCTGGCTGGAGATGAAGGCAGCTAGAGTCAAGAAGATAATAGGGAAACCTATATTCCCCATTCCTTTCTCAACCTTCATTTCTAAGCCTCTTGCAGCAGTGATTTGTGATATCCTTATGAACCTTCCAACAACTCTGCATTTTAACTAGGTTTATCTTGCCCTTAGAGCAGGGGGTGGGGGGAACCTGTGGCCCACGAGATGATGTTGGACTACAATGTCTATTGTCCCTGACCATTGGCCATGCTGGCTGGTGTTGATGGGAACTGTAGTCCAACAACATTTGAAGTGCCACAGGCTCCCCATCCCTGTTTTGTCCCTGGTTATCACTCTGTTTACTTTACAGCAAACATTTCCAATGCAAATCTAGACTACAGTACATTGCTATAATAATGCCCTTAGAAAAGATGAGATACCTTTCTACTAGCATAGCATACATACCTCGTGGCATACAGTGACACATGTAGACGTTTCAATGCTGTGTAATGGGTTCATCAAAACCTATTATTTAAACCAAGTTCCTTAGGAAACATTACAAAGTTCAATAGCTGGAGTCAAACAGAAAGGACTTCTCTTGTGACTGAGCTAAGAGATTATTTTATTTTAATCGCTGCATTTGTGCCCTTCCAAAATAAGTTAAGAGAAAGATCAGAGCAGCACTCCACACTTGTGAGTTGCAGCAACTGGTATCCAGAGGCATACTTGATCTGATTAAGGGTGATTGGGGTGAGGGGCATTTTGCATCAAAATGCCATTGTAGTGCAAACCTGTCCAGTGTGGACAGCCAAAGTTGTAGTGAAACTTTTTTGGGCTCCTGTGCTTGTAATTAAAAGCTTGCTTGAAACTTATGCCTGTGTTGTTGCATCTTGTTAAGCACAGCAGCAGGATTGCTGATACCCCTTAATTACCATTAATGCCAATCTGTGTTTTATTTTATTTTGCGTTTCATCACTAATGTTCTCCTACAACAATCTGAACAAACAATAAAATGACTAGAAGCTACAAGTAGGTAACTTTTAATTAACATTGCAGTGTTCTTTTGCTAACCAGGACATCCTAATGAAGCAATATAGAAGGCCATGCTAATGGGCCCTAGCATGGAAGCAACCTGTGTCTTCCTGACCCAATGTAAATGAAATAACTGTAGCAGGCATTAAAGAGAATCCTGTTTTTGAGATTGCTTTTAAACCAAAGAGTGTTAGAGCATGTTAATTGTTGCCCAGGGGAAGATCTAGGTGGTGCCCTCTCATTACCTGTGCTGGCAAGTAATAAACAAATGCCTTGGGAATGCAGCCATGCAAGACTGTAAATGGTTTTAATTTGCCAGCAAGAACATCGGTGAATTTTCCATTACATTCATCTCAAGGGGAACTACAGACCAGTGCTGAATATTACTCTTTTTAGCATGGGCTGCAGAAACCCAGGCCACTCAAAAGCAATTCAAAACAAATCAGCACACGTCTAGCTTGTTGCCTTAACATGGCAAACAAGAGGTATGCTGATTTGTTTTGAACTTGTGTTAGCAGCTTTCATTCATTTCAACTTGGAAAGGACTCAACTTCCTGCACTTAGCAAAAGACAAAGGCTCCACTTGACTACAAGCTTGTTTGTCAACACAGGTTGCTGAAGAAGACTGCTCAAGGAGCTCAAAAATCTTCCTGTTTTTGATAACATGGTGCATCATGGATTCAAGTTATTAATTAGCATAAGGACATTTGCACCATCAAGGCATTTCAAAACAGCTTGGAGGTCCAGCTACTGCATCATCATGCTCTCTCCAACAGTGAATAGTCAGCAAAGCTCACAAGGTGTTGCATGCAGGTGGGAAAATGTTTGCCTGTTGAGAGTGAGAGCAAGGAACATTGCTGACACTCTGAATTGTCTTTGTACTGTTGTCACATAACCATATTTGAATGGTGATGTCATGTCATGGCAATTGTCCATTTATACTGAGACCAAAGAGCTTTCGCTCTGAATTGAGTGGGCTGTATAGCTGGAAAGAAGAAACCCTAGTTTTAAAACAAAGATGTAACTGAAGCAGCTGCCAATAGAGGCAGTGTGCAGGCATAAAAGAAGTAAATAGTTGGGCTATTAAAAGACAGCAGGACACCTCCTCCCCACAAGCCACTCTTTTCCTTCAGAAGTGTGCAACCTTAGTTGAGACCCCTTTGATCAAACCCAAAGAGAAGGAAGGCGATTTAACACAGAAAAGAAATCCATTATGAAGTGTGAAACCTCAAGCATATTTGAACTTTTTATTGACTTCTTATTTCCCTCCTCCCTCTTTATGTTCCATTATAGCCAGAAAAGTTGTATTGGTATGGTGATTGCTGTGGCGGTACTTAAGCATAGGCAACAAAACTTCAATGATTGTACCACAATGCTCTCCATGCCTGGCCCCTATTCACATCCCACCTCAAGCTTATTCTAGCTGGATCAGTGCTCCACAAACATCTTGTCCTGCAGATGAATCTTGTATTGGCATGCTGAAATCCTAGATTAAGACACAGTTGGTAACTGGGATTTAACTTCATGCTTACATACACTCTGTCTCTGCCATTCCAGCTTGGAAGGAGAGGTTGGCTGAATTGAAGATAACGCACCTATTGATACATTTTCTCTCTCTCTCTCAAGTTTTTAAAGCAAGTTTAAGCCCCAAAATGAAATGTTCCAAGGCCATCAAGCACAATAATAAAGTTTTATCATCACGGAGTCAGGATTCCCGACATCATATTCAAACAATGACCTCCATCATTTGCCTCCATTAGAGCAGTCCAGAACTTCCTCGCGAGTTTCGCAAAGTTCATTCAAGCACCCTTTTCCACTGCGGAATCTGCACTTTGTGGAGTGCCCCTCAGCCACAGGTATGCCATGTTTTTGAGTTTGGGGCTTGAGAGGTAGGCGCTGGGGACAACAACAAAAGTCTGTGATCAAGCATGTAACTAAGGGGTTGTCCATGATGATAACAAAGGAGAAACTCGATTCCTCAAATGATTAGTGAGAGGTCAAAGGAAAAAGTCATTTGGACCAAAGGAGGCAGAAACGCAAGTGGCAGAGACATCAGATTCGGAATGGGGAAACATCTGGGCAGAAACAAGAGTGAGACTGAGAATTGTGCTCTTCTAGTGCAAAGTGTAATGCTGCTTCAGAATCCTGAGCATCCGAGTTCAGGGGCATTTTTTTTTTTACTAGGCAAGTTTCTAGCCTGGCTAGTTATTTGGGCAAATTTGCTACTCAAGAATTAGAAGCCAGAAGAGGTTGGCCAGACTTCCAGACTTCAAGGCTGTTGTTCTTGATGCTGTTATACCTCCTTCCCATAACCAGTCTCGAAACGTAGCAACTTTGCTCCAAAAATTGTAAGCAGAATGAAGAATGCGTATGCAGTTGGTCTTGCTGCTGCTGCTGCTGCTGTTTATTTTTACAGTCTGGAAGGTTTTCTAGTTGCAGACTTCTGAATATATGTATTTTTTTCGCCATTGTGTAACTGGAGGACAAGAGCAACTGAGAAAGAGACTGCCCTTCATTAAGGGACCCAGTGAAAGTGACTCTGGAAAAAGAAATTGGATTTCCTCCTCTAATGTATAACAGTGCTATACTTGCTGACCTATCCTGATTTCCAGAAGTGAGACTGTCATGCACGCAGTGCCACTGCAAGCCTTGGCAAAACATTTTTGTGTTTTCCATGCAGGTTACGAAACAATTTGATTCCCTTCCCTCTGAAGGGACAATCTTCCATGAGTTAATTTTTATTTTATCCTAGCCTCTGTGTGTACCAACATAAAAGCACTAGAGAATGAAGACCCTTGAAAACTCAAGCCCTTCTTAAAAGACCTCCCATCTCCTGGGTACCCATCAAAACAAGGCCAGCTAGTGGCAGGGATGTCCCAGTTCTCCATCAGAGGCAGCAGACTCCAGGCAATGTTCAACGTGATGGAGCGGTTGGTTCTTCTATAGGCCACCAGCAAGGAGATTCTTGCTTATGAATCTCTTTGGCTTAGGCAGAAACTAGAGAAGAGTTTCCAGGGAGACGTTTCCCCCCACACCCCATCAAAACTAATGTGCCCACAAAGCCATTTTGCATGGGAGGTTTTCCATAGCAGCTGGGGAAGGAGCAAGAGAACAGTTTGCATGACACCAACAAGAGTCTTCTCAGAGGAAAGGGTTCATACCGCCTTGAGAAGGTAGTGGCGGGGGACCTGAGCCAGACAGTGGTAGGAGAGGTTGAGGCAAGTTGCCAGGTAGCTCTGGGAAAGGCCCTGCTCCAGTCTGAGGGAAGGCACTCATGGAGGCCGGGAGGGCCATCGCTGGTGGGATGCTGCTGAGTGGGAGAGGGAGTGAAGCACTGTAGGTCATGGAGTTCATGGTCATCCCCATAGCTATGGTGGGCACTGGGGAGCTGGTCCGCATCTGGTTGAGAGTTGGTTTGGGCTGGTCCATGACGTTGAATGGGTTGGTGGGAGAAGGTGTGCTGAGACCTGGAAGAAGGAGAGGGAGGGAGAGAAGCCATCAGCACAACATTCCAAAGGTCAGAGGCCAAGGAAGTGAAGCTCCCCTCCCTGTTTAAAAAAAAAATGCACACAAATATGGCAGTATCTACAACCATGTAACCCAAACACACTAATGTTAAATAAGGAAAGTGTGGAAATGTGTTGTTGAGGGTTCCCATTTTGCCACATATTTTGAGTTCCAAGTTTTGGAGTCAAAAGCAGAGAAGGCCTGAGCACCAATCATGGCAACTGGCAAATATCAACATTCCTAGTTTAGAACAAGTCTGAAATTTCTGAGAAGGACTGGTTTCAGTGAAGAAATGGGCCCAGTAGAAAGAGAAAGTGAGGAAGAAAGTGAGCAGCTCTGTGTGGCAGGCGTTAGAGAGCAGAATGTACAATAGGGAACTAATGTGCTAGGCTGAGTGCAATCAAATGTGGGCACAAAATAGGACTGAGCCAAGCCCCCCCCCCCCGTTCCACATATAGACACTGACCAAACTGATTAAACTGGCAATAAGAAAGCATCTTCCACTGCACCTGAGGTCAGTGGGCTAGCTCCAGGAGTGTGGTGCAGCCCATGTGACACACACGGTTCTGTCCATCACATGAACACCACCTCCCATTTGCTGACTGAGGCAGCTGCCACCCCAGTTGGCCTAATGGTAGGGCCAGCCGCATTACAAAACTCTGGGCAAAACTGTGGGACAGAATTGCCGATGGATCTATTCTGCCTATAAGGCCTACCTGCCAGAAATGGATTACGAGACATCAGGTTCTGAGGGGCTGTGACCAAGGAGTCCAGATTAACCAGAGAAGAGGCATTTGGGCCAAGAAAGGCCTCTGGCGTTTTGCTGTCTTTCTTCTCCCTCTTTGATTCAGGAAGAGAGTCTCCTAAACCTGCAATATCAAAAACGTCCTTATTCTTGACTCCATTCTCTTTCGTGCTTGGAATAAGGTCACCAAACAGGTCCACATCTACCAACAATAACAGAGAGAGGGAGAATGTGTTATTTCTGTTCCTTATCACTGAGATACTCCATGGTTTGCTCCACATTTCCTGCTGGGTTCTCATTTAATTTATTAATTATTCAGTCCTTTCTTAGATGTACTGTATTGGCTCATCTTCAGATGAAGTTCTCAGAGTGGCTAATGATAAACAGATGAAATGAATGAAAACAACAGCTTGATAGATATAATAAAAAATCACTACAGTGGAAGCACAAAAACAGAAAGCAAATGGAGTAACTCAATGGTGTGCTTCTGATCATTCTGTCAATGCAAACATTTCTGTTTCCCAAACAGAATGACCCCTCTCCTCCTCCTGCACAGGTTCTCCTTAACCTCCTGAATGGATTTGGGGGAGTTGTGAGGAGAGGAGATGGGGAAGCCCTATTGCCCTAGTGGGAGCCCTTGCATTAGCTTCCGCTAGCATGCCTGCTTAGTTGAATCTGGGCCAGAGCAACAATAGAACTCCATCTCAGAAATTCATATGCATTCTAATAGAACTACAAGGACTGGGCAAATACAAAGGTGTTAACTTGACATCAAAAAGAGGAGGAGGATGGCACCAGGCAAATCTCTCGAGAAGGTATCCCAAAGGTGAGGCACCAGATGATGATGACAACATTTGGAGAAGGGCCTGAGAAGGGCCAAGCAGGCTCCTGCGGGAGGAGGAATCCCCTAAGTCAGCCTTCCCCAAGTCGGTGGTCTTGAGATCTTTTGGACTACCACTCTCATCAGCTCCAGCCAACCACCATAGCCAATGGTCAGGAATAACAGGAGTTGTAGCCCAACAACATCTGGGGGAGGCACCAGATTCATGAAACCATTTAGGGCTTGAAAAAGGCTAAAACTAGCACATTGGACATGGAATCTATTTCACGCTGCATTTCTGCCACAATCCTTTATACTTAGGATTCCACCATTTTCAAAGATGCACTCCTGTACATCTTTAGGAGAGGGGTGTGTGTGACTTACATCGGCAGGTGTACAACCTACTAGTTCAATCTCCAGTTAAAAGGAACTTAATTTCCAGAATAGGTAAAGATAGGTGCCTAAATGCCCCTGGAGAGCTGCTTCCCATAACAACAAGCATTGCTGCTGTGGATGTGTCATTGTTCAAAGTATAAAGCATTGCTTACATAATTGTCCTAATGCTCAGCGGTGCCTTCCTTTAACACACATTTGTTGCTGTCTCATCGTTCAAGTCCCACTTTAAAGCTTCTTCACTAAGGCGTTTCCCCCCCCCCAAACTTTATTGCAAATTGGGATTACTGCTAGAAACCTTTTGTGGGTAATGCATTCTAATATAACCTTTGCACATGGACATTTTTTTAAAAATCCATTTTAGGAGCTCCCGATGTTACATTGGCATCAGCCCCCATCAAAAGCGTAGAGCTGGAAGGCACCATCTGAAAGGCCATCTCTAGTCCTACTCACTGCCAATGAGCAGCTTTCCCCAACCTTGTGCCATCCAGATTTTCGGGCTACAATTCCAATCAATCCCAGGCCCTGTGGCCAATAATCAGGGATTATGGGAATGGTAGTCCAACACATCTGGAGGGCACCAGGTTGGGGGAAGCTGCTCTGGAGTTCTAAGGCTAGAACTAATCGTCAATACATGATAGGTGTAAGCAAGGGCAAAGCCATGGACTTATTTTCCAGCAAGATGCATACCATGAAAACAAAAGCAGTGGGAGAAGATGAGTAGTACGTGTGAAATTTACCTCCATGGCAGCCATCAAAATTATGCCTGAAAATGCATATGGAGGACCTGTCCCTTTCACTTACCTACAGGGCTGTTGGATTTCCCAGAACTGTCGTGTTCTGGCTGATCCATATGTTCAGGTAGTTTTGCAAACAAGTCAAAAGCAGCACTGCCTATGGAGGAGTTGAAAACAGAAAGAAAGCTTAGGGGAGGGGGAGCTAAATGAGTTGGGCCCACCCCCCCTTTTGAAGGAGTAGGACTGGCTCTGTCCACCCCATCTCAGCACCACTGCTGATTTAGGAGTTTGGGGAAAGCAGGGGTAACAATAAATCCCCAACGTTGTCCTTCCCAACGGAAACCAAGAACAGGGAAAAGAGTTCCCACAGGCATTCCCTTTGGGAGCTCTAGAAAAGTGGTGGCCGGGGATGTGCTTATCCTCTCCCTCCATCACCAGTTTGTTGCTTGGAATTGGGAGCCAAGCAGCAGCAGCAGCAGTGGGGAAGAGGTGGTCCTGCTGCTGATGCTACGTGAAGCTGCACATGGAACTCTCTCATGTCAATAGATGAAAGAGATACATGCACAACCTGGCATGTACTCGCCTGGAGAGAACTGCTTCTCACCCTAGCTGAGCAGATAAAACAGCACATGATATGGCTCACATAAAGCAAGGGAGTAGGTAAATTGCGGCTGGCAGTTTTGAAGGAAGGAATGGGAAACCAGACAATTCTACAGATTAGGTGGCATTGAGGACTACAAGTGAAAATGAGCTTCTCTTACCAGACGTGGAAGACTTCTCCACAGTGCCCCCCCAAGGGTCAGCAGCAGAAGTAGTGCCTGCAGAAACTAGTGCAGGGGGTGAGGACTTTCCCCAGGGGTCCGAAGAAGAGACACTCGAAGGCAGGGATTTGACCCCCCATGGATCAGAAGAGGAAGCAGAGGAGGAAGAGGCATGAGGAAGGTTCCAAGGCCCTGGAGAGCCTTGATTGGTAGAACATGCTGTCTTACTTAGAGGATCCCCTGAAGATAAGGGCACCCAAGGGTCTGTCGTGGGACCCCAGGATGTTCCTGTCGATTCCACGGTGGACTTGGTATCTGGAGGGGGGGGGGAGGAGTGTCACAAGGAAACAAAATGTAGTCAGGATGTGGACGGGGAAAATGAATAAGGAATAAATAAATTAAAGAGCTAGTATTGATGAAGCTAGAAGCAGATGAATGGGTGCAGCATTAGAGATGTTACTTGATTAAAGAAATCTTAGTTGATCAATTGCATGAGAATTAATGCATTAAGCTTGCACAAGTTTGCACATCAACGTGTTTTGAAGAGTGGGGAACATTTTTAGATGATGCACATATATGACCCAAAAGGAACTACTGTAGAAAAAACATCTCGAGCGTGAGAAACAAGGTGGAGGCAGGAGAGGAAGTCCCTTCTTCCAAGATGGCACCTGCTTGTAGGTACTTTTGTAATAATAAACATGTTTAAAGAGAAAAATCTGCTTCCCCCTCCAGTAACCAGGGCACCTTCTTCATCCATAATAATAATAATACACTGAAGCCAACAATGGGGAATCTGTTGCCCAACGAATGATGTTGTTGGACTCCAGCTCCCATTCGCCATGCTGGCTGGGGCTAATGGGAGTTAAGAGTCCAACAGCATCATTTGGAAGGCAACAGGTTCCCTATCCCTGATTTAAGCAAATGGATTAGTCAACTAAACGCTGCAGCCCAAAGCAGAACCATAGCAAACAATGGGTTAACATTTGCCCAAGCTGGCTGAAAGAATGGATGGAATGGGAGAGGTGTGTGAGTGGGATGGAGAAAGAAGAAAGAGCCTGCAAAGATCCTTACTGTTATGCTCCCAAGAAGTAGACAAGGACAGAGCTGGAGGAGAGAAGGCTGCATCATGATTCCAAACCTCAACAGATCGATTGTTGCCCCCACCTGGAATATCCCATGGGTCAGCTGAAGTGTGGGTAGAAGTGATCGGTGCCGGTCCAAAAATGTCTGCCAGCTCCAGCACGGAAGACTGGAAAGATACAAAGGGTTAAAATGTATTAGGACCTAGTGATCCCAAGAACGCGTGTGCTTCAAACTGCACCAAGACTGTACAGGTTTGGAAGCAATCAAAAACCAGAGGGCTTCCCTCCACTCTCCCGAGGCATGGTGTTGCAATTTCTCCCTTCCTTAAGAGCTTCAGAAAGTAAATTTCTACACAAGATCCCAGGCTATGCTATGAGTGTGTGAATGGTCCCTTAATTGCTTGATGCTGTTGGACTGTTAGAGCTAACACCAATGCATGGAAGCAGCATTGGTACCTCATGTAAGCTCTTCTGAGTGTAGCAGGATCTATGTGCAATTGTCAGGAGTGTGTGCAGGAGCCAGGCCCTGTGACCAGCAGGGCTTCGCAGAACTGGGGCCTCCCTAAGTTTGTTCTGTTCACATAGGTGAGGCTGCTTGGTAACTCACTGCACCTGGTGGCAAGAGCCGGGAAGGGATATAAGGTCAGCATTTCCCTTCGGCTTTTTGCCACAGCAACACGCTTCCTGCCTTGCTGCGTCTGGTGTCCTGATTCCTGATCCCCGGACCTTGGCTTCTGGACTCCTTGCTTCTCAACCCTCGGCTTTGTGACTCCTTGCTTCTCAACCCCCAGACCTTTGACGTCGTGCCTTCTGCTTCCTGACCCTCGGACCCCTGGTTTCTGGACTTGCATTCCTGCTCCCACCTCGCCATCTTGCCCCCGGTCCCGACGTCCTCTGCTGGGACTTTGTTCACCCGTAGACCGGACCATGACAGCAATAAATAGATGAATGAAAACCACCCAGTGGACTTGGCTCCAGAGCAAATGGGAGTATGAGCAACTGACCAGTTTTCTTCAGTTTCACTGTTAATCGTAAGGGCAACTCTCAGGATAAATTCTCACTCTGTAACCAGCAGTGAGTTGGAAGAACTTCAGCCCCAGGATTACCAATCTGCAATTCCATCTGAAGCAGAAGCCACCATAGATACTTCAGGGAGATCAGTGGGGCTAGCACAGGTGGAGTACAAATTGGCACACGCCAAAGCAAGTATTTATGTATGTCCACCACAATAGAACCAAGCAGCTGATGTCTCCTACCTGACTTTTCTTGGTCTTTTCTTCGTCTTCTTCCACATCCTGGTGACTCTCTTCCAATGCCCTCTGCAGTAGTGAGTTTTCTCCTTGCCATGCCCTCACTTCCTGTAATCAAAATGAACAGCCAACGGGGTATGAGCTGAATACAAGAAAAATGAAAGATTATTTCATACTGGTCATGGCCATCATTTAGTTAAGCCTGACAACTGCACTTTCCATTTCCATACTTCTATACCCCACGTTAAACTGTTCTCTGTTAGGAACAGTTAGTTTTTAGAAACTTTGTAAGTTACATTTAAAAAAAAAATACCAGCCAGAAAAGACCCAGAAGGCAGAAAGAAGCGGACATAGCTGGGGGTGAGGTAGGAATTGGAGGGGGGGTCTAGAATTCTCATCTCAAAAAGAAAAATGAGCAGGTTTTGTGTCCAAGGGCCAGTTGCAATTTTACATATACTTACTTGGAAACAAGTTCCATTGGGCTTATTTTCAAGTAGATATGCTTTGGATTCTGTTTGGTGTTTCATTATCAATGTGAAAAGAGGCAATTTCACCATCCTTGGACTGGTTTTCAAACGTTGGGTTTTGACAAATTTCCACAACTGATCAGAGTTATCCAGAGATACCCAGTCTTGAGTTCCCAAGTCTCTGAAACTATCTCCTATGCGAGTCAAGATTTCTTTCAGATCCATGAGGACCTGAAACCTCATTGTTTTACGCATGGACATTTTCTGGAAATACCAACTCTGAGGCCTGTGGCAAAAGGAACAAGATGTACAGAATTTCTAGACTCTTCTGGAGATAGCAGCATTGTCTCAGGAAGGAGCCACCAAGCTTAGGCCAAAAGCTTTCCCACTTAAAAGAGGCATGAATTCAAGAAGAGGAAAGTTAAAAGTGCCCTTTCACCACCTGGGTTTGGGATACCTTCTCATGCTCCTGTTTGCTCAGGGTAAGCGCTATCTGTAATTGCAAGTCTTCATCTGTGCTGGAGACTGGAGGAAGTGGCTGCTGACAATGAAGGAGAATGGGGTAAAAGTTTGTTCCTGAACCAGGGCTTTGTATTCAGTCATTCATTTCTGGGTCACAACCTTCTAAACCCGCCCCCCGTTCCCCTTTATAATCAAAGAGCAAGATGGCTTTGAATCCAGCCATGCAACTGTTCAACTAGTTTTGCCCATTTAGCTACTCATCCCACAAATCTTTAATGCCTATTCTTTCACAAAGTGTGCAGTCCCTCCCCTCCAACCCTTGCTTCTATTTCTTTCCACCCACACCCATATATTTTACACATGGCTTGCTTACAATACTGCTAGACCACCTCTCAGCAAAAAAAGCAGCTGCTGCCCAAACATTAAAAATGCAAGCATCCAAATAAATCCATAAAACAGTAACTAAATAAACGCAACCGTCACCAGGACATGAATGATAGTAGCTAGGTTTCTATATTTCAGTCATAGGAGGTGCAGCTGGTAAACTAACTAGAGCTGGCACTCTGATTCATGGCCACCACCTGAGAATCTGAGAGCATCCTCAAACTATGAACCTTATGAATGTGTGTGATCCTAATCAAGGACTGGCATTTCCTCAGCCAACAGGCATTTCAACCAAGTTCTCCAGATACCAATCTCTCAAATCCTTGCCCAGAAATGGCAGGAGTTCCTTTTAATTTGTAAAATATTTCTACACTACCCTTTGATTAAAATTGTCCAGAGTACTTTACAATAGGTAAAGGTTAAAGACTGGCCTACAGTTACCCAAGGTCAGCCAGGTCTATTGGGGGGTTTTCCCTCTGCTTCCCAGCAGAAGATGAATCATTTCCTCATTTGAGCCAGCAACCCTAAAAGCAGTATCCACTCTTCTGTCATTCAGACTGGCCGGCCTTCCATAGCTGGTCACCTTCTGCCAGGAAGGTCAATAACTGAAGAGACATAGGGTTGTATTCAGTGCTCAGCCTGCTGTGCCTTGCTCATGAAACAGAACTTCTTCCTCATCTCCTCCTCCTCTGTATGCCCCAGAATTCTGCTCCAGAGGGTCCCCTAACTCTCTGGAGCACATCTTGACTGTGCCTGGGTCAGGGATGCAGGGGGAAGAAAAGGAAAGGGAAATCCTGTTGTATGAGCAGAACAGCCGCGTTGGCTACAACCCATGTTCTGCTTCTGTCCCAGAAATGTCTCAGTACCTCATCTGCCTCTTCAAGTGAAATCAACTGAAGCTCATCCGATCAACCTTGAGTAGGAGTGGCAGAACTGGCAACCAATACAGACACTGAGCTCAATGTGACATCCAAGTCATGGCAGATGTGACTCAAGTTTATCTGCAAAATGTTTCGCAAAGAAGTCGCAGTGGGCTACTGATGGTTCTGTGGCCGGGATGCGGAACAAGTGGTCCTCTAGGTTTTGCTAGGCTACAACTCCCATCATCCCTGACCATAGGCAGTGCTGGCTGAGGTTGATGGAAGCTGGAGTCCAACAACAACATCTCTTAAGTCCACAGGTTCACCATTCCCACATTACATGTGTTCATCAATGGATGGTTGTTTCTGAAGGAGCACTGCCATGGCAGCAGCGAAGTTTCTGTGCATTTCCCACAAAGCCAGAAAGCTTTCCTTTGCCCTACTAGACCACTCAAGTGCAAACACCTACATATAAGAAAACCATCCCAGTATCCTTGCACAAACCTGTAACACCAAGATCTCAATCTCTAATTAACAATAATGCACCAACAGCTTGTCATGTTGCACCCAATGACTTTCTACAGATTTCTTCTTTTTTTAACCCTGGTGCCTGCCTACAGCTTTGGTTTTTGTTTGGACTTTTAGCAAGCTGGCTGGCTTCCGAAGGTAATGTAACCTGAGAGCTTGCCTTGCTGGCTGCTATGACCCTTCTGTCCTTTCTTTGGGCTGAAGCTTATCAAGTGTCGTTCCAAAACCCAGTTCCCTACAAGGAGGCTGATCAGCAAGCAAACAGACGGTGGCACCAGCAGGGAGGGCTGCTTTTTTACCCTAATAATGGGGGGAAAGCACAATCACACTTTTGTGGCAATACAAACAACAGTCATGACCATTGCTTGCAGAGACATAGCCCTTTCAGGCACCATCGTTAACGCTGCCTCAAGAAAGACTGTTACAAGCAGCAATCATTGATCTCATGCTTTTAATTTGCCAAATGCTTCACAGAACTTATTGCCTTTGGCTCCACTCTGGTTCTAGCTGAGTGTGGGAAAAGGTGGTTCCAGGTAAGGATACAGGTCTCCACAGAAAGGCATATCCCGCCAATTCAGCCAACCAGCATTATGGTGCAAGCAAGGATGTCTACTGAGCTGCATATGTCAGCCATTGTGTTCCAAACCTTGCTGAAGAAACTGTCTGATATCTGCCCCTGGCAACTCCTACGCAAACACAAATAGTAGCTAAAAAGGGAAAAAAACAAGATCCCAGCGCTAGCTGACCTAGATGTTCCTTCACCGAACAAAACCATCAGTCATTTCCTTTCTTTTGACTTGGGCTGTGACCATACCAGAATCACTGCCATTGGGGAAGAGACTGTCCTTGGTCATGTGTTCCTTAATGTATTGTTTCATTGTTGGCCCAGCACAGAATGTTTCAAGGAACTCGGTGAGCTTTTCACGTTGCAACCCTGCATACTGTACATAACTGGGGTTCCTCGTTCCTGATGAATGTTGCTCTTTTTCCTATTTAGCAAGGTGTTGCAGGGGAAGATTTGGTGACTTTTTAAAATGACTCCAGAGTTGCGCAGAGATTTAAACAGGCCTTCTTTAAACATTGCTAAATACATAGAGAACTCAGAATGTGGATATTTCTGCATTCCAAAATTACTACTTTTGCATATGTAATTGTTTCCCATTCTGATTTAAATAATGATAATTGTGATGGACAAAGCAAGAATAAGGGACCCGGGGAAAACTGAGGCACTGCATAATATGTCACTTGCTATATTCAAGTGATGTACTGCTAAGCCTGCTGTTTATTTTAAGATACTAATTCTCCTATTTAAAAAAAACACCCAGAAGTAGAATGCACAAATCAAGATGGGACATGAATATACTGTGGTATTGGATGCAAGTTTTGAATGGGAAGCGGAATTTTCCTGCCACTCTCCAAAACCTGAGCATTTGAGGGGGGGGGGGGCGGAGAGTTGAAAGGCCATCAAGTATGGGCTGGGTCTTTTTGACCCTGGTAAAGCTGTCAGAGAACATGGAGCATTTAATTGTAGATTAGGGAGACCCAAATTTGAATGAATGAAAGATCATACAAAAACTGCTCAGTACTTTTAGACATTTTCTGCATCTGCCAGATATTGAATTACCTCTTCTAGATCTTCAATGCACTGTTTCCCATAGTGGACCTAACACCCCTAAGCCAGGCAACAGCTGCTTCCTCCACGATACATATGGAAATGCCTTCACACAGGAATTTTACTCAGGAACATAGGAAGCTGTTTTATATTGTGTCAGAAAATCTGCCCATCTAGCTCATTAGTGTCTACACTGGCCGGCAGTGGCCCTCCAGGATTTCAGGTGGGGAATCTCTCTCGGCCCCATCTGGAGATGCCGGGGATTGAACCAGGGATTTTCTGCATGCAAAACAGAACTCTTGTCACTGAGCTATTGCCCTTCGCAGAAAACTCTTATATAGCCAAGCTGCTACGTAATCGGTCGTCGCAAGGTGAATGTTGCAAAGATAAGCAATGCTCTTATTTCAGAAATGTTTAAAATAAAGGATTTAGTTATGCTGGCATATTTACAAGAAACAATCCTCCAGATGAATATGCCAGGGAGTTCTTTTAGTAGCACCTTCAAATAAGGGGATGCTTATGTTGCAATAAAGAAACATGATCACAAAGCTAATAATGCAGTAAAGTACAGGAACTGGACAATGCAGGAGGTGAATGTGCTATCCCACCTTGCGGTTTTTCTTTACTGTCTAGAATCCTGCACTCCCAACCACCCCACCCTATTTTGTTTCCATGAAAACTCCTTCATCACACACAGCTGAGCTGTTTCAGCCTTTAACTACTGAGAAATGCCTACCCAATACAGGTGATACAAAAGCGACAAGTCCAAACTAGTTACTTGTGGAGAAGCACAATGCAGTCATGTGCTAACTTTAAGCTCTCTGAATGCCCGTGCCTAACATGATCGCCCCTAGGCAGTCATTCTAGCATACCGCCAACTGATAGACAGCTCGTAGCTAACTTGCCAGCTGGCAGCTAACTTGGGCTCATTATTGAATGGTAAGCACAGGTAGTGAAGGCAGGGATACTAAAAATGATGTGTTTGCTTGTCTGTTTTGTTGGGGTGGGGGTGGGGGTGGAACCCTTTAAATCCTTCACCAACTATGAAACAGTCTAGCTTTACAGGAGGGACATTAGCTGGCAGGAACAGAACCTTGGCTTAACTCCAGGTGAAGCACACAATAATAATGCAATTTAGTACAGGACTTCTCAAGGGTGTTCGCACACAGCGTTCAACAAGTGTACCACCTGTGTACACAAGCAGTTGAGCTTTGCACTTGTGCAATAACCTGCATGTAACATTCAACCTATGTGTGAGCTGTACAGATCAACAAGCGCACACACTTTCACACAAACACATGTGCATGTGTAGAGGCACCTTGTAGCTGTGTTCAGTGGGATGTGTGAACAAGCCTTCAGTCCACTCTTCATCAGTCCAGTGATCCAACCCACAATGCTACAGAGCCCTGACACTGATGCGAACACCATCGCAGGGTGCCTGGTAAGTTGTGGTGGGAACAGGTGATATGAAAAATTATGAGATCAGTATGAGGATGGCCTGAGCCCTAGCCCTGGCACAGGGGCTGCAGAATGCTGGGGAGCCACAACAGAGTCAGCACCTATTCAAAATGCAGCTCTGCCAGTATAATGTACAAAACAGGGAGTGAACCAATCCCTAGATACAAGGCATAAGAGGTTAGCTGAGCTTTTACGTAAAGAAAACACCTTACAGCGAACAGAATTCATCAGTATGTGTGTCGGCACAATTGTGTTTCCCAACAAATGTAAATCAGTCCCCAAACTAAGTATTGGGGAAACAAAAGGAGGGCTTCTGGATGTAAGAAAAGAGCAAAGGTGAGTCTACTCTAAGGAGGAAAAGGGAAAGGTGAGTTACTTTGGAGGGGGCAGGATAATAATAGAATGCATCGTGCTAAATGTGCATGTTTGAGTTTCATTTGTCATCCACAGTATGAAAACAGAAATTGCTGTGTAGGAGAGAACAAAGGGTTATAGCTGCCATTAGGTATCACTGGCCTGTTTTCCAACTCTGCACCTAACAATTAAAACAATTAGAAGGATATGACTGCATCCTCATGATTATACAGTGGGGCGGCCTAGTCATTTTGCTGCATCACTGAATGGAAGGGTTAGCCATCCTTTTCCAGGTTAAAGGGATTAAGCCCTGATAGTTACTACAGCTCTTCCGGTACTTTAGCCACACCCTCACACTGACCCACCACCCATTCTGTTTTTCCCTCCTCCTGGATCCCTACTGGGGCAGGGACTGACTGACTGGCCTGGAAGAAGGACAGCACTGTTACCCCAAGGTGGACTCTTGTTTTAGAGGAATTAATCTTTGAGATATTATTATTTGTATTTGTGTTGTTGTTGTGTCAGAATGGACTGGGATGTGGCCTATCAATTAAGTCCCCCTCTAGTAAGTTTAGAGTTGTTATCACAAAGACCAACACAAGTGTCTCCCCCACTGGAGGTTAATAAGAAGGGGAATTGCAAAAGACAATACATTGCTATCTTTGAATTTCATCTCCATAACTCATCAAGGAACACACAGTAGCAAGCCCCAAGGCCTCCTTAGTTAGAAAGGTAGGAGACTGTTTAGTTGGCACTTCTGTGAAATGCACAAATGGAATCTGGTGTATCCAAGCATAAAAGGAGATCCTTACTTTCAGGAGCAGAGGAAGAACATTACTCTGCATGACAGAGGATGGCTCAGGTAGGTGGGAATGCTGTCACTTCCACTTGGCTGTGCAAGTTTGTTAAGGACACAAATATAGCCTTCCTTTCCTCCCCTGCCTGGCTTCTTCGCAGTGGTGGAAATTCTGAGAGCTGAGATTCCGAGAGTTCTCTTGCTCCAGACCAGACACCCTTCGCCCTCGGAAATCTCACACCTTTAAGGGCTGCTTCCCATTTTGCATTCCCCCTCCAATTCTTTAATTTCTGAATCTCATCTCTGAGATGGTCTCCTGCTCAGCTAATGCCTTGATCTAAGGCTTGGGTTCCATTTTCCTCAATGAAGCTCATGGATAATTGGGCAAATCACTCACCAAATTAGATCAGTTCCGAAAGACCTGTGGAACTCTTCTATGGGAACAGAAGGACTATATTGGGGTGGGGGGGGGTTGCCTTTGAAAGTTATCTCTCAGAAATTCTAGGAATCCTGTTCCCAGAATGCCATGTTGACACAGGAGCTGTTCCCCAGCCTTTCAACTAGCTACACTGACAGAAGTGATGTTGACATTGACCGATTTCTCCTAGAGCTTCTCTTAGCTATCAAGCTATTCCTCTAAGTAAGCAAACAATGGCCATATATCCATCAAGCCCAGGGAGCAATATATTATTATTATTAAAATGAAATGCAGTAGATGGTGGTCTGTTCTCGATTACTCTGTGAGATGGCATCATTTAAAATAATGTAGACTCGGATTAAAGGCTTGAGCCAAGTTTCCCATGAAGATACTTCTCAGGGCCGACATCCAATATCCATGATGAGTTATTGTTACATCTTAGCATGGCTAAGATGAAGATTATTGTTACAAGAAGAATATCTAAAGCTGGCCATGGACATTTTTGCACATGAAGCAAAATAATCAAAGTGTGCCCAATGGAGAAGTGATAATTAGGCTCCCCAAGAGACTAGGATGTGAGCTGGATTTAGCAACGTGTGTGGTAAAGACAGGAGCGCTACTGTATATAGCTTATGTATTCGTTCAAGGAAACAGGTCTTCACAAGAATATGCTGGTGAGATACTTTCAGTCAAAGCTTGAGAGGAGCATGTAAGCTGTTAAAGTGGGGGATCTCAGCCCCTTCAGTCAACATTTCAAGACTAAGGCAGTCTTTCCCTTGCCACCTTCATGCTTCTCCAATGTCACTACTCGTGTCACTTGACATAAGAAAGGCTCTCAGAGCTAATCTTGTGTTTGGTGCATGTAAACAAATGCTTGGGCTACCTCGAAAGGGAGAAGCAGATCAGCTGATATGAAGGCTGTTCATGGAAAGCATACAAAGGGACTAGGTCGCTGGACTGCAATGGTGAAAGTCATTTTAAATTAAGCAAAACCAAAAGAGCGGATTCAGAGCTTAAGAAGCGCCACCAGTCAAAATGGCAGATCGCTTCTCTGTCAGAAGAAGAGTTTGGATTTGATATCCCGCTTTATCACTACCCGAAGGAGTCTCAAAGCAGCTAACATTCTCCTTTCCCTTCCTCCCCCACAACAAACACTCTGTGAGGTGAGTGGGGCTGAGAGACTTCAGAGAAGTGTGACTAGCCCAAGGTCACCCAGCAGCTGCATGTGGAGGAGCGGAGACGCGAACCCGGTTCCCCAGATTACGAGTCTACCGCTCTCAACCACTACACCACACTGGCTCTCTGTGCTTCTTTCTAACGTCCAAAGGAGAACTTGCACAGATGGATTGCAGAGGCAAGAGGAGTTGGCACCAGGAGAAGCTCTGGAAACCGAATGTGAAAGTGCAACATTTGATTTAGCTGCATGGTGGTGAGTGAAGTCCTTTGTTGAACCTCCATATTGCAGAGCACAAAACACAATGAAAAGGAAGTGTGCATTCCCTTCCCGTGTGAAGTATGCAGAAGTGCCACGTGGGAGGCACTCCTGCAGCAGCTAAATGATACATTGAGCCTCAACTAGCACCCAAAAGACCTACATAGTTCACACTGGGCTATGTTCTGTCTCTGCCACTTACAATGCCTAAGAGAAATAGCTGGCTGTTGATAGCTGCCATGAAAAAAACAGCAGGCACAGTTAAAAACATAAAAAGCCTAAGTGAGAGAATCCTACATATAAGATCACTGCTGCAATCCATGAAGCACTGACCCATTGTAATAGCCATTCCTTTCCGTGTCAGGTGCGTTGCTCCCAGACCACACAAACAAAGCTCCAAAATGCAGTGCAAGCTACACAAAACAACTCAAAAGGAAGTCCAGCTGAGATCAACGGGACTGACTCTCAAAACAAGTGCACATAGGATTGGAGTCCTAGTCCTTTTATTTTCATTAAATATGAACCTTAAAGGACCTTCATCATGAAGAAGGGAAGATGGAAGGTACAGGCTGCCGCTTCGTCTGTAATATCTTTATCTTCCTGATTTAATGCACACTCGAGTCTACCGTTGAAAGGTGAATATGTGTCCGCAGTATAAGAATGCTAAATCAACAAAGCAATAAATCCCCATCATGATGTCATGAGCTGATGAGGCTTACATGGAGCAGCCAATAAGAGATGAGATCCACACTTGCAGCAGTGGGAAGCATCCACAAATCTCTAACATGCCTTTCTTACTGATAGTTTTTCACTGATTTAGAGGCTGGGGGAATGTGGCCCTGGAGATGTTGCTGAGCTCTAACTGCCATCAGCCCCAGCCAACTGGTCAGTGATGATGCATGTTGGGAGTCCAGACCCAGCTACTTCACCCCTTAATTAAACCACTGGTTTAAAACAACACCTAGAAGGAAGCCAAAACATTACCTTCTCTGCTTCTTCTCGACTCATGGCCAGGGCAAGCTGGAGCTGGAGCTCCTCCTCTCCAGTCGTCTGTGGCCTTGCCTGCTCCAGGTCAGAATTGAACCGAGGTGATGAGGAAGAGGCTGAGGGACAAGAACGAGATGAATTAATGCTGCAAATGGGATGGAGCCCAGCTGGGGGCTGCTGAATATGGTCCATAGCTGTTCCAGAATCTGACATTTGCCTGGGTTTTGCAACAAATGACCTTTCCCATTCTACCACCCTCCCCTCCTTTTGCAGATTAAGTTCGTGATTTTAGACTGCAGGTCCAAGTTATTAGACTGCTGGTTCAGGGGAAAGGTTATACCTCAGTAATGGAGCATCTGTATTGCACACAGAAGGGTCCAGGTTCAGTCCCTGGCATATCCAGGTAGGGCTGGAAGACACATCCTGTCTGAAACCCTGGTGACTGGATAGCTCAGTGGGTTAGAGCATGGTGCCAATAATGCCAAGGTTGCAGGTTCAATCCCCGTATGGGACGACTGCATATTCTTGTATTACAAGGGGTTGGACAAGATGTTCCTGAGGGCCCCTTCCAACTCTACACTTCTACAATTCTATGAGTCGGTGCCAGTCAGTGTGGACCAATGGATTGACTGAGCACAAGGCAGCTTTTCATACTCATGTTCGTATGAGGGGCAATGGGAAGAGCCCGAGGAAGAGGAGCCCTTTTGTGCGCAATTGCATTCTGCTTTAGGAACTTGAAGGTACCTTTTGTGTTTCCACAGCATCATCCTTCTTGAGGATGACAAGAAGAGCAAAAGTATGTTGCTGGCTGCCCATACTAAGGATCCCTGATGTACCATGACAGCGACCAGGTTCCAGTAGGAGGAATTCAACATTGCAACTAAGGAGATACAAGAATTTCTGCTTGTCTGGTGGAACAATCTCCCCTCTTCTCCCTCTATGCACTTCCTGCAGGTTCTCTTGACCGCCCCCTGCCCCCCGGAGCTAATTTGTGGGGGAGAAGAAGAGAGAGGGCTTGTGGAAGTCCTTGTGCGGGCTCCACCAATGGGAATATGACACTACGTTCCTGAGTCAGGCTCACTGCCAGGCAGCAGCTCTCCAGAGTTTCAGGCAGGTGTCTCTCCCAGCCGTGTGTGTGTGTGTGTGTGTGTGTGTCACTTTCTCTCATGCACAGTGAAGTCAAAAGATTAATTTATATCAGGGCTGTCCAACTCCCAAGAGACTGCGATCTACTCACAGTATGAAAAAAACTGGCAGTGATTTACCCATTGTCATTGGAGCCAAAGTTGTTGAGCTTTTTTTAGGAAGCCAAAGTTGTTGAGCTATTATTATTATTATTATTATCATCATCATCATCTATATAGATAATAATATTATAGACATAGCAGAATCCTACCTTGTAAATCCCACTATGTTGAATGGGGCTTATTCCCAGATAAACAGGAATAAAATCACACCCTTAGATGGCAATCCAATGGCAATTGAACTGACAGGAAGCTCCACTGAACGAGGGGTTCTTGCTTTGCATCGTAGAAGTCAAAAATTAAAGAATCCAAGAACTCTAGCCAGGCGGGAGATCAATTTTAAAGTCTTCAAAGAATACAGAGAATTGGTACACCTTGACCTTGAAAATCTAGCTGAGGAAGAATTAGCGAAACAGGGCCTTGTCCTGGGATTTATTTCGACTGGAATTTGCTTCTATATTAATAAAACTGTTTGAAGACTTTAAAATTGATCTCCCGCCTGGCCAGAGTTCTTGGATTCTTTAATTTTTGACTTCTGCTTTGCAACGTAGACATATCCTTTGAAAACTAAAGTTTTGACTCTAAAGTTGAAGTTGTAACAGCAACGAGCTAGCAAAAATTCCAAGAACTGGAATCCTCCAAGATAAACATATCCTCCTGTATTTTTTTTAAAAAAAATCACATTAGCACCTGCTTTAATTCCAATTCACCTGTCTGAATAGCTTGTTTGCATATCAGTTAACTGTGCTGGGCTGAAAAATAATGTGGGCAGAAATGTGGAGGCCAAAAGGTTGGTGGCCTCCAAGGATTGGGTACCTGTTCCCCTTCAGGTGTGTTTGGACTCCAGTTCCCATCAACCTCAGCCAGCACAGCCAATGGTTGGGAGTGATGGGACTTGTAATCCATCAACATCTGGAGAGCTTCAGGTTCTACATACAGAACAGAGGACCCTAGAAACAGCTTCATATAGCTGGTTCTTCATGCCCAGGGCTTAATACACAGAGGCAACAATCACCCCAATCTTATTCTTATACTTTGCCCTACCTGCATCAAGAGACTGGTCACCCTGTTGCTGCAGTGATATGAATTTCAATCTCAGTCCACTGAGGCATAGGTAATGCCAAGGTGGAAATCTATTGTGTAGATTGGTCCCCAAAGACCCCTTCACAAAATTCTTAAATCAAAGGTACTTCTTTGTAGGAGTTAACACGAAACCCATTTGTAGATTGTAATGTGTGGTGATAGCATATGTGTAAGGTGCACGCTTTTAAAATCTGAGGCCAATTACCATTTAGCACTACCGTGCGACTTGATTATCTGCCTGTGCATTGCATGTCATTTCCATAGGAGAATTTCCTTTTTCAGAACCTTTGTGGGGAATCTGCCCTTTGGGTGTTGTTGGGCTCTGACTCCCATCAGCCCCAGACAACACAGCCGATAGTCAGGGATGAAGGGAGCTGTAATAGAACTAAAGCCACAGGTTGCCAATCCCTGTTGTAGTGTAAATGTCCCTGCACTGCCTACAGCAGGCATCGTAACACAGGACTTACAATCTTCCACCTAAACCTATTTCTCCCTGCAACTTCTCCCAAGTTCTATCTTCACAGCTAGAGGGGGAGAATCTGAAAAATATGCATAAAGGTTCTGCTTCGAACTTTGAAAGCGCCGGGGGGGGGGCGGAGCTTCCAGAGATTCTGAAGGCAGAAATGTTAAGAAGGATTTCTGCACTCTGCACAGCTCATGGTATCTCTCCATGGTCCCTTAGCCATTCCACCCAGCTGCCCTTTACTTCCCAACCGCAATACTAAGGAATGGCAGGAATGGTCCTGCCAACTTTCCTTATTTGATCATAGGGGGAAATGTAGAATACCTTCCCCAGAATGTGTAGCACACATTCTGCTCCACCCACGTAGCCAGGTGCCCCAACAACTCTACACCTGGGAAACCAAGATGATTCACAAAAGATAAAAGTCATTCATCCAGACTGCTCCACTGGCAAAGGTGGTGGTCAGAAATGCAGCAACAAATCTTGATGCACCAGAGACAAGGCAGCTCACCCATGTCACACTGTCCTACTCACAGTTAAAGGAGGACGGAGACTCTCTTGACCTGCCGTAGTCTTCTCCGTACTGTGATGCCCGCCGCCCATAGGCAAGCTGCTGGCTGTTGCTGCTGCTAATCCCCATGCCTTCGAGGGACATCCGCTCTTTGGTTTTCAGGGCATAGGCTCTCTCCTGTTTCAGTCTCTCCTCATCCTTCAGCAAGCCCATCACTTGCTTTACCTTTTCCCGGACATTGATGCCCTGGTCCTTGCCATCGCGGTCTATGTACTGGAACTCCTTTAAGGTCTGGATGGTGTACAGGTTCTCCCGGCACTGGTGAGCCACCTTCTCTGAGCCAGTTTTGATGAGGTAGTCCAGAAGAGTCAGCGCCTTGTAGACATGGCGCCAGTTCTTGCCACTGTCGTTCAGCCGCCTCCAGATCATGCCCATGACCTCGGCAAATGCCACGGTGTTGAAGGTCAGGTCTGCAATCTCGGACATCAAGGAGCTCGGGGGGCCCCAGGGGTCATTGGAGGTGGCCTCACGCACCTTGATCTCTGCCTCAGAGTAATTGTGCACAATGTTTTTCACCTGGCGGCGCAAGGCAGAAGTAGTCATGGTTGAGCCCTGGAGGAAGATCTCAGCTTGCAGAAAGGAATGGCTGGATTGGAACCCAGAAAGAGAATCAAAACCTTGGTGCAATCAGTTAAAAAGATGCTGATTCTTCAGGTTGATCTGGAAAAAAAGGCAATGAGATATGCATTAGGGCTGTTGACCAGTTCATTTTAGCCAATAGGTTTGTTGGCATCCGTCTGTCTCGGGAGATTATGGAAGAGTGCACCTTCAGGGGTAAAGTCAAACCTGCAAACGGGACAGACATGTTTTATTGCAGGTGGGGCAGATAAAGGCTTTGACCAGTAAATCAATACATGCAAATCAGAATATTCATTTACCTACAGAGACAGACTTTCTTCCTCTCATATAAATCCAATGTATGAAGGGGGGAAGGGCCACTGAGAAGTGTGGCCTAGAGGAGTTTTGAGAGGCAGACAGAAAAGTCTGGAGGCCTACATTTGGCCCCTGGGTCTGATGCCCTACAGGGAACAACTCCCAGCCAGTAATAAATTATAGTGGCTGAGCAACCAGAATACCAGTAGCTGGTTGCATCTTTTAAAGCTGCAGAGTTAGATAGCTGCAAACCAAGTGGCTGCCTCAACCTCTCCGAGTTGCAAACTACAACCAGGTTCAGTAAAATGGGCAGCCCTACCTTATCCTGCCATTCTGTAACAACTGACGCATCTGTTGACCTGGTGGGCCATTTGCAACAGAAGTTTTGTGTTGCAATTAAAGCCATCTCTTTGGAAAAAGAGATAGGGAGAGTGAGACCCATTTGGAATCATGAACTACAGTATTCCAAACTTTGGAGGTTCGGGATTGTTTGTGCTTCACAGTAAAAACAAATACAGCGACAGGGAAATAATCCTCCTGATCAAGCAAAATGTATCCATCTGTGTGTAAAATACAAAATACAAATGATGCAGGTGTGGGTGAACAAAACCATCTGCATTGCAATGTTCATCCAGGTCCCACAGAATTGACTGGATTCTACCTTTTGATACACATAGGGCTGCTAATTCACATGTGAAGCATCTTGCTGCAACCCCAGAGCTGGATCAGAACCAATATGATTTTCAGAAAGAGTTGGGTTGGGGTAGACATCCAAAATATCCATTAACCAAGCTGGACTCCATCCATTGCAACCAACAGTTCAGCATCTAATATGCCACTGAGCATAGGAGTGTGCATTATGGAGCATGCATCACATGACTTTTTGCTTTCCAAATCTATCTCAGATTATTCAGAGCAAAACGCCTTGTGGCTGAATTTCCCCAAGGAAATTCAGCTTCAAAATTAAATATAAAATCTGATTTATTTTTTTAAAGGCTAAAGAACTAGTATTTAGAGTGAGTTAATTACCAAGGTTTCTCTCTCGCGGGGGCTCATGATGGGTTACAAAATCTCTTTTTTTAAAACTACCACAAAAAATGCAAGAATGTTATGTAAAATCTTAAGAGAAAGCCCTGCAAAATACAGAACTGCAATGAAAAAAATTAATGTCATCACATTTTATTTATAAAAAGCCTAAAATGACTAGGTGCTGTACAATACTTTAAAAGGAGAAGGAGAAGGAGAAAATTCCTTGCCAGTAGGCTAATAATCTATAATAACAATAAGAAGAGTGAGGGAATGGATGGAGAAGAGAGGAGAGAGAGATGCACAAAACCCTTCATTTGCTTGGGATGCTCTCATCTGGGACTTGTCCTACTTGAGTCCACGAGAGATTCATTCAAATTTCACAAACAAATCTCCCCCTTTACCTCTAACTTCACTTGCCCTGCTTTTTCCTCTTTCTTTCTCTGTGTTACTGATTTATCAACAGGCCACAAAGAAGGCAGGGATGAACAGGGGAAATGTTTAGTTGCCTTTTCCAATCCCCCCCCCCCCCGGCCATGCCAACAAATACACCCACACCTATTTTCGCATACTTCCACACTTGAATTCCCATTGAAACCAGCTGGGGTGAGCATGGTCAGGAATCAACACTCTTGCAAGTGCCTGGCTGACCATAGCTCCCTGGTCATCCACCTGTTCGCCATTGCAACCTGCTTACTCACCTGCCTCTCACTCTGCCGACCCCCCCCCCCCCAAGTTAGGAGATATCACTGCCTGCATGCTCGTAAGCAGGTGGTGGCAGCAATGATGAGGAACAAATGGAGACCTGGGAGCAGCTTATGGGAACCTTGGGGAGGAGGGAGTGTGCCTTGCACAAGTGCCCTTCAAAACCTGGAAATCGGTACTGGGATTCTAACGAAATCAATAGAAAATCCATGCCATCGTTATCATGGACCAAGTGACAAGGAATTGCTGCCTGTGAGTCAGAATCACCAAGCAGCCTTGGCTGCTTCCAGATGGGTGGCTCCTAGTGATAGCCAATCGTCCTTTTCCATTTTAAGCTATGAGTGGGATTGCACATGATGCACCAAACTACCAGGAGCATTGTGCTCATGTTCCAACTCCACCAGCAGATGTGATGATGTAGCTGTTGTAGATGGGGCCATGTGTCGCTCAACACACATTTGTGATAACTATTGTGGTGGGTTCCATTTTAAGACTCTGCCTTCGTTTTATTTTTAATCATCGTTTTAATTGTTGCTAAAATTCTTCACCGGCTATTTGTTATGAAAGGGTGGTGTGGCAGGGGACAGTCATGGAGGTGGGGAGGACAGTTGCTGGCAGTTTTTAATGGCTAGGAGTGGACGGGAGCGAAGACTACTACTATGCCGGAGTCTGCTCCCAGGCCCCGCTACCCAGTGCCTGGCCATATTGGCCAGAATTCAAATTGCTGGCCAGCAGGAACTCCCAATGCGCCATGTGGCCAGTCTGGGGATTACCCAAATGCCGGCCACTTGGATGAACATTGCTCCCAGGGGTCTTGGAGCCTGACGCAATGGGCCACAACTGCAACCCACCCCCAACTGGGTAAGTGGCCATTATGTTGCATCAAGTATTTTCCAGTGCATTTTCCCATCACTAACTCTCATCCTTATTGCACCAAGCCCAATATTTGCAGGGGTGGGGGGAGTGGGTTTGTTTCCCCAATCAGCTTTTGTTGCCTGAAAGTATTGACAGTTGGGAAACGCAAGCACTTTTCATGGAGCCCAGCAGGGCAAGCCAGAGGTTTGTGTGAATGTGGTTGAGCACCCTAGAACGTGTCCCACACTCCTACAAAATGCAAGGATTCCTCAGCAGACACATGGATGTGGGACATAGGACATGGCCCCTTGAAAAGTCTGAAAAAATGCTAGAGTAGTTCACATTGAGCCACAGAGCAAGAGACAATCCCAAGTCACATTCACAACATCATCTATTTAAAACACATGGCTCTCCCCCAAGAATCCTGGGAGTTTTTTTATGGGTGGTGGGAATTGTAGCTCCCAGGTCCCAGGATTATTTGAGGGAAGCAATGGCTGTTAAGAGTGGTCATGAGAGTGTTTTAAATGGATGGTGTGGGTGTAGCCCTAATTTGGATGGCTCAGACAGGAAAAGCATGTGACATGCCACAACGAAGGAAGGCAGAATCTTCAATATGACATCAGGAAACTTTCCTCCCTGTTTATAGCTTGTCAATCAACCAGAACCTCAGTAACGAAGCAAAACCCATCGGCTGATTCATGGCTCCATCATCTCTCCCATGAACACACTTCAGGGTGAATCATTTTCACAACATGAAATCACGACATTTAAGAAATGCTGCAGCAGTTTTGCAAAACCCAAAACTCCAGCCACCAGAAACAGAGTGACATCATCTGCCCTTCAGTTTCAAATCTTTGCCCTTTGCCACATATCTTAAATTCTTGCCATCATCCTAAAATGAAATGCTGGGGAACACTCAAAAGAGTCTTAAGAAATCTGCATTTCTTTTTCTTTCTTTTTTTGGTTGTTGTTCCCAAATGTAGGAAACTGACCAGCCTAGCAACGTTTTTCTTCAGGGTTCCTGTAAATAGATCCAAAGCAAGCCACCAAGGGCTGGACTGGCTTGGGACAGATCATCCCAACCTTGTTTACTTCCTAAATTGAAGCCCCCTGGAGAGAAGTCTCTCTGAAATGCAGTTGCTTTATCATCTTGATTTCAGCTTTTGCCTTCTCTAACGAGTCAAAATTCAACCTTCCCTTACAAACTCCGTTTTCCCCTCTGACTGGAAATGCATGCCCATAAAACACACGCCCGGGAAGTTTGTGCATGGCTCCTCAAACCAACAGAATGACTCATATATCCTACTCCTCTCTAGGGGAACAGCTCCACCCTTTGCAATAGGCATGATCTGACTGTGTCCACTTTTCTAGGTGAGGAACAAGCCATCATCCTTCTCCACCCTGGTGACGGTAAGCATCCCTGACAAGTGAGTCAGGAAGAGAGAATCTAGAGACTGCCTGCGTACGGCTTGCAGAGTTTCTTTCAAGACATTTCCCTGTATTGATTGCTCTGCACAATCCAACCCACTTACTGTTTTTAGATCTTGAGTGGAGCTTGCGCGCCAGGAAAATGACTGCAGCCAAGCACAGCAACTCACAGAGGGGGTTAAAGGAACGCGCCATTGCATTGTAACTTAAAAGGGAGGCTATGGGAAAGGACACTGCAGCCACCCGGACCAAGCTGACCTGCACTGAAGCCAAATAGGTGGACCACTGCCTGGACTGGCATACCAGTGGCCAAGACCAGACAGAGCAACAGCTCACAGCAGATGATGGCTAATTGAGCAGTCAGCATGTTAGGTTGTAAAGTCTGGGTTTCTGAGGTGCTTTGTGACTATATACAGTGTGTGTGTGTGTGTGTGTGTGTGTGTATACTTAAAGAAGAACTATGTCTATATATATACAAAGAAGAGCATTCTTTAGACATCCATCGTTCAGCCCAGGCACTGAGGTCCAGCTCCAATGGCCTACTGGCGGTTCCTTCACAGCTAGAAGCGAAGTTACAGGGAACGAGGCAGAGGGCCTTCTTGGTAGTGGCGCCCACCCTGTGGAACGTCCTCCCTTCAGATGTCAAAGAGATCAAGAACTACACAACTTTTAGAAGAAACCTAGAGGCAGCCCTGTATAGGGAAGCTTTCTCAATATTTAATGTTTTATTGTATTTTTTATATACAATAAAATATACAAACCCAGTCAGATGGGAGAGGTTACAAATTAAATAATAAGAATTAGTAGTGGTAGTACTACCCTGAGGAGTGTAATACCACTCTTCTGTGTCTGGACTGAGAAACATAGAGCAAACCTGATTTTAAAGCTGAGGTGGTGTGGCAGTGGGTCATGTCGGTGGCGTCGTGTGGTGGCCAACCCCAAAAAAAATCAGGGAAAGGGGAATCCAGGGGCCCCATTGGTTGTGGCAGGGCATAGGTATGTGACTGAAGAAGGGAACTGGAGAAGGAGGTGTTGTAGGCAACAATATCATGAGGCCTCACAGCAGGTCAAACAATGTGTCCGTCTGGCCTAGCATTGTCTATGCTGACTGGCCTAGCAGGGTCCATTTCAGGGCAGATAAGGGTCTTGCACATTATCTGCTACCTGAGGGGTGGGGACCCTTATTCAGCCTGAGGGCTGCACTCCAGTCTGACAGCCAGCAGGGACACAGGGCTAGAGGTAGGGCAGAGCAACAACTCTTAAGTTTTACCTTTGTACAGTAGGCTGGTTTCTACACCCCCACACTCTGGCTCCTATTCAGACAAGGAAGAGATGTTTTCAGAGTTCAAGCCAGGCAAAACAACAACAACAACAACAACAACAACATCACAAGCAAGATGTGGCTTGGGAGAGTCTGGAGGGCCACATAGAGAGGCATGGAGGGCCAGCTTCCCTCTTCTGCCGTTTGATCCTTAAAAAAACAAAAACCTAGAGATGCCAGTGCTTGAACCTGGGACCATTTGTACAAAAAAATGTTTGCTCTACCCATGAGCTCCCTTCCCCATCTGCAAGGAGATGTTGCTGACATGGGGCAGAAGAACAAGTGACACTGAGAACTGGAGGCAGGGTGAGGTCTTCAGCAGAATTCAGAAGGCTGGGGTAGCCAGGAGTGTGTGTGTGTGTGTGTGTGAGAGAGAGAGAGAGAGAGAGAGAGAGAGAGAGAGAGAGTGGAGCACAGGGAGTCTCATGGAGGGATAAGGGTATTTTGCCTTGATAGCTTAGTTGGTTAGAGTGCAGTGCTGATAACGCCACGGTTGCAGGTTCGATCCCCATATTGGGGCAGCTGCTTATTCTTTCCTGCATTGCAGGCGGTTGGACTAGATGATCCTCAGGGTCGCTTCCAAGTCTGCAATTCTATGAGTCTATGATGAGCGGCTACAAGCCAAAATGGTCATGCTCTACTACCTCCACTGTCAAGAGACCTCTGAATACCAGTTGCTGGGAATCCCAAATGGGGAGAACAACTTAAATCCCACTTACGGCCTTCCTGCAGGCCACTGCATGAAGAAAGTGTTGGACTAGATGGGCCTTTGGTCTGACTCAGTGGGGATTTCTTAGGTTCTTATGGTTCTTATGATGTGGTGATGCCTGAGCCATAGTGGGCAGCCACAAAGGGAAAGCAAATAAGCTGGAGAGGCCCTTGAAAGCCGTAGGAGCCAACTTGGCTGCAAGCTGATTGCAGTTCAGGGATGTTTGTGGCCTACAAAGGCTGCATAGATTGAAGGGAACACGGTGGCATGTGGGGGCAGCGGCCTTGGGTGGGCCAATGCAGCAGATCATGTGCGAACTCCAGATACCAACATTCTCCTTCTGGCTTTGACAAGGTTACAGATAAGGTTCCGCCTTATGAAAACTCCTGCTGCTGCTGCTGCTGCTGTTGCTCCTTCTCTTCCTCCTCCTCCTCTAGCAAACACTAAGTTTGTGCTGATGAAAGCGTCCCTCCGAACATAAGTCTTGGGTCAGGAGGACATTCCTTTCTAGCAAACACCTGGCTCCAACCTCCAGAGGAGCTCACAGGGTCAGACTCAGGCAACTGAGTTAATTAAGGCTGTGAAAGACACCTATTAAAGAAACGTCCCGGGCATTTTTCAATCACAACGTGTAGAAAGCAAAATCTCTTGATAGCTCAGAGGCAGGGCCTAATTCAGCCCTGCTCACCTGGCCTAGTTGCACAGCCTGCTTTTGACTGCATAGGTCAGGGCATGGCCCCAGAACACGGGCAATTGTCCTCTCTTCCTGTGTCCTTGAGCATGTGCAAAGTGCCTCATCCTCAGCACATCTGAGGCTGGGGGGAGGAGAAGGGTGGGTGGGTGGGTGGGAAGTGTTTGTGTGGAAAAGCCCATGACCCTCAGGGTTCAGCATGAGCCCTCAGGCGTCTCTGTTTCAGCCCCGGTGGGAGGAGAGGGAAAAGAGAGGAGAGAGTGTTTGTGTTTGGAGAGCTGCCAAGGGTGTTAAGAGCAGTAAGTTTTATCGAACACAATATCCCCAGGAACACAAAGAGAGGGAAACAGAAACCATGCGATAGATAAGACAGCAGCACCAGGCAGCTACATATGAAATTACTGCAGTGACCTTGACTGAAAGAATGGTCAGGTGGGGAGGGCATGCGAAGGAGGGCTGGCACTCACTGCCCAGGGAATGCCCAAAGTCCTAACTTAGGTTAGGTGACACATTCCAGAAGAATAACCACCTGAGCCTACACCTGCAGCAAGACAACCCTGGCTGTATGGTGAGCCAAGGGTTCCCAGGTTGCTGCTGCTTGCAACAAACCAGACACGGCACAGCTCCCAGGCAACAGGGCTTGGTCAGGAGAACTTCCGGATAGACTGGGCCCATCATCATCCCTGCTGGGTTTCCACAACACCCTCTTAACTGCATACAAGTATTATTACTAGTAGCAGGATGCATTCTGTGTTTCATTTCCAGGGACAATAAGAAATACTCCAACTCCAGAAATAGCAAGGAAAAAAATCTGAATGGAGGAAAGTTGGTAAGATAGGGGGAAAGGTAACATTTGCACAGGTCCACCCCTTGTTTGCCTCTCCCTTTCCTACCTCCCCCTTAGTTGTCCTTCCCAATAAGCTGGAAAAGTATAAAACTGTAAGCTCACATCAGGGCAGAAACCAGCCCTCTTGTTCTGTTTTTGTTTTTCCTTTTGTTTGTGCCACTCTGTAAAGTGAGGCAAGCACTGATTCAACTATGCAATTACAATAGAGCAGGGGTCAGCAAACTTTTTCAGCAGGGGGCCGGTCCACTGTCCCTCAGACCTTGTGGGGGGGCTGGACTATATTTTTTTGGGGGGGATGAACTAATTCCTGTTGTTGTTGTTTAGTTGTTTAGTCGTGTGTGACTCTTCATGACCCCATGGTCCAGAGCATGCCAGGCACTCCTGTCTTCGACTAATTCCTATGCCCCACAAATAAACCCAGAGATGCATTTTAAATAAAAGCACATATTCTACTCATGTAAAAACACCAGGCAGGCCCTACAAATGACCCAGAGATGCATTTTAAATAAAATGACATATTGTGCTCATGTAAAAACACGCTGATTCCCGGAACGTACGCAGGCTGGATTTAGAAGGCGATTGGGCCGGATCCGGCCCCAGGGCCTTAGTTTGCCTAACCATGCAATAGAGGAAGGAAAGAAGCAAAACTCTGTTGGGGAAGGAAAGAGATGGGGCAACAAATGGCTATGCGAGGGGGTGGAGGAAGCAAGTTCTCCAAAATCAAGACCCTGAAGGATGGACTGCACTGTAGGAGGCTGCAGGGAAAGAGGGTCACAGGCCATCCATTCCAAACATCCTGCTCTACAGCTGACCCTCTTTTTCCTCTCTGATGCAGTTTATTTCATTTATTTATTTCACAAGATTTATATGCCGCTTGATTGCAAAAACAAAACAACAACAATAACAACAATGCACCCCTCTTAATTTTTCTAATATTTGGGAACTTAAGAAGCTGTCATCGAGCTTAGTGTTGTCTGCACTGACTGGCAATGGCTCTCCACTGAATTTGAGGGGTTCTGCATACAAAGCAGCGCACGGCTCTGACACTGAGCTCTGGCCCAATAACTGTGCCCAGGGAGTGAGTCTCCGTCTGGTGCGGAGTTGCCAGAGATGCTCCCACAGAAAAGTAACAGGGAGCCTTCTTAGTAGTCCACCCTTCACCGGCTTGGTGCCCTCTGGGTGGTTTGGACCACAGCTATGGAGCTGGGAAAAGTTGTGCTGCAGTCAGAATCATCTGGAGGATACCAGGTTGGCGAATAGTGAAGGCAGCAAGTAGCCAGTGAAACAGTCCCACTCCCCTCTTTAATATGTACAACAAAATCTGAACCTTAACCTTAACCTGACCTGGGAAAGAAAAGGACCAATCAGAGTGGGATAGAAGGGACTTGAGCTATAATAAAGTGGGGGGTCGGGTGGGCAAAAGATTGAAATGGGGCGCCGGGTTGGCGACAGGACCTGAGAGGAAACTTTCAGAGCCTGATTTGATTCATCAGCCGGCTGGGAGGCGGGCGAATCTCCCCAGTAGAAGACTCCTTGGTGCTCTGTCTGTCTCTGTATGTGTCCTGCCCTTCCACCCAAGTGCTTCGGGACCCCAAAGCCTGGCACTGACTTACCCCCTTTCTTGCTCGCGCGACCAGGCGGCAGGCAGCCCTTTTCAGCCCTGCTAGCTAGCCAAAGCAGCCGGCATTACATAATCCTGCTGAATCTTCCTACGATCCCGACCTAGTCCCTGTGCGAGCGAGCAAGCGCCAGAGAGGGGGAGGGGGGAAGGGGGGAAGAGAGAGAGAAGGAAAGGTGCGCGCGGGGGTGTCCGTGTGCGCGAACACACGCACGCGCGCCTACACACACCTGGAAGAGATCCTGGGGAGTTCGGAGGCGGCAGCTGCTCTCTGGCAGAGGACCGATCCCACCCATCCAAAGGCGCGCGACCTGCCGTGCTTTGGCAGGGCGCTGGAGCATGCAGGTGTCGCGAGAGGGGAGGTGGAGGGGGGAAGAGACAGAGCGAGGCGAAACGTGTGTGTGTGTGTGTGTGTGTGTGTGTGTGTGTGTGTGTGTGTGGAGCACAGACTGCCCACCTAGCTGGGTAACCAACTCCTCCTGCACCTGGGTAAGGAAAAGGGGATCTCTCCCTCGCGCACACAGGCACACACAAGCACCAAAGGCACCCCCATTTTAAGCCAGGTCTCCCTGCTCGCCACCCCACCCCTCTGCGGACCAGGAAACTTCAGCAGTCGGCGGCGGCGGCGCAGTGCGAGGAGCCCAGCGGGGGCAGCAGCAGCTCGGCTTTGCCAAACTCGCGATGACAATCAAAGCGGGCTTCACTGCAGTCAGGAAAGCGCGCTCGGCGTCCAGAACTTTCCTTCCCCCCCCCCCACACTTCCTCCTCCTCCGGGCTACCTTTTCGAGGCTGAGCCTCCTCTCTCTGCCGCCCCCCCACCCAGCGCCATCCTCCTCACTCCAGAGGGGTCCGCACAGCCGCCCGTCGAGGAAAAGCGCAGGGCGGCAGGGGGACCATTCACCCGGGTCGTCCTTTCCCGCTGGGTAGTCCTGAGGCGAGCGTCCTTACCTCAGGCGCCGCCGCCGCCGCTGTGTCCGTGTCCTTCTCCTCCTCCTCCTCCTCCTCCTCCTCCTCCTCCTGCCGCCGCCAAGCTCTCGCTCAGCAGCGGTGTCCGCAGTCGGCTGGTGCTGCGGCGGCTGCCATCCTCAACCCCCTTCAGGTGCCTTTCCCTTCAGACGACCGGATCAGGCAGGCGCACTGCTCGGTGTTGCCTTCCAGCCTCCTCTCCCCGCCACCCTGTCCCTAAATCCATCGAGCGGGAAAGCGAAGCCGTCCCTCCATCCTCCAGCTGTTCCTGCTCCACTTCTCCTCCTCTCACCTTTGCGAGTCCACCCAGCCCAGGAGGGGAACAGGAGCTCTGCCTCGCAGGGGCGCACGACGCGACGACGGCGCAACCAGCGTCGGTGTTTATGTGTGTTTGCGCCTAGTCTTCCCTCAGCTGCAGAGGGAGTCTCTCGTCGTCCTCGCAAGCCCGGCGTTTAAAAGAGATCAAGGCGGGGAGCCCGTGTGGGGTGGGGGGAGCAAAAAGTTGCTCGGCTTGCTGGGCAGGTCTACTTCAGTTTCCACAGGACAGCAGGCGCGCGCGGCGCGCAAAACAGGAGGGACTGAGCAAGGGAGCGAGGAGGCAGGCTCGCTGCTGCTGCTGCTGCCGCCCGCCACGGCTCTGGTTAACCGCTTCAGGCCCGCGACGTCCACCACAGGGACTCTCCGAAGTCTTCTCGGCGCCCCCGCTCCGGGGGAGACTCAGAAGGCAGCCCAGGAGAGAAAGAGAGGGAGAGAGGCAGGGATTATGAAAGCAGAAAGGCAGTGACTCACGGGCTTAACTCCTTCGGTTGGCGGGCACCGCCAGGCAGGCGTGCCAAGGCGGCGACGGGCGATGTGGGAGAGAAGGGCCGAGGGAGGCAGAAGCGTTAACATGCCCTGGACGAGGCTCGGTCGCTGCTGTCCCAGAGCTGGAGCGCTGCCACAGCCGGGGCCGCCGGGGCTTTGTTATATTTGCCTAGGCAGCAAAACGGCGGCGTGACCCAAGGGCTGCCACCACCAGGCCTGTCCTTTCGCCCGCTCCCCCCACCAAGACTTTGACAGCACCGACGACGTGTTTGTTCGTGGGGTGGGGGACCACTGACAAGTAGCGAGCAGGAGGCGGGGATGACGGCTGTCATCCTCTTCCTCCTCATCGAGCTGCCGCCTCCACTCCACGGGCCTCTCTTTGTACTATGTGTTTGAATCAGCAACAGATTTGTTTGCCTCTTCTCTGACTGTCCTGGTGTTCTCCTGAATAATAATAAATAAAACTGATAAATAATAAATAAACCCTGCATTGGAGGGGGTTGGGCTAGATGATCCTTGGGGTCCCTTCCAACTCTACAATTAAAATGATTCTATGATTCTCCTTCTGGGATGGAATAGGGAGTTGAGAACAAGCCACCCACCCACCTGCTGTGGAGAACCGGGAGGGAGGAGGGTCCTGGGTGCGCTGTGGGGGGTGGGGGTTCGTGTTAACCTTCTCATCAAAGCAAATAGGATTGATAATGATAATGATCACCTGCCCTTCACCAGCAGGTCCCAGAAGTGGCCCTGCAGCCCTTCAGGTGTTCCTTGGACTCCACCTCATATCACATCCACATAGAAAGGCCAACAAGGAGGGATGAAGGGGGACTGGAGTCCGACAAACTTCCAGAGGGCCACAAATTCCCCTTCACTGACTCAGCAGGAGGGAAGGACCATGCTTCCAACTTTTGCACCCGAGCCCAGGCTCAATCCCTGGCACCTCACATTAAAAGGACCAGGGGAAAGGATGTCAGACTCAGCAAGACCAATAATGTGAATTGGTGTGTGCAAGGAAGGTGAGGCAGTCATCTCAGGGAATGGATTTGGGACACTGGTAAAGGTGCCAGAGTTTCCTTAACAGCCTACAAAGGCAAAAGCTACATGGATATTGTCCTGCACAATCCAGGTTGGGACCTCCCAACTGCCTTGATCCAAGCAGAAGAACTGCTGGGAGTTTTAGTTTGGGCTTTCACCCAGATACTGCCTGAAGTGCTGCAAAGTCGGCAATTTAGCAGGTGGCTAGAGATATGGGATGCACGCTTGGCACAGCAGTTACAAGTGCAATAAGGTACCGGGCTCTCCCTTGCAGATAGTGCCAGTCCCAGGCTTTAGATGAAACAGGGAATGGGGGCCTTTGCTATAGGAGAGGTATTTCTTCTCTATAAATGGCCCATTCACCCATGAATGTTTTCAGTACAGCAAAATCCAATGCACAGCATCTCCTGCAAGTGTTCAAAAGGTGGCATTTATTCATTGCATTTATATTCCACATTTCTGCTGTGCATCATGTTGATGTAGTCCAAAGTTGGCAGTAACCAACTAAGTTTCTAGATTTCCCAGAGGCCTGCTCATCGCTAGTGGTCCCATGGGGACGACCAAAGACATGGCCTCAGCAGATCCTTGCACACCTATCACAGGAGGGCCGGCCATGCTGCTAGGTGGGTATGATTTTAGGGGTTGAAGAACTACAAAACCAGCTTGATTTAGCATTTCATCGGCGGGGTGGGGGGGAGCACCATAGCTGAACAATTCCACTTCTAAGCTTCTGAAAGCCCTTGTCTGTAAACAGGCTACTATAGCATTGATGGAGCTCTGCAGGCCCCAACAATCATAATCCAGGGCTCTGCAATGCATATAGAAGTAGCTGCCTGAAATCTGTTTTTATGAGGAAGAGGTATGACAACAACAACAACAGCAACAAGTATGATCTACCCCTGGGTTCAACCATGTCGTTGTTATTGTATGAAGCCAGTCATAGCATCGGTCTGAAAACCTTGCCATACTGTGGATTGCCCTTAATTACACCACCGAAATTTTCGACAGGGTTATACACAGCAGAGTACAGAGAAACGAGTAGTACCAGCCAACTGTGGCAGAGTTAATTGTGCAGATTAGCCCTCATGTCTAGTTAACGAATTGGCAGCTTTATAAACGAAAGGAAACTGCTCTGGCACAGCATATATAAACAGGGTTTATTATTATTATTATTATTTCATTACGAAATCAGTAGAATTTAGACAAAAGGTGGTTTGTTCTTCTTTTCTGAGGGATCCTTCTTCAGCACCTCAAAGAGGGAAAGCATTTTGCTTACCATTGAATCCAGCAGTCCATAAACCTAAGAACAGGAGTCAAAAAAGCTTTCAGGACAAAAATGTGGACAGCAGTGTCCCAGTAGAAAGGTACACGTGAGCAGTCAGTCAAATATGTTTTTTCTCATGTGTTTGTGTGTGTGTGTGTGTGTGTGCAGGCATCCCATAACAAACATTCTCTGTGTGTGAAAGAGGCATTTTTCAGCCTTTAACAGAGCAACCCTGTACGGTACATGTCTGTTCAGAAGTATGCCCCACTGAATGCTCTGTGGGGCTTGCTCTCAGATACATGGGTGTAGGATTGCAGCCTTAATGACCAACTGCAACCGAGGACAACCCTCTATATTACTGCTGCAGAATTCCATCATCAGTGACAAATTGGAGCAATCCCAACAGCTCCTAAAGCCTCTTTGTTCCATTAGTATAATAGCTGAGGAAGCTACAAACATATCCAGGGGTCAGTAAACTTTTTCAGCAGGGGGCTGGTCCACCGTCCCTCAGACCTTGAGGGGGGCCGAACTATATTTTTTTTGGGGGGTGAACGAATTCCTATGCCCCAGAGATGCATTTTAAATAAAAGCATACATTCTACTCATGTAAAAACACCAGGCAGGGCCCCAAAAATAACCCAGAGATGCACTTTAAATAAAAGAACACATTCTACTCATGTAAAAACACACGGATTCCTGGACCGTCTGCGGGCCGGATTTAGAAGGTGATTGGGTCGGATCCAGCCCCCGGGCTTTAGTTTGCCTATCCATGATATAAACATATACTATTTGGGGTGCATGTAAAGCTGTAGTCCTAGCCTCACCAAACTTGGAAATAAGGCCCACTGAATTCAACAGGACTTCGGAGTAGACATTAGGACTGTGCTGTAACCTGCTGCCCATCTTTCTTTTCAGTGGGCTGAGGAAAGGCTGAAACCTTGCCTCAAACAGATGCAAAAGAGGACTGTGCATTTAGAGGCAGGGTGGAATTGTCATTTCAAGAGGTTAAGTGCTTCATAAAATTTTGGGAAGCACTCTGCCTATCTAGCTCATGTTTGACCTGCTCAGCTGAAGAAGATGCAACCCCGTATATCCTTTTGGCTAGTGGAGGTTGAAGGCAGGTTATCGTGCCTGCTGGCTGTCCTGGGAGAGCCTGGAATAGCCCTCAGGTGCTGGTCTAGCCTGCCCTTCTAAGCTAAGATCAGGGGTGAGAAGTGGCAGGAATTAGATGGCCATGAAATGCACACTTGCCCACTGCATACTCAAGTGTGGTTCAGTAGACATGGATAGGATTTTAGGAATCATATCATATCATATCATATCACTAGCCTATCTAGCTCAGTTCTGTCTAAGCCAACCGGCGGCAGCTCTCCAGGATGTCAGGCAGGAGTCTCTTAAGCTCCTGCAGCCAATGAGAACCCGTGGATGTTCGGGTTCCAAAGAATGTTTGCAAACTGGAACACTCACTTCCGGGTTTGCAGCGTTCGGGAGCCAAAACAACCGAGTTCCAGAGTGTTCGGGATCCAAAGTATGACTGTATTTTTATTATTAAATTTCTATACCACCCTTCATTTAGAATATAAAAACAAACAAAAACAATTGCCCCCCCCCCCCCCGTTTAAAAGGCCATAGATTGTATTAAAATGTTATGGTTCTGGCTGAGTTTATTCCGGAATAGCAGCCCTACCCAAATTTCTTTGCTGCCTAGCCATATGCTGTTAGGAGACAAAAAGTGTAATTATTCCATTGGTCTATTAAGTCTCAAGTCTGCCTGAGTACCGAGAAGAAGTCAGTGAGGAGAACAGTTTCGTATTTCAGGACTGCGGGAGACTCTATTTCCCCCTAATTCCTGGCCTCTTGTGTTATCACAGAAGATAAGTCTGCTATTATCAGCTTGAGGAAGCAAACGAAAAAAGTCACTCTGAACTTGCGGAGAAGGCACCCGTTTCAAAAGCAATGCATGCATGAAGGACTCATTACAGAGAAGTTTTAACTTTCATCTCAGGAGCCCGGATTAAACAGTTGTCCGTCTCTCACAACTGCACAGCAAGTTCTAAGCCTGACATCAATTGTCGTATGTTGAAAAGATGGCACAAAACGAAAAAGACGATGACAAGCAGCCTCATCCTAGGCACATTTGCTCAAAAGCAAGGCCCACTACTGTAGTTTGAACAGTACATACCTACAAATAACAGGGTTCAGAACTTCAGATAAAGTGGTAAGGAAATGGAGAAAAGGTGACAGCACTGGGCACACCGACTTACTTCGACATAAAGTTTCTCGTGGTACTTTTCCTGCACGATTGGATCCACTTGTTCTTGGTGAGCATCTTGGCCCTCTGCCCCTGCAGCTTCCTGTAATGCAGCGACAGCCTCCTTTGTCTCCTTTGTGGAACCTCTTGCTTTTCTCTCTTCTTTCAATTTGGCTTTCGTGCTTTTTGGACGTTCCTGTTTAGAAAAAAACACAGGTATGATATAGACAGTAGAGAGAAACTTGGAGCAAGCCGAGGACGTACGTCACATGCACGTCTTCTCGTGTGTATTTCCCAGCAAGTTGCCCGTCCGAAGGAAACCGCCCTTTCACAGAAAAGAGGCAGCTCGGTTCAGAAGCTCCAAAATCCTTTTCAAACACTTCCTCTGAACCAAGTCCTTCGTTTCCAGCATCCGTATCTTAGAAGAGTCCAGCTATGTACCTCTTTGGCTGCTTTCGCTTTTTCTTTTTCTTTTTCCTTTGCAGCCTTCTTGTCTTCTTTCTGAAGTTTCCGGTCCTCTTTCCCCGTCTTCGCGGCAACTGGCTTCACCTCAACTGCGCAGAAAACAGAGCAGTTTTGCTAAACCGAACCCTCTTTAGATTAGAATTGACAACTTTCCATTATTTCACCGGTCTCCGTCATCTACTTTTTTGCCAGGTAACTAGTACCGAGCTCTGAAAAGTCAGGAACATTTGAGATCCTGTTCAACAAACATCATTCGCACATCACCCTAAACCAAACCATGGCTTAGCATGAACACACAAACATGCAGGCTTCCAGAGCGGAGACTGCAAAGGCTTTGCTCCTCCCTGGTCATTTCACTGCTGAGCTGAGCTGGCCTACTTGTGATTTGTTTGGAGAAAGCTACAGGTGAAACTCGAAAAATTGGAATATCGTGGAAAGGTTCATTTCTTTCAGTAATTCAACTTAAAAGGTGAAACTAATATATGAGATAGACTCATGACATGCAAAGCGAGATATATCAAGCCTTTATTTGTTATAATTGTGATGATTATGGTGTACAGCTGATGAGAACCCCAAATTAACAATTTCAACTTTGGGGTTTTCATCAGCTGTACGCCATAATCGTCACAATTATAACAAGCAAAGGCTTGACATATCTCGCTTTGAATGTCATGAGTCTATCTCATATATTAAACTCCAGTAGCTAATGAAAACAATTGCTTACATAAATGGACTTTTCCACGATATTCTATTTTTTCGAGTTTTACCTGTAAACCCAAGTTCAGATGATGCACTACAACAAACCATGGCTTAGTTTAGCTCAGCTCAGCAGCAAAACGACTGGGGAAGAACAAAGCAGCTGCAATCTCCTCTCCGAGAGCCCACTTGGTTGCTCATTCATGCTAAACTTTTAGTTTCCTGTTAATTATGTTGCTTTGAATATATACTTAATTAAACTGCAAAGAACAGATACTACACTTGATCTTAGTCAAAAGACTGGGAAATATTATTATTATTATTATTATTATTATTATTATTATTATTATTATAAGAAATATTATAGTATGATGAATTTGCAAGCAGGATTTGAAGCATGAGTAACAGGGGAAAAAATAGGACTTACTATAATATTGTTTTGATATAAGAGATAGAAGATAGGGTGCAGTAAAAGGGGAGAAAATAAAATCACCATGGAAAACGGGATGGAAAGTCGATAAAGCAAAACAATGTATTGAAGTGTATATGTGAAAATTCTTCCTTTTCTCTTGAAATTATATATATATATATGAGAGGGAGGGAGGGAGGGAGGGAGGGAGAGAGAGAGCGAGAGAGAGAGAGAGAAAATACTTTATATTTTACTTTCTTCAGCAATGTTTTATTCTTGTTTCATTTGATGTAGCTTATAAACCGCTCTGAGATGTTTTTGTTTAAAATATAAAGCGTCATAGAAATGAAATTAATGATAACAACAACACTGGCATGACAATCTAGCATGGTAAAAGGTAAAGGACCCCTGGATTGTTAAAGCCAGAGTGCATGGAAACACCATTTACCTTACCGTCGCAGTGTTTATCTACTTGCACTGCCATGCTTTTGAACTGCTAGGTTGACAGGAGCTGGGACAGAGCACCGGTTGTGGGGATTCAAACCACCAACCTTCTGATCAGCAAGTCCAAGAGACTCAGTGGTTTAGACCACAGTGCCACTCGCATTCCATCCTAGCATGACAAGGTACATACATAGCCGGATTGGCAGGCTGCAATCTTGGCCTCTCCAGATTCTGCCAAGCTCCACAGAAAGATCTCCTCCGTTGACACAATAGCTCACCTACTTCCTCTGGAACAACTTCTACGTAAGTATCCTTCTCAGGCATACCAAGCAGCGACCTGAGCACCAGTGAACGGCTCACCAGACCATCAATCACTTCACGCAACAACTGGAAACTGCAATGAAAAAGGAACTAATTTAAGTTGGAGGAGGAGGAGGGGCCTGAGAAAGCAAGATAACGTTGCTACCTGTTTTTCAGTGGTTTTTCTCCACCCTCAGAACCAAAAGCAGCCTGAAACTAGCAGGAGATGCCCCATGTTAAGGCGACAAGGCAGGATAGGGAAGCTCCAAGTGTTGTCACATTCCAACTACCATCAGCTTGGTCCAACTAACTACCCAGCTCAAGTCAATGACCTGGGGCCAGTCACCATCTGTCAGGCCAATCAAGAAGGTTGTTGCAAGGGGCGGGAAATGGAGGAAGGAGAAGAGTAATACATGCTTCCCTGAACTCCTTGGAAGAAGGGACTGTGGAATAAATAAACAAACCCAACTACATCTAAATTCGGCTTAAGAACAAAGACAACTGTGAGCCACCCAGCACCCCAAAATACCTTTCCTCCTCTTAACATGGATCAACCCACCTGTTGGGAGCCCCAGCCTCTTCCCTGCTCTACATAGCATTTGGGTTTGCTTCTGGGGGGGGGGGGATAACAAAATCATAAAATTGGGGGATCCCAAGGGTCATCTAGTCCAACCCCCTGCAATGCAGGAATCTCAGCTAAAGCGTCCATGGCAGATGGCCATACCACCTCTACTTAAAAACATCCAATGAAGGAGAGTCCACAGCCTCCCAACGGAGAACCTTCCATTGTAGAACAGCTCTTACTGTCAGAAAGTTCTTCTTATGTTTAGTTGGAATCTCCTTTCTTGGAACTTGAAGCCATTGCTTCATGTCTTACCCTCCCGAGCAGGAGAAAACAAGCTTGTTCCCTCTTCTGTGTGACAGTCCTTGAGATATCTGAAGATGGCTATTGTATTTCCTCTCAGTCTCCTCTTTTCCTGGCTAAACATACCCAGCTCCTTCAACCGTTCCTCATATGGCTTGGTTTCCAGACCCCTGATCATCTCTAATTTGGCTGACAATGTTACCAGTTAGCTAGCGTAAGGTGTATGGTGGACAAAATCAATCCTTTACAGCAGTTGTGGGGAGTCTTTGACCTTCCAGATGTTGCTGAACTCCAGCTCCCATTCTCCCTTGCCAATGGCCATGCTAGTTGGGGTTGATGGGAGTTGGATTTGAGCAACATCTCAAGGGCCACAGGGTCCCCCATCCCTGCTTTACAAGCATCCACAACATACCATATTTGGTAAAGGAGGTCTGTCTGAGGCATCACTGGTGGATAACAAAGTTCCAAGGCCGCTTTATTGAGCTGGGCCAGGGCAGCTTCTCGTTCCTCTTCCTCGGGGATTGTCAGCAAAGTCTAACGAGAGAGAAATCACAGCCAACATTTCTCAGTTTAGTAACAGCAAATGTTCCTGGCTATCCATGGCCAGACCAAGAGCACCATGCCTGGTAGAATGAAAAATTTGGGCAAAAGAGCTGTCAGCGAACCGTCAGAGCCCAGCGGGGTGGTGGAAGGGCTCTGCAAGGCTGAAGGTTCCCAACACCACTGGAGCAGCAGGAAGACATCCTGCGGGAGCGACAGGCAGGAAGAGAGCTCTGTGGGGAAGGGGCTGTGGGATGCTCCAGGTTCCCAACACCAACCAAGCGGCTCAGTGGAGGCGGGGGAAATGGCAGTTCCGTCGCCCCAATTGTGTAGAGGGGTGAAACGCAGGGATGAGAGGAGGAGACTTGGGGTGACTAAGACGGTCATGGACTTTTGAGCTCTGCAATGTATATAGTTATACAATAAATCCTGTAAATAAGAGAATCCGGAGTCAGGACTCTTTACTCGTGAGAAGCCACTACAGAAACCTTGCAAGAGCTGCCCCACATCTAGCAGCCTCTGTGAAAGTTAATAGCTGGTCTCAGCCTTGTAATGCTTCCACACCTCCAACACGCCCCTGTCTATGGGAAATAAAGGTAAAAGGTAAAGGACCCCTGGATGACTAAGTCCAGTTAAAAGTGACTATGGGGTTGCAGCGCTCATCTCGCTTTCAGACCAAGGGGGCTGGTGTTTGTCCACAGACAGCTTTCCAGGTCATGTGGCCAGCATGACAAATCCACTTCTGGCGCAGCAGAACGTGACGGAAATCAGAGCGCACAGAAAGGCCATTTACCTTCCCACGGCAGCGGTATCTATTTATCTACTAGCACTATCGTGCTTTCAAACTGCTGATTTGAACCGCCGACCTTCTGATCAGCAAGCCCAAGAGGCTCAGTGGTTTAGACCACAGTGCTACCTGCATTCCTTTACTGAATGCTTGAACCACAAGATCCGCATTTACTGGATACAGGGATTCTCCCCTTTGGCATCCACCTTAAAAAACGACATGGGACTAAACATATGAAAAGCCATATTTGCATTTGAGTTTCTAATGAAGGTAGCAGCATTGGGGGTGGGCTGGATCTCTGGAAGCTGGCTTGGAAAAGAAAGTCACTGGGAAATAGAACTAATGGTGTGTTGCTCTTCCGAGGTTACTCGTGCAAGCGTCTTAAGACGGCATGTTTGTACACACCACATTCCAGTGTCTCAGTCCTAGACACAACTCCCGATTCTTCTTTCAATCTAGCTGCCTTCAATAAATGAAAAGTTTAGATATGTTGATAAAGAGGACGAGGCTTTCTAGGAACAGGGCAGAGCCAGGAGAAGTAAGGAACACTCGAATCAAGCACCTGTTTAAAGTCAAAGATGGACAGATTCCACTCCACTCGGTTGATGTCCTCCATTCGGTTGATGTCCTCCACATCAGACCTACTCAGCTCGCCGGCCAGCTCCTCTGCCATGGACTTCCTCACCGACGGATCATCTGGGGACACGCTCTTACGGAGCAGTTCATCGGGGCTCTTCTGCCGAGACTCCCCACCGCTCTTGGGCAGAGAGGCTTCTTCTTGGGTAGCGGTGCTTTTCCTCATCTCCTCCTCGTCTGGAAGAGGATTCATGAGTTTATTCCACAGATCATACAGCTCCTTTACCACTTGGTGCTGGTAGTACAACTGAAAGCGATAGGGAGATAAAAGAAGGACATATGAAAAGCCCCTCTGGTTCATCGCTCTGTTCTCACCATAGCCAACCAGGTGCTCGTGGGAACCCCAACAAGCAGGACCCCAAAATAAGAGCACTCTCCCTACTTGCAAGGCCCAACAACTGGTATTCAGAAGATAAGGACAGCAAGGAAGGATTAGATACGCTATGATATTAACATACTTAAACAGATTCTGATGGATTCCGTGATGTAGAAATCCCCTTTTAGGATATAACTTGATATGCCAGCTATAAATAAATAAATAAATAGATAATGGCTCCCAGATCTGCCATGGGAGCTGTGATGTAAACGTTTGCTACTTCAACTATAGGTGGCTCTGTGTCCAGCTGTGGCAGTAAATCAAGCTGTTCTCTTACAATAAAGCTGTTCCTTTGTTAAACAACATCTTGGCCTAGCTTCTTCCCTGAAATCACCTGACAGGAGGAGTATAGAATCACAGAATTGTAGAGCTGGAAGGGACCACGGGGGTCATCAACCCCCTTGCGATGCAGGAATCTTTTGCCCAACGTGGGACTCGAACGCACAACCCCGAGATTTAAGAGTCTCATGCTTTACGGACTGAGCGTATGCCGGGTAAGTTCCGGAAACAGAGGCCGCAGCCCCTCTTGGGGGAGGGGGACTGTGTCACTAAAATCCACAATCCCTTCAAAGTTCAAAACTCTTCGTTCTAGCCGTTAGGCAACAGAAATACAAATGTTCCTCAATGAGGAATGTTGTTAAAAGTCTGTCCCTATCTTGCCAAAGAGTTATTCGTTTCCTGCTCCATTTACCTCTAGTAATGAAGAAAATGCTCACTTTCAAAGGTAACTTCCCATCGACCAGTCTTGGTTTTTAAAGTGACATTGAGCCCCGTCCTCCAGGCCTCGGTGACTAAGCCAACAGTCCTGTACGCACTTAGATAGGAGTACGTACCATGTAACTCTGTGACACGCACTTCTAAATAGAGACAGTTCAGGAGTGCAGTGCATGAACCCTGAAGCTGATTCCTGACATCCTGACCCATAAAAGACCAACAGCACCTTCTCACTCCAAAGCAGAAAGATACCTCTGGGTTCATTCTGTGGAACAGCTCTTCCTCTGTGACATATGCATCGTGAGGAGACCGTGCTCGCTCTGGTACGCGGATTTGATCAAGCAGGTCCTTCAGATTCTCCTCCACTATGACAGCAACTTCCCGGGCTTCTAGCTCTTCCTGCGATTTCCAAGAAAAGCACATGAAAGTTTGGGTATGCACATTCCTCTTGCTGCTTTCATCCGCTGAGGCACACGGAGAGAAAAATACATAAACATGCAATGTCGCCTCAGGGCGGCAGAAGCAAAGAGGAAGGAAAATCTGCCCTCTGCCACTGCCCAGGTGAACAAGGGCTATGGGGAGACTGTTTCTCTCCCTCCCTTCTATTTGAGTATCTCTGCCCAGCCAGCCTCACAAGGTCACTGTAAAAGTGTGAGTGGCCCAAGGTCACCTAATGGGCTTCATGAATGAGTGGAGAGTTAAACTCTGGTCTCCCTGGTCCTGGCTGGAAGTTCTGCTTTGGCCTGGAGAGGCAAGAAGGGAACGGTCCATTACAGTGGTACCTCTGGTTACATACTTAATTCGTTCCAGAGGTCCGTTCTTAACCTGAAACTGTTCTTAACCTGAAGCACCACTTTAGCTAATGGGACCTCCTGCTGCCACCGCGCCGCCAGAGCACGATTTCTGTTCTTATCCTGAAGCAAAGTTCTTAACCTGAAGCGTATGTAACCAGAGGTTACCACTGTATAGTCAGCCAGGGAACACCAGCAAGCTGAGTTGCAACTGCTCATGCTGAGCCCTTTGATCACTGTCTCCTTCACTGCAGGTCTTTGCCACCTTCTCTTATCACTTGTAAATGTAATCTTCTCCTGGGAGTGTTAAGCCAAGATAAGATCACCCAAAATGTCACTCCCTCCTTGCTGCTGCTACCTCCACACATTAACTAATCAAGAAGTTTCAGTGGTCTGGGGTTCCCTCCAGCAAAACCCCAAAGATAGCTTGATCTATTTCTCCCCGACCAAACTGGAGGGCAGGATGAAGATGTATTTTTAGAAACCATTTCTCAAACCTTTCCTGGCAGGATTGGAAGTCTTTGTTCTTGTTTTTCACTTTTAAGCCCAAGTTGGGCAAAAGTTGATGCTTTTCACCTCAGCAACCAGGAAGCTTTTGGATACTGAAGAGACAAGAGCTAAAGACCCCTTCCTGTCTGGCAAGCCCAACCCTTCACTCTCCCCCAATACAATAAAGTGCGCTTTTTGTTAACTCTGGGGGGTGCCAGAATCTGGAGCGCAATCAGGTCTTAATGTCAAAAGATCCAGGGTAACACGTGGGAACTGCAGGCTTGCATGCAAACTGTACACTACGTAAGAGAGGCATAGTCCTGAATCTTTCAGTGATAGTGATGGACTTGGTGGTGATGGACTCAACTTCCCTCAGGATCAGCCAATATGGCCAAGGGTCAGGAATGATGGGAGTCGTAGTTTCCAGCAACATCTGGAGGGTCACAGGCTAACCCAGGGGTCAGCAACCTTCGGCTCTCCAGATGTTTCGGACTACAATTCCCATCATCCCTGACCACTGGTCCTGTTAGCTAGGGATCATGGGAGTTGTAGGCCAAAACATCTGGAGAGCCGAAGGTTGCCTATGCCTGGGCTAACCAACCCTGCTCTACAAAAATCCCCGATGGCATTCTTTCATCTGTATGACCATGACAAGGACAAACCCCGTGGACAAACAGAATGTGTGCTCAAGCCTACTCATCTCACAAAATACATTTAATCTTAGAGCACCCGATAACCCACAATGTCCGCAGCACCTGTTTGATTACCTCTATCTCGTTCCTGAGATCAGCTGATATATCTTCATACACAGCAATTCCCCACAGGGTCACTTGCAACATAGCACCTCCTAACAACACAGGACGAGTGCCAAACTCCCAGGACTCTGTGAAGATGCCTGCATTTATCGCCTTGAAGATGAAAGAAAACTTCCTGGTTTCTCTAGGTAGGATAACGCCTAACAGGAACAGAAGGGAACAGGGGATGCATTGCAGTTTCCAATGGCAAGGCAACTCCTCTGACAGCCACTTCACATTGCTTTAGTTTTCATTCACATATTTTCAGACTCATATCCCTATCTATCAAGAAGCAAGAGTCCTCAAGGCTTTTGTAAGGATGCAACACGGGCTTGCAAAAAACATGTGTTTGCCGCAGTGTGGATTATACAAGCACACGTAGGATGGCCACAGCCCCCTATTTCATGTAGAGGCGCCACTAAGCATGCCTTTGTCGTTGTGTAGCGTGCAAAATGGCCCAAGGCGGAACAGAAGGAAGGCACTGATTTCAGTTTATTAGGTGGCCTTTTGCCAGGATACTCCATATAATCTTCACCCTCTGGTGTTAGCCTCCCTGTTGATTTTGTCTCTCCTTGAACTGGGAGATATTGGGGACAGTTCAGCAGACTCTCTTTAGTCACATGTGTAATGACCTGGCCTTGGACAAAACACATCCAACCAACTGCAAGCTTTTGACACTAGGCTCTAGGCACAAATGGTCAGTATCATAACCATCTGGTTGAAAGCCCACCCATGTGACTCTACAACCTCCAACAGCTTTTCTTCATTTGGCACCCAGGAGGATCCCCTTTGCCTCAACGCCTGGCCACAGAAGTACCACACGCAAATAGAAAGGGTGGAGGGCAGGAGTCACCTAACAAGCATGGTCAGAAGCCCCGTGCAAGGACTTCCATTTGCACAATGGGGCTTTCCCCTGCCCTTCTTGCACCCCCAGAAATTAGCTCTGGGTGGGTTGGGAGAAACCCTAGAATAGTGCCCAGGGGAGAGGGGGAGTAGGGGAGTCATGCTTGCACAGATGGAATGCCTATAAGATCACAACATTGAATTCTACCCTCTTCTTCTTTAAGCAGCTAAGATTACTACCTGCTAGCTACCACCAGGGCACAAAGATGATCATACTTATACTTGAGATGAGAACCGTTATGCTCAATTCAACCTCCTAAGGAGGTTGTCCTGCCTGCCGGCCTCATTTGGCATTTTTATCGATGCTGCAAACATCGACCGGGGATGGGAGGAGGAGTCACCCACCTGATCTGGTGTTGAAGTAAAAATTCTGCATGTCTTTCCTTTTTTTCTCTTGAAAGCTAAAGGGTTGAGGTAGCCTTCGCCAATCATACCAGATGGCAGCCGTGCCGTCATTGCTCACAGTGAGCAGAGATTCAGCTTTCTCACCTACTAGAATTTCAAAGGTGACCCGGGCAGCGATGCCAACTTCACCCTATTGGGCCAAAAGGAAACAAAACACAAGGATGCCAGAAATGGTCAAGTTTCGCCCGGGATGACCACACTGCCCCCCCCAAAAAAACCTTACCAGCTCAGGGCCAAAGCCAGTGCCGCTTCCTGATTCTGTTACATCTTTTTCGGCAAAGGAAGACCCAGAAAATGTGACACCCATGAACATTTTGAACATTTTTCAAAGCACATGGAAACGATTTGCCTTGGTAGTTGTTTTTCTTTTTGTGGTTATTGTTATTTTTTTTTTGATTTTTGTATTTATTTTTGTTAATTTTTGTTATAGTGTGTAGTGTTTGTTTTTATGTATGTGTTATATTGTTGAAAATTTAATAAAATTCTATTTTTTTAAAAAAGGAAACAATTTGCCTTGGAAGGCAGCTTTTGTTGCACCATTAGGTACCACTACATGATTACAAACTGAATGCAAGACACAAGGCTACAGCAGAAGCAGCTAACCAGGTGCCCTTTAAACATTGTGCACTACGGCTCCCATCATCCCTCACCCTTAGCCATGTGGGCTGTGATTGGTGGGAGTTGGAGTCCACTAATATCTGGAGGGCAGCATGGATTTGGGGACGATTTTAAAAACCTGGCCTACCTCTTTCCTGCCCTCGTACCTGCGGCTCCTAGAAGCTGTCAGCATGCAACAAGTGACCACACCCCAGAAAACAGCTTAAACTGGTCAGCTAAAGCAGGTGAGGGTAGCCGATGGGTCTTAAACCCTTGGTGAGTTAGGGACTTCTTGTATCTCCTGCGTGCGAAAACAGGTGGATTGAGCAAATGGGACCAACAGCAGGTCCAACGGTCAAGAAGGCAGTTTCTGCATGTCCTGTAGAGGGAAGTGAGGGGCAGGTGGGGTTCATCAACCTGGGAAGTAGAAAAGGCTAAGGAGTCCTTAAGGCAGCTGGGTGGCATCTTTCATGCCTCCTCTGGCAACTCCTGCAGCCAAGCCGGCATCAAATGTATTGCTTTTCTTTGCTTTGGACCACATCAGCGAGGCTGACGGAGGGGTCTTGCCGTCTGGGCAGCCCACAATCTCCCATCCACACTGCCCAGGGTTTGAGCCCCATAAAAGTCACTTTGTTACTGCAAACGCAGCAAGAACAACACAGGAGGCAGCAGTTGCAGCCCCAGCAGGTGCCGTAACCTTCCAACGGTTTGACTTCACCCCCCAAAGGCGCACTCCCGAGACAGGACGAATGCCAACCACAAGCCCCTGTACCTCTTCAGAAGTGGTGCTGATCCAGCGAGCTGGTTGTTCACAGAACTTCAGAGACGGGCCCAACACTGGTGCTGAAACCACATCTGGGTACTTTGCTAATGGGTCCCTAATAAAGACAGCAAAATAAATAAATAAATAAATAAATAATGAAAATCATTCAAGGTCAATTATGTAGCTCGGCAAGATTTAGTCAATATTTTTGTCTCTGATTGGTAATTTCTTCTCTTAGTAACCAAAGTGACCAAAAACTCGCTAACTTAAGAGTTTTCTCAAATGAAGAATTGTTGCATGCAGGCCACTGCTGGAGGGGTACACACTTTAAATCAAATATGGAGATATATATAAGGCACGTCATCAAAAGAGGAAGAAGAGAGCCAAGCCCCCAACTCACTTTGGGTTCCAGAGCCTGAATGGGTAAAGTAAAATAAAATGGGGAGGGTGTTGCATAGAAGAACTGGAGGGTGGGGAAAAGGTTAAGCGGTCACTTGCACTCACTAATTCCCCCGCCCTGCAAATACCTGCTGCCCAAGAATGAATGTTTTATGGGGAATAAGGGTTTGGAGAAACCATGCTGCCCTCACAAAGCCAGGCTTTGTTCCAGGCCTGTCATCAGCCAAAAGTTACTAACCAGTGTTTTTCTTCAGGAAATTCTCTACTTTCTTCTTCTTCTTCTGCTAAGGATGACAGACTCTCTGCCGTTACACTGGTGTATGGGTGATTTCTGCTTACAACTTCAAGGCCATCCAGGTCCTTAACTCGAGGGAAAGGGGGCGGGGGGAGAACGTACTGTGATTTGTGTTGGCTTTGTTTCTATTCTTCAAAAGGAAAACCAGAATATCCAAACACAATTTACATTATAGACAAAGGGAAAGCTACCGAGAAGTTATACTTTGGCCTCGTATGAATAGCCTTGTGCATTGAAATCATTGCCGCCATACCGGGTTGTAAAAATCCAACTTTTCTAAGATATCCTTTAACTCGTTTCGCCGCTGCTTCAGAAAGAGACTCTTCTCCCAGGTGCGATGGAAACTGAGGTATTTCGGAGGTCTGGTACCTGTGGGGAATGCCCAAATGTGACCCACAGATATATACACCAACAGGTCTAGTAACTGAGCTTTTATGTTTCTCAATAGAAAGTGTCCTCATGAATGCCAAGCTGCGAGCTTAGCTATAGCAGTTTCTGACTGATTCAAGCTGATCTGAATTATTATTTTTTTCGTATTTACCATCTCAGTAGCCCTTGTTAGGGCCCGACGGCAAACAGTGCCGCAGGGTGGATGCCGTGCGACTGCCCAAATGTACTGCAAGATCACATTTGCAGCGAAGCAACAGGAAATGACTCTATTCCTTCTAAGTCATCCTTGGCATACCGCCCCCCCCCCCCAGATAGCCTGATAGTGGTGCCTCACCCATCTCCTTCCAGATGATGCGAGGTTTCCCAATGTGAGTGACTTCTTCTGGGAAGCCAAGCTCACTTTGGCCCATTGACACCGCCAGTCCGTTGACCTCATCTCCAATGAGCACAGGCTGGTTCCAGAATTCAGTCCCTACATTGAAGCCCTAGGAAAGAAAGCAGAAGGTCGCATAGCTTTGGTTTGGTTTTGCGACACAGGATAAAATGTGGGGACAACGCGGGGGAAATAAGAACACAAGGTAAGGATATGACTCAGGATTTTGAAGAGCTGCTTGGTTTAAGGATGACCAAAGTGACCTGCTGATCTCTTCTTGTTATCTGTAATTACTCTCCATCCAACCCTGCTTTGATACTATCTCTGTATTTATGACCCTGCATTTCTATTTTACTTTTTTTTTAAAATCACACACAGAAACACTCCAAGCAACATAGCCAATGAAAGTTCAAAATCAGCAACATGAAAAGGCACCAAGGCATATTACAAATCTAATGAAGTAGATATTAAAAACAGCTAAATGGTGACTTAATGTTTGCATGTTGAAACAGAAATAAAATGTTGACTGAATGTCAATTGTTTTTGTTTATGTTGCATAAAATACTGCAGAGTTCTTGTGCCTTTACAACAAGGTTTTCATGCAATGCTGAGCCAAACCATGACTTTGCATGAATGTACAAGCATGCAAGTTCCTGGAGAGGAGGCTGTAACTGTATTGCTTCTCCTCCCTCCTTGCTGCACTGCCGTGAACTAAGTCACGGTTTGCCTTCGTCTGGCTATTTGACCCAAGGCTCATAGTTTGCCTTGCTCCAGACAAATCACACGTGCTGCTACAAAGGTTTGCTACAGCTAAACATTTGCCTTCAACATCCGAATTCAACACCTTAATGTTACCATTTGTGGGGATGCATTTGGAGCAATGGTTCAAGCCCAGCTGACTAACTTGCATTCCACCCCCCACCCCGAATGCTTCGAGGGTGTGAGTGCAAAACACGCTTAACTACGCAGACGTGGAATTTGTCACAAGTCTCCTCAAACGTCACCCAAAGCAAGCTATCAAGAACAGTCACCTTTCCGAGGTACAGAAAAGGGAGGCTGCGGTCAATTAGAGTACGCTCTTCCTGGATTTTTCTGTAACTCTCCGCAAAGTTCATCAGCAGCTTGCTTTCTGATTTGTGGAGACATTCTAAAAACAAAACAAACAGGCAGTCAGTTGTTCTCGTGCTGTAGGCCAGTCCCGAGGCCTAGGAAATCCACATGGCACATGTCATATGCTATGGGTTATAGCTCCTCACTTATTATTAATTACGGCATATACACCCCACCTTTTCTCCAAGGAGCTCAGAAGGTGGCGTGCACATCTCTTCTCCCCCTCCCCCCACAACTCTCAATTTTATCCTCACAATAAGTCCGTGAGGTAAAGTTAGGGTGACAGAAAGTGTCTGGCCCCAAAAGTCACACCAAGTGAGATTGATGGCCGAGTGGGAATTTGGTCCTAGCCCAATCCTCTACCCACTACACCACACAGTCTCCCTTACTTAAAACCTTCCCTCCAGTCAAAGATAGAAAAGGCACTAGTCGGCATTGGAGTGAGTGACATCAGCCACCATCACTAACATGGGTGCATCCAGGTTTATTTGGGAAAGCCTGAGAGTCGCTTGGCTGCAATGTTTTATTTACCACACAGCCTTTTCTGCTGCGCCCTCCTGAGCTTCATGTTGCGGTTCCAGTTCTGAAGGGCCATGTGCTGCCGCGAAGGCGGCGGGGCGCTTCTCTTTTCTTCCTTGCGCTTCTCTCTGAACCTCCCCAAAAATGGGACTGACACTCCATGAAGTAATTCACCAGGAACTAGTCTCGCTACCTGTGGGGAAAAAACAGAAAACAGTGGTGCAGGCTTTAATTCCTATATAGGGAACAACAGCCAAAAAACAACAACCCTCAAATAGGCAAGATACTGACCTCATGCAATGCACCCACTATTTATTTATCACATTAAAAGTTTGCGTGACTAACTTTTAATGTGATAAATAACTTTATCACTAATTAACACATAACTCCAGGCAATTCCAGACAGAAGCTTTATATTGCAAACAGGTTGGCCGCATCCAGATTTTCCTGGATGTTTATTGGGCATGTTACAGCCCAGATTTTTCAGTCACAATCATAGAATTGTAGTGTTGGCCTTCACCCAGGTACAGTTCCCCTTTATCATGTACATAGCCCAGGAAGACAACAACAAGAATCCACCGACAGCATACAAGTCAATATGGCTAACCTGACCTAAAAACCCACCCCCTCACACAAATAAACAAATCTCACTACAGCCAACCAAAGGCAACCAACCGCACCCTAGGCCGCTCCCAACCTCTCTCGCCACCAAGGAAATATAACAAGCGAATAGAAAGAGAACCCACACAAGTGACGCTGACACGAAACCCCACACATACACTGAGCAGAGGAATAGAAGCATTGCCACCCCACCCACCATTCCCCCTCCCCCTCTTTCCCCCTCTTTCCTTCCTCACCTAATACTGCATGCAGCACTAATGTCTCACAACAAATGTAACTGATCTGTAGAAAACACAACTTGAAAAAAGAGACAATGCCCTCCCATCAGATGTCAAAGAGATAAACAACTACCTGACATTTAGAAGACATCTGAAGGCAGCCCTCTTTAGGGAAGTTTTTAATGTGTGACATTTTAATGTATTTTTAATCTTTGTTGGAAGCCGCCCAGAATGGCTGGGGAAACCCAGCCAGATGGGCGGGGTACACATAATAGATTATTATTATTATTATTAATTATTATTATTATTATTATTATTATTATTATTATTGTAAACTAATAAATTTTTAATTATTTTTTAAAAAAAAGAATTGTAGAATTGGAAGGAACTGCAAGGAGGATCCAGTCTAACCCCCCAATGCAGGAATCTTTTGCCCACTGTGGGGCACAAACCCACGACCCTGAGATTAAGAGTCCCATTCTCCACCATCATTGCCATTCTGCCACGCATCATCTACACCAGTGAGCAGAGCCTGATAGAATGTATCTGGAGCAGCAATGGGTGCGTGATGTCCCTCACCTCAATGAGTCCTCCCCCTGCCTTTTTCTGTTCTGGGCATGCACAAAGGTATTCATGACTTGTATCCAGTCTAAAAGTGTCCCATCAGTGCTAGGTTTTAAGCTTGTGTAACAGGTCTCCCCACCCTCCTAAGCAACCTCTAAATCTGTTCCGGGGTGTTTTCACCCCCCAACCCTCCAGAGCAGATTTGAGGAAGGTGCGAGGCACATGGGACAGAATGAGAACATCCTGTTCCAAAAGCATAAATCTTTGCTCTGATGGGATGCTCACTTAGTGCTGCATTGGATAAAAGTGTCTATATTTTATTTTATTTGAATGCAGGGAGTCAGACAAAATCACCAGTAAATGACAGGCTTAGAAAGTTTAAACAGCTACATGGGCCTGCTGGCATAAAAAGGTCCTCGAGGGATGCCTTCTCAATTTACCCGCAAAATAATACTACATACAGCAGCTGAAACCAACCTGATCCTGCCCTCTTTTTGTAGCTTCTTGCTTGAATTCCTGGAGACTTCCTAATATGCTATGGGGGAGGATATATCCAAAGTTATCAAAAACCGGTTCTTCTAGACCTACAACAAAGACAGCAGAACAATAAATCACAGATCAGACCCATTGTATAGGTCAAACATCAGAGATTATTTTTTTTAAACTTCCAACAACTATTCAGGAATTTCCAATAACTAGCACAGCTCACTCTGGAATAAAAACTGACTATACCAGAATAATGCAGTGATTTCTTGGTTTCATCTGAAACAGTTGGATAAGCAACCAGGAAATATGCCTTCTTCCCAACTTCTTGGGGCTTAGATTTGCGAATGAGGTACTTCTTGGTCACAGGAATTTTCTCTTTCTCTTCTGGAGGCAGTTGTGCAGTACGGAGCTACCGAAACAAAACACAGCCCCAATGAAATGATCACTAGAGTGAAACATGAAACTAGGATCCATGGCAACGTTTTTACACGTTCAGGTGGTAAAATAAATTCTTAGGAGAGAAAAACAGAAAAAAACCAAAAAGGAATCGTAGAGTTGGAAAGGACCTTAGGATCACGTAGTCCAACACCGTGCAATGCAGGAATCTCAACACACATTTCTCCATCCAATTTGAAACCACACCAGACCCTGCTTGGCTTCACTAATATGCTAGCAGTTTGATTGCTGCACCACTAGGAAGCTACCCTAAAGGTAAAAGTCTAGTCGTGGACGACTCTGGGGTTGCGGCGCTCATCTCGCTTTACTGGCCAAGGGAGCTGACGTACAGCTTCTGGGTCATGTGTCCAGCATGACTAAGCCGCTTCTGGCGAACCAGAGCAGAGCACGGAAACGCCGTTTACCTTCCTGCCGGAGTGGTACCTATTTATATACTTGCACTTGACGTGCTTTCAAACTGCTATTTTGGCATGAGCAGGGACCAAGCAACGGGAGCTCACCACATCGTGGGGATTCGAACCACCGACCTTCTGATCGGCAAGCCCTAGGCTTTGTGGTTTAGACCACAGCGCCACCCGCGTCCCCAGGAAGCTACCCTAGCCTTCCACAAAGACTGCTGACATCCTATACCCACCTTTTCCAAGTCTTCCAACTTGATGGCTAGAGCCTGGATTTCATCTCCTTGCAATACACAGCTCACAGGTTCCGGCTCTTCTTGAACCGGCGAGGAAGGCTGCTCAAATGTTTTTACCCTCTTCTTTTCTGAAACACAATTTCTTCGTTTTCTACAGAAATTCCATTTCACTCATCAATTTAAATTTCGGAAGAATCGCAGGGCAAAGAAAAGCATTGCTCCATTCCCAGTGTATATCGGAGTTATACAACATTGTGGCTTCAATCCAGATACAGGTCACACTCCTACCCAACAAGCCAAGAATATGCATGAGCTGTATGTGGGATGCTGGAAGACTCTTCCTGGCCACTTCAATTCCCCCTTTGCATGAGCAGCTGAACCAGGCAAAGGCAAACTCCAGCCCTCCAGATGTTTGGGACTACAATTCCCATCATCCCTAGCTAACAGGGCCAGTGGTCAGGGATGATGGGAATTGTAGTCCCAAACATCTGGAGGGCCAGAATTTGCCTATGCTTGGAACAAACCAGGACCCAGCACTTAACCAGCAGCTTCCTGCTATGGACAAACCCAGAAACTATGGCTTATAGCTTCAAAACAAGGCAGGTTATTTAAGCCACCCTTAAGCCATGGATTCATACCCTGCCGCATTTCCTAGGGCAAAGCATTCCAACATCTCAGGACAATCACAGAAAAGGAGGGGTTCCTTGTGTCAACCCGCCATACGCCCCAGCTTTTCGCAGCTCTCCTGTACAAAAACATGGTGAAGTTGATCTCCATATGACACATTTAAGCGCTGCATTTCTGTGCTTCCTTACAGGAAGGTTTATGCCTTATTAAAGAAGTACATCTCTTTCTACACACGAGACCTGATGGAAGCCACACACTTCTGCCACAGACCTATCCTCTGTATGTTGGTTTACTCCCCTTCTAAAGCCAACCAAGCCAGTGATCATTGCCACTTCTCGTGGCGGCGAATTCTGTAAATTAATTCCACACAATGTGCAGAAGGACTTTCTTTCTACTGTCAGGAATTAACCGTCAACTGAAAGGCCACTGAAAGACGCTCCCCGCACTTACTATGCACACAGGCACACCCCGGTTAAGGTCTCTCACAGGAGAATGAGCACCCTGTTCTCTTACTGTGCTTGACTCGTCTCTACCACCCTTTTGTTGCCACTTTCTGCCTCTGTGAAGATGGTGATTCCGGGACTGAGATCTCTCAAGCTTTTGCCAGGATATGCCCCAGCTGCAAGGGGCTTAGTTTGAGCAAACACTTAACCCTGGAACCTGTAGAAAAGTGCAGCAATAATGAAGCTTATAGTGCATAAGGTCCCAGGTACAATCCCTGGCAACTCCAAGTTCAGCTGTTTGCACCCCTGCCAGTCATTACGGTTGTACAGCGGGAAGGCTTCTTATGTTCTTATGTTGCTTGAATATACAACTTCTAAGGTCAGAGACAGCAGTTCCTAAATGTTCAATACCAGTCTCTTATAAGCCCCCACGTCCCGTCCCCTCCGTCCCACAGAATCCCACTTCGAGGCCCCCAATAAAATATTTGAAGGCGCCGAGCCCCCCCCCCCCCTGCAAAGTTGATGGGCACTGCCATTCAAATGGTGTGTGTGCACCATGTTATGTGATCGATTATGCAGGGTGGGGCTTACCTGCCCCCCACCCCCCTATTCTATTCAAAGTTTCGCACTCCTGCCTCCATCCTTTGCTGTGGTATGAAAAATGGCGCTAGAGCACCTTGCAAGCTCCTCCTGTGGGCATCTTCTGTTTTGTTTTTTAAAAAAATTAAGTGCTCTCTCCATGCCGAGCTTAATCTAAGGAGGCTTCCTTCCCAAGGCGGCTGGGAAACGCAGCCAGATGGGCTGAGGATTATTATTATTATTATTATTATTCCATTTCCTACCGGGGGGCGTTTTACTGGTGCGCGAGTCCTTCTTTCCCGGCTTGTTCATTTTGCTCAGGCTCCCTCCAGCTCTCGCCACCCGCGGGAACTGCTACTTTCCCTCAAAAGCAAGCGCGCGTGCAGCCAGCAGCGTTCCCGTCTCCACAGCAACGACTTTTCTTCTAACAGCCGGCGGCGGTGGCGGCGGCTCCTCCCCCACGCGGGGCTCGCGGGGCCAATTAGGCAGCGGAGACTAGCCACGCCCACACACGCCGATGGAAGGGTGCAGGAGAGGGAGGAAAGCCCGGGTCCCCGGCCGGACGCACGCGCAAGGCTCGGCGCACAGGCGCCGTGTTCCGTGCGCGCCGCCGGCGCAGCCGTGCAAAACCCCAGGGCAATTGCTGGGGCGCGCGTGGCGAGAGCGAGCAGGTTTTGCAGATCAGCTGTGGAAGCGCGTGGGGCTGCTGTTAGCCGCGCTTTGCTGCATAAGCTCGGGTTGGCTCCAAGGAAGGAGTGCAGCCGGAAAAGCACCCGCTATGTTGCGCGGCAATTCCTGCTAGGTAGTGGCTCCCTGTTTGCCTTCCTGGTTCATTTGTGAATCATAGCGTTGGAAGGGACCCCAAGTCTCATCTAGTCTAACCCCTGTAGCGCAGGAATCCTGCCCACAGTCATCCCGGAGCGAGTTCAAACCTTGTGCAGCACAAGTTGTGCTTAACACCAGACGCCACCTTCTCTTCTGCTGCTGCTGATTTTGATGCCCAACCTTCGCCAGTGGCGAGTTCACACACCAAGGCTCCAGTTGCAAGAGGAGCGGTAGAATAGGATTCCCTTTCTGAACTCCAGAAGCACCCAACCGGCTGCCTCCAACTCTGAGCAAATCCCCCTTCTAAAAATGGGAAGTAAGCAGAGAGTGCGCCGCCCCCCGCACGGATGCAAATACGCGAGCAAGTGGTGTCGCCCCCGCAGTTCGGGGGTTTCGGTACTTGGTCCATTGTTTTCCCGGATGTGACGGTGACAGGAAAAGTCCCATTAGTTTACATGTTTATCAAGTGATGTAGAAACGTAAGTGTTGCAGGAGACGCCCAGTGAGCTCCTGACAGTTCCAAAATAAAATCCTAGCGTGGGAAATGCTACAAGGAAGAACGGGAGTGGGAGGGCACCCCCCCATCTGCTCCCCCCTCCCGTATTTGAGAATAAACATTTGCTTTAGGAGAAGAGTTCTGCTACCTTCTAGCAAATATCATATGCAAAAAAAATTAATGGCCAAAGCAGGTGATGATACTCCATTTAAACAATTAACAATGGTGTGGATGGCTTTAAAAATACAGGTGTGTATTGAACACTTTGCTGCCTACTGTCATTTGGATTTGGTAAATTATGCTGTTTTGGGGTGGGGGGGACCAAAGCATGTATGTCAAAATGCCTATACTGTATTTTTTTTAAGGGGGGGGCAGGGAGAGAGAAACTAAAATGGCAAAAGAAAAAATAGTCATAAACTGATAAACACTTTGTTAGGAGCAAATCATTGTATGTTGGCCATTTCCTTTTCTTCTTCTTATTCTTTTAAACCAGACCACACAGGTTCCCTGCATCAAATTCCATATGGGACAAATTATTTTGTATTTTATAACTAGAATATTCAAGCATTTAAATGATGGAATGCTCCTTTGGCTCATCCGGTTTTAACTATACACACATTTCCTTGCTCATATAATAGAAAGTTGTTTTCAGAGGATTATCTGAAAACATGTTCCCTTCTTTCCTTCCTTTCTTTCAGTTAAATCTTGACTATGTTTAGCCAGAAGCAAGTCTCGGTGATTTCAGTTTGAATCTCAGCCAAGCAAATATGTTCAGGATTCCAGCCTAAATTTCGAAATCATTTCGGCGGATCTAATTTACCAGTGAGGTCTCTAAATACACTTTGCGGCTCAAATAACAGAGGCACGAGATCATAAGGAACTCTGCTGTTGCAAAGGTATTGCTGCCTCAACAGGTTCCAAACTTGCTTTGGGAAGGATGTGAGTAATAGATGTGTTCCTAGGCTGCAACTGCAACTTCGTGCTGTATGTCTTTGTCACACAACCATGTTGCTGAATAGGAAACACCATATTTTCCATTTAGCCAGCTGAAGGAGTCTAGCACAAGCTAAAGGCAACCCTCAACTATCTGCTATGCAGATATATCCTATGGCTCTTGGGCTTGTTCTTTCTTCCCATGGTTTTGATCACATCGTTCCTTTTTTCCCATCTTCAGCTGGCTACCTTGTTCGTATAAACTTCTCTTATACAGCCATTTCTCCCTTTAATTTGTCAACCCTTTTACCTACTCTTTTCTTCTTCTTCCCACATTACTTCTGCTGGTTCTGTTCTCCTGTTCAATCTTGGCTTCTATGTGCTTTGCCATATCTGCCCGTTCTCTCCCCCCCCCCCAATTGTTATTAATTGAATTCCCTTCCCACCAAAATCCACACGATGCCATCTTCCAGCCCCTCTAAATGTACTTTTTTTCTATTAGAACTCCCTCCCTTCTCTTCTGCACCCCCCTCCAACTCAGCCCGTATCTCCTATATTTTATGTCCTTATCTCTCCTTTTTCCTCACATGTCTATTTTAAATTATAAGCTGGCAGGCAGGGAATGTGTCTGCTTGTCCTATTTACATTGCAGATTCTATAGCCTAGCTACTGCAAGGAGGAGAATGGCAAATATTAAAGACTATTAGTCATAGTAAATCTGTTAAAAAGTTATGCGCACTAGTGAAGAGTAGATGGAAATCCAGCGTAAAAAGAAGCTGCAATTAAAGGAGCTGTAATTATTCCACTTTAAATTTAATTCCTGCCCTAGCAGTTTACTCTTGCCTCCCAGAGTGATTGTAATAAGCTTTAATTGCTTTACTGATTTTAATCAGCCCTTAGATGTGAGTGTGTTTGTCTCTCTCCCTGCATTTGGAAAGAAGAGGCAGTTTTTCATGAGAGAGATTACACACACACACACACACACACACACACAAACCCCTGATGGGTAAGTTAGAAATGACATAGCAGCCCATTTACCTCCATGCAATTGTACCAAGGTGCAAAACTCACAAACTTTTTGCATGTTTAGTGAAGCTGTGTTTGGTGTAGTTATCGGTATCCCACTTACAAGTCTGTTTTATTTAGGCATCTAAACCTCACCCTGCAACAAATTTCCTGTGTGGCTTAGAAGAAATTATTTTTAAAGTCTATCCTGCGGCAAGAAAACCAACAGCACAGGAGATTGCTAGGCTTGTTCCCTAAAAAAGCAGCATAAAAGTAGTTTCACCTCAGAAATCTTATTCAATTTTGGCAAAAAAAACATACTAAGTAAGAACTTTTTACCAGGTTGGCGAGATGAACTTTAAGCTGCATGGTGTTGCTTTGAATCCAGGTCTTTCCATCTATAAGCTTCTGCCATACTATTTAAAAAGAGCCTGTTAGTCTCTGGAACTGAATTTTATTTTTGTTTCAAAAGTTATGTTGTTTGTGTGCTTTTAAGAATAAAATTAAACAGTCTAAGAGAGCTTGATTTGGTCTTCGGTTGTGGAGTGAGCCCAAAACAACTTACGTGCATATCAGCAAATCAGATACTGGCTCAGCAATTAGTCTTGTACTTCCAGCATGCTTCAGGCCAGCTGTCCTTTTTAATTTATTTTTCCAAACTATCCTGTTCATAATGTTCATCCTTTCCTTCATTGCCTTCAAAAAAACAGTGCAGCATTGCTCCAGGGAATGAGCACAAGGAAGTTTCCTGGTGACATCATAGGAGGCCTGACTTTGTAAATTATAAAGTAGCACTCTATGCGTTGGCAGCTAAGAAGATCAGGAGGAAAGAACTAGATAAAATAGCGGTCAACTGCAAAGGGGATTCGGATATTTAATTTGGCACATTTTAATAGAGAATCTTCTGCTATTCTATTTTAAGGAACAAACAATCTTGGTAGTTGTGACCGTGGTTTATATTGTATGTGTGGTGCCTGATGATTTTTGTGGTTATTGCTATTTTTCCTTTTGTTATTTTACTGAATGATGCCATGGCCTATGGCTAGCGCAATAAAAGTCTATGATGATGAAAGTATTATCATAGGAGGCCAGCCAATCAGCACAGTGTGCATCAAATTAGGTGACACACCTTTGCACACCCCACCCTCCCAGTGGATGAACCTGAGCAGAAAAGACATGTGACGTTTCTCTTTACTTTTTTATTATCATCACTGGTCTCTGTGTTACTGTGTTAGCCAGTAAATGCAAAATGGAGCACATTTCCTGCTGTCCAGAGTCCACGCATGGGAGCTTGTATATAATGTGTGTAAAACCTAACTGAACTCTTTATTTCATTTGTCAAATAAATTAGCTGGAGTCATTTGAATTCCACCACGGTTCTCAAAATGTGCGACTATAATCTCCGCACACAACCAAAATTATATCTAGTAGGAAACTTGAAGCTCATCTAGCGAAGCTCCTGCAGCAACATACTTCCTCAATTTAAATAACCCCTGAAATATAGTCATCCTACCTCTGAAGTATAAGTTTGCACTGTGCTTTTAGCCGTAGGTTTAATGGACAATGGCTGAAATTTCATCCTATGTAGAAAGTTACTCGCTCAGCCTGTTGGACCTGTGGTTAGTGACGCCATCAGGACATGCCACCTAAGGATGTGGGCCCTACCCTTGTACGGATCAATGCACTGCATTCCATTTTGTTGCCTTGTTTTACCCTCCTTGCTACTAACATCATGAGAATGCTGTGGTCCCATAACGTGTATCTCATCTGCAAGGCTCACGGTCATTATCCCAGCTTTAGTAGGTGGAGAAAAGGAGATCAAGATGGCTAAATTACTAGCCCCAGATGATAGTGTGAGTCAGTGCACAAGACTGGAACATTCCTAATCCCTAGTGTCCTGCCCTACCCAGTATAAGGCTGCTTTCCTGCGATCCTTTACTTCTTAAGGAACCTAAGTAGGGACCTTCAGGTTTGATTGAACGTTTTTTCTCTTTCCACCCAGGCTTTCTGGAACTGGTTAAGAAGTGTCAGCAGCAGAGAATCCAACACAGCCAGGCCTCTCCAAGAACACCTAAGTCCCCTGCAAAAAAAAACCCAAACCCCACCAACAAGGACATGGATTAGTCTTCCACAGCAGACAACAGCATCTTTCTTCACAGGGAAACATGATGAACCCATAGGGGCCCCTTACTTGTCGTCTAGAAGTAGCAAACCACACTCCTCCAGCTCTTTCACTTCCTCCGATTCTCCAAATGCATCCCACAGGCTGAGGTCAGGGGCATATTGCAGCCAGTGCTGTAGAAAAGAAATGATGCTAGGAAAAACTGGGTGTTGCTTGATAGTTTTGAGAATTAGCTTTGCAGCTGATGTCCTATCAGAACACTAATGAGTGGGGGCGGGGGGCGGAGATGTGACTTCCAAATGTCAATTGTAAAGCCCTCGCAATGAATTTATCAGCCTCTCATATACTTTTAAGACCAGATAATGGGGCCCTGCTCTGGCTGCTCCCCTCTACCAGGGTTTAAACTGATGTCCTCAAGAAGTCGGACCTATTCTCTTGCGGCACGTCCCCCAGGATGCTCATGAGCAAGGCTAGTTCCGTGGAAATTTTCAGGAAGGGCAGTAACTACCCCCACAGCCTCCCATTCTGCTATCAAGTCTGCATATAACACTATACCAAAACAAACCATGGCTTAGTGTGAGTGTTCCTGGAGAACGCTCCTCCCCCTGCTGCACTGCTAAGCCTTGCCTTGGCTAAGCATGTTGTTTTAACCTAGGCTTTGGGTTTGCCTGCTCCAGACAAGTTACAAGCTGTAAACCCAGAAAGCCCGTAGTTACAGCTCATGGTTTGACTGGAGCGACACAAACCTCAAGCCTGGGTTCAGATGACACCCTAAGCCAAGGCATGGCTTGGCTCACAGCAGTGCGACTGCAGCAGCAAGATGGAAGCAGCAGCAAAATGACTGCAATTTCTCCATTTGCACTAGGCCATAGTTAGTATTATGTGCAACCCAGCTCTACATATTGCTTGAAGTATATCATTTACTGATTTTATTAGTTGTTGATTTATGAGTTGTTGTGAATTGGTTTTTTATGGTCTTTATTTATTTTCTAGCTACCTTTGGATACTCCTAACACCAAAAGGCAAGAAGAAATGCACATACGTAAAAATAAATAAATTCATTTTTGCTTTTTTCCTTCTGTCCCAGACCTGGCAACCAGCATTCAAGCCAGCATATCTTTCTGAAATCCTAGGTTGATTGCATTTTTGTAATGAAGGTCAGTAACTGAGTGGCAATGCCAGTTGCTAAAATAGAATCTAGATGCTAGTTTGGTGGCAAACCCATATTTGAATGCCAACACCCCTTTTATATTGTTGTCAACCAACCATCGTTGTGAATAAGCCTGGCAAGTTAAGTTGCAGCAAGGGTGGGAGTATATCATTGTTTTTATCTCAGCCTGCACTGGGACCGTGCAAAATTGTCTAGCGGTTTCTAGATTTCTACCATAACCAAAATATGCTAAGCAATTTGGCAAGCTTGAATCGGTTTGATTTTCAAAGCTTGACTTCACCATTTTTGTCTTTGTTGGAGGGGTGAAGATTTTGGGCAGGAATGGGAAACATGACCCTCCCAATGTTGAACTTGGCTCCCATCATCTCAGACCACCAGCCTTGTTTGCTGAGATTGATGGGAGTTTGAGTCCCAAGAACATCTGGAGAGCCCCATGGTCCCAGTTCCTGGTGTAGCTTATGGTACTACTCGACAAGATGCTTGACGCAGCACTGCTGCCAAATTAAGAAGCTGGGTGTTTTTCCCCACCCTAGTAATGCTTTCGGTCAGATGTAACCATGTTATTTTCCTTTTCTTCCCTGCTCCCAGTGTGCATAACTGGATTCTGCTGATAGACGCAAGGAAACAAATGTAACTCTGAATAAAAGTTGGAGAGAGAGAAAGGTGCACGGGGTTGCTTTAAAGGTAAAGGTAAAGGACCCCTGACAGTTAAGTGCAGGCGTGAACGACTCTGGGGTTGCGGTGCTCATCTTGCTTTACAGGCCGAAGGAGCCGGCATTTGTCTACAGAGAGTTTTTCCGGGTCATGTGGCCAGCATGACTAAACCGTTTCTGGCGAAACCAGAGCAGCGCACGGAAACGCTGTTTACCTTCCCGCTGGAGCGGTACCTATTTATCTACTTACACTTTGACATGCTTTTGAACTGCTAGGTTGGCAGGAGCAGGGACCGAGCAGCAGGAGCTCACCCCATTGCAGGGATTTGAACCGCCAACCTTCCGATAGGCAAGCCCTAGGCTGTGGTTTAGACCACAGCACCACCCGTGTCCCTGGGGGTTGCTTTAGGCAACAGCTAATTCTCTCCTTGTTGGATCACTAAAAGCAACAATGTGTTTTAAGGAAAATAAATCGAGGGCGGGGAAAATCGGCAGTTCCTAAAATTGAGAGCCTCATGGCCAGTGGAAATCCCACAAAGGTTATTTCCAGCTTTCATTCATTTAGCAGCCACAACCAGCAGGTTTTTCAAAGCTTTCTCCAAAAGGGATAAAAATCCAATCTTTTAAAAGCAAATTCAAACCACTGGTGTTGGTCACGTATTTTGCTTCTTGGCCGCTCATTTCTCTTCAATTCTTTTGATTCTACCTGCTGAGTAGCTTGTGGAAAAGACAGGAAGAGTTCAGAAAAAGAGGAAGTAATAGGCCATTTCTGCCAAAAGCTCTGGAGTTAGGGCAATGAAAATTTCAGTCCCACCCAATTGGCTGCAAGTGCAGTTGCTGGCACAATCACACCTCACCTTGTGTGTAATTCCTATATCCATACGAAGCCCCAACATCAGAATCTCTTCCAGTCTATAAAGGAGACAGTCACAGGGTAACATAACACAAGGACATAGAACTCTCTAGCAACCTAGGAATAGTCACCAGAAACCTCTACTGCTTTTTCTGCACACACCATTCCTAGTGACTGTAGCAGATTAGCCTAGCCCTAGACCAAACATGGCCAAACTTGGCCCTCCAGGTGTTTTGGGACTACAATTCCCATAATCTCTGACCACTGGTCCTGTTAGCTAGGGATGATGGGAGTTGTAGTCCCAAAATAGCTGGATGGCCGAGTTTGGCCATGCCTGGCCTAGACACAGGACACATGCACTGAACCAACTTCACCTGTTATTTCAAGCATTATAAATATTTTTTAAACACATTTGGCGTTTATGTAGAGCTAAGGAACACAGATGGGGAAACTGGCCAGCCTTTGGGACTCCCCACAGGCCACACCCACTCCTGGGCTCTGTTCCTGAACTGTAAGAATGCCTCCTGTTTGCCTAGATCAGTTTCCCAAATTTAGGTCGCCAGCTGTTCTTGGACTACAACTTTCATAATCCCTAGCTAGCAGGACAAGTGGTCGGGGATGATGTGAACTGTGGTCCAAAAAGCAGCTGGAGACCCAAGTTTGGGAAACCCTGGCCCAATTGAAGGGTGGTGAGATGAGTATGCATAGAAGCCTTTGAATTCTCCATAGCTGAAATGTAGCCACCATATCAAAGATAAGAGTCACTGTGGCTCCATCCATCCCTTGCCTCTGGCCCCACCCACCCCTGCCACCCTAAAAAACTGACTTGAGGGAATGAGGCCCATGAGCTGAAAATCCCCCCTCCCACTTCTTAGAGTGTTCAAAGCATTTCACATGGATTTTCTCAGAAATCCTAACAGCAATGTAATGTAGGTCTTAGTATTCCCCTATTGCAGATGGGGGCCTAAGCAGTCGTGGCATGCCTCTGAGCAACTACTGAGTTTGTGGTCAAGTCAAAACCTGAACCCAAGGTGTTCCCAAAGGATTCTACTCAAAGTACAAGGGGATAAAACTGCCTCCTCGCCTCCCCTTCTGCTTACATATCCAGTTTGCTGAGTTCAGTCCGCTTCCGGGTCCCGTGCCCAATGGCCAACACCTCCTTCATCCATACATCTGGCTCCAAAGTCTGTATCCTGGCCTCCCGATGGACCTTGCCATCTCCCCATGGCACAAATCTCCCATGGGCTCCTAGGAAAGAGGCAGCCAGGGCAGTGACTTAATTCTTCGTCTCTAGAGGGTATGGGAAGCAAATGTGCATAACTGCCCAGCCATCAGATGGCTGAGGCCATCCTTCCCCAACAAACTCATGTCTGACATGAAGCACAGCTAAAATGGTGCCATCTGAAAAGCACTTTGGCAAGCCCAGATTGGGAAGCGGCTGGCTCCTCTCATCTCCCCAAGCAATGCTCACCTGGTCCAATCCCGATATATTGACTCCCTTGCCAATAGGACAGGTTGTGGGTACTATGTGCCCCCTGCAGGGGGAAAAAACAACAGAACAGCATAATTACTAAGGAATGGGTAGTCCAGTGTCACACCATGCTGGGCACCCTTTAGCGACTGACTCCTGAGGATGCTCAGCAACTCAGTGGATCCAGTATTCAAGTTTTGTGAGAAAGCGGAAAGCTCAGATTTAAAGCTCTCTCTTGGGATGGGAACTAAGCCTTCTGACTATCGGTCTCAGCCTGTGCCTACTGCCTTCCATAACATGCTCTGTCTGTTCTTTGCTAAGAAGGCATCACACACACACACACACACACACACCAAGCAAGCTAGCTGATTTCATTATCTGAAATTCTTTTGTCTACTCCCTTCTGATTAGGCCAGAGGAACCCCACCACCAATCCATCTGAAGACTGGATGAGGCCCATGACTGCTTCTCTGCATGTCCCCCCCCCCCCGAGGGGGGTTGGAGTGGTTGCAACTGAAGAAGAAATGGTTAACCATATCCTGCAACCTCCACACTGGAAAAAGCTCCTCTTGCTTGGCAGGCTTGAAAACCAGGTGTGGGTGTGGGTGTCACAGCACACATGGGAGAGAAGGTTAACCTTTCCCTTAGCAGCTATGACCCTCATCCCCAGTTACCCTCCACCTTTGAAAAAAACACCTTTGAAAAAGTGTTGAAAAAAAGTCTCCCAATGACTCCAATGGGAAGCTGTTTTCAAGGTTAGATGTTGTTTATGTGTGAGAGAGAGAGTCTTGAGAGTCCCATGGACTGCAAGAAGATCAAACCTATCCATTCTCAACGAAATCAGCCCTGAGTGCTCAAGGACAGATCCTGAAGTTGATGCTCCAGTACTTTGGCCACCTCATGAGAAGAGAAGACTCCCTAGAAAAGACCCTGATGTTGGGAAAGATGGAGGGCACAAGGAGAAGGGGACGACAGAGGATGAGATGGTTGGACAGTGTTCTCGAAGCTACTAACATGAGTTTGGCCAAACTGCGAGAGGCAGTGAAGGATAGGCGTGCCTGGCGTGCTCTGGTCCATGGGGTCACGAAGAGTCGGGAACGACTCCACAGATCTTTGTGGAGATTGCAACTCCAGTGCTTTTTCAAGCCTAATTATTTGGAGGTGCGGTCAGAGAGAGAGAGAGAGAGTGTGTGTGTGTGTGAGAGAGAGAGTGCATTAGTGGTGGGGAGAAAACAAACCTGAATGGGTATTGGTATGGCCTGTATTATACGTGAGAATGGACAGAAGCGTGTGACGTATGTATGAACTGGTGTGTGGGGATGATTAACAAAATTTGGATGCTGCCTTTGGACTGAGTAAGGTCCCCCATTCCTAAATTAGGCTATATAACAGAGGTTCTAGGCAAAGAAACAGACTTACATTCCTAGCGAAATTGGAGACCTCGTACTGATGGAAACCTGAATCTTGCAGAACATGCCGGCAGCTCTCGTACATCTCTGATACTACATCGGGATCAGGCATGGGCAGGGAGCCCTGGTGGACTTGCTTGAAAAGCGAAGTACCCCTCTCCAGTGTCAGCTGGTAGAGAGAGATGTGGTCATCACACACGGTGAGCAGTTCCTCCAAACCCTGGATCCACGATGCATTGGTCTGACCCGGGAGTCCAAATATGAGGTCAATGGAAGTACGGCCTGCAAAGAGTTTCTTGGCTTCTTCTAAAGTTCGTAGAGCGTCACAAGATGTGTGGTTCCTTCCAAGGAGTTTCAGTTCCGTATTATTAAGTGACTATTGATGAGGAGGGGAAAACATGAGTATATTTGCCTCATTTATCAGGGGAAGAAGAAGTGCAAGTGTTGGGAAAGAGATATGAGTAAGGCAAGAGTGAAAACACAATTAGAGCATGAAAATTTTTGAATGTCAGGGGCAAGCAAGAACCAATGGGAGCAAAAAGTGAAGAGTCTGGTGGCCAAAAAACAGTTTGTGTGAGTGATTTCCCATTTCCTCCCTCTCCCCTTTGAAATACATTGGGGGGCGGGGTTTGATCAGAGCAACAGAGGAGGTGTGTGTTTTAACTCCTTCCCCGACTGAAATCTCACACTGACCCCCAGGTTGTTGTTTGCTTTCTCCCTTGCCAAATTTTAAAAAAGAAAATTTAGAAAAAAGGAATTTCTCACAGGTCAGATTGGTGGTTATCCTGGACTATTCTGAGACATTTATTCCATAAGTAACTTTTTGCTGTTTCTGCCACACTATGGGCAGGAAAGGGGAGGAAGAGAGGTGCTGATGAATGGAGCGGGACAGACCAGGTAAACTTTGGGCTAGCTCAACCATTTTTGACAAATGCAAGTTGCCAAACCTTTCCATAAATGCTTTTTAGAAACTTCCCCCAAAGGAATATTGTAACTGGATCAGCACAGATTAATACAGCCCTGAAAGCAACACACCCGTCACCTTACCTGGACGCCAATGGAGAGGCGATTGACACCAGCTTTCTGGAATTCAGCCAGGCATGAGGCATCTGCTGAAGTGGGATTGGCTTCCAGTGTAACCTCGGTACCTTCTGCTAAATGGGCACACTGGGAGACAGTGTCCAGGACAGCAGCAATAGTGAGCGGGTTGGCCAGGCTTGGCGTCCCTCCACCAAAGAACACTGATGTGATTCTGCAAAACCGAGGAGAGGTTGAGAGGGACATATCTGAGGAACCCACAGTGTTGAGCCATATACGTCTCAGCCATACGTCTCATTGCCTTTTTTTTTTTTTTTGCCTACTGCTTTTCAATAAAATAAATAAATCTTCCTATGGCAGTTTACAAACCACTTAACAAATATACAACATAATGCTCCCACTGATCAGAAAGACTTCAAACCTCTGTAGGATTTCACAAAAGCCACTGTCCTCTAATGGTGACGAGCATCAGTAATGAATATATTGGGTTTATTCCAAAACACTAAAATTCCCAACGCAAGAGCAGCTGCTGGCTTTGTTGTAAAACTCATCTCTTTCCCATTCCTTCCAAAGTTCCCTGACTGTAACTCCTGACTGTTCAAAACCTCCCCCTCATTTTCCACTTTACTAACCTCTTGACTTGGCTGAGTTGGATCAGGGTCTGGGCCTCCTGAACAAGACAGTTCCTCATTTTCTGCTCATCAAGATTTCGGGGAATGTACTTGTTGAAGTTGCAGTAGCTGCAGCGTTTCTCACAGTAGGGCCACTAAGAGACCAAGGAAACAATAGAATTCTTATTTGTTAAGACATAACACACTTTCTGGTACCTTCACCCTGCTGTGTCCTGCTATCCTCAACATCTTGCCAGGCCAAAGACTGTAACACTTCTACCTACTAAGAGGGGCAATCAATAAAATGGCTTGGAATGCAAAATTTAACTCTGCACTCACTCTACCCCAAAGGCACATAGTGACCACCAGCATGTTTTAAAAACATGGTAGATTCAAAATACAAATATACTTATTGCACTATAAACTTAGTTCTACTCAACAATCTCAGCCAATAAATGTCAGCCCAAGTAAAAAAAAAAAAAAAACACACCCACACCCACAAACCCATTTTATTTCATAAAGATGCTCCATCTTGTAATAAGAATTTTAAAGTCTTATATATATAATGGATCCAGTTACAGGTAGGTATCCGTGTTGGTCTGCCATAGTCAAAAAATAAAATAAAAAAATAAAAATAAATTCTTCCAGTAGCACCTTAGAGACCAACTAAGTTTGTTCTTGGTATGAGCTTTCATGTGCATGCCCACTTCTTCAGATTCACTGAAATAGAAGTCACCAGACCCTTATATATAGTGAGAGAGTGAGGAGGGGTATTACTCAGAAGGGTGATCGCTGATGAGTGTGGAAAACCTGTTGATGACTGTTAACAACTGTAATTAGTCCTAAAGAAAAAAGCAAGGGGTGAGATGGCTAAAGATAGCTTTGTCATGTATAATGAGATAAGAATCCAATGTCTTTGTTCAGACCAGGTCTCTCTGTGGTTATGAGTTTGGTAATGAGTTGCAATTCAGCAACTTCTCTTTCCAGTCTATTTCTGAAATTCCTTTGTATTAAGACAGCTACTTTGAGATCTTGTATAGAATGTCCTGGGAGTGAGTGCAAAGTTAAATTTTGCATTCCAAGCCATTTTATTGATTGCCCCTCTTGGTAGGTAGAACACTTCAATCTCCCAGGACAATCATACTGCTCAAGAACCAACAGCCTGTCATGTTAAAGATGTGTAGTTTGTCTCTTAAGTAGACAGAAAAAGGACAAAGGCAGACATGGAAGAGTGAAGGCAAGGAAAGACTGTGAGAGAGGTGTGCTTAGTTTGGGATAAAATGCCACGTATTTCTGTTTCAGAGGAAGTCTATTAGGCTTTTGGCTGAGCAGAATCCATTAAAGTAAACACTTCTTAGAAACTATATCAGGTACAGGTAGATAAATCTCTATGGATCTGAACACACACACTGATCTGTCCGTAGTATTTTCCCTCCTCAGTTATGGTGCAACTCTCGTTGAGTCATAACCATCTGGGTTGTGATGGTAAAACACATGCAAGTCTTCAGTAAGAGCTAAGAGGGGGTTCTTTTTGGAGGTGAGAGTGGAAGAAACATTATTATCATCATCATACGCATGCTCCGTCGAGGAAGCGTCCTTGCACACGTTCAGACCCCACGCAAGCGCAATGGGGGTGAGGGAAAGAGGCCTGCAAAGGAAACAGGGCAAACCCTCCTTCCGGACTTAGAGAACACCTAAGGAAACGCGCGTGCGCACTTTACTAAAAAGGGTGTGTGTGGAAGGTATCCCCAGCAATCGATATGCCGGGAGTTACTCAGCGCCTCAGGAGAAGGAGGAGGAGCTTTACTTCGTGGTACGCATGCGCAAGAGTCTGTTATACAACGCTCTCGGGGAAGCTGGCGTGCGCAAGCGCATAAAAAAAATTTTCCCCACGCGCGCGCGGTAGGTTGCGTTCGGCTTCCCGTCGGACTCACGTGGACGTAGAGCGCGGCGGCCGCCGCCGCTTCCGTAGCGGGAGGCCGAGGGCGGAGCTGCGCGGCGGAGGCGTCGCCGAAGAGCCTCTCTGGCGGCCGAGCTGCCCGCAGGCCAGCCGGGAGCGCCGCCCTGAGCCTGCCAAGGGCGCCCATGCCGCTCCGCGTTGCTCTCGGGTCCCGGCGATCTCTTCCGGCGCCTGACGGGCGGAGGCGACGAGGAATCCGCCCCTAGCGACGGGGAAGGCAGGGGGCGGGAGAGGCTGGGCTCGAGCTTCTCTGGCCCACGTTGCTTTGCACAGTGAAAATAAATAAATAATGCGCTTTTTATAATTAAAAAAAACTCGGGCCCTTTTCTTCTCTGCAAGGATCTAGCATGAGAACTCGCAGGATGGCGGTTAACGGAAGTGCAGCTCACTAAGCATGTGCAGAGTGCTCTTTATAGTTTTCAGCACTTGTCCAGCGGTATCTCTCACAGAGTTTCAGCACCCTTAACAAACTAGTCCGCAGGGTTCTTTGGGGGATGTTAACGTGCTTTCAATGTATGTTGTATACACATGCATGGACAATCTCCATTGCCTTGGCACTTAACCGCGCCCCCCCTTTCCCCTCATGAACCTGTGAAACAGGACACACCTAGGAAAAACAAAACAAAAAACCTAATAACGAGACCTTTGAAAAGCCCTACAGCATGGAGTTATTTACTCCGGGCACTTTTTTATTTTAGTTGAGTCAATATGGTTATGTTAATATAAAGCACATGAAGTACAGTACCTTGAATTGGTGGGTCAACGTCTGTGGTATCTGCAAGCCTTTGAAATGACTACAGTTCCAGCAGCTAGACAGCAGATGGCACACCTATGCTTTCTGGAGGCAGTGTGGTCACTCAGTAGCTATTACACTCCTTAAGAGCACAACCCAATGATATCAGATTCCTCTTAGTACAGTATTTCAGAAGACTCCCAACCATGGCAACAAAAGATCGAGCAAATCAGAGGCTAGTTAGTGTCACACACAAATACACAATCCGCCTGGCTTCTGGAATTATCTTTTTATACAGGTACTGTTCTTTAAAGTCCCAGTTAGCCACCCCTCAGGGGAGAATGCTATGCTACAGCTGGAAGAATGCATTCATATTCTCTCCCATGAATTCCCTCCTGCAAATAGCTGTCATTTCAGGGACGATTCATCCATGTAAAAATGTGGAAGTAGTTTCTGGATTTGTAGAGTGTATCCAGAGCAATAGCTATGTTAGTCTTTTGCTGGTTGTTACTACCATTGTCTTTTTTTACTGATATCCCTGACTTTCCCATAATTGTCTGAAATCTGAACCTCTTTATTGCCGTTGTAAACCAAGTGCTAACAAGTTTTTTTTCTCGTTAAGGGAATTTGTTGATTCTTAATTGTTATAAATTCCCATAAAATCTTCATTCTTTGGTAATCACTCGTAGCCTAGTAAGATTGTCTTCCATGAACACGGTCTTAACAGTGAGTCTGTAAGTGACTGTGGAGGCCAATTCTGGATCCACATGTCCTTCCACAGTGGGGACATAGGCTTCCGGACGCGAGTTGATCATGGTGAGGGTTTGCCAAGCGTGCCTTCCTCTTAGCACCTTTCTCCCTTTCGTCCTGAGTTTGAGCGTCTTCAAAATCCATGACACCTTTGGTAAAGGCTGTTCTCCAATTGGAGCGCTCACAGACTGGTGTTTCTCAGTTGTTAGTGTTTATACTACATTTTGGAGAGAAAACTGGAATAGATTCTCTCATTGCTTTGTTCTCAAGTGACAGCTGTAACCAAGAATCGAATCTGGGAGCAACTCCCATTGGACTCGATGGATTGGACACATGGGATTGCATTGAGTAGACACACATGGGATTGGCATCTCTATTTCATGCTTTAGGATTGCAGCTGGAGATGCTGTGCATTGTCCATCTCCCCCACCCCCACCCCACCCTGCAGCAGCAGCACTGCCTGCCTGCTAAATGACTGACCAGAGTGGTCAGCCCTGTGTATCAGTCAGACAGGGGCAGGGGCCTGTCTGAAGTTTCTCCCACCACTCAGGAACCACAATCAGTATCCCATTTTAATTGAGGAAGAGCATTCAGGTTTCTGTATCTTACAGAGAGAGAGAGAGAGAGAGAGAGAGAGAGAGAGAGAGAGAGAGAGATGTGCATGTTGTCTCTAATACCTTTGCTTCACTTTGGGTGCTGAAGGCATCATGCTTTTCCTGGGAGAAAGGTGGAGGGGGCTGTGGCGCCTGATCCAAGGAAAAAAGGAAACAGAGCAGAAGAGGGAAAGGACAAGTGAGGTTGGATAATTTGAGATGGGAGAAGCGGTGTAGGTAGCCGCTTGGGTGCTGGGTGCGGTGCATGCGTCCTGCAACTGGGGGTGGGGCGTGCTGCATGGAGCCTCTCCGCTGCCTCCCCCTCAGCTGTAGGGTGGCTGAGGGAGAGGTGGTCAGCAAACACAAGTCCCACGCTGCCGTTTTAGGCAGCACGAAGCCTGTAGGCGTCCAACCCACCATGTCACTCCCAGGAGAGACGCGTGACTTGGGCACGCTGCAGGCCCCACGGTAAGTGCCGGCCCCTGCGGTGTGGCACCCAGTGCCAGCCATGTTTCATTACATTTGTTGACTGAACTAAAAAGTTTTGTGAGCCCAATTTTTAAAAATTGTTTTTTAAAACTCATCTTTTTGTCATTTTGTCACCCCCCCTCAGTGATGACACCCGGGGCAACACACATGCCCCTGCACCCTCATCCTCCGCCACTGGATTGGAGAAAAGGACAGGAGAAGGCTATGGCTAGAAGAGGATGTTTGGACAAGTTAGGCAGAGTTGTGTGTGTGCATGAGACTTGAGGGGAGACCAGGGTTAATAAGCGAAGGAAGCCTGAAGGAAATTCAGCACCATAAAAGAGGGAAAGCCTTTGTGTACAAGCCCACGACCACCACCAACAGCTCCTTGCCCTGCACTAATCTCTGTTGGGAAATCACACAAACGTAGCATCCATGCAGGCAACAGTTTCTATGGAACTGAAACTAGATGTTAGTGCTGCAGTTAGAGCATTGGGGAATCTCCACTGAAGCACTATTCAGCTGTTCTCGGGGTTAACCATCCATCTTGCTCTCTAAGCTTTGTGTAAATGTCTATACATAATGCAATGGTCAATACACTTCCAAGAAGCCTAGCTTGTTTTGGGCTGGAGCAGCTGTGTTTGCATGTGTGGCATGGAGGCGTTTCGCAGACAATATTTTTAAAAAAGAGGAAGAGATTTATGGCTAATAAGTTTTATTTCCTAATTATTGTATCCGTCAGAGCCTGCAGGGGTTCAGCGAATCCCACAAACTCTGACAGGCCTGCTACCTTCCTACCACATCCGGGGGAGGGGGAGGGGGGGTCACACTAGCACAGTGAATGGGAAGGAAACCAGTTCCCTTATAGGAGAAGTTTTTGCTTCCTTCAGGATGTGGTCTCAATGTCACCCGATTCAAAAGACACATCAAAAGAAAGTGCGTCTGCTGCAGAAATAAAAGGGAAATTCTTAGGTGACAGGACCCGGGGGTTCCCCAAACACAGAGTGATGACACATATTGAAATCACTGTGGTCTGGCGATGAGCATTTCCCCCTTGTCTGGCAACCTTTATAAAGAGAGAGGGAGGGAGGAAGAGACAAACAGAGGGAAACCAGGATGAAAGATGCTATTTTGCATGATGTCTCTCCTGATACTGAATGTGATGTCCGTGAGGCTGTGGTGGAAGGTTTGTATCTTTGCATACGCTGAGGGGGTAGAGGTCATTGCGGCAACAGGGGATTAAGGCTGTGCGGATGGTAGCTAATGCTAGTCCTACTCGCCATTGCAGTTAATTAATATACTGTACACGACCTACATAGGTTTATTTGTTTCACTGGGTCTAGTCTTAAAGGAACTTCACTGGTGGCAATTTGATGCATGCAATTTTTGTTCATTGCAAACACCCTGGTATGTGCAAGTGGGGAAGCTGTACAAAGAAAGAGCTAATTGGAGGGAAAGGGGATTATTGAGAAATCATAGGAGAGTTTCACTCTGGCAATGTGGCCCGATAACAGGGTCACAACATGTCTCATATAGTAACTTTTCACTTGGCAAGGTAAGTATGAAAGACAAGGTCTACTGCAGTGGTTTACAACCAATGTGCTGTCGCACCCTGGGGTGCCTTGAATGATGGTCAGGGGTGCCGCGGGCAACACTGGCCTCTGTCCCTCTTTCCTTCCTTCCCTCCTCTGGTGCCCTCTTGCACCTCTGCCTCCCAAAGGCTTGCACAGCTGTTTATTGCAGCAGCCCTGGCTACAAACTCCCCAGGTGAATGGTGCCTCTGGGAGGCACCTCTCTTTGGGGTGGGGTGGGGGCAGCTCAGAGACCAGCTGCCTGGAGGACTCCCAAGGAGAGGGGAGAAGAGGCTGAGGGAACACTCCACAAGGGAGGGTGTTTGAAAAGGGGCGAGGGGCTGCCGGCTCTGCACAGGGGAGCCACAGAAAGAATGTACTGGTGGTTGGTCAAGGGAGCCGTGGATTCAAAAACGTTGAAAACCCCTGTTCTACTGGATCAGACTATAGGGGTATCTAATTAGGCACCCTGTTTTTTACAGCATGTAGTCAAAACCTGCTGGGATGCTCACAAGAGGACATGAGCGCAATAGCTTTCTCCTGTTGTTCCCCAACAAATGATATCCAAAATCATATTGCTTCTGAAGCTGGGGGCAGTTCAGGCATTGCTGATTGGTTCAGGCATATGCCCACTCAACCACTTTGATCTGCAGATTTGGCACTGTAACAGATGCCACATAATGCTTGATTCCCATTTGTAAGAAATGGATCTTTTAATGTTTCAGCACCTAAACTTGGGAACTCCCTGCATATTGACATGAGGCAGGTGCTGTCACTGTACTCTTTTTGCTACCTCCTTAAAACATTTCTTGTAGAACACTGGCATGTGTTTTGAACTCTTTCTGCTTCCAATTGATTTAAATTTTATTTTGAATGTTTTTAAATGCAGTTTTAACTGTATTTTATTGATAATTTTAATGGTTATATATATATATTTTAAAATCACTTATGAGGTTTCATTGCAATAAAGTTGTGAAATAAATAAACGTAGCCATTAGGCCTGTTGATAGCCTTATCCACCATGATAATCCCCTTCTAAACCCATCTAAGCTGGTGGCCAGCACCACATTGGTGTTACAGCATTATGAGGGAGAAAAACTGACTATTCCCTTTCTCCATATCCATGGATACATTCAGATACCTCTAGCATATCCTCTTACTTGCCTTTTATCTAAACTAAAAGCACCTCAAACATTGCAACCTTTCCTCAAAGGGAAGTTACTCCATCCGCCACCATTAATTAATAATGTTGGTTGTACTTTTCTGCATCCTTTTCCCACGTCTACTTTTTAAAAAGAAAGTGTTAATAATGTGAGGTCTGTCATAATCATCTCACAGCATAATTTCTCTGGCCATCTCGTGGCTGTTCCCGCTGCCAAATTCCTTCCAAACAGATTAAGACTAGAGAAGCAGCATACATTACCCAGCGCTTATTTCAATCGAGTTTTTGGGATTTCTTCCAGGGTTCCACCCCAACTCCTAACTTTCTTTCCCATCAAAGAAGCTGGACATGTTGCGGAATCCAACAGAGCATGTAAGTATATTTTGTGCAGCTGTGGCACATGGCTGCTAAGCTTAAAATGGCAACTAATGACATCTTGTGAGATAATTTCATTTTGCGCTTAAAGGACAATGAAACGTGCATATTTTATATGCGGGCTGGAAAAATATATGGTGTATTTTTAATTTTTAAATAGTTAGCACATGTTTCTTGCGCATTTTATGGGCCTTAACTGGGCTCTTAATCACTCCAGGTAAATAGGTACTTTTGCGACAGGTAAATGGCATTTCCGTGCACTCTGGTTTCTGTCACGGTGTCCCATTGTGCCAGAAGTGGTATAGTCATGCTGGCCACATGACCCAGAAAGCTGTCTGTGGACGAACGTCAGTTCCCTCAGCCTGAAAGCGAGATGAGCGCTGCAACCCTATAGTCGCCTTTGACTGGACTTAACCACCCAGGGGCCCTTTACCTTACCTTTATCTTTCATCTATAGTGGAGACATAACAGAGAAGAAACAGCTAGCAATGTTGAGGTCCAGTGTGTGCCACTGGAGAGTGTAGTAGCACACTTTGTGTGCTAAAGGTGATAGTTGTTGTCAAGAGGCTAAAAGCCCATCCATTTGACATCTGTGGGAGGGATCCTATTTCCCTTCTCATCCCCTAGTCTCAAACTAATTATGACATCAAACATTCACATAATGAAGCCCTTTCTTGACCTGACCTGGATTCTGTTTTCTTTCAGCAACAAAGCAACATGTGGAGGCCCCTCATGGTCTGCTTCCATGGGTAGAAACCACGCTTCAGCTGGGAGAGCCTGAAAAGTTACGGAGGAGAACACCCTGACCACCTTCCTTTCTTCCTGAGAAAACTGGCTGTTTCTTTAAGAGATGAAGAACAACCTCACATACACTCCCATACACTTCCAACCCGAGAGAAATTCCACATTTCATTTTGCTTCTGAAATCGCTGTGTGTTGAGGAGTCACATCATCATTGCTAATGACTGATCTAGAACTTCTAGTCTTGTTCTACTAGATAAAGGGAGAGAGGGAATTCCACTGCATACTTTGTTTGGAAACCAGCTACATACTGCAATACTCACCAGTGGGTATAATGCAGTGTGTAAGGCCATTCAGAAAGCATAGCGAAATCACAGCGTTACGTGCAGCCACAGAGTAACAGAAGGAAAAGTTCAGGGTAGGTGACCGAAGGTGAGGAGGAAGAGTAGTAGCTTTATAACAAAACAGAACCAAGATCAACTTCTGCTGGCGTGGGGAGCTGCAGCCGGAAAAGAAAAGTGTTACACACCAACTTCTGCGGTTCAGTATCATGGTTGGGAGGTGCCCTAATAAAGCTCCCGTAAAAGCAAACTCATCCTAGGCACATTCCAACTTGTAGGATTTGAAGTTTTTAATTTATGTGGCATCAATACCTGTTTTGAATCGGAAATAAAGCAGATGAGAAATCTAATGTGTGGGAATATTCAACTTCATGGCTTGCACTCAAAAGAACTGGAAAGAGGAACTACTCCACTCCATAGCAGGGAGTTGGTTGCTGTAGAAGTGATGAAAGAGCTCAGCTCCCAAGTCCTTTTCTAATGTTCTCACGCCTCCTGATCCAGGTATTTCCTCCATGGGCAGAAGGCTCTGGATTGATTCATACCTCTAAAGCCACAGAAATCTGCTCTTTCCTTCCCTTTTGGTCACAACGGTGTTGTCTCAAATTAAATCTGTGGTCATTGTTATTATTATCGCTGCTTTTTCCCCAGGGGTTCTCAAGGGTGCGCAGTACCAGCACCTCTTTTTGTTGTTGTTAGAAAGTGTGGCACTTACTGCAACAACGTCATGACGAGTACTGGCACCTTTTTTTTTTAAGCACTGAAGATTATTATGAATTAAACTTATTAGTCACTTTTTTAACAAAATGCAGCTCACAGCGGCTTACAGCAATAAACAAATAGCACATATGTAAGATGTGACATGGGAAATCAGGATCGGTCCTCTCCCAGAACTACAGTCCCAGTCTAGCTCTCAATAAAGATGCCCCACTGTTGGCTACTCTAAAATGAAAACACAAACCTGAGAGAGTCTGATCATGGATCCACCGTGTCACATCTGCCTAATCCCTGGAAGTCCATAAATGGTGTTCCATTTCAGTTACCGAAAAAGGTAGGTAAGTGATTAAGCAAATCTCACCCCCTGCTCCTTGCTACATCAGGTTCACCACCCTTCTCAGGCAAGTTGCTCCAGACACTTTTTGTGTGTGTGGATGACCTGACTAATGAGAAGACGAGAGGTTCTATCACCATAGCCTATTAGCGTTCGGCATCCAAAAGAGAATCACAATGCAAAAATGCAAAAATTAACAGATTTGCTCCTACAAATCCAATATGAACATGTTTCAGGTGACTATGCTCTTCTTCCCATGTAGCCTTTCTGATTGCTAGAAAGTACTTTTCCCTTCTTTTGGCTTGTAATTTGCAATGTGATAGCTCTTAATGGGACTTAATTTTCAGCACCCTGGCATTCTTTTCTATCCCTTTGCATGCACCACTATTCCCCCAAAATACAATTTCTAATAAAAGAACTGCACAGGATGCAGCAGAGGGAAAGGCAGGACTATGTCTCTTCCATGATGTGCTCTGATCACAAGGAGCAATGGGAATTCCCTTACGGTCCTCCTTATTGGGAGGAAATCGTATTTCTGGATACCATTCCCAGAGATACAAACATGTTTTGTATTTTTAACAAAGTGAGGTGGAATTTCTTAACACAAAGAGGTTGTCTCTGCCAAAGAAACAGATTTTTTATTTATTAGAAAAAAACACCGTGTTATTTTAAGTAGGCCTGACTAAAGCATCTTAAGGCAGGCTGGTGATTGCTATCTTAAGGCAGGCTGGGGGTTGCCAGCTCTCTTAACGGCTTAGAAAGCTGAAGTACTGTATAAAAGTTGGCAGAAGAAATGTTAATTTTGGGTTGTGTTGGGTTGTTGGGTTCAAAGCTGAAGATGCTTCTCCATTCGCTCCCTCAGTTTGTATTTCTGAATCTAAGATTGGAATAGGGAGGAAAGAAGAAAGGGGTTGGTTACAGCATTGCAAACACACTGGTCGTCCTTCTGCAAATATTTTGGTCCATGCCTATGGCCATCTCTCATTTAGGCTACCATAAAGCGCTCTCTCTCTCTATGTTGCCTCACTTTGGACCCCTCACCTCTACCCAAAACTCTGCTGCCACAGCCATTCACTTGTCTCTCATTGCTCTGATGATGCGATGACACTCCTTAAAACCCTACCCTGACTTCCCATCTTCTCCGGGATTCATTCTTGTCCTTTCCTTCAAAACTCTCCAAGACTTTCTCCCCTTCATCTTATCTTCCTGATATGTCTCCCCTTATGATCTTCACTCCCTGGACTCAAACATTCTCCATCACCTAAAAGTCTCAACTTCCCTCAAAAATCCCACCTTCCATTACCTGCTGTCCTTCATATGCTGGTCACTGTCTCCTAGAGCACCTGCACGATGCCACCTCTCCTACGTCTTCAAATTCCTCTTCAAAACCCACTTGTGGACCACCCATCTACTAGTTTCATACCCAGTAATCTGTAACTAGGCCTGAGCACATGTAACTGAAGCAACCGCACACACGCCTTCCCTGTTTATGCTACCTCCTCTTCCCCTCCCCTGTGATTCCACTGTAACCGGTCTAGTTTACAAGTTCCTTGAGGCAGGGATTTTCCTGAACTCCGCAAAGCACCATGCAACCTAATGGGGCTAAGCAAGCAGGAACCCTTGCACTGTCACTCACCTTGCCCGAGACGGTGAGCGGGAAATTCTTCACAAACACTACGTACCGAGGGATCTTGAAGTGAGCGATCTGCAAAAGAAAAGCCAATGGCTGTGGACTGACCAAATCTTTATATGGCTGGCTTGCTGTTCCCTGCTTGAGCAGGACTCAGAGCAAGTGCCTCTCCAACACGGAATACAAAACTGCATTTTATCTAAAGCCATATCCCCAACTGATATTAAGACAGTGGGAGCTTCCACACTAGGCATTTAGTATGGAACTGCTGTGCTTATTCAGTCACTTTTTATGAGGCATCCTCATGATGCTGTCATCCTATCATACGGTCCTTCCGTCTTTCCTCAGACTACAGAAAGCCCAGTTTTTCCCCAGAAGAATAGAAGGGCAGCCCAAATGCGACAAGCGTACAGTCGTTCCTTGCAAATCAAATGGAATCCATTCTGGAATTCCATTTGACTTCCAAATCGGAAGCCGCAGAAGCTCCATCGAACATTCAGCTTCCAAAAGAACGTTTGAAAACTGGAACAGTCACTTCCGGGTTTCAATTGTTCAGGAGCCAAAACATTCGAGAACTAGGGTGTTCAAAAACCAAGGTACGACTGTAGAAACTTTTAGCACCACTTATAGTGGACATGTGATGAGGTGCAAATGGCCCTACCCACAGCAGCTGTGCCATGCCCCCATGGCATGTATACAGAACATAGTGGAATGCACACCAAGAAAAAGCACAATCCTCCTGATAGTGTGGGACATTGATTGCAATTCCATGTATAGCTTACAACGGAAGAGCAATGATTGGGTTGAGCTAGGAACCACCCATCTGGAAGCAGCCCTTTACAGAACCTCAACTCTCACCATTGGAGAGCTTGCTCTTTTATTTTTATTGGGGGGGAAGCAGGGCACACCCACCCATCTCAAAGCTCCTACCTTCCCTTTGCAAAACGCCTTGACTTCTTCTACTGTGCACTCTTCTCCAGCTTTTACTCTGATGGTGGCACAGATCTCCTCTCCCATTCGCTCGTCTTTCACACCAACTACCTGAGTGGAAGTTAAGGGGAAAGTTGATCATCGGGCCCACACCACTTCTTAGGGTTCCTGACCCTGCTGGATCCGGCCAACAACCCATCTAGTTCAGCGTCCTGTTCTCAACAGTGGCCAACCAGGCGCCTATGGGAAACCCACAAGTGAGCTCATTTCCCTAAATGGCGCTGGAGCCACATGGCATCTTGTCGCACATTCAGCCTTAAGTATTTAGCCAAACGAGAGGATTGGAGGGCATGTTCCCATGTCCCACCTCACCATTTTTCTCACCTGCACCTCTTGAATCTTAGGATGGGTATGTAGGAATTGCTCGAGCTCTGCTGGGTATATGTTCTCTCCTCCTCGGATGATCATGTCTTTGCAGCGGCCTACTATCTTGCAGTAGCCGTACTCATCAAGAATAGCGATGTCCCTGGAAGGATATCACAGTCATTCTACCCTGACCTTGCCATGTTGCCGGGTGCTCCACTGGAGAACAGAAGAAGAGCCTGCTGGAGCAGGCCAGGGACATACCTAGTCCAACACCAGGTTCGCGTGTCCTATGTAATTTTACACACTTTGATCATATCTCCTCTTGCTCGCTTTTTCTCTGAACTAAAAGGCCCTAAATGCTGTAACCTTTCCTCATAGGGGAGTTGTTCCATCCCTTTGATCATGTTTATTTTGTTTTGATTCCCTCTTCTGAACCTTTTCCAACACTAAAGTATCATTTTCCAGGTGAGGAGACCAGAACTGTACACAACTGTTCCAAAAGCTGTTGTTGCACCATAGATATGATAAATGTTTAGATGCCCAAGACCAGATTCCATTAAACAATTGGGCAAGCAGGAACCAGCACAAAATCCCAATAGTACAATGGGACTTTCTGCCCATCTCCTCCCCACACAACTCCTCCAAAACAGTTTTGGCAGGTCAGGAGTACCCCCGAAACAGGGTACTTGGAGAAGAGAAGATAGATTGTTCCATGTGACAAACACAAATGCTTGCGCTGATGGAACAGTCAGCTTAGAGCAATGTTGAGTTTCAGCCCAAATGTTCCTTTTTCAGCTTGCTTTTTAGCAGCTAGTCCTCTGTACTTGCATAAGCAAGAAATCACAAGTAGGACTCTGTGAATTCTGCATAACCAAATACTAGATTCTGCAATGTGGCAAGGCATGACGTAGTGAGATATCATATGCCAGGGAACAAAGGCTCCCTTCATGCACACCTGGAAGTTTGAGGCAGCCCCCTCTCCATGGAGCTCTCTATTCCACATGGGAGCAGCGGCAGCAACAGCAGCAGATTAATGGATAATGCAACTATGTGTCATTGATTGCATGGGTTTTCCCCCAACAGATCACCATCCCACCAATGAGGAGGGCGGTGATCTGGTGGGAAAGAGTCACAAGGGGATGGCACCATGGGAGAGTGGCTCCCATACAACTCCATGCCTGTGCATGAAACAAGTTTGCTATTGAGTGAGTATTGGGTAAGACTTAGGCCTAGGGGTGGACATGTTGCTGGTCTGCCATTCCCCATCAGGTGAAGCTGCCCAACCCCATTATCTCAAATTCAGCCCTGTACAAATTTTATGCAATAGGTCATTTTTGTCCTCATTTGCCCAGTTAGGGTGACTGACATGAAGAGATACTGACTTGCTAAAGGGCAACTTATGGCCCTGAATGGAATTCTCCATCCAGCCTTCCACCTACTAGATCCTATTGGCTTCCCAAGGATTATCCTAATGAACAAATGGCTTCTTCCCCAACGTACCCGGTCTTGTACCATTTCTCATCATCCATCACTTCTTTGGTTTTGTTGGGGTCTGCCCAGTACCCTAGCATGACGCAGTAACCACGGACCTGAAGTTCTCCTGGGCTGTTGAGTGGGATAATTTCCCCTGTCTCAGGATTCTCAATTTTTGCCTGTCAATACAGAGGAAACAGAAACATTAATGGTGGCATGGAGTGGCATAATAAAAGAGATCAGTTGGACAGAAGCATGTTCGGGTTAGAGACTGTGAGGGTGTGACAACAGAAGATACAGCAAATGTGTTGTGGTTAGCAGAGTCTTTCAACAGAACGTCAGAGTCTTCCTTCTTTCCAGTAGTCATTCTTTTCCAGAGTTCCCAGTTAAGAAAACTCCTTTCCCACTTGGTTCAGTTTAGAGTGCTTGTTGCCTCATGAGACAAGACAAGCATAAACACACTAGCTACATAAACTTTAAGAGGTGCTGGTACATCATAAACTAATCTATCATAATACAGTTCATCTGGTCTTAGAAGTAAGCCTTGTAAACATACGAATACACAGAGAGAGCCACTAGCACTTTACCTTGCTAGATCTCCATGCTATATTGAACATGTAACCTTCAGCTTCTCCACTATTACCTTGCACTGAGGAAAACCTCTTCTCAGTGAATATCTCACACTCCTGCCAATGCTGCTGAATGCCTCTGCACTTACACATATTCCTTAAAGAAAGGGAGGATGAGTCATGCTCCAGTGGTGTCCAAACGTTTTTCAAAGAGGGCCAGATTTGATGAAGTGAAGGGCAGTGAGGGCCGACCAAAGTTATTGAGGGTTTTTTTATTTTTAGGATTTTACCCCAGGAAATAAACTGCAAATAAACTGAATTCAGGTGTGGGGGATGGACTGTTCAAGGCACAGGCCAAGCACTTAGCGCAATTTCACCCATTTTTCCCAGTTTACGGCAACAAAGGGTATCAGTCACCTCTGTATGTGGGAGAATACATCCCACAGTCTCTGTTTTCTGGGCAGTGTTGTCTTGAGGGAACCCCATGAAGGTGACAGGGCTATTCTCTGTAGTTCCATATGCAACCTGCAAAACACAAAGGAAACAAAAAGCTGAGAGAGAAACTAAACCAATGCAGAAGTGCTAAAGTGTTATGGGCAAAAGCTCCCACCTGCAGCAGAAGGGAAGTTATGAAGTGACCATCTTTCAGGGAACTGCATTTTATTTTGCCCCACTATAGTCCACGCTATTCGAGCAAAACAAATCATCAATGTAAGTTTGCATGCGCGCCAGCTTAATCTGCACATTTCACCCACCTCTCGGTATATTTGGATCGTTGCAGAATTTGTTTCCCTGCAAAGAGTGGAAAGGAGGTATCTCATGGGAAGGAAGGATCAAGTACAGGCAACTCCCAATTTGCATGGGGGTTGTGTTGTGGGCATTTGTGCACCAGCAGGCCATGCATAAGCCCACCCTGCCCCATTATGCCTCATTCCACCCTCTTCCGGGCCCAAAACAAACCATCCGTCAGCAGCTGTGCATCAATTGAATGGGCGCAAAATGGTTGCCACCTGTAACATTAAGCGGACTCCTGCCCTCGTGTCCTGATTGTGAGTCTCCACATTCACACAAAACCTAAAGCCACAAACTATGGATTAGTAAGGTGTCCCATACTTGTACTTGAGTGCTCCCACTTCACTCCTTCATAGATGGCTGCAACCATGGAGAAGCTGCTGCCAGTCAGAGTAAATACTGAACTAGATGGACCACTGGTCATGTGTCATTAGAGGGCATACAGAGCAGACAGATACCTGACTAGCCATGATTAAAAAGCAGGACGCTGGACTCGATAGGCCTTTGTTCTCATCCAGATACAGGGCACAGAAGGGCAACTGAGAGGGAAATCTGCTGAAAGCGAATGGGATCGAGCAGCTGCTTGAGGCAATGTCATATAACCTCCCTGCAAGCATATCGGAATGAGTGCTGAATAAATGGCCAACATCCTAATACCTCTTGGCTAACTTTGTGAAAACAAATCAGGATGAACGCTCAGTAAACAGGTCATCAAGAAGCAGTATCAATATTTCTAGAGAGACTTCCTTCGACCATGCTTCATCTTGCAAAGACCCGATCTCAGATTCACTTGACGTGTTTTTAAAAAGTTGTACAGTCCTGAGCTATAGGTGCAGCATTCTTCTGGTGGCTAAAATTAAGCTCATGTATCATTTGTGCACTAGGGTAACATTTGGAGAAATCCTTGGAACCCCTTTAGTTCAAGAGAGGTCATAGAGAAGATAATCACATAGTTGGCTGAAAATAATTTCAAACCGCAACTATTTGGCAAATGGATCATCTCATTTAGTGGATTTACCAAGAATCGTTCTGATTATTGCAGGCATGCAATTTATTTTTGGTGACAAGTGCCTCTTTCTTAGGGAATGCAGAGCCCCGGGCTAAACTGGGAATAAGAAACATATTAGCAGAACTATTTGAATCTAAACACTGCTATAAAACCTCGGCTGCTAATGTTGTTTAAACACTAGCCAGTGTAAGCCAGTCTTCAAAATAGAATGAAATAAACATTTCTGGAGTCTCAGAAAGGGGCAATTTGGAGGAACCTTGATTTACTGGGCAGGGCTGTTCATCAGGGGTGCCTGGGTTTTATTCTTGGCTCTCTCACTCTGTGTTTGCACTGGCAGAAAACTCCTCCAGGTATATCTAAGGGGTAATTTACTACTGATGGTACTGGAAGTGTAGCCTGTTTTTACACTATCCCCAGGGAAGGGCTACTCTACCAATCTGCATGTGACAGAGGCTCTGAATTCAGAAGAAGCAAAGATACTCCCCAAGCTACTCCTTGGTGCAAGAAGTAGACACATTACTCACAGGCTTGGGATACTGTTGGTCACAGGTAGCAAGCTGCATGGTTACAGTTCAGTCAAGATGTCCTATGAGTTAGCTAGTAGAAGCAAATGGCCAAAGGGTAAAGCAAAGATTAAAATCTGCTTTTGAATTTCAAGTTTGCTGCCTCACCAATGTCCAGGTTCAGGGAATCCTATCCCTCCCCCGGCGGCAGTCAAAGAAGCAGATAAACACAAAGAGTCCTTACCACGTAATTTATTCAGTATTCACACACACAGAGAGAGAAAGGTAGTCCTTATTCAATAATGGCATTGCTCCAAGTAAAGCCCAGCCCCCTCCGTCTCTCTTATCCTACGTCATTCCTGTGCCAGCTGATCTGGGATTTCTGTCTCTGAGCTTTCTGTACTACTACTCTTAATGCATGCCTAGTCTTGGGAGAGGGGGGCTCAGGAATGCTCTCCGAAGACACTGAGTCTGTCAGCTGTCTCTCCTCCAGTGTTTCTTCTTCCTGCTGTTCCTCTTCCAATATTTCCCAGCTTTTCCCCTCTGCAGTTTCTGCAAACCACCGTTCTAAATCTATACTGTTCACGGGAAGATTCAGGAGAAGGGGGCGGGGAGGCCTCCACTGTTCCTTCTCAGTCCAGCCCCTGACAGCCAAGCATGAGAAAGAGTGTGCTGTGAAATATCCAAAGACACACACATACACACACACTTAAACGTGTTACTTGCGGAAGGTATTTAAAACTAATAGCAAAGAGGACGGGGTACAGGGAGAGATTTAACTGTGAGCAACTGCAACACATCCACAAATGCACAGCGGCACTCCTGAGCTGCCACTGCCACTGATAATTGAAATGGGCAGAGTGCAGACACCACCTTGCTCTAACAGCAGGCACAAATGTAAAGCAATGGTATTTTTCAGCAGGAACAGGCTGCCAGGTGTGTCTCCCCAATTGTGCCATGTGGGACTGGGTGCCTCTCTGCTTACAGCACAGCAATGAAAAAAAGACCCATCCCTGCTAGCCATTCTTTAGCAGAACAGGAATCGTTGCGGGTGCAAATCAAAACTGGAAAAAGTAGTAGCCAGAATGATGACTTCCGTTGCAGAGAAAAGTATCTGGAAGCTCAGAAGTGCTTAAAATGCTACAAAAACCCTGTTTGATCTGAGACCTGAGTGGGGCAAAAAGAAGTGAATGTGTGTGCCCAAAGATGATGACAGTTCTCTATCATGATGGCTTCCTTTGTCACTCAACCAACTATCACAGATAGTACATGAATGTGTTGCCACAATTTCCTAACATTTGTATTGCAAAGTGTTGCCCTCCTCCTGCTGGCTGTAGAGGAGATGTCAACCTTTATTACCAGGCCTGCATTATGCCAGCCTGACACAAGCAACATTTCTATTAAGAGCCATGTTTCAAGTCTTTTCAAAATACCAGGGTGAAAATAAAGTGGTATTGGCTTAAGAGAAAAGGGCAGACCTGGCTAGGAAACAAGAGTAATTTTTGAACTTCAAAGACAATGTGGCAGACGGGGGAATAAAATAATAAACCAACGGAAGTACTTGGAGTGAAAGAGCCGTCTACCGGTCCTGTCCCCTCTTGCCCTATGGGATGGATTTAATTATCCCTCTAATAACACTTGGGTCTTCTGTCTAGACTTGAAATCAACACCAATGTTCTTTCCGGATCCTCCCTTGGCATCTTGCTCCCCATTTCCCCCAACATTTTTTGTCCTTGTCTACTTGGAAGAAACTGGCAGATAGCTCTGCCCCGTTCGGGGCCTGGGTACGTGCAAAGGCCCAGGACAAAGTCCTATATATCTTCAATCCTGTATTTGGAAGGGCTGATTTGGATTGCTGTGGATAATGTTATGCAGACCCTGCAGAGAAAAGATTGCCAGGGCTCAAACCTACACCATCTGACCTAGAAGCCCTTCCTCCTAATATCAGAAGGAAAACCATCAGGGGCATTTTCTGTTTGTATTACTATTTCTTCATATGTCCTACAGCTGAGCACCAGTGAAAACAGGTTCTGGGGCTAAACCTGGTGGGTCATTAAGTCCCAGAAACAAATAATGTCAGTTGTAATGTAAAGTAGCAACAGGGTTTGCTTACTTTGCATCCTGGCCTATTTCACTGAATGCACCCAAGAAATTTTGTCTATGTTTCCTTTTATGCAGTTGTAAAAACCGCTGGAGCCATGAACGCCTGTGCAGTTAAGAACATTCAGTGCAGCCCTGCAGAATGAGACCACATTGTCCAGCACTGCATTTCCCACATGAGATGCCACAAGCAGGTCATGGGGACCAAACTCTGAATCTTGTGTACATCCCCCAAGACTGGGTATCTGGTGGCAGACTGTCTCTGAATCAGGAGACTCCATGGAAGAGCCTTATCTATGCTCTCCACCTTTCTTGGGGAGAAAGGCCCACTCTGTGTGCTGGCTCTGGGATGCTCTCACAAGATCTTAAAATCAATAAAGATTACTAAAAAAAAAAAAAAAAAAAAAATCTCATGGGGCCATCAAAGTTCCCACAGTATCTCTCAGGAGCACCCCTAGGCTCTGAGAGCTGGCACATTGAGTGGACCTTATCCCCCAAACAAGCCAGGGAGCTGAAAGCTCATTCCATACCAGGTGTGCTTAGATTATCCAGCATGAGAAGTGCTTTTAAACTCTCCACCTTGCTTGCTGGGCAACACCCGCTCAGCGTGTGGGCTCTAGGGATTTTCTCTCTCTCCCTATTTCAGCTTGGGTTTAGGCTCGGTTTGGCACAGAAACTGCTTTGGTCACCTTGCCTGATGACCTCTGTTGGGTGAGAGACAAAGGGAACGTGTACTTGTTAATTCTCGACCTCTCAGCGGCTTTTGGTACCATCGACTTTGGTATCCTTCTGGAGTGACAGTCTGATTTAGGAGTCGGTGGCACCGCTTCACAATGGTTCTAATCCTACTTGGGTGGTCATTTCCATAGGGTGTTGCTTGGGGAATGTTCTTCAGCCCCATGGAGCCTTCAATGTGGGATTCCTCATGGTTCACTTTTAACCCCCAAGCTGTTTAACAACTTCATGAAACTGCTGAGTGGGGTAATCTAGAGCTTTGGAGTACATTGTCAGCAATATGCTGATGACACACAGCTCTAGTCTCCTTTACATCTGCATACCTGAGCCGGATTAAAGCCATTAGAGGCCCAAAGCACATAATTTTTTTGGGTGCCTCCTTATAGATCTAATTCAGAAGATAAACATCAATAAAGCATTTTTTTAAAATGTTGTTTTTTTGAAATGAATCAAAACCTACAGTAAGATGGAAAATGTTTATTTTTGTATACTGTACTTCCACTTTGTTTACATTTTAAAAAATTCTCCTACATTTTCTAATTGCAAAGTCTTTGATCAGAACTAATCTTACACAACACATCTGCTTCTATACTTAGTAGAGATAAGGCCTCCAGTCTACCTTGCTGCATAGTTGCTCTGTTGGGATTTTTAATATACTTCAACTGAGAAAATGAACGCTCAAGCTGAGCAATATTTGACTATTAATGTTGAAAATCCGGCAATGGAAAATTTCTGTGGTGCTCCCCTTCCCTTGATGCCCTAAGCACGTGCCTATTTTGCTTAATGGCTAATCCAGCCCTGCTGCATATAGAGTTTAGCCTGAAAAGAACCTGCATCACCAGAAGGGTTTCTTTTTTCAGCAAATGGCCCTGTCTTCATACACATCATGTGAAAGATATCAACCCACTGGACCTGGCCAGACCACTGAAGATCTTGGGCTGTTTTTCTACCACGCTGAAAACCAACCTCCTGTTATTTTTCTGCATTGGTGGCTTGGAGCTAAATCTACTTTCCAGAATGATTAGCATTCTTGTGGTTCATAAGTATTTCTCCAGCTCCTACATGAGCTTCAGAAGTGCCGCTTGGCAACCGTCGCAGAAAAGTATGTGACATTAACTTGCTATTTTATCCATGCCTTCATAGATGTCCTCGCTAAGTAACTAATCCATTTGTCTGAGACTGGGAGGATTATCTCAGTGTTCAGAAAAACAGTAAGTGCACAGTAAGGACAGGTAGACCAGTTTTCTCTCTCCTCGCCCACTTTTGCTATGGCACTCATTTATCCTAGTAGCAGGCATTGGTCTTGAAATCATTTCTTCTATTATCCCCATTAGAACTTATGGGTAAAACAATGTGTTGGGGGTGGTTATTAGTTTGCTTTTGTTCTTATTTTTATTATGTATTTTGTGCTTCTTATGGACGCGGGTGGCACTGTGGTCTAAACCACAGAGCCTAGGGCTTGCCGATCAGAAGGTCGGCGGTTCGAATCCCCGCGATGGGGTGAGCTCCCGTTGCTCGGTCCCCGCTCCTGCCAACCTAGCAGTTCGAAAGCACGAAGTGCAAGTAGATAAATAGGTACCACTCCGACAGGAAGGTAAATGGGGTTTCCATGTGCTGCTCTGGTTCACCAGAAGTGGCTTAGTCACTTAGAGTCATCTGCGACTGGACCTAACAGTCAGGGGTCCCTTTACCTTTACCTATAGTGCCATTTTATGTTGCGAACCGCCCTGAGATCTACGGATGAAGGGTGGTATGCAGATTTAACAAATCATAACCTAGTGGCTTCAGTCATGAATTTTGATTTGTGCCATGTGCTGAATTCAGACTTTTGCTATTTGCAAACCATGTTACAATGTATCACTGGGGGTGGGGAGGTGGGATCACACAGATGGTACACGTGTTACCGGTAATTTGAATGAAACGTAAGGGTGTGCTAAAAAGGTGGGGGGGGGGGGGGAAAGTGGACCATCAACATAAAAAACTAGGAGGACCAAAACAGCCCTGAGCTATGATGCCACTGAAATCTATATTTATGCTGATTTGAAAATGGTCCATTTATTTGCTTACCCCACAAGAGCCTCTGCGGAGAGGCAGCGGGGAGTCTGACCTTTGTAAATTATTAGCCACTTGATTCACCGCACTTCTATGGCAGGGAATGTTTGCAGAACTGTTAATCAATTAAGAAGGAGGGGATTGCAGGGTAATCCTGCCTCTTCTGAGACCATCCTGCTGGTCCAGGCCCCATGGGAGCCTCCAAGCAAGAGGACTGAATAGAGGTCCAGTGAAAGTGATGTGTTTGTTGCCCTGGTGCAGAGGGAGAATTGACACAGGAGCCATTGTCACTTCCTGACCGCATGCCACCCAGGAGACGCTGCCATGAACTAGGTAAACTGTGGACCTTGTGAGAAGAATCACTGCCTGCTTTTTACCCAGCTCTTACTCATCCCTGGTAAAGAACTGTGAAAGTTTGCAGGCAAACACTAAATCCCGCTGGAGTGAGTGCCACCAAGAAGTTTAGGCTTCAGACAACAGAGAGTCCAGAGGTGATTCCATTTAAGGCCATCCCATAATGGGCTCTTACTGATTTTCCCCTTCCACCAAACCTCCCACAGAAGCCTACCCACATCAAAGCAGCAGGAGAGCCCAAAAAACACCCAGGAGAAAAGAATTTCCATTTTGCTAAATTTTAAAGAAAGTGGGGTTGCAATGGGACTGAAAAAAACCTGTTGGAGTTTACTGCCATCACAGCCTTTGTGCCTTGCTTGTTATGTTCTGAATATCTGCAGTGCCACAAAGTGAGCCATGCAGAGCACGGTCATATGCCTATGCTAATAGGGTTGCCATACATCCGGAATTTCTCAGACATATCCAGAATACTGCAGTCGGAAGCAGGGTCTGGGCAGAAATTGCAAATCTGTCCAGGAAAAACTGGACATATGGCAATCCATGCTGGCAGTGTCGTTTTTTCAGGGGTGCCCTCCAGAATTTGTCGGCTACAACTGTAGACTAGGGCTAGGCAATACGGTATACCATTTACGGCTGGGCGCTATATCATCTAAAACCGGTTTGAAGTCCATATTGCAATATCAGTTTCATAATTTTTGACCTGGCAATATATTGTGAATCATGATGTTTTTGTGTGTTAAGCAAAAATAACAATGTGGGAAAACTGTGAAGCCAGACAATGCCCCAACAAAGCTCCATCCTTATTTCGGACATTGTGATATATCAATATATTGTGATGTCTAGCTGGTGATATATAATGATGTTGAAAACCAGGTATCGCCCAGTCTTACTGTTCACTTCTACCTAGTTCCATCCTTATTTCAGACACTGTGATATAGCAATATGTTGTGATGTTGAAAACCAGAAACTGCCCAACCGTGTGGTAGACTACATTGAAGGGAACAATGGGGGGCCAGAAGCGCACTAGAGAGAGGAGTGAAGTTCACAGCATGTCCAGAATGCAAAGGTAGTGGAAGCAAACAGAGCTGGACATTTGCAGTGGAAGAAGAGGAGGAAGCACAGAATATACCGGGAAGTCAGAGCTCCAGGCAGGTAAAAGAACAAAGCTGAGAACTCTGGTGAGGACTGGGCTATGTATTATGGACAGCACAGGACACTGGGCATTACAGTGGTGAATTCTCCACCTTCCCAGTTCTTCACTTCTGAAAAAATAATGTCACACAGTTCATTTGGCAGTAGTAAAAGTTGCCCGGAATTATGACCCAAAATCAACACACACACAGCAAAAAAGTCCTCCAACTTCAGTCAAAAAGTCCCTTTGTAAAGTACCTCTGCAAAACAAGAGGCCTGGCCAGTGTGCATAACAACCCTGCGCTGCATGCGCCACGATACCTCCTTTCAACAATGGAAAAAGCCAGGCATCCTTCTGAATAATCCCTCCTCTGTGTCCTAAGCCAGTCCTTGGATTTCCTCCCTTTCTTGAGACTGTCTCGCCTCCATAAACACCCCAGCCAGCTAGGCTTTTGTAGCCAGCTCCAGCGGTGGAAGCCTCAACAAGCTCACAGTTATATGCCCAGGTCTTAGTTGTTTGCTACAGCCAACGGCACCTGGCAAGAAACCAGCTCAAAATGTTCCATTTCCAGCCTCTGCCCTCAACTCCTCTGTAGTCTCTCTCTCCCCCACCCCATCCCCTGCCCTGTCCCCACTTGGCAAAGGACCAAGGCCTGGGGTTCTTGGGTACTTCTTCACATCGTGCTGTGTCTCTGGGCTGGCCTTTCAAGTGCACGGATACTATGTGCTCTATTCTCTGCCTCCACTGTTGCTAAACAAGTGGAAGGAAGGGAACTCCACATCTCTCCACTCCCCTCTCACTAGCCTAATGTGCCAGGATCTCTACTACAGGTGGTTTGTGAGTAGATGGGATGGCACTCCCAGGTTTGCAGCTTAGAGGTACTACTGAACCCAACCTAGATGACCAAGCTGTGGCTAGGGGTGCCTTTTACCAGCTCTGTCTTAAACACCAGCCACACCTTCTCTTTGGAAAGTCAGACCTAGCCATTATTTATGCCTCAATCAGCTCCAGGTTAGCCTACCGTAGTACGATCCATATGGTGATGCCTTTGAAGACAGCTTGGAAGCTTCTGCCAGACAAGAATACAGCTGCCAGAACATGAACTACAAGTGACAGATTGGAGCGTGCAACTGTGATATAATTCCATCTAAACTGTTTGTCAATTTGCTTTAAAGCAAAGTGCTATTTTTGACTTTTAAAGCCTGAAATGATATGGGACCAGCATATCGTAAGCACTGTCTCCAGTGATATGAAGTTGAATATCATCCAATGAGACTTTGTTCTGTGTCCCTCCATCATTTGAAGTCTGGAGACTGGACACAAGGAGCAGAGGCTTTCCTGCAGTGGCACCAACACCTTGCTCCAGGGAGGTTGCCTAGTCCAATCTCTGCTCTCTTCCAGAGGGCATTTTGAAGTACTGCCACTTGAACTTAGTTTTACTGATGGTGCTTTTACTGTTTTTTAATTGATTTTTATTAAGTTTTCCAGAGGTTATCAGACTCTAGATCCCATCAACCCTGATCACTGACCATGCTGGCTGGGGCTGATGGGAGTTTGAGTCCAACACTCTTTGGAGGCCACCAGGTTGGTTACATTTTGACTAAGGACACTTAAAGATTCAGAATGTATTTGGAATAGTTTGAGCCCAAGTTAGCAACATAGCCAATAAATCCATACAAAGCAGCAATGCAGTGTTACTTAACTGCCAAGTTCAGCCAACAATTTAGCTACAAGGCTATTTGTTACTTGCATTATTATTATTATTATTATTATTATTATTATTATTATTATTATGAATAGTGAAAAACAACAAATAAAGGATGTAGACCACTGAGCTCTAGGTAAGCCAGATGGAGGGGAGGCAGGAGGAAAGATGGATTGCATCCACAGTAGCCAATCAGTATACTCAATGGAACAGCCCAAAAGATGCCCTGTGAACTGGGCAGGGAAGGAATTCAGATTGCTTCCATGTTAGTTACCCTGGCATGCCTTTCCTATCAGCTACTGATTAGAAGGCAACAAGGAGAATGTCCCCCTCAGCACATCTGAAGATCCCCTTAGATACAGTTGTATTTTCCTGCACGCATGGTTCAGGGAAGGACGAGAAGTTTCATCAACAGACATACAAACACTGTTCCCCATGGTGATTTGTTAGCATGGGAAGCACTCCCTGCATCATCAAAGTAAAGAAGAAGAGAGGGAAGGAGGATCCCTCTGTGCTTGGTGCCAAGGGGTTAAAGTCACACCAAGTTCCTGAAGCCAGTTGCTTCCAAGTCAGAGTCTGGCTGCTGGCTGCGGTTAGTGGGAAGGGATTTTGTTTTTTAATAACATTATAAATAGGGCTGTGTTCAGCTTGCTGCATGCTCACTCTCCCTTCCACCTTCTCCCGCCTCCTCCTCCTCTTTCTCCTCTTGCTGCCGCTGCTCCTCCCTGCACATCCATCGCAGCTCTGTGGACATGGACCGGTCGGGCTTCGTACTCAAGCTCTTCAGCTTGCTGCTATGCCTACTGCCCATTCTCCAGGCATGTCCTCAGAACTGCCACTGCCACGGGGGAGACCTCCAGCATGTCATCTGCGACAATGTTGGGCTGAGAAGGATCCCCAAGGTAGCTGAGCAGACGCGGCTCCTCAACCTGCAGAGGAACAACTTCCCTGTCCTGCCGACCAACGGTTTCAGGGAGATGAAGAACCTTGTCTCTCTCCACCTCCAGCACTCTCACATCAAAGAGATCTCCAGCGGAGCCTTCCGGGGCCTGAAGCAGCTGGTCTACCTTTACTTGTCCAACAATGACATCAGCGTCATAAAGATGGGGGCCTTTGATGACCTGACGGAGCTCACCTACCTCTACCTAGACCACAACAAGATCCCGGACCTGCCCAAGGGGCTCCTCTCCCCAATGATCAACCTTTTCATCCTGCAGCTGGGCAGCAACAAGCTCCGAGAGTTGAGAGCAGGAGCCTTCCATGGGACCAAGGACCTCCGCTGGCTCTATCTCTCAAACAACTCTATCAACTCCATCCAGCCTGCGGCCCTGGACGATGTGGAGAACTTAGCCATATTCCATCTGGATAAGAACCATCTGACCAGCTACCCCGGGGCTGCCATGAGCAAGCTGAGAGTGGTGGAGGACCTGAAGCTCTCAAACAACCCCATGAAGATCATCCCGGATTTAGCCTTCCAGTCCTTTGGGCGCTACATGGAGACGCTCAGCCTGGACAACATGGGCCTGGAAAAGGTAAGTGGTCCACAGCACTTTCCCTCTCCCTCCCTAGATCTTACCTGTTCAAAATATTCCATCCTGCTCTCACCCAAATTCCACCCCATTCTAGCAAAAGCAGTGGGACATTAATGTAGCTCCCCACAGAGTTTCCTGCCCACTCCCTGCACCCGCTCCCCATTTTGCCAGCACCAAAAAGGAAACAAAAATTAAAGTAAGTCACTATACTGGGTTGGACAGAGAGGATTTAACTTCTGCACCTAGCCCAGCACCTAATAGTGATGCAAATGTCTCCTCCTTGGTCATCAGATCAATCATTTGATGAGCAGGGAGAGGGTGACGACCCCACCACCCTCAGCTGATCTGCATGGATCAGCTGAGGAGGGGGCTGTCTGTGTGTGCAAAGTGAGGGTGCAGGGTGGCCACACCCACTGTTGGCATGCAGGTGCTGAAGGGCTGGCCAAGGGCAAGGTTGACAAACAAGGTTAGCCACCCCAGGTGAGCCATCAAGCCATGAGTTTATTCTCAGTGGCTGAGAACACCAGGTGCATCACTTCTTTACATATGAATGAATCGTTCCCCTTCACTTCTGCAGGAAAAGCAACCTTTGCCCTTGGGAGACACTGTTGCCTTCCCTCCATGTATACCTCCAGCCACCATGATGATTGCAAATGCTTCTAATGCAGACTTTTCAAAAGCAGTCTCTTTCTATTTTGTCACGCTCCAGCCTATAGCACGGTTAAGAAACAGGACTCAGGGCTGGCTGGGTTCTCATCCGCTCCCATCCCAGTTATATTGGGCAAAAAAAAGGGGGTGACGGACACGGTTTGGCATGCACATCCTGCTTTCACTCCACATGCAGGGGAAATGAGCAGCAGGGAGTAGGTTTCAATCCGCCTGCTTCCAGTGGCGTGTTTGCAGTGCACCTTTAACATATACAGTAATTCATTCCGATAGAACCAAGACAAATGCTACATTTGGGAACAACACTGATGGGAGAAGTAAAGCCACACAGCCTGAAAGTAAATCCAGTGGTTTGCCACAGCCTCCAGGGTAATCTGGAGAAGAGGCAGCATGTTTTGAAGCATAAGCTAGATTCAGAAGTGGGGGGGACTGTCGGTCTTCCCTCCCTAAGCATAGTTTCTTGGTAGGGAAGGTGAAAGCATTTGCTACCTTCTTCTCGGGAGCCTGCAAGGCATGTTTAGTTGGGGAAGAAGAAGAGTGACTGGCTGCTATGGATGGGGGTAGGGGAGAAATTTTCATGGGAATCCACCTAATTCCCACTTCTTGAGCCAATCAAAATGCAGCTACCTTTCAAGATGCGCACGTCACCGAATTCAGTGATGCAGTTCTCCATCCAAATAACAATAATACATATATTTACAGGAAAGGGTGCACAAATAAGTGTGCATTAGTGAAAATAATGTACAAAAGTGTATTATATTAGGGGAAACTGCTTGCAAAAAATGTGTAGTTTATGAGGAATGTGCAGGCTTTAAAAAATAATCCCAAACTGATGTGGACATAGGGTAAATGGAACTCAAGATCAGAAAAAATGAAAATTTGAGAGAAAATGAAGTGGGCAGATTTGCCCATCCCTACAGGTCATGCCCCTTTGAAGCAAATACCTCAATGATGGTGGGAAATGGGAAAGTGGGGTGTGAAAGGGACAGGACTCCCTACACACACTCTCTCCCCTATTTGTCAAACCTGAAGAGCTTTGACTGTTTACATATCATAGCTAGGGTCACATCCATGCCATATATTAAAAATACTCTCTTAACAGTCATGGCTCCCCCCCCTCCCATGGAATCATGGGAACCATAGTTTGTTAAGGGTGCTCAGAACTGTAGCTCTGGGAGAGGCTTCCTAACTCACAGCACCCAACTACAGAAGCAAATAGCAAAAAAAAAAAAAGCACTTTAGATGCTAGTAAAAATGCAAAATAATGATAAAAGGTGATAGATTTACATTTCACGCTCCTAGATCTGAAATAAGTTGTTCTGGAATAATTTCCTAACAGCCAGTTCTCTCTCCATCAAGCCATGGGGCCCTTTCCCCCTTCAGGTTGCTCTTGAACGGAAACGAATGTTTTTCTGCATCACTGTTCACATTTCCACTACCTACCTCCCTGTCCACTATCTGTTATAGTTACCCTTTTGAAATTTCTTCCTCTCTTGCTTTCATCTGTTTATATACCCTGTAACCTGGAGGCTTCATGGTTCTACATGGAGCCTGCGATGCTTTCAAACTAAATAATATTGATATTTATTAACAGCCATGGTCATGCTGCCTGTCCTCCAAAATAAATGATGCAAAGGCTGTGTCAGTTTGTATAGTGAGAGTGACTGACAGGCAGAGACTAGGTCCCCAACCTTCCCCAACCTGGTGCCCTCCAGATTATATTGGATTACAACTACCAGCAGCCTTATGGACTACCAACTTCCACTGTCCAACCATGTACGGAGGGCACCATCTTGGGGAAGGCTGGACTAGGAAATCAATGGGACAGAGTACTGGAGGCAAAAGGCTGGCACCCCTATGCCTGCCATTTGCAAAAGGCAGACTGAAGCTCTGTTCCTAGACACCAGACTGATGGCCTGTTATTGGAATGAGTAAGTGAATGCAGTGACCACCACAGAAGTGGAGGCTAACGTCAGCGACTGGTGAGTGCTCTGCAGTCAGGTAGACTGAGCACACATGAGGACTTTTGCATCTTTGCCTCTCTCCAACCTTACACTTCATAAAGAAGGGTTTGTTTATTGACTATCTCTCAAGAGAAACCCTCACAGCACTCCACAAAGGCACTCTGTTCCTATCAAGAGAGCTAGAGGGACATTCGGGTAATGCAGCAAAATACTCCTCTTCTTCTTGGCAAATGAGTCATGTCCCAGAGGCTGAAGCATCATGCTTGAGGTGCTTTTCGTAAACAGGAGGCAGCAGTGACATCACACCAGATGGAGCATGTCCCAGATGGGCGGTGGGGGGAAGTGACCACATCAAACAGAAGCAGAAGGATCATGGAAGGCTTCCAGGTGAACAAGGAGGGAAGTTTCCAGCCATGCTATGTACCCATGCTGAGGTTATCCAGGTGAATCAGCACCAAAACAGTGACCCTCAAAGAGATGCTAAGGGATGCAGCAACATGAACCCCCGCAATAAAGCTCTGTGAATGACAGAGTGTTGGCAAACAAAATTAAATACACATTTTACATGGAAAAGAAAATCACCCAGAGCACAGAGCTAATACAGGGTCTCTACAGATTGTCAATATTTCGCAGGGGGAGGGAGAGATTCAATTACTTACTAGAACTTCAGGTTTGTGCAACTAAAATAGAGTAAAGCACTCTGTTGTGCAACAAATCCCCCTTTTTAAAATGAACTTTTTGTAGTTTGGAAAAGAACAGTCTGAAGGCATCATAAATTATGCATTGAGAAAGTGAGGTGAAAAAAGATTAACAGGAAGTCATGTAAACACCCAAGAAACAAATCAGGAGAAATGCTCATTGTCATATGAGCCTTGTACACAAATCCGAATGAATACTCAATAAATACCAGACACAGTCTAAGCTCCACGTAAGCTTTGTGCAGACGTATCAGGATGAACGGTGAACAAACAGATTCACCCGAAGGTGCCTATAAACACAGGATGCAAAGTTATCAAGCAGGTGATGGTGGCAGAGAAGAAGGAGGGAGTTTTCAAGGATAGGGATTGGCAACTGGCAAATTATTCAGGACTGGAGCAATGTGAAGTCCTCTTGATGAAAGAGCTTTTCAATTTCCAAATTACAACAGTATTCAAGAGCCTCAGAACTGCATACATGTTACCATAAAGGTGTTATCTTGTGACACACTTTTAAAAAACAAAGCAACAAAAAACAACCACTTGAAGTAGTCGTGGAACACTGTTAGGCTTTACCTGAGCAGAATACAGTATACAGTACCTAAAAGAACAATGGGGTTTGGAGTGTTGGATGAATTGTATAAACTCAGAGAGACACAAAGGTGGTTTTCACCAGTCTAGAATCCTGGCTCACAGTTTGAAGTTCAGTTATACCAGCAACTGGATTACTAGTTGACAGTTATATGTATTTCCTATCAGAAAAGGATGGTATCTAATCCAGAAAGAAGTCCACAAGGGAGCTGTCCACAGCACCATAAACCAGCTACGTCTTTTGCCATCTGGCTCATGAAAGGATGATACTCACTGATCAAGGCTGGAACTTCAGCAAAGCTCCACAGGGAAGGAGGGCCTCAGGCGGAGTTTTGTACACATGCTGGAGCCTAATCAAAATCTCCCTTCCATCTGTGTGGACCCTCAGTTCTTCTTGCTTCTTCAATCTACTACCTGTATAAATCTAGTCTAATCCCATCTATGCAGTTTCACATACTCCTCTTTATGGGTTCTGTTGGCTGACATGGGAAGAACCAAGCCAGATGAAAGACGTTGATGCTGTGGATCCTTCCCCCATGCCAGCATTACTGCTGATATAACCTGAGAAGGGGATCCATGCACACTTCCCTTTCTCCAGCTCCCTTAACTCTCTTCTCCTCACGCAGCTTAATTACTGTGCTGTGGCCTTTGGTTCTCCTTTCGTTTAGCAATCCCATATGGTTTGCTTACTGGCATACACTGGTACCCTTAACATGAATTCTAAAAAAAGTTTCTACAAGCTGAGAATTTGCTATTTCGGTAGTCAATGTAATGAACACAACTCTTTTACCGTACATGTAGTTTCAACGTTATAGGTTTCTGCAAGCAGATAGCAGACCTAAGCATTTAGTAATGGTTAGGTTTCCAGGCCAGAGTACCAACCAGCCAAAGGCTCAGCTGGAAAATGACAGAGATGACAGTGCAACCTCTTGGAATGGGTCAACAGACTTCTCAATGAGGAACCAAACAGAGCTACACCTTCCCTGGGAAGATCACAAATTCAATAGATGATTTAATCCCTGCCACAACTAAAGGGAAAAAAAGGAATGAACAGGAAGTACCCTATATAAACACTCAGTCTCATCTCATCCTTTCAGACAATAGCTACACTAGACAAGTCCAGCACAAACTCAGCACCAGCAGGTGCAATATCTAAGAGCGGGTGCATAACACCACTACACAAAGGAGCAAGAATTACAACATCTGGCGGTGAACCACAAAGCCCTCTAGAATGCAGCACATCTCCTTCAAATATATACAGCTCTTTGAGATGAGATGCTTGCCTTCACATCTCGTGTGAAAAAGAGCCCTGCCAACAACTCAAGGAGAATCTTCTGGGATTCATTCAGTGATGGTCTGTAGAGGAATTTATTCAGCAATTAGCTGATTCTTGTGACGTGTTGTGGAAACACTGCAATGGCTTAGTATATATTCTTTTCATTTCCCTGAAAAGCAGTAAGGGGAGTGGTAGTGGGAAAAACATTGTTGTAACCACTGGTAGATGTTTTGAACCTAAATTAGTAGCCTCCAAGGAAGTTTATGTTGTTGGGTTTGTGTGCATGGGAATTTTTCCAAGCCAAGCAAGGAGCAACAACAACAACTAGGCCAAAAAATAACTGCTTTAGCTCTTTACCGTCTCATGATTCTGTGAAAGAGCTGTAATCTCCAAGCAAACCTATATATGGCATAAATGTACACATTATGCAGCATCCCAGTCAGGAAAAAGAGAAAGGGGAGAGGAATCTTGAGTTGCTGGAAATTTGCCTTGCTATTTCTACTGTGCTTGAATGCCAAGTGTAACTTTCCATTTAGAGTCCACCGGGTTCTGCCAAAGTCTACAGGTCCTTGAGTCTCCACAAATACTCCTCTCCATGAATGTGGCAACCGAGTGCCAGAAAGGATTTCAACTATGAAAAGCCAAATAATCTCTTTGCTCATTTAGAAATAAAGAGATGTCTAGAAAGAAGCTGGAGGCAGGGAGAGTGATGGAGGTTGTCGGAAGACACATATCTTTTAAATAATATGGGGCACATAACCCCTCCCCCCAAAAAGGTCATCAATGTCTCTTTTAATCGGAGAACAGCCTTGTACTCTACACATGCCTGTAGAGTCATGGTTTCAGATTCCAAGAGCTTAAATTCAGCGACCCTAAAGTATGAAGACAAATACTAGGGTGGTCCTCCTCCGTGTTGGTCTGCCATAGTCAAAACAAAATAAAAAATAAGAAATTCCTTCCAGTAGCACCTTAGAGACCAACTAAGTTTGTTCTTGGTATGTGCATTTGTGTGCATGCACACTTCTTCAGATATCTGCTCATACCAAGAACAAACTTAGTTGGTGTCTAAGGTGCTACTGGAAGGATTTTATTTTATTTTTTATTTTGTTTTGACTAAAGAAGAAGAAGAAGAAGAAGAAGAAGAAGAAGAAGAAGAAGAAGAAGAAGGGGGGGAGGAGGAGGAGTTGGAGGAGGAGGGATACTTATGGCTAAATTCATAGTTTAGGTGTGCATGTAAAAATCTAATGGGCATTCCGCACTATATATCCCACCCTGATATTGATCCCTGAAACATTGATCACTGCTGGAGGGAAATACAGAAAGAGGAATGGGAGGCACTTAAGAGTGACTGCTGGACTTTGGGTTGGAGTCATAGGAACAGAAGAAGAGCCTTGCTGGATCTGACCCAAAGGTACATCCATTCCAGCATCCTGTTCTTACAGTGTCCAACCAGATGCTGATGGAAAGCCCAAAAGTATCTACACCAGGCATAGGCAACCTTCGGCTCTCCAGATGTTTTGGACTACATTTCCCATCATCCATGACCACTGGTCCTGTTAGCTAGGGATCATGGGAGTTGTAGGCCAAAACATCTGGAGAGCCGAAGGTTGCCTATGCCTGATCTACACCAACTCAAAATGCACTGCCAGCAAAAAAAACCTGATTTGTCAACTAGGCCCAAAGGATAAGCCTCTCCTTTCCCTGCTAGTTGCATGATGATTGACACGTGTGTGCCTGTGCTTCAGTTTTCAGATAAAGCATTTGCTGGCGTAACCACACTGAAGACTGTACACATTGAGAACAACAAACTGTCCAGTCTTCCTGGGAACTTCCCTTTCAGCCGTCTTGAGACTCTCACCCTGTCAAACAACCCTTGGCACTGCTCCTGTCAGCTAGCACCTCTGCGCAGGTAAACGAACACTTCATTCTATATCTCATGGGTGCAGTGACTCCACTAGTCCAGTCTTGTGTACAGGTATGTGTGTTTGTGTATCTGAAGAAGTGTGCATGCACACGAAAGCTCATACCAAGAACAAATTTATTTGGTCTCTAAGGTGCTACTGGAAGGATTTTTATTTTGTTTTGTGTATAGATATATATAGATAGATGATAGACAGATAGATGAGAGAGAGAGAGAGAGAGAGAGAGAGAGAGAGAGAGAGAGAGAGAGAAGATGCACTGGTTAGCTAATAAATCCTTGCCAGTACAAGGCATGAGTTTGGTAAATCTCACTCAGGAGATCTACCCTGACAACCACACTGTTGTGACCGTGAGAATTTGCTTCTTCTGTAGGTGGCTGGAATCCACTCGATCACGCCCTGATGCAACCTGCACATCGCCCTCTCCAGCTCGAGGACAGCAGATCCGAGATACCTCTGCACTCCGCGGTTGCAAGGTCCCCACGAAGAGGTCCAAGAAGGGAAGTCGCCATTAAGCAGGCAATTGAGGTTTTCTCCCCTTTTCTATTTAAGATAGCTTTCAGAGAACCCTTCCCACACAGGCTTTGCCTGATCACACCCAAAATTATCCCATAAAATACTATGAGATCACACCCATAGTATCAAACAGGTGACATGTTTTCTAGAGCCAGTGTCTGCCCACGTATATTTGCAGCTGGAGAAAACGAGGCAAGTGAGGTCCTGATTCACATTGTTGTGTCGTTTTTCAGCATGGGAAGGCCTGCCATGTTGCTCTAGCCTAGACAGAACTAATGCCTAGCTCTCTGTTACTGATAGTGTCAGCAGCAAAGCTGTTCCATGGGCTTCTTTGAATGGAAGCCTCTTCTACTCATCCCTGAGGCCCACTGGCAGGGCATAATTACGTAAGCTGGCAGCATAGGCACCCGGTCTGTTCCTGTTCTGTGTCTCAACAGAAGGCTTCATTTTGTATAGTTGTCAAAAGTCCAATACCTTACAAAACACATACATTTGCATTACATACAAGGACCCCGTGTCCCAGAACATGGCATCCCAGTAGTCAGAGATGGACTCAGTTCAGAGAAGGGAGGTTGGAAACAACATAGTTTCTTGTTGCCAAAGGTTTGGGCAGGGAAAAGGAGTGCAGAGGAACGGGTGAGAAACAGAAAGCGACAGATGAAAGAATCTTGTTCCAAAGCTAAGCTGCTGGCTATGTCTGTCTATACCCTGACGCTATGTCAACTTATCTATTGACTAAACCCAGCTGAGCTCCTGCCTCCTGAGCACTGTGAATGTACCAGAGCATGTTTTATTGCCTGACCAGAGGTGCATGTTTTTCCATGGAAACTTTTGAAACTTGCTGGAGGTACCGATCAGGGTGTTCTGCCAGAACTCGCTAAATCGTCCTGGGCAAGACACTCATGTCCAGCCTCAGTCCCTCCATCTGCAATACGGGGTGGTGGTAAAACTAATTTGCCTTGCAGAGTTGTTGTGAGAATTAAGCAGGTGAGGTGCTCTGAAAATGTGAAAGCGCCATACAAATGTTAAGTAGTATTATTATTATTATTATTATTATTATTATTATTATTATTATGCTTGATCTGCTCAGAATACTTTTTAGGTTTATGGAGGTATTTCTTTCTTTCTTCTTTCCTGCCCTCCCAGGACCCAGGAAAGCTAGTCCAGGTGACTGGCTGCTTCAACCAATCAGAAAACTACTGACTCCATCCAAGCCCTTCATCCCCAAGCAGCTCCACCCCTTCAAGAAACATATATCTGGTAGCAACCACCTCTTGCTATATGAAGATCGCAGAGTGGAATCCACCATTTCATTTCCCCCCCTCTGTTATTATATCTATTATTTTAAAAGATTTAGTTGTTAACAAAATACAAAACCTAAACATATGCATGGCAGTGCTAAGACACAGCTAAAGTAGATCCTGCTGGTAAAGTACACAGTCCTCTTTCTTGATGCCATTCAGCTACTCAGTTTGTCTCTGGGATTTGCCTTCTAACAGGATGGGAGTTAACAGAGAACATTAAAAGTTTCTCCACATCCCCAACGCAATGAATCCCTGATTTTGCATTGGAAACTTTGTACTTGAGCAGAACCTTAAAGTCTACCAGCATGAGAACATGAATTCGGTGTGCGGCCTATACTGTGAGGAAAGTTTTTTTGGGGATATTCTGAATGCAAAGGTTGCATTGCCTTCTTTTAATATTTGGCATGGGTGCCACCTGGGTGGTGGTTGTCAATAGGGGAGAAGCAATGGGACAAATGCTGGAAGATTACTGGAAACAAGGCATGGGGTGGAAAAGGGATTGAGCACCAGTGACATGTGAGATGAGCGATTCTCAGCTCCATCTATATTGCCCATCTGAACTGGTTTAAGAATCGGCTTTCCCAATGCAGGAAAACTTAAGACACTGGTGAGGAGTTCTGGGGATCTCCAATGAGGAATTCTCAGCACCCACACATGCCAATATTCCTTAGGGTGAGCAGTTAAAATATTGATTTCATAAGTGCAAACATGGCCACAGACTGCTGTTTCCCTCGCAACCAGTTCAATGTAAGAAAGAGACTGAATCACCAACTAGAGGGCTGCAATGGTTGTTCTGCCCTTTGCAATGCCCAGTCATTCAAGAATTTGCCAACTGATGTTTGATATCCCATTTGAACTGCCAAATGCAGAACCAATGGACCCTTATATCCAATTCCATCTAGATACTCTGTGTAGAAAAACAGACCGAAGAACAACATTGCCCTATGCTTTGCGGAAACATGAGTGCAATCCTGGGACTATATAAAACAGGGACAGTGATTTGGGTCTTTATTCTTGGTATAGATAGATTCTCTCGCCCCCATGCAAATAGGGCAAGAAGGCCATCAGGCTCTGGTAACAAAGTTATCTTGGGATTTTTGTGGTAAGGATTTCACAACTTGCCCTTCAACCATACATGAGCGGCAACAATGGATTTATTGGACATCTTTGAGCTGGGATCTCCAGAATCTACCTATATGACATATGAGGTTCAGCTCATAGAGATGGAGCATCTCTCCTGTTTGAGCCACTACCACAGTGAATCTGTACTGAGGACTGCAGTTGTAGCAGTATGGGTGAGCTAGCTGGTCACAATGAAAATAACAGATTTTCCTCTCTAGGCTGATCAGACTGAACAGAAATCTAGGGTTCATTGGAAGCGAAGCCCTTTTTTTACTTGGGGGAGGCAGGGACTGGTTCCTCAATTACTGATTTTCTAATCACACACACACACACAACCATTCCCCGAAAGGCAACTTGACTATTGCCCACCATTACTGATCCTCCTAGTCAATATGCAGATCCAAAAGGGGGTTGGGTGGCTTCTAGGCTGCACTCTTGGTTCATGTTGAGCAATGACAAAGCCTAATGGATTTGGACGGCATGCCTTGCAAATGGAGATTGCGCCCCAGAATCCTTTCTGCATGCAAGGCTCTTGAGCCGATTCACAAGGGTTCATTGCCAGATAATGAAACAGAGGTGGTTTCTCTTAAGGAAGATTGAAACCCGCTGTCCTAGAAGAACAAGATATCATAAGGTGTGCGTATATAAAATGGGTGGGGGTGGGAGGGGGAAGAGGACACAAAGGGATTCTCATCTGCCATCCTGAAAAAAAGATTCTTCCATCCACCCTATGACATAAACATATAGCTGTTTGCAGCAAGATGACTGTGGCTTATCACCATGGATTTTACAGTACCACGATTTCAATTTAACTGCTTTTATTTTTTTTAATCCTGAAGGTTTATATAAATATATAATATTTATTCCTCTGTTACTGAGTGTAAATGACTCCGAGAAGGATTTTTTTTAAAGAAGAAGAAAAAACACACCAAGATCCTCTTACTCTCATGTAGAAAGCAAATCATATATTTTCTTATGTACAACTTCTGTATAAAGCTATTGCTGCAAAGATGAAGTGACCAAGTTTTCATGCATTTTTATGTGTCTTCCATGAGTCAGAAACTGAGGTCTGTCAATAACGGCTCAATAGACACTACTGAATGATATGCATTGCGACCCTGCTATTGCTACAAGAGCAATCCCATAGGCTGAAAACACTTGACAAACACCTTGCACCTGGGGACACTCAAAATATGGTCTCTGGTACCAGTACAGCAGGAGTACCCCCCCGGTTCATGTCACTGGACTATAGCTTCCATTATCCTTGAACCCTGGTCATGCAGAGTGGGGCTGATGGGAGTTGGAGACCAAAATGTCTGGAGGGTCTGAAATAGTCTGCACAGTATCTTTTCTGAGACCCTTCTTTTCATCCAGGCTCATTAACTGCAGCCTTCCAGAGCTCTACTTTTGGTGCTGCTGCAGAACATAAGCACAGGCCACAATCATAGATGCAACAGTCCTTAACTTCACTGTTTTCAAATACAGAACTGGCTCTTTCCAGAACTGAAAAGCTGGCACAGTGGAGACTGTGCAGTCACAAAAATGACATAGGAGCACAGCCTTTTGCCCAGCCATGCTACCTGAAATGTGTGCGAGTATTACAAATATGTCCCAAGGGGCCCAAACAATACGGCACCACAGTCATATTACCTAACACCAGCAATGCACAGAGCTGTATGTGAGATCTTCTTAGAAGGCTTTGTAAGAAGCTGCCTGGCAGAGCAGAAAAAGTCATCTGCCACACCATATATTGCTCCGCTTGTTTAACCCCATCGCCAAAGCTCCTTCACATAGCTCTGCCGACACAAGGGGAGAGAGCGTGCACATTATCCATGTTACAATATGAGTGGCAACAAATTGACCAGATATGCATCAGAACGAACATCAAAGGAACAAACTTACGAGCAAGGCCCTTCCCTTTAAGAGCAACATGCGATGTAGCCATGCAAAACGATAAACACGCACAACAGGGCTTGACTTGGGCTACAGGTTTGTCCAACACCAAGACACGCCATTGCCCATATTATTCCAGTGATCTAGAACAGCAGATTTTTTCCCCCTTCCATCTCATGCATCCCTTTAAAGGCCAGCTACACCTTTAGTTCCCAATTCAGACATGTCAATTTCCACATTCAATGGGAATTTTGTGGACAGCCTTCCAAGGGTGGCATTCCATGCCAAGGGTGAGCAGTGCAAGAGGCCAAAAAAGTGGGTGGGATCAGAAACAAAAGTGGGTGAAATAACATCTATAACTCTAACCTTTGCACAGCAGGATACATCCCACCCATGCAACAAAACAGAGGCTTCTGCACCAACCATCTCTCCATGCAGGCAGTCAAGAGGTATTATCAAGGTCCCAGAAGGCATCCCAGTTAGGCAAAAGCATTCCAGGAGGATGTAGAGCGAGGGTGACAGCGATAGGTGTGGCCAGGAGATGGGATGGCTGGGGCAGAGTCTCCAAAGGTCAGACACAGAGGCTGCCCACTCCTGCAACAGAGGAAAGTTCACAACCCAAAGATTAAGAGTGACTCACCACTATCTCCCGCATGTTCATGTTGTTGATGATCTTCTTCATGACCTCAGGAGGAACTGTCGAACCTGCAATGACTCCTGAAAGACAAAAATGCATACCTTGAGAAGTTGCCTAAAGGACACTGCAAATTTACAAAGCAAGTCATGACAACGACTGCATACATTATTATTATTATTATTATTATTATTATTATTATTATTATTATTATTATTCCCTTATTAACCCTGACGCTTCGCAAATCAGCCAAGATTTTGATAGGGCAGACAGCAGCAAAGCATGTGAGTATAGTTCGTGTGAATCCAAACAGTGTAATTCCATACTTGTATTTTTATTTGCAGATACTTGGTTTGGGATTCCTTCCATTCAATATTTGCAGTCTGCCTGGCCTCTGCTGCCACACACTGGTAGATGCAGAATTTTTTAAAAAAATCGAAAACGAATGTATTGTCTACCTTGTGCTATTTCTGTAACAGAAATAGCAAAAAACCAACACAAACTTTCAGATTATTATGCAATAAGAAGGAAGGTGTGCTGGATGGATTGCTCATGCATGAGAATAAACATAACATGATTTAGTGGTTCACTAATATACTCCAATAATTTTTATTCACATTTTGCTGCTCTTGAAAGTGTCACCAAGTTGAAGGGAGGAATGGTCCCTAGGTGTATGTCTGTGCTGCAGGACCAAACCCATGAGATTACTTACCTCAAAATATTTTAGTTTGGTGAAGGAATGGGCAAGATCAACCAGCAACAGCAGTAGCGCCTCCCCCCCCCCCAATTCACCTAGAAATGAGCCAATTCCTCTTTAAAAATGGAGACAAGCTGGCTCATTTTTTGAGGAAATTGGTTTAAACAAGAGCTGCAAGCTTTGGTCAAATAATTAAGAACTTATGCTGACTGGGGTTAATTTTAACAGATGAGGGCAAACCTGAAATGATTAAATGGTGAATTAAAGGCATGCTTTTTAAAAAGCATGTTACTGTATGTTACTGTAAAATAACATACAGTAAAAATAAAATATTAAAGACAACATTTTGTTGTAACCAATATAACAGCATATTTTGAAAGTAGATTGCAAGCTATCTAACACTTATTTCAGTACCTTTAAAAGGTTGTGTGGTATATGCAAATTGATGCAAATACATTTGATTCTGTTTAAAGTTTGTATTTAAAAGACATCCATTAGCATTTAAAAAAAATGTGGGGCTGATAAGCCTAATTTAAACATGCTTACATTTGGGTTCTTATACTTACCGCCCCGAAGAGCTGAAAGGTTGTAGCTGGCAAAGTCAGGCTGAGCTAGCATATCTATGAACATGGTTGGAGTGCCGAGAACATGGGTACATCTTCAAATAAAGACAAAGAATTGCAGGTTGCTAAAACGAAGGCAGGAACATGGCCTCCTCCACCTGATTCGGACAGCAGGTATGAAAGCTCAAGTTCGTCTTTATCTCTAAGCTTAAGCATCCTTTCCTTGTAACCATGGGAAATTCTTTTCCCAATGCAAAGAAAACAAAATGTGCACAAACGCTGTATGCATGCATATCCCCCATTGCCTAACTCCACATGAAAGATGGCTCCCCAGCTTCACAGGGTACCAGAAGCGCCTGAAAAATCCTCAACCACCTGGCATTGGGGTTTCCAACATTATGAAACCAACACCAAGCTGTGAAGTGTTTAGTCATCGCAAAGCAAAAAAGCAGATTTTTGTGAAATATGAAAGTGCCCCCCCCAAAAAAAATCAGGGGGGGCACTCGCTCTAATAACTCTCACCCACCTACCCAATTGGGGTAAAAAAACTCAAAATGATGCTGGAAGTGGAGGAATTCTGTTGTGAAATACAAACATGCCCAGTCTGTTTCTGCATATACAGTGGTACCTCTGGTTACGTACTTAATTCGTTCCGGAGGCCCGTTCTTAACCTGAAACTGTCCTTAACCTGAAGCACCACTTTAACTAATGGGGCCTCCCGCTGTTGCTGTGCTGCCAGAGCACGATTTCTGTTCTTATCCTGAAGCAAAGTTCTTAACCTGAAGCGTTATTTCTGGGTTAGCGCGTATGTAACCTGAAGTGTATGTAACCCGAGGTACCACTGTACTTTCTTCAGAGGCAAAAATATATCCGTTTCAATTATAGTGATTCCTTCAGAGCAACATAAATGAATTGCCACAATCTCTTCGCTCCTGAAGAAGGCAGCGTATTGTAATGTTTAGTGCGCATTGTGTTCTCCCAATAACGTTCCCTCGCTTCCCTCTACACCATGTGCAGAAACGGTCTTCTTGAATGTTGGAGCCACTATTGGTCAGTCCACCGGATCTCATCTTTCAATGCAAGAGAAGTCCCTAACTCATCAAGAGTTTGAGACTCATTGGCTACCCTCACCTGGCTTAGCCAGCCAGTCGAAGCCATTTCCCAGGGTGTGGCTGCTGTCCCATGCTGACAGCTTCTAGGAGTCACAGGTGCAAGCTATGTGCAGGGTGGGGACCAAAGATGGACAAACCTCCCCTGAAGGAGCACAACACGACCCCCGCCAGACGTGCTACTCTTCCCCTAACATCCCATACACCCCAGTATGGCCTGTATTAATAGACAGCTAACTCTTCCTAGAACTAAGCTTAAGCCAGACTCTTACTTTTCATGGTCCAGGGCCTTCAGTGCTGCTTTTGCATCAAAGCTTAGAGACGGGAAGACAAGACAGACGCCATGAATAGCCATCACCACGCAGCCTGCCACAGACCCCAGGCAGTGGTAGAGAGGGACAGGGAGGCAGCAGCGGGCATTCTAGGGTCAAGGCAAACAAAGACAGCGGTAGACTTGCCTTCCAGTGCTGGCTCTAACTTTGCTTACAGTTCATTGTCACAGAGACCAGAGGAATGCCAGCAGGAAGCCTGGGGTTGGAGATTTGCATGGGTGGGACAATGTGTGACTGTGAGAACAGTGTATGTAGCTTTAAAATTTCTAACCATCAAGTAATATCCACTCTTAGACTAGAACATTCACATAGAATTAGATAATCTCTAACTAATACAGGATATGAATGTGCCACATTCAGGTTAAGTACGGTATATAAACAGGGAGCCTAGAAATTGAGAATCTGGTGGCAAATGCACAGTATTGATCCTTGCACCTTTTTTTAAAAATGAAGTTACTAGTCATTAAATTTCTAGCAAAGACCTTGAAAAGTGTATCTGAAAAGCTGAGAAACTAAGAGGCACAATGACATATAATTCTACATTACCTCCATCACCCCCCCCCAAATAGCCCTCACTCATTACTTAGGGACACAATTTTGCTCCATACAGTTAGTGTTTGCATGCTCAACATTAACCAATAGACTGAGATGACTCACCCCATCTTGAACTCCCAGTCTTAATCCAATGAGGAATGCATTGTTCACAATGTTGTGGTGAGAAAGGGTAGCTCCTTTGGGGCTTCCTGTTGTTCCCTGGAGGAAAGAGATGTTTTACTAGCTTGTTTACACCTCACCCTATCCCACAGTCATGGGTTAATTACAACACTTCAGACGCAATACATAAATTGCTGAAATGGATGGGCAGCCTGTGGTCCCCCAGATGTTGCTGAACAACAACTCCCTTCAACTCTGGCCAGCATGGAGAATGGTGATGGATGATGGGAGTTGTAGTCCAACATTATCTGGAGAAGCCACATGTTAGCCACCGCTGTACTATAATAAAACCCCAGCTATGAGTAATCCAGGACTCACCCGGATTTCAGATAGACAGGAAACCTGCCCTGGATAGAAATACACAGAATAAGGGGGAGGGGGGAATAGCTGGTTGAAAAAGAGTGAGAGGCAGTATAATTCTCAGAGAAGAAATGGGTATGGTGGAATTGTAGAAGGGAAAGGGTAGGGGACATGAGATACATGTCCCAGGAAGGAGAGGAAATAAAGGAGCAGAAGAGAGGAAATAAACAAGCAGAAGAGGGGCACAGGCAAACAAAATTCAGTGTGGGCCCACCAGTCCTTGTTATGTACTGAGTTGAATAGGATCCAAAATGCAGCAGTCTGGTCCTAGAACAATAGGATTCAGAATGCAGCAGTCTGATTGGTCCTAGAACAATAGGATCCAGAATGCAGCAGTCTGATTGGTCCGCCGGAGCCACCCAATCCAGCTCCAGGTGGAAGTGAATCCGCAACCTGATTGGTATACAGGAGTATCCTGGAAATAGCCAATCACGTGGGGTCCATTGTGTAAATAATGTATATAAAGCAGATGTTTTGGGGAAACTGCCATTCCTCGCTACTATGAGCTGAATAAAGAGCATGAAATCCATGCTGAACTCCAAGTATATTTCAATCCTGTTTTCACAAAGCCACCTCAGGAAGACTTTGTGAAACTTCTGGAAGTTCCTCAGGGTTGGGATCTGGTGGGTCTCCAACCTTAATTTCTGGGGCTTCAGAGGCACAGGAAACCCAATGTAGCTGGAATGAATGATAAGCTGCAATACAGTTTTTTGCCTATATTTTACTTTTCGACTCTAAAGAAAGATACTTGGGAAATTTCTGCCAGCTAGAAGTCTCTAGACCAGACTTTCTCAACCTTAAGTCACCTGAATTTCTTGAACTACAACTCCCATCATCCACTAGCCATGCTGAGTAGAAACTTCCAACTCCCACCAGCCCCAGCCAGCATGAGCAATGGCCAGAGATGATGGATGTTGTAGTCCAACAACATCTTGAACACACTAGCTTCCCCATTTGTGGCCTAGAACAGCCTTCCTCGATCTTGGGTCCCTAGATGTTGTTGGACTACAACACCCATCATCCCTGGCCATTGCGCATGGTGGCTGGGGCTGGTGGGAGTTGGGAGTCCAACAATATCTGGAGGGCTGTTTGTTCCCCATCTCTGCTCTAAAGTGTGATGGTAAGTAAAATATACTTTGCCTATCTACCTGCCGGCTGGCCAGCCGTCATATGCTTCATCCGTGAGAAAACAGGATGCTAGACTAGATGGTCTCATCAAGCAGGTTTCTTATGTTATTCTAACCCATGCAAATTTAGAAAGGAAATGGAAATTTGGACAGGCACTGGATGTGGTCAGGAAGCTAGAACTTCTATGTCATTTCTTCCTTCTCATAGTTACTAATCCTTTTGATCTTAATACAGTACTACCATACACACTAGCTTTTCCTTGTTTTCTATCAGGTATTATCAAAATACTTTGGATTCCCCCCAAAAAAACATTATTTTTCACAATCCCCAGAAAATAAATTCCTGCAAGTGTAGGCAGACATTTCTGTACAAGTGATTCTAAGCTTCAGATCTTGGCTTATTTGGTACAGAATATTCCTGTTTTCTGACCATTGCGGGCTGCATTATTTGAACACCAGAAAATGCACATTTGGTACCAGTGGCGTCGCTAGCCTCTGCGCTGCTGGGGGCGGCGGCAGCGCAGAGGCACCCCCTGGGGGAGGGGCACGACGCGCGCGCCGTGACGTCATCATGACGTCACGACGCACGTGTATACAGAAAGGGGGGATTTCCCCCTTTCCGAGGCTTTTTTTCGGCGGGGGGGTGACAAGCGTGACCCCCACCTCGCTGGTCGCCCCCCCCCCCCCGCCGAAAAAAAGCGGCGGAAAGCGGAAAAAGAAGCAGAGCGGCGCTTAAACGCGCCTGCTCTGCTTCCTTTCCAGGCTTTCCCCGCCCCCCCCCCCGCGGTTTTTTTCGGCGGGGGGGTGACCAGCGAGGAGGGGGTGACAAGCGTGACCCCCACCTCGCTGGTCGGCCCCCCCCCCGCCGAAAAAAAGCGGCAGAAGCACCCCATCCGTGTGCTGCTGCTCCCGGGGTGACGGAGGGAGCGGCGGCGCGTGGGAGTGGCGGGAGGGGCCGCCGCTTGTCACCCCCACCCGCCGCTGCTCACCCTGTCACTGGGGGCGTACCGCCCCCACCGCCCCTCCCCAGCGACGCCCCTGTTTGGTACCCACTGAAGTGAACTGGATGTTGACAGGTTCTTTGCAGTCCAGCGTCTTCTGTATTTCCTCTAGTTGCTTCTTGTGGCTGCTGTCTCCAGCCTGCATCACATCGTTCATTAAGAATGCACCAGGCAACTTGGAGTCCAAGGTGATTACAACAGAAAGCTCTGGTAAACTGATACAGAAAAAGGAAAGTGTGCTCATTAACAGGGGAAAACGGAGTATAGTTTGCCATGGTACAAGCACAAGTTCAGGGAATGAGCTCCAAATACAGTATATGGACCAATTTTTTTCCCTACCCCCAGAAGCTGAGAAGGAAGATTGGAATAGGAATTCATGAATGGACTCTTGATGTTTAATGAATGAATAATCTGAACAGTTTTATACAATCCCTCTAAATTTAACTGGGTTTCAATTCCACCCATGGCTGCTGTGCTGACCAAAAAAAACCCAACAACAACAAATTGATGGTTTAGTAATTTCATAATATTTTCATTATTGAGGTTCCACAATTGACTCATGGAGTTTTCTTGGCAGGGATACTGGAGCGGCTTGCCAGTTCCTTCTCCAGGTGGATCACGTTTGGTCCAAACTCTCCACTATGACCTGTCCATCTTGACCTGTCCATAGCTTCCCTGAGTAATTCAAGCCCCTTCGCCACAACAAGGCAGTGATCCATGAAGGAGTACGACAAGGCTGTATATTGTCTCCCTGCTTATTTAACTTATATGCAGAATTCATCATGCGAAAGGCTGGACTTGATGAATCCCCAACCGGAATTAAGATTGCCAGAAAAAATATCAACAACCTCAGATATGCTGATGATACTACCTTGATGGCAGAAAGTGAGGAAGAATTAAAGAACCTTTTAATGAGGGTGAAAGAAGAGAGCGAAAAATATGGTCTGAAGCTCAACATCAAAAAAACTAAGATCATGGCCACTGGTCCCATCACCTCCTGGCAAATAGAAGGGGAAGAAATGGAGGCAGTGAGAGATTTCACTTTCTTGGGTTCCATGATCACTGCAGATGGTGACAGCAGTCACGAAATTAGAAGACGCCTGCTTCTTGGGAGAAAAGCAATGACAAACCTAGACAGCATCTTAAAAAGCAAAGACATCACCTTGCCGACAAAGGTCCGTATAGTTAAAGCTATGGTTTTCCCAGTAGTAATGTACGGAAGTGAGAGCTGGACCATAAAGAAGGCTGATCGCCGTAGAATTGATGCTTTTGAATTATGGTGCTGGAGGAGACTCTTGAGAGTCCCATGGACTGCAAAAAGATCAAACCTATCCATTCTCAAAGAAATCAGCCCTGAGTACTCACTAGAAGGACAGATCCTGAAGTTGAGGCTCCAGTACTTTGGCCACCTCATGAGAAGAGAAGACTCCCTAGAAAAGACCCTGATGTTGGGAAAGATGGAGGGCACAAGGAGAAGGGGACGACAGAGGATGAGATGGTTGGACAGTGTTCTCGAAGCTACTAACATGAGTTTGGCCAAACTGCGAGAGGCAGTGAAGGATAGGTGTGCCTGGCGTGCTCTGGTCCATGGGGTCACGAAGAGTCGGACACGACTGAACGACTGAACAACAACAACAAAATTGACTCATATGGTATAAACACAGTGCCACGGTGGTTTTGTGCTGAAGAGACCTTGCTAAAGAATTTTAGGATATTCTAAATGTGGAGTTGGCAGCAGTTTGGATCCACAGATAAGAGACCGGAACGGACTATGTGGGGTTGGCGGGTCTCTTATCTTTCCATGAATGTTTGGAGACTGAGAAATAGTTTTTAACACACTGGCTGTGGTTCCAAAGGTCACCCATGCCAAATGCCTATGCATCAGGCACACGCAGATTGTCCCCTCAACCTTCCTTGGCAGGAGCTGCCCATTTCACAGCAAATCACATTTTCTGTTCCAGCAATAAAGGTTACACAAAAAGCGGCTTGGCCTGGATTCTGTTATGAAGATCATGTTCCACTAAGTCTGCCAGTAATTCCACTTGGCTTTATGACACCATATATGCATAAAAGCCACAGGACTCCGGCAGATACGGATCCTGCTGGCAGAATACTTGGGAGGTGGGGTGGAGAAAAGGGCACAGGAAACTGCCTGATATTGAGCCAGGCCACTGGTCCATCTAGCTCAGTCTTGTCTACACTGACTGGCAGCAGCTCTCCAGGGTTTCAGGTAGGGAGCTTTTCTGAGCCCTACCTGGAGATGCCGTTGAACTTGGAACCTTCTGCATGCAAAGCAGGTGCTTTAAGTGCTGAACTATGTCCCTTTTCCCAAAGGAACAGAGGAGAGGCTTTTCAAGGTCTGGCACTGGCAAACCATTGCAATAAATGAACTAATCTATTAATTATACATATGTATGAGAAGGTATAACTACACTGCATGGTCAATGGTGGTCCTTTGACCCTTGTATTCTTCAATGTTACTGCACGAACAAAAAGTATTGTTGCAGAAAATGAACTTATTACTGTTCATTAAGTTTTGTCAGGCATTTTTTTGCAAATCAGGTATATATTTTAAGTGGTTTCGAAACATCTAAAAAATCAAAGGGGGTCAATAGAAAATTGGGAATGTGCGTAAATACAGCTTGTGAGTATTCAGGCTGCTCTCAAGGAGGGCCCATAATAACTGTTTGGTACATCTTTCCTGCTACTTGAAATCCTTTTACTGGATGTCAGCCTGAGAACTTGGAGTGCCAGTCACAAAATCATGGTGAGTAAAGTGGGACAATGGCTTGACTTTAGTGTAGAGAGCTTCACATAGTCCTGGTTCTCATTGACTCAGGCAGCTACAAAGGGACAGAAGAGAGGGGTTCATCCACATGTTGTTGGACCGCAGTCCTCACCATCCCTGAACTTTAGCTTTGCTGGCTGGGACTGATGGGAGTTGGGAGTCCAACAACATCTGGAAAGCCACAGCTTCCCTATCCTAAGGAATGTGGCAAAGTGTCAGGTTTCAGGGAATCCAATCCCCCCCATGGTAACAGCCAAGAAGCAGAGAAACAATTAAAAGTTCTTACCATGTAATTTATTAATATTCACAAAAAGAGATGAAGGAATGCAGTCTTTCCCCCCGAAAAATGGTGTTGCTTCAAGTAAAGTCCCACCCCATTACATCTCTCCTATACTACGTCACCCCTGTGTTGGCTCATCTGAGCTTTCTGCCTCTGAGCTCTCTGTTCTACTACCCTCAATGCACACCTGGTCCTGGTGGGAGGGGGTCAGGAATGCTTTCCAAAGACACTGAGTCTGTCAGCTGTCTCTCCCCTGGTGCCTCTTCTTCCTGCTGTTCCTCTTCCAAAATTTTCCAGCTTCTCCCCTCTGCAGCCTCTGAACTATGCCCTTCTGCAACCCACTGTTCTAAATCTATACTGTCCTCCTGTTCTCAGGAAGGTTCAGGAGAAGGCGGGGGGGGGGCGGTCCCCACCATTCCTCCTCAGTCCAGTCCCTGACACAAGGAGTGAAAAAGTGAAAGAGCTGAAACGGTCCTTAAACTCATCATCGTGTTTCCCTTATGGTGTGCTCCAATGTAATAGAAAATCTGAAAGCCCCTCCTGCTCTTGATCTTGTGGCTCCTTTGATTGATTGATTGATTGATTGATTGTGTGGGTACTTACCTGGGCACTTTATCAATATGAAAACAGTGTTTAAGATCAGGCTTGGGGGAGACTAATGAGCAAATGCTCAGTGAACACTTACTTTTTGCTCTGTAATGCTCCCGGATTAGATTGTTCCAGCTCAGGGCACACTTGCTTCAAGATCTCATAGTACTTCTGTGATTTGAACTGTGTAGGGAACACCAGTGCTTTGCAGCCAACCTAGAGAGACACACGTAAGGATGAAGCAAATGGGACACAAGGCAGCCTGTGCAAAAGAGCAGCCATTCCAGGTGTTCTGAACCACAGCAGTCTTTTCAGCATCAGCCAGCGCGCTTTTGTTCTGTCTTTTACTGCTCTAGGTGAACTTTTGCATACCCCTGCCCCTTCCTATCTACTTATTAAAAATGATACACCACTTGATTGTAAAAAACAACAACCCAAAAACCCTCACAACGGCTAACACAAAGAATAAAATGCCTTGCTGTATGTTCCAGCAGCATTGCAACAATAAATTAAATTATTAAGACCTCACTGGGATACTCTTTTCTAATTTTAATAATACAGTGGCATCTTTATACCCTCGACTTTACAACTGCACCTATGCCATGGGTGACCTGTGGACACCAAGATCCTCTCAATCATGTCTTCTGGAATGAAGGAAATCCAGCATGTGTGCCCAAAATGCAGGCAGATGGTCATTTCCATATGCCTGTTTGAAGCAGGTATACGCAGAGTTTTGCCACCACAGGGCCAGTCCTTTATGAGACTCATTTCCAAGTTAGCAGCCTCAAAGCTTGATCCTTTGAGAGAGCACTGAAAATACATCCCCCTGAATTCAGTGGAAGTTACTCATAAGAACATTAAGAAGATGTTCTCATAGTGGCAGCCAACAAGGAAGGAAACAAACAAACACATAGGAAAAATAGGAGCAGTAGGAACTGCAAACGAACAAGCGAAAAACATTTGCAAGCTGAAACAGCATTGTGCAAGGCCACTAGTGCCAGATAAGCTTGTCTTACTGCTTCCAAACTTTTTCCCACAGCAAGAGAAAGCAAGAAGTAGAATCACCTACTGCAGCTTTTGTATTTCACCTCTCATGGTATTTTAACGATTTAGCTCCAAAGCTAAACCAGAAAGGTAAGTACAAGAGGCCTCTTAATCTGGGCAAGGATTAATTTTTTTCACAAGACACTTAATAGCTTTAATCCCTCATTATTAGGGATAAGAAAGTTTAATGGCTTAAGTCAGCGATAATTGCCATAGAGGGAGACTATGTTGATTAGCAAATGTTGAGAGAAGCAAAAACAAAACAAGGAAAAACCATGTATGCCACAGTGAGCTCCTCGGAGGAACCATGGGATATAAAGATGCTATAAGAAAATACAGTCCATGAACATAAATGCTCAATTTTAGCATCTGGGTATTTGTCTTATACTTTTTTTAAAAAGTCATCTCAGCTAGTAGTAAGAAAATCCATCAGTTCATTCTGATTTGTTGGGGGGAACTTTTCATTTGTGCCTGCCCTCAATCAACTGACAATTAACTTGATTCGACAACCACATGTGTCAGTATTATGATAAAAAAATGTACAACTCCCATTCCCTTCTGTCAACTTTCCCTCCAAAACCAAAAAGCTCTAAACCCATTAGCCATTTCCAAATCATTGTTTGGGCTGCCTTTTTCTGTACTTTCCTCCAAATCAAACTGCTAACTTAATCAATGCATTCCCAGAGCTTCAAGCGTTTTCAGAAAGCGCTGGGGATGTAAACAAGCAGTGCTGACCACAACAGGCCTTGTCGTACCTTTCTCACCACAAACTCCAGCTCTTGGGATTGATATGCTGGGTTCACAGACACCTGGAAATGATAAGAGATGAGAATTAAATTAATCAGAGATACAGCTTCTTAACCATGTACTGCTAAATAGTGATCGCATGTGTTGAGAGGTCAGAGGTCTCCTAGTATCGGTTTCAGAGAACGAAGAATACAAACCGGGCCTAAACCACCCTTGCGTTTTAATTAATTGTTACTTAGTGGAAACACGAGAGTATTTCCTAAAACAAGGTGCCACTGTTTCCCAATGTAATATTTATTTATTTATTTATCATATTTATATACCACCTGCCAGGCAAGCATCTCCTGGCTTGTACTCCACTAATACCAAAACAGAAAACAAATACAAAATATGCAGTGCGATATCACCACAATCCAGCTAGTGCAGGAGAAAGAACTCTCCATTCTGCCGGCACGATGCAAATAGACTCATCTTGTTTATTTCACTTCCACAAGCCTTGTCAGCATCTTTTCAGATTTATTTTTTTTAAATGGAATGGAAGTGCTGATGACATAGGAGCCAACTCCTAGAGGCCAGGGGCCCCCCAAGTTGATGGGCATTGCCATTCAAATGCTGTGTGTGCTGTGTCTTGTGACTGATTATGCAGGGCGGGTCTTACCTCAGCCTCCCCCCCCCCCGACAATATTATATTCAAGTTGGCACCCCTGGCTGATGACATGATAAAAATGAATAGACTAGATTTTAAATTGTGCAATATATGTTGCAAACGTCCATCTCTACATTTCCAGTTATGTAATCATGGCCATATCAAAAAAGGAGGACCCCCATTTGCTTTTATCTCATATATCGTTATTTTGAGGTGGCAGCATGTATTGCAGTGGAATCCATGGGGGCGGTTTAAAAGCATGGCAGCACAGTTACCTAACTGTGAAAATATGATACCTGTTAACAGCAACTAAAAAGACAGGTCCTGTTTAACATGTAAAACAAGCCATTCCAAAATGTGTAAACTTATAGAAAACAAATGGGGAGGAGAGGAGAGAACTAAAAATGTTCTTCTGGAAGAACACTTGGGTTCAGAAGTAACACAAAACCTGCAGGAAGTATGAAATGCAAATGTATATCCGTGAAATTGGTCTTAGATAAAATACAACTTTCATTAAACCAAAGGATATTTGGTTTTTAAAAAAAGCTTTTGAATTCTAAAAAATTCTTCAGCCAAACAAGATAGATGATTCCCAATCATACAGTAAGAGTAGCTACTTTCTGCCAAAATACAAATCCAAACATTTTTATACACTAACCTTAAAGGTGTGTATAGTTGTGTCAATACCGAATGGTATTGTGAATGTTCTTTAAATATACAAGCTCGTGTTCTTTAAATATACAAGCTCGTGTTCTTTAAATATACAAGCTCTCTTCCCTACAATGACTTCCATCTAGGGACTTCTTGGATTTTTCCTTAACCAGCCACCAAGCCTCTCAGCTGTTCATAAGCAGGAGGAACTTACCAGGATGATTCCTGCTTGCGCCGTGGCAAATTGCATTAGGACCCATTCGTACTTGTTGGGACCCCACATTCCCAGCCGGTCACCCTTTTTCAAACCAAGGGCCAGAAGTCCTTGTGCTGCCTGTTCAACCTAGAGAATAGGAGAGAGAGAAAACCCCAGTCTCAGCAGATTGAGCTAGACAGGTAGGAAACGATGGAGTGTGTAAAATGAACGTTCCACTCTGTGCACTGACGACACAGAAGAATCTAAAAAGCTAAAGGGAAGGAATACGGTGGCAGCCGGTATGTTCATCTCCCAAGGCAAGATGGTTAAAGAGCATCAAACAAGTTTCCTCATAATCAGAAGATGGTGTGTTGGTTGCATTCAGACCAAACACCTATGTTCTGAAGGAAATTCACCTTTCTGGAGGGCCACCAATTGATTTAAAAGCTCATTGAATTCTACCATTTAATTCACTGTGTCTCTTAAGAATGGACTTTATTTTAAGAGGTAATGGCTATGAATACTGGATTTTGTTTTTTGTTTGTTTGTTTGTCTGTTTGTTTGGTATTACTTTTATTATTATTTATTGAATTTATATACTGCCCTATACCCGGAGGTCTCAGGACGGTTCACAGAATAAAACCAAAATATAAAACCACAAAATACGGTACATAATCAAAATAAAAACAGCAACCCAATAACGCCCCCCCCCAAAAAAACCTACCACATTTTAAAAGGGCATCAGATGTCATTCAAATAAACAGCTTCCCCCTCCTTTTGGTTTATTTTATTTCATATTTCGTACTGGATTGTTATTTTAACTTCATGATAAAGCTCCCTGTGTCTTTTTTTGTTTACTAGAAACAGCCCCGTTGGTACCTGACCAGGACTATGTATGATACAGCATACAAAGGTCACTCAAAGCTACTATAAGCCACAGAGACCAGAACATATGGGCACTGGGTTTGTGCCTGCATCCTTCCCCCTCCTAATAGTAAGAGAGCAGGGAAGGATTCGGATGAGGGCTGTGGAGTGGTGAAAATTAGCTTGACACTATCATGGCTCTGGTCCCATGTAGGGGAAAATGAAAGAGGGAAGGAAGGCATCCACACCCTTCTACATCACAGTTCGATTGGCCCTCAGCAGAATGAGTGAAAACAACCTGAGATTAACTGATGTGTGATGAAAAGCTCTACAAGCAGCATTAAAACATTAATGTCCTAACTTCAGGTGTTGCTGGCCCATAATTCCCAGCCCCTCTAACAATTGGCCACAGTTGCTAGGCCTGATGGGGAATGGAGTTCCACGACATCAGGAGGGCCACAGCTTCCCAGCCCCAGTTCTAAATACTGGTAGCTTATAAAGCTTTAGCTAGTTTGAGCCTTGCACCCAAAAATCCCATGCATTTAACAGGGAGTTAAGTCCCACTAAAGTACAGTGGGACTAATTTCTGAGTAAACATGCATGAGATCACCTTCAAAGCGTTGCAGACAGATGCTTTCAGTAGTTGCTCAGTCCCACTCTGGAAAACTTATCCAAGCTTTGATCATCATCTGGAACAATTAAGTCCATCTTACTTTTAGGATACTTGTTATTTATTTATTTCCAGGCAGCTTTAGACACTTGCTTTTCAGCAACTGCTCTCAAATCAGCTTACGGCTTAAGAAAAAATAAAGTACCCATAAAATCACGACAACAATAAAAGGTTAGGAGAAATTAAAACAGGGTCAGGTGAACCTGGCATTACAACATTTAAAAAAAATGGGAGAAAAGGTATTGACAGCATGTTTCAACGGACCGTTTTCCAGAATTTGTTGCATCAACTTTCGTAAATGATTACAGAGAAATAAGGTTTTGCAGGAACTACCATGAGATTTTCACCCTCAGAACTCAAAGAATGGAATGGAACACACAAAATGTTGCTTGCTCAAGGATCTGTGTGGCCCAGAAGGGCTTTAGAGGTGAGGGGCAACGTCTTGAATTTAACTCTGCAACAAACTAGCAACTAGTAGAACTCATAAAAAGCAAATGTTACCTAAGAAGGCTAGCACATTCTGGACAGCTGAAGATTCCAAACTGCTCTCAAGGGCAGGCAGACCCAGTGCCCCAGACATTGTAACTGTCAATTATATGGGTTATGAGGTTTCCGGTTATTGCTTAGGGTTAAAATGGATCAACTTGAGATTTTCTGTGCTCTCCATGAACAAAAAGCTTTACCTTGAACAAAAAGCCATATTCAGTTCTAAAATTCAGTTCTAAGAACCGTGAAAAATGAAGGTTATTATCTTTGACCATGTGCAGAATGGTCTTCTCACCACCGTCAACAAACCCTCAAAACATCTGGAATTTTGGAAAGGTCTTTTTGGACAGCAGAGGCAGCTTCCAGATATGCTAGAGTCTTTAGAAATGCAGCTGTTGGTATTGTAGACAGCTTTTATTCTGACAGGTATTTTTTTATTATTTACAGCTACATGTATTCAGTTTTTTCCTTTTTGGGGAGGAGGGTCAGGAGAACCCCTAAAAAGGGGGAGATTGTTCAGTTGGGCCAACAGAAATGCTTGCACTGACAGGATGATCTCCTTACACTATGTTGAATTATGCCCACAAAGTCATATAAGCTGTTTTTTTGTTAAATCTTTGCATTTTTGAAAGAAGGAGGGGGGGAAATAAGGATAAAATGCTAAAATATGTTACATTTTTTGAAATATAACTTGGAAATGTATGCAATATTGAGCAGTAAATAAGGGTGGGTAGTGAAATATCAAGGCAGTGGGGCCTTTTAAATTTGTATTAAACTTGAATTAATTTGAGGGCAATTTGTTTAAAAAACTGAAAAGCAATAACAATTAATTGGCAAAAAAAATATCTTTCCATTTTGGGTCATCTGGAAGCTACTGCTTCAAACACCTTTTAAAGTATAGGCTATCTTATCAATATGTCTTAGTGCTGATTTTTTTAAGCCACTCTGGAAACCGTTTTTAGCTGAGGAGCAGGGTTAAATGCTTTAAATACATTGTGTGCATCCCTAGATTCAGTAGCAAAGGAATCGTGAGCCACCTACATCTTGTCTGAACTGCGCAAACGTCTTCCGAATCCCTTCTAGAGGGAACACCAAGGCTTCTCGCTCAGGACACCGGTGAGTTGTCTCCTCCAGGCACTGATCCAGAGTTTTCGAAAGAAGTGGAATTTCTGTCACCCCATGGAGATAGCTTTTGCTTGCTATAGGTGTGGCAGGGGGTGCATCGGTTTGTAGAGAGCTGTCAAGAGAACAGATGAGATGCAGAAATTGCAAGGGGCAATGTCGTTCACAGCCGGAAGAAGAAAGTGTTAGGGTGCATGGTCTTCTTTGATATAGCCAAAGGGAGGAAAAAACAAACCATAAGAAATATCATCAACCTATGTGTGCTAATCACAGCACATGGAGAACTTTCAGTGGTGCACAGAAATATTTACTGCTGCAAACTTTATCACGGTTTCACATTGAAAATGTCTGCAGGGGAGAAAAATGTTTTTTGAATGTGGAACTAAAAATTATAACCTAAACCCTACATATATTAAGTGAAGTAGAAACATCGCCACCCCACCCATCTCCCCATCCTGCCCACCCCTCTCCCCCTTTTCTTCCTAATGTCTCAACAAACGAAACTGATGTGTAAAAATGTTACATGGAAAAAATACGAGAGAGACATTGCATATACCTTTGTAAATCAAGAAAACCCTTAATAAAAAATACTTTAAAAAAAATTATAACCTAAAATGGCAGGTGTTCTGGGTTTCTATTCCCTGCTTGGTGTTCCTCAGAACTATTTCCCTGTTCCTTAAGTATAACCAGGGATGGAATAATTTGATTCCTAGTTCAACAGAGAATCCTACTGGCCTTCAGCTGGTAGGTCAGGCAGGACCTCCTACCAGGTCTCAGCCTGATCCAAGATGGGGCGCAGCTGTAGCACTGCCACCTAGGTAAAAAAGAAAGAAAGAAAGAAAGAAATGGGCCCCACATGCATGTTTAAGTTAAAGGTAGATACTAGGTCTGTAAACAGTGGAAACTATTTATGTATCTAGTTTTATGCTCGGGGAGGAGATCTAGCAGCATAGTAGCAGCATAACAGCTGTAAGTATCTCATGCAAGCTCAACCTAGGAGAGGGGGAAAATCACAACACAGAACATTGAAAAGCGTAAGGAAAACACTAGCCATTTCCTCAGTGACCCTACCATAGCCTCAGGGACTGTGCTAGTAACAACACCCACATGCTACCAACACACAGAGGGGCTCACAGAACTCAAAAGCACGTGCTCCTATCCTATAGCTTTGCATCACAATGTAAGAGTACCCCCATTGCTGGTACTGTAGATCTGCAGTTTAGGATTCTGTCCTTAGGCCTTTGGGTTTATTGGGGATTCCTCTACAGAACTGTGGTTTTTAACTGCTACTCCTTTTCTCTGCCAAACGATGCTTTTCTCTGCTGCTCTGTTTATTTTTATACTATATGCATATACTTCTAAATTTTGATGGTTATTAGCCACAGAGATCATCTCAGAAACTCAGGAGAGGTGGTAAATAAATGTTTAAGATGAATGAATGTCTGAATAAATAAATGGCAACTCTTCCCCTTGCCGGTTCAAGTCTACCCGCCTCCAGTGTGAGTTCAGCTTCCTTCTAGCATTGTAATTTGTGTGACAAACCACATTTCACTGCATGAGATGCTGGGTCAGCCATCAACCCTTCCCTTCTCCATATGACTGAAGAGCAGTTTTGAACAAAATAAATAAATGCAAGTAATACATTTGTTCATTTCTATGTTTGACCTTATTTAACTATAGATATAGATGGGTGGGTGGGTGTTAAAAGAGTTAGGAAACACTTCTGGCCATTGAAGGAAGTGTCTTAATGACATCATAGCCATTCACCAATTGGCACATCCAACCATGGGCTTTTTTTCTGAAAACTTGCAGAAAAGTAACTGAAAACCTGGGCGGGAAAAGGTGTGTTCGTTTTGAAAGAGCAGAATGCACATCCAAAATGTCCCACTACTCTAAAAAATGTCATGTCTGTCTTAAATGCAGAAAAGAGGGGAATCATTCCTGTTACAATGGAACTCATTGTGGGGAAAGGTTAGGGCAGTAAAGAAGGGCAAAACCTCATATTCCTAATCTTCCATTTCGTGCAGTTGCACAGGTTATCCACTTTTATTACATTTCAAGCCAAGGCCATAATATTGGTGCTATGGCAGAATGGAGGTGATCAAGAAAAGAGAGGACAAACAGAGAAAGGTATAAACCAGCAGGCAAATGTTCAATAGGATTATCCTTTTTTATTGGGAAATTGCTGGGCAGGTTATGTAAATAGAGCTGGTAAGATTTTGTAGGAAAACAGACCTATAATTTAGGAGTTTTCAGTTCCCAGGAAACACACTGGGAGAAGCTGAAGGTAAGAAGCTGTTTTTTGCTAGTACAATAGCACACCCATCCGCACAAACAAAACCACCAAATTTCGAAGCTACCAACCTCATATCTCACCAGTCACTACATGCCCTCGAAGAGGGGGTAGCTAGCATATGGCCTTCCAAATGCTGTTGAAAGTGCCAGCCTGCCCATGAGGCAGAGTGAGGCAGCCACCTCAGGTGGCAGAAAACTGAGAGGTGGTACCCTCAAGGGCACCCTGCCCACCCTGCTACCCCTTCTGCTAGCTTCTGGCAAGATATCATGAGATGCTGCTGAAATTTCACAAATGTTGCTGGAACCCACCAGGTAAAGGAAGTATTGGCAGTGGGGTGGCACGTTCTCACTTTGCCCCAACCACTATGACCAATGGTCAAGAATGATGGAGTTAGCAGAAGAAGACGCTGCTTTCTACTGAGACAGACAATTGGGTCCATCCAGCTCAATGATGGCAGTAGCTCTCCAGGGTTTCAGGCAGGGAGTCTCTCCCAGCCCCACCTAGAGATGTTGGGGATTGAACCTGGGACCTTCTGCATTCAAAACAGATGAGCTATGGCCCTTCCTGTTGTAGCCTAATGACATCTGGAGGACCAGAGGCTGCCTAGAAATACTGCTGCCTAGAAATATAGTAAATACTGTACTCTAAAATTGGCAAATCAATTCGTCAAACTCCTTGGGGAGGAAAAGCAGGATGTAAAATTAATAAAATTAATAAATAAAAATAGAAAGGACCTACACACACACACACATACACACACACAATTATTGCTCCTTGACTTAAATTAAAGGAACTGATATGTTGCCATTTGCCCAACAGATAAAATGCCACATCCAGCAACATTCCCAGGCTACAAATACCTCTTCCAGCAACGCAACCCACCCCCCAAATAAATATTTCTTTAAAAATTACTGCATAATTTTTACTTCGTATGTTTCATGGGTGTTTGTTGCACCAATCTGAAAGCTGGCCCAGGAACTGACAACTTTAATGAAGGTTTTCCACACTTATCAGCCTATCACCCATTCCCACCACCCTTCTGAGTAATACCCCTCCCCACTCCCCCACTATATTTAAGGATCTGGTGACTTCTGTTTCAGTGTATCTGAAGAAGTGTGCATGCACACGAAAGCTCATACCAGGAATAAACTCAGTTGGTCTCTAAGGTGCTACTAGAAAGAATTTTCGATTTTGTTTTAACTTTAATGAAAGCAGGCCAATTCAATGTCACATGGCTGCCTTCTTTAGGAACAGCTGTTGACTGTTGCAAACCATGACCATCTGCACATACTGGTATATGTAACATTAAGATTAGATTCTTTCAAAGTGAAACTCAGATCTGCAGAAATCCTCCTCCCATCCTCAAGGGAGAAAGTGAGGTAAGTGGGAGGAGCCTGCAAGCCCAACACTTCACTCCCAAAGGCCCGCCACATAGCACTGACCTAGTGCAACACTGCATGCAAATACAGCCTATGAATCTGATCAGGATCTTCTGTGGAAACAAAATTTTCACTTCTGCTATAAGATTAATGTGTGTTTTGACTCAATTGCCCTAGTAGCTTCATTTCTTCCAAGGCCAAAAATCCTGTTCTTGGCCAGGAACTTCCAAGACTCCCAGGTTCTTTTTAAAGCATGAAATTAGCTGTCAGAGATGCAGATGAAAGGGGGATAATTGAACTGTCACTATAAAAAATGTAAGCTGCTTTGCACCCCAGTATGGAGCACCCAAAGCAGTAAACTACTTCTATCAAATAAGGAAAAGAGGCTTTCAGGGGCTCTGCAAAACTCACAGGGTTTGCTGATTCTTTGTGCAAGAGATGCAGCATCTTCTGAAGGCTGGGCACTAAGCAAATATGAGAAGACTGACATTCCCCTTCTTCTGAAGTTTCCATGGAGATTTAAATCCCAAGGAGCAGCTAGTAACTGGCAATGTTTAGACCTGGCACAGTGGCAAAACTCTTACAGTAGGGAAAGTGCAAATAAAGCGGGATTTAGAAGGAGCTGGTGAAAACAGACGAAGAAAGTTGTTCTTCCTGATTATTTGTGTATTTTACATTCTGTTATTCTGAGTTACAACTCCCGATATCCCTGGCCATCAGCCATGCTTTCTGGGAACCTGGAGTCTCCAATATCTAGAGAGCATTACATTGGTTCCCCTGGCCTTTAGGACAAGACAATGTGAAACAGAGCAGGGTTCCTGTCACTTTAACAGTAGGATTAACAAGGAAATTTAAATAGGTAATAAAAGTTGTATTTCAAGGGTTACTAACCCCAAGGATGTGAGTCTGAAACTAAAAGCTACCTAGATCCTACCCAACCAAGCAAGAACTGATGTCTAATATGTATACATCTCAATTTGCAACATGGGGGGCAGGGTAATCAAGATTTGTGGGTAATGATACACTCAGATTTTTGAGTGTATGATTTTATAATTTAACTATGATATTTTATTAGCAAGCCCTTGGAAGCATAATGCTGGGCTGCAGAGTTTGCTAGTTTAGACCCTGTACTTCACATTTGCATTATCAGCTCAGCTCAAAAGCTTGGGAGAACAACAATGCAAATGTCTTTAAAAGGTGTGCTGAATCAGTTACTTTGTAGGTTGACAGTCAGAGATACCCTCTGAGCAGATAAACTTACTAGTAAAGACAGCAGAGTTCACTTTCTAGTGAAACTGCTGACCCCAAAGCACATGTGAGGTATCCTATTCCCCCCCCCCAATACTTCCACAACAGAGACACTCCCTGGGTTTCACTGACAAGGAGGATGAATCCTTCAGTGTTCATACGGGAGTTGTCTCTGGGGTACCTCAGGGCTCTACATTTGAAAACCTCTTGCCACCTATGGGATTTCCCTACCAGGGTTCCCAACTACCACAGTTTGCCTTCCATTTAGGCAAATAAGTGGCTCACTTGGCTTCACTGTCCAGCCCTCTGTATGACAGGAGAATAAGCAAACAGTTTCCTCTTCCACAGGAAAGCTTTGTTCTCTCCTCTTAGTCACACCTCTTAAGGTACTGATACACTGCCAGAGTCAACGAATGTTTAAGCACATTTAACTTTATTAGGTAACTAGAAAACATGGATGTCTCGGGTTATTACTGGTACAAATCTTCTTCTCATGTAATTCAGCCTCGTTATAATATTTCCTGCATCCCTTTAGTAATGGTGATTACCTTTCCTCACATCCTCCAAAGCCTAACCTCTCCTTTTCTCTCTCTAACCCTCCACACCCAACTGCCAACCCCCAACTGCCTTTCAACGGTTGTTCCCCCTCCTTTTTGAATGCCAACTAGCTCCGCCTCCCAGGGAACACCTACCTAACATGGGAGTGATAGGTTAACCCATGATGAACCTGAATCATCAGCAGGCATTATTCCGCCACATTCGTCCCACCCCCAAAGTCATTGCATAGGCATAGTTGTACATTTTAAATCTCTGGCTGCAAAAGCAAGATGTGATGAGAAACTCAGACCTCGTTACAATAAGAAGATGGCAGCTGAGCCCGGGAATACAAGAGTCTCCCATGAAAACTAGCTTTGATGATTGCAAGAAAAGTGGTTCAGGATTTATTTGAGGCATCATTTTTTTAAAAGTAATTAAATCCAGATGAAATCATGGCATTGAAATATAACCCAGGGACATCACAAACATAGCTTGAGTGTTCTAACCATCCTTTATACCAGTTGATCCAAGGTGAGTGTTTCAGCTCTATATTCCAACACCATCCCCATGGAAATCAGATGGGGAAGGAAGAAAATCCACAGTTGTGCAGATGGCCCTCTGGGAACGGAGATGTATTACGCAAGGGTCACATTACTCAAATTCACTCAACTTGTGTTCTCTTTTGTGCACCAGTTGAAATCATGCTGCCCTTTTGTGCTCTGACTGCTCCTTTCCCACCAAGACTATGGTAGTTTGAATCACAAGGCAAAAAGGTGTCCACAGGGATTTTTGTAGAGGGTGGGGAGAGTAAAACACTGAAAGAGGGGGAGCAGGACAGTTCCCCCCTCTCAAACACACACACACACACACACACACACAAGGATGGTACCTAAACAGTTTGCCTTATAACATAGAATCATAAAATTGTGTAGTTGGAAGGGACCCTGAGGGTCATCTAGTCCAACCCCCTGCAATGCAGGAATCTCAACTAAATCATGCATGACAGGTGGCCATCCAACCTCTGCTTTAAAACTTCCAAGTAAGGAGAGTCCACCACCTCCTGTTGGGAGTCTGTTTCATTGTTGAACAGCTATTACTGTCAAAAAGGTCTTCCTGATGTCTAGTCAGAATCTCCTTTCTTGTCACTTGAGGCCACTGGCCTCCAGAGCAGGAGAAATCAAGCTTGCTCCATCTTCCATATGACAGCCCTTTAAGATATTTGAAGATGGCTATCACCTCTCAGTCTCCTCTTTACTAAACGAAACATACCCAACTCCTTCAACTGTTCCTCATAAGGCTTGATTTCCAGACCCTTCATTATCTTGGTCACCCTCCTCTGAAATCCTGTAACTTTTGAAACCACAAATGTTCTGGCTTACTAATTTTATTTTGTCCCCCTTTTGTTGTGCTGTAGTGCATAAGTGCCCTTCTGGACAGTAACTTGGGGAAGCATCCCAGAACAACCATATATATAAAATGTGTGTGTGTGTGTGTCGATGTGGTATAAATCCACTACAAAAGCACTACTATTGCACCAGGGACGTGTTGCATAAGACCACACCAAAAAAATCCCCAAAAGTTTGGACCGGCTGCCCAAAGTATCTTTTTTGAAAATGCGGATTCCGCTGAACTCTTTTCACTTCACCTGCTTTGCTTCCACTCAAGACTCTGCTGCACTAACCTACGCCTGAATCAATGGCCTCTTGGCATAACGCCCCCAAATTTATGTCTACATATCTCGCCACTTCCTCCCCTCCCCGCAGCGCACCACTCCCGCCCACCCCGTGTCCTCAAAATACCTTCATCCCAACTTTTCTCTGGCAAGCGCAAATCGACCCTTCCCTGGCGGACCTGGCAGACCCTTTGCATTCCTGTCACCCTCTTCTCTGCAACTCACGCGGGAGGAGGGAGAGCGCAAGAACTCTAAATATACCACCCCGTTATTTGACCCTTAAAAAGAAAGAAAGTGAAACTCTATCGGCTCCCCGACCTCCACCCCGCGCCGGCCTCCAGCCCCCCCCCCATTTCTTTGGGTGCCCCGTTCACCCCCGAGCATCTGTTCCTTTGCCCCCCCCCCCTGTACCTGACACGATGAATGCCCCGGAGGCCAGTTCGAGCCACCAGCACTGCCCAACCCTCCCTGGCGACTCTCTTCAGCAGGCCGGTGGTAGAAGCCATGGGCCCCCTCTCCCAGCAAAGGCGTCGCCCCCGCCTCAGCCCCGCCGCTTGCAGTTGCCTCTCCCTCGGGCAGGGGAAGAGCCACCGGCCGGCCGGGAGCAGCGAGGAGGAGTGTGGAAGCTGGGGTGGGGGAATGGGAGGCACACGGGGCGGCGCTGCCGGCGCTCAGCCCGCCCGGCTGCTGCACCTCCTGCAGCCTCGTTAGCGGGAAGGAAGTGGAGGCGGGCGAGAAAGAAAGAAAGAAAGGGGTTCCTTCGAAGAAGCCCCTTAGGCGCCACTGAAGAAGAACTCGGTCGCCCAGCGCGGAGGACGGCGAGGCGGCGATGCTGGGAAGGCGAGCGAGCGGTTCTTTCGCCCGCCGCTCTCTCTCTCCGCGCAGCCTTCGCTTGAAAGCAGAAGGAGCCTCTCGCGTTTCGGGAGAGGAGAAAGCTACAATCTGACTGACTCCTCCGCTCCGCCCCCCATATATTATTCAAGTTGGCACTTCTGCCTAGGTTTTTGTGGGGTGGTGTTTTGGACAGGCCGCCATAAGGGTTCAAAAGTACCTAGCATGCCCTATGCTGTAATTTCTATTAATTTTTGAGAAGTCCTATAGTTACCTCAACAAGATGTGGGGCGCTCCTACTCAGGGTTCTAGCAACCATATACTGCATCCCAGAACACCCTATAGGGCTGCATGCCCCCCCCCCCGCCTGTAAAGCGCATTCTTCTTTCCCCTCTGACAACACTCAAGCTGCATTAAGCAGGGTCCACGGACTGTTACAACAACCATGATCTGTTTGTTTTTAATTTGAATCAGAAATTCCATTATTTGATTTCATAGATATGAAGAACAGTTCTATATAGTTTCCATAGTGAAGTGTTAGAAAATGAAACATGCTAAACTTAAAGTGCACCGACCTGATATTTCATGGGAGGGTGGTATACAAATATGTCCATGAATTAATAGCTAAATAATTAAAGCACCTGTCCTTTTTTTCAGCTTAAGAGCTCTTAGAAGAGTGTACAGTATTCCACGTTCAGCAAAAGCACCCTGCACAAACTGAAGCCAAGCAGCTTTTCCAGGGTTGCATGTTGAGCAGGATTGGCCCGCCCAGCTCCGTTCCGCTTAAGATAAAACATGTTTGTTTACGCATTGTGTCTCTGCCTAAAGGTGGAAGCCTTTATTAAAATACTGGAAAGCTCATTATATCATGAGGCACACATGAAAAGAGAAGTTCAAAATAACAAAGGGGAAGAGGCAAGACACAACCTAATAGCTGTATCTCCTGGGACACATTCAGCCTGCAATCTCCATTTTGGGACATAGTCTACAAGCTGACCTCAAGGCTACAACTTCTAGCCTAATTTTTGTACTTATTTATTTTTGTTTTATTAATTTCTCCTCATTTCCCTTCCCTCTTGCTTTGTGTAAAATTGTTACTTTTTTGGGGGGGGGTTAGTCTGCATAAGGCTTTGAGGCCCTTCTACTTCTTGGAGTCCTGAATCCAGCAAGGGTTAAATCTACTCTAGTTAAGCACCATAATCAGCACCCCCCCAAAAAAATGAGCTGGGTTGCAAGGAGGAGCCCAGCTCCTGGCAGGTAGCTGGAAGGAACATAGCCAACAGTGTGAGAGAGTTCAGCTAGAAGCAGGCAGAAGCTAGAGAGACAGAGGGATGATTGGTTTTATGCTGGAATCCAAAGCTGTGACTATAGGATAAGCAAGATATTTTGGGGTGTTAATACTGTGAGTCCTTCCACCTTAAGCTCATGTTGTATATATGTGTAAATAAACCATATATCCTAAAAACACCACAGTCTCTGCTGTCCCTCATACCAAGGAAACCAGACCTTAGGTAAGTGCCTGGAATCTCGCACTGCTCAGAGATTCGGGTGGCATGTAATAATATATTACATGAAGAATTCTGGAGAACCTAAAAGTTTGGCACAATTTTGGGATTAAGACAGCTGACAACTATTGCTTAGTGCTCTAACCTAAAGAGACATAGAAAGCATCAAGCCTTATGGGACAAAGGGTGTGTAGATAAATGTCCAAATTATAAAAGTGATAATTGCCTCAGTATATTGTCACAACAATACAGACCAAAGTACAGAACGCATTAAACTGTGGGTGGGAAGTAAACTTTAGGAACATGGTGTCTTCATGAGTAGCACATGCAACTTTCTTATTAGATGTCTGGATGTGCAATTCATATGATCCTTACCCTCCAATGGCCCTTCAGATGTTGCTAGACTCCAAATCCCATCAGCCCCATTCAGCCTAGCTAATAGTCAAGAATGATGGGAATTGTGGCCCTCCATAACTTGCTGGCAGTGTTAGAAACTAAGATATGAAAGCTAGGAGCTAAATGGCACCATAAACCTAGGTTATGGGTGCAACAACGGAATGGCTAGGCGTGCTTTTTTATAACAAGAATACAAAGCTGAAAATGAATGAACTGCAGCTAAAATGTTATACTGTATGTTCATTTTTCACATGGTCTACTCCTTCCCCTGCCCACCCCCCTAATATTCATAAGAGGGTCTCTTCTCCAGTCTTCAGAGAGTAGCTGGAAATAGGGAGGCAGAAAAAGGTCCTCCTTTCCTTACACTCTGCAGTTTTATTCTGAAATCTTCGGTGCAGTACTGCGCCCAGAGCTCAGAAACTGCTTGCACTAATGAAATTCCCTGTCACAGAATACACCTAGAACAATGGGAGTTTCAAACACTGGCTGAACTACAAGTTCCCTAGTCCTGTTTTATTGAATGGTCACCAGAAGTGCTTTTCTTCTAGAAAAAAGGTGCTGGCATCAACCATCAAGATGTTACAGTAAGTGCCACACTTTTAACCAGTACTTTTCTTTAAAAAAAAAAAAGTGCTGATACTGTGTACCCTTGAGTACCCCCAGAAAAAAAGCACTGGTCACCAACATGAATGAACCTCTCAGCAGATAAACCTTTCGGTACCTGTTCATTTGGCACATGTGCCAGTGCAAAGGTACTGTTAGATGAAGGTGGGAAGGTGATTCTTGCCAATCTTCACTGGAGTCCCCAGCATCACATCCCATGCTGTTAAAGAGGGACTGAACCTCTGAACCAGCTATTCAGAGAACATGAGCAGGTGGGGAAGGGGGAAAAAACCACTTCCCACTTTTTCCTCCAGCAGAGGACCTTGTGGTTCGAGTTCCATCCACAAGTAGCCTGGACTGGAGCCAAACCCGTTTGTATATTTTACAGCTTTCAATGCTCCAACAGCTTAAGTCCAGGGTAGATAATGCAATGTGTTCCAGGTGTTGTGGGAATTCAACTTCCATCAAGCCCCAGCCAGCATGGCCAATAGGCATGGAGTTGTAGTCCAATAATGTCTGGAGGGCATGCCCTTGGCTAGCCATGACTTAAGCTGTCTCAGGCAGTTGAAAGCGGAAATAATAAATACACACTAACCAAATTGTAAACACCATTGCACACAATGGGATTTGCTTCTGCATAAGCATAGGACTGTGCTGTATAATATAATAATTAGTAATAATGGCCACAAAGATCAAGGATCAAATGGCCCATTCACACTCAGAAAGCATTCTATGAGTTACACATTAACAGCCATTCAAAGTAGGGGAATTTCCTGAGTGACTCTCACAAACTGAAGGACAGGCAGCCAAGTGTGTCAAAGGAGCACCAGTAGAATTGACAAAGCGGCATTTTAAATGTTTGCATGGATTCATAAAACATAAGGGCCATGCTGGGTGAGGCCAAGAGGTGACTGGGGTAGTGTGGCATGTGATCATGCCTCTAGCCTAGGACCTCTGCCATACACACTGCCCAGGTTTGCACACCAGAGAGGTCACTTTGGCGCTGCTAATGCAGCAAAAATGACGCGGGTGGCGCTGTGGTCTAAAAACCACTGAGCCTAGGGCTTGCTGATCAGAAGGTTGGAGGTTCGAATCCCCACGACGGGGTGAGTTCCCGTTGTTCGGTCCCAGCTCCTGCCCACCTAGCAGTTTGAAAGCACGTCAAAATGCAAGTAGATAAATAGGTACTGCTCTGGCAGGAAGGTAAATGGCATTTCTGTGCGCTGCTCTGGTTCGCCAGAAGAGGCTTAGTCATGTTGGCCACATGTGTGTTCTGCATCTCTAAAGCCCTTGATTTTTTAAAAATGCCAGCTATTCTGAACATCTATGACTTAGTGCATGAAGAATTTTGTGTCCTCTATTAGCCATTCCTGCAGAAAGAATCCGGCTGTTCAGTGAAACTTCTCATGAACTGTGAAATACAGTGGACATATTAAAGGGCTTGGTGGTGCTGCCATGCTCAGGGTCTGGCAAATTACAGCTGTCTGTGAAAGTACTGGGCCCCAGAGCAGATTGGTATGGCTGTCCATGACTGGCTTCTGAATCAATTGTGTTATTATTTTTCTAGTACTTGTATCCCCTCCTGATTTCTTCTGGCTGGTATGCTAATTCAGAGGATATGTCAAGTTTGGATAGTGAAAGCCCTTCAGTGAAAAGGGGACAAATTAGGTGATCTCTAGCCTTACAAATCCCTTATTCTTACCTAAACCAATTTACAGTGATCTCACAGCCTTTGCTTTGTACACAGCAAGGAGCTTAACACTTCTGTCTCAATAAGCATCCTCATGTTTTAGGTAGTATTACATAACTCAGAAAGGTCTGGAAGCAGATTTTTCATGGTAGGGAATGAGCCACACGATGAACCAGAAAAGCCACCCAAAGCCACATAAAAACTGGAAACTACTGTGTAGACTGCTTTGTGTCATCAATGAAAAGGAATTCACCATGAACGCAGTAGGCTCCTCTTTCTTTCAACTCTCCCTTGTGCGAATCCATATTACAAGTTAGAGATTTGTGAGAGGAAGAGTGATTGGTGAATAAGCAGCCTGATCTTGGGTTTGCTTGCCAGTAGCGACCCATTCTGTTTTGCCACCTGATGTGAAACAGGAAGGTGTCGCCCCAAAAGCCACACTTATTGGGGTTACACGGCGGCAGTGGCTTCCGGTGAGATCTCGCCAGAAGCTACAGCTGTGCAACCCCAGTGGCAGCAGGAGCAGGTGGGGCACCTAAGGGAGCACTGCCCCATGGGATTCCGCCACTTTAGGCAGCTGCTTCATCCCACCCCACGGGCAGGCCAGCCCTGATGCTTGCTGGGAATAAGTCCCACTGAATTCCATGGGGCTGATTCTGAACAAAGCATGCACCCTTTCAAAGAGATGTGTTTTGCTCCCTGTCCCACCCACTTGGTGCCAATGGTTTGCCTGGTGCCTTCATTATACACCTTTAGGTGCCAGGCAAAAACGTTGCCCTTTAACCAGGCTTTTGGCTGATTGACATCCAATGTCCTATTACAAAATGTGTTGGGGAGGAGGACATTTATTGGGTCGATTTTGTGTTTTTTATAATGTGATTTTATGTTGTAAACACCCCGAGACCTGCAGGTATAAGGGCGGTATACAAATTTAATAAATAATAATAATAATAATCAGTTCTTTCCCCAAGGGGTACTCAATGGTATGCAGTACCGGTACCTCTTTTGTGGTTAAAAAGTGTGGCACTTACTGTAACAACTTCATGGTGAGTAAAGGCACCTCTTCTTTTTCTTTCTCTTGGCTAAAAAGTTTGACATTCACTGTAACATCTTCCTGGTGAGTAACGGCACCTATTTTTCTAGGGGGGAAAGCACTAATAATAATAATAATAATAATAATAGACGAAAAGACAGAAGACTGTGGTAAATGACAAGTTTCTGCCTTTCTTTCAATACAGCAGTTGGCTTTGCATCCTGCACAACATATCTGGGCCAGCGTACTGTATTTGCTCTTAAGTTGAAAAGGGGCACTCAAGTAGCCAAAGAAGGTGCTTCTGGTTTTTCTTTTTTATTTAATTAAGCTGTGGTGGCAAAGGCGTGTACGGGTGGGTGTGCAAGTATCACAATTAGGCAACAACCTACCACAACTCTTCCCCTCACCCCGACAACTCCCATCCTTACCTTTTTTTGCCTGTCTAGCGAGACCTCCTAAGCTGTGACCTCTGTCAGCCTCCAGAGGCCGCTATCGCGCCTTAAACCCACCCGACTTCCGCGAGGCGCTCTTGCCGGCTTCTCTCGCTGGTTCCCGGGGAAAGCGCTCCGAGAGGAGGCGGTTGCGGAAGTGGCTGGCACGGGCAGGAGAGCGTCAGCAGTTCCGCTGGAGGGGCGGGGGCGAGGTGAGTGAGATGAAGGGATAGCGGGAGGGAGGGGGGATTCCTAGACGGGACACCCCCCCGGCCGCCCGCTGCGTTTTGGGGACTGTTCCCTTCGCTCCCTTTTATTTTTATTTTTGCTGTTTTCAGTGCAGCAGCCACGTAATGCTGCGCGTTTGAGCCCCACGCCCACCAACATTGCTTGCTTGCCGTCCTGGACGGCATAGAGGGAGGCGGAGGCAGAGCGAGGCGAGGTTGCCGACTGTGGGAGCCACGCGGGCGTATCCCGCCCCGGCGCCGGAGTTGGCGGGGAGGGAAACGTGGCTGCCGCGTGTGCAGGGGGAGCCTCTTGCGAGAGGTCCAAAGGGCAAACATGGTGGGGTGCGGGGGGTGGGGGAATAGGATTGCCACCTGTCCTGTTATAATACAGGATTGTCCCGTATTTAAATGTAAAAATGCTGTGTCCTGTATTGATAAAGAGTTTTGTCCAGTATATCAGGTCTTCTCTCCAAATGCACGTGTTTGAAAGGGTGTGTGAAAGGTCTAGGGGGAGCCAAGCACAGATTCGTGTGTACGTGTGTGTGCACGTGTGACAGATTCCAGAGGGGCCGTCCTGTTAGGCTGCAACAGATTGTAATGGATTGCTTTGAAGTCACTTCAGCACCAGATTAAAAAAAAAAAAAAAGTTGCCCTGTCCTGTCCTGTATTTTGCCAGAACGAAGGTGGCAACCCTAGGTGGGGAGATTGGAGATGTGACTTCTTTGCCCCAGTTTTGCCCCTGGTGCATTGAGTTGGTGCAGGAGGAGTTGTTAGCCTAGGCATGGGGCCCCTGCCCCACTGCTTTTTATTTCTTGCTGACATTGGCTCTCTGCATTTAAACATTTCGTTGTCTGGTAGAGATGGAAACAGGTGTGATTTTCCCCACTGTGGAGATGCAGATGTGTGTGTGGGGGGGGAGCCACCTGCCAGATTTGAGTACATGTCAATGATATTAGGAAAGGCACAGAGAGCCTCTTATCAGGGAGGTCAGAGAAAAGGTGCTGATGCTGCATCTCTATAAAGGGATTATAAATTGATCTTTCTGTGAGCACCGCATCCTAATATTTTGCTGTGCCCTCCCAAAAAAGGAAACCTCAGGCAGGGCTTGGGAGCTGGCGGGGTTGATTCTGTGTGGCTGCGGAGTTAACAGTGCCTCCATTTTCAGTGATGTTCCCAAGTGCACCCATTTGTACTTCACCATCCAAGTGAAGTACAAATTCATTCATAATGCATAGCTGTCAACTTTTCCCCTTTTTTAAGGGAAATTCCCTTATTCCGAATAGGATTCCTCACAAGAAAAGGGAAAAGTTGACAGCTATGCATAATGGGAAAATGTGGTGGGGGAGAAAACTGCCCACTGGTTTGACATTGGGTGCTGTGGCCCTCACTAAAGGGTCCGCCCCCCCCCCCCAAGTGTGGTATAATGATGCATGATACACAACTATGAGGGAATCTTGCAGTATGTGTATATAATTTATGCAGTGGTCAGGGTTCACCTTCCACATGTTGGTTGGTGTCTGTTGCGGTTACGGTAATGATAAGGAGGTCCTTGATCCCGCACAAGTTTTCTTCTACTATGGTCAAGCGGATCTCTTTACAGTCTCCAACATCAAGTGCAAGGTCTCCAAACTGTGCACCACAGACTACAGTATGCTGCAAATCCTTCCTCTGCTGCTAAGTGTAGATTTCAGCAGTCTTGGCAATGGTCCAAAGGCAACTGAGCGCCATTGTGACCTCTCTCCTTTTGACCTGTCCTTCCAGTATGGAGCTGAGCAGGAATGAATAGTCCAAAGATAGCCACGCCACCTCAACCACTTCCCACTGGGAATTAAAATAGTAGTAGTAGTAGTAATAATAATAATAATAATTCTGACCTGTTTCTTTATTATTGAGAATTGTGTGCACTGCTTCAGACTGTCCCAATCTTCATATAGTGTGAAGCTAACCATTGTAAGTACTGCGGGGCTTGCTTACCAGTGAGTATGTAGCCTTAACCTTTTTATCTCTCTAGGAACACAAGGGTATTCACCGGGCTTGTTGGGAGACTGCTCTATTGAAGATTATGGCAAAATCTGGAGGAAAAGGAGTGAATCTAAAAGACAAACTGGAGGGCAATGAGTTGGACTTGAGCTTGTGTGACCTGAATGAGGTGCCAGTGAAAGAACTGGTTGGTATCTCTGTAGAATAAGCCAAATAATTCTGTAATACTTTGTAGCCTGCATAAACGTACAGGTTCTTGTAAAATGGTAAACTGGTTAGTCTGTTGCTCCGCCAGAATTTTAATATGTACTTTTAAAATTTGCTTTCAACTAGTAGGGTCTCTGTGACCAACCAAAAATGGGTGGTCATTGGGATCGATCATACTGATTCGCCAAAGTGCAGCTAGTTTCGGTCCTCACCAGAAATAAAGGGATGTTTGCCATGGTGAGTGGATTGTAAGAAGATAGCAATTTTTGATTCCGCCCTGCCCCGCTCAGAAAATAGGAAACAAATTGATAATGACCATGTAAGCAGAAAGCTTTACCTAGCAGGACAGCCAGTCTACTTAAAAGACAAAAATAATTTGTTCATAATTCATTTGACAAATCTTGCAATGAAATATATAAATCAGTGTCAACATCGAAGTGTATGTATGATAAAGAAGCATTTAGGAAACATAGCTAGTTTAGTTGATTGAAGTTGTGGGAGTTTGATCCATATTGTGGCAGCTGTAGAATTCTGAAAACTCCCATTTCTAGAATAAAGGTCCATGATGCAATACTAATATTTCATATGCCAATAGTCACTGTTAAAATGTGCATTGTAGACAAATGATAGATCTATGCTACAATCCAAACTACACATGCTAGGAAGTTAAGCATGCTAGGTCCTTCTGAGGAAACAAGTCTAGGATTGCACTGCTAATTTGGTTCTTTGGTTCTTTTTTCAGGCAGGGCTTTCAAAGGCTACCATTTTAGATTTGTCCTGCAACAACCTTACTACTTTGCCAGTAAGTTTCAACTGTGTCCCATCTACAAACTTTTTATATAGAAGCATATATAATAATGCAATCTAATCCTACTCTTGAATGCAGAAGGTGGACTGTACTTAAGTGTAGGATGAGGTTGCATTATTATTTATTAACGTTTGTACTACTTAGAGGGTGAGACTGTATACATTTTTAATATATACCACGGGATGTAGTAATAGCTGCAGTTCTCATATCCCCTGGTAAGAGTGAATGTTGATGCCACAGTCACTAGAAGGGCAATTTCGACCAATGACTTATTGTAAAAGATAGATGCAAGGACAGCTACTTACTTTCCGAGAGCACAGATACAAGTTTTGATGGCAGATACTTTCCTCTCAGAGTGGATAAATAGCAAGAGTAATGATGCATATCTTTGAGTTACACGTCTCTCTGCCAGGGTGTTGGGGAGAGATTGATACTAAGGGGCTTTGCGGTTAAAGGGTAGAACTGAAGGATCAATGGTTTGTTGTCTCTTTTCCTTTAGAAGATGCTTTGTGTGTATCTTCCTCCACTTGCAGGCCTAGCATTAGAGAGAATGGCTCCTTCACGTGAATAGCTTGGGTGAGAGATTGGGCTGCCGTAGGTCTTTGGAAATCCTTAACCGTATCTGTAACTGCTCAGCTTGCTAAATGCCTCAGCTTTGGGTTAAGAAGGTGGTTGGACTCTATTTCACTTGTGTTTTTGGTTGCAGTCAGAATTCTGCAGCTTGACCCACCTGGTGAAATTGGACCTTAGTAAAAACCAGCTTCAGCAACTGCCTTCGGACTTTGGTCGCTTGGTCAACTTGCAACACCTGGACCTCCTGAACAATCGATTAGTTACCTTGCCAGTCAGTTTTGCACAACTCAAGGTAATGTTTTCACTCTCCAACTCGTGCATTAAGAAAGACATTGAGCTTCAGCTCAGAACATTTTTGAGATTTATCTGAGGCTTACTTCCCTGGTGGAAATCAAATGTTCCTGGTGGCAGAGAGGTGAAAGTTCAGATCTTTATTGCCATTAATCTGAGGCTCTGGAGAAACCTTGGTAGTTTGAGCAAGCTCTTGGCAAAAATTATCTACCTCTCCATGCGTGATAGTATTGGGTGGCTGTCTACTTATGGTTTGACCTGTTAGAACAGCATTTCTCAAGCTGTGTTCCATGGTGTTCCCCATGAATGAAAAAAATAATGTACAATAATGGCAAACGAGCATGCACTGTGTATTTCACTCAATGAATCGTCCTGGGAATCCTTATCCCTTCTTTCATTTTCTTGCCATGCTTTCCAGGGGTTAAACCAATAGTAGTTGGTGGGGTTGCCTACCTGGCTTCCCAATATACCTGGACATAATTTTCCATTCCGTCTTTTTGTTTTGCTGGTTTTTGTTAAACTTGGGGGGGGGGAGTTAATAAATAAACTTGGTTCCCCCCCCCAAAAAAAGAGAAAATCATAACAAATGATTTGCTCTCCTTTTCTCTGCGTTTCCCTTTTTCAGAACCTGAAGTGGCTGGATCTGAAGGACAACCCTCTGGAGGCTGCCCTGGCGAAGGTAGCTGGAGATTGCTTGGATGAAAAGCAATGTAAACAGGCTGCCACCCGGGTAAAGCAATTTATTCTCAGTTACTTTCCTTCTCTAGTCGGCTGACTGCTTGTATTTATCCTCTCATGAATTTTTATGCATCCCAGTCCTAGGCTCAGTTTGTGTCATAAACCAAAGATTAAAACTAAACCTAAAAAGAAATGCACAAATGCTTTACTGTTATGGATGTTAACCTTACCATACTGCTACCGGTATATACATTTGGACTAGAAATACAAAATTGGCTCAGAGCTTGTAGTGGGCAACATGGGAGGAATTTGGAACACATATTTTTACATGCAAGCATTAGGGTAATCAGAGTAGTACACTGTTGCACTGGTATTTTGGATATGGGAAGAGATGTACGTATGTGTTAGATTGCTAATCTGACTGCCAAATCTGCCTTTTTTACTCAATGGTATTCAAGAGCAAACAGGGAGGAAACTTCCTTTTTTTTTGAAAGGCCATGTATTAGCAATTAACTTGTTGCTAATTTCTAGGGGTTGGTGGGTCTACACCCCTCCCCCCATGCCATGTGTGACCATGCTTGCTTGCTTCATTCTTCTGGAATTAGCTCTGCAGGCATCTCTTGTTTTTGATAGGGTTGGTCCTGTCTTCGGGGAATGAGGGCGCTGAACCACACAGCACTTGAATTTTCTAATTCTATATAAGTGGTCAGAAAGACAGCTCTCCTCAAAGGCAGGTTGGCCAAATCAACTGAACTTTCATAAACTGTCTTTCCTTAGTTTGCCTTGGTTGCATATTAAACGAGATGCTGTTACAGTGGTACCTTGGTTCTTGAACGGCTTAGCTGCTGAACAAATCAGCTCCCGAATGTTTTTTGGAAGCCGAACGTCCGACGCGGCTTCCGCTTGAGTGCAGGAAGCTCCTGCAGCCAATCGGAAGCCATGCCTTGGTTTTCGAATAGTTTTGGGAGCTGAGATTAAGTTCGAGAACCAAGGTACCACTGTACATCCCTTATGCTGGTTGTGGCAATACATTCTCTCTGCTTCTTGTAATTGTGAAAGCTAATCGCACTTCTTGAATCTCAAAAGGTACTCCAGCATATGAGTGCCATACAATCTGAGCTGGATCGTGAGAAGCAACGAAAACTACAGGCAGAGCGAGGTAGGCTTAGTAACCCTAGTTCTTTCCATGCCCCCTAAATCTGCTCTGGGGGAACCCCCAGAACACGTTTGGGTGGCATGCATGGGGAGGAGGGGGAAGTCTCGTTGCAATGAGTGGACCACATTCCCTACAGCAGAGGTCGGCAACCTGCGGCCCACAAAGACTGTTTTACCGGCCCACAAGCCACCCGCATGGCACGGAGACTAGCCAAGTGGTGCCGGAAATGGCATCTGCACATATACCAGAAACCGCGTCTGCGCATGTCTAGATGCCGGAAATTGCTTCTGCACAGGCGCGGGGACTCGCCGAGTGGTGTCAGAAATGGCACCTGCGCATATACCAGAAACCGCGTCTGCGCATGTCCAGATGCCGAAAATCGCTTCTGCGCAGGTGCGTTTTTCAGCATCTGGGCATGCGCAGAAGCGATTTCGAGAATCACGCTGCACCAGTCCAGCCCACAGACGATCTCCATGGGATTGATCTGACCCATGGCCAGTAAACCTTGCTGACCCCTGCCCTACACACAAGCCTCACTTAGTGCTACACTGAATTCCACCCTCAGTCTCTCCCCTCACCCAACTGCCGGGAGCCCATTTCACAACTCTTATCATGTGACCGTTGGGGAGGGGAAATGATTAACCTGTGATGACCCTTCACCTTAGAAATGATCACATGAATCAGTTCTCTGCCACTAAGTTTATACTTAGTCTTGCATTAAAAAAATTAATGTAACTGAAATGGAGACTTGTACATATTACGAGCATTATCCTGGAATCATTTCTACTTTTATGAGTTGTGGTTCTTCCAGCTTTCCATTTGCTGTACTTTTGTAGGCATGTTATTATCCAATCTATTTGAAGCCATGGCGCCATTGCCCAGAAATTGGATTAGATTATCTTCAAGGTCATTCTATCTCTCTACGCCTAGCCTATCCCTTTTAAGCAGAATAAACAGTTACAGAGGCAGATGTTGGTTTAAACCCAGGTCAGACCCAGTCGTATGCAAAGTGGATGGTGGCAGGGAGAGGTCTGAGCTTTGGAGCAAAAGGGTGTCTGGATTTAGGGGAGGTGAACTCCTGTCCTTGCTCACTGCCTGCCACCCAGCAGCTTCTTCATAGCCAAACTCCGATACCGCAAGAGAAAAGAATGGAAAATGGAGGGGGAGTTTGGCACTCCTTGGCCACGGGTCACATGATCTTGTGATTAGGACCCCCTTTTCACATGTGATTGGGGAGAACTATGCATTTCATCCCCCTTGCTTGTCCCGCATTTTGGGTGTAACCCTCCACAACACTAATGAACTCAACCAACATTTCCCAGGCGCCACTTCCGTCATTCAGGTGGAAGATGGTTCATAATCCCAATCAGTAATCTGATGTTAAATAACCTTTTAACACGTTTTAAACAATGTGCAGTACCTTTGGTCACAGTCCCTAAAGGATTCTTTGGTATTACTTCTTATCACACTGAACCGGGTGATGCATTTAATATTTTCCTGTTGTGATCCGTGAAGAGAAACTACTGCCTGTACTGGATGCACTTATTCCCTATACAGTTGTATCTTGGGAGCTGAACGGAATCCGTTCCAGAAGTCCATTTGACTTCCAAGGTGCGGCTTCCGATTGGCTGCAGGAGCTTCCTGCAGCCAATCGGAACCCCCGCCGGACATTCGGCTTCCAAAAGAATGTTCGCAAACCAGAACACTCACTTCCGGGTTTGCGGCATTTGGGAGTCAAAATGTTTGACTGCTAAGGCGTTCGTCAACCAAGGTACGACTGTATTACGATACAGTATTAAGTTCACCCGTTCAGCATGACAGTAGGGCTTACAGGGTGCAAAACACAGGAGATTCTTAAAGCACCTTGCAGCTGCATCTCTCCTCCTTTGGGGGGGGGGTCAGGGTAGCAACCACTGCCACATTATTGTACCAGATGCAGAAGTAAACGATGGAAGTGTTTTCTGGAGCATATGGACATTTTCTGTTTGTACGGTATACTCAGAGCTGGAGAAGAAGCGTGAAGCGCAGCAGCGAGTGAGGGAAGCCCAAGAGAGGGAACTCCGGAAGCGGGAAAAGGCTGAAGAGAAAGAACGGCGAAGGCGGGAGTATGATGCTATGAGAGCGGTAAAGCAGGAAATGGCAACACAATCAAGGAAAGAAAAAGACGAGAATCCAAGTAAGTTTTTATTATTATATTAAAATGTATGTGTGAGAGGGAGAAATAATGGAAACCAAGAGTAGATAGGTTTGTTTAAAAAAAAAATGAAAACCTTACAAAACTTACCTTAAGTACACTTCATAAATTGGCAAAGGAGCAGGTCTGTAGCTTGGGGGTACTCCTGGATCCAACTTTGCTACCGGAGGCTAGTTTTGAGCCCAGGCTAGTTTGCCAGCTAGGGTCCCTTTTGGACAGACATGGTTTGCCCACCACACCCCATGCTCTGTTAACTTCCAGATTGGATTATTGCAATGCCCTTTACATGGGGCTGCTCTTGAAGATGACTCACAAGCTTCAAACGGTTCCAAATGCAGCCGCTAGAGTTCCTTTTAGAGTTGACATGATATCCTCTGTTCTGAAAGCATTGCTTTGGCTGCTTGTTCATTTTGGGGCCCAATTCAAAGTGCTTGCATTGGTGTTTAAAGCCCTAAATGACCCAGGTTCCAATATCTGAAAGGACGCCTCCTTCCTTACAGAACTCCCGCTGGGTGTTAAAATAAACAGAAGGGGTTCTCTTGGTCATTCTGACACGCTCAGTTGGTTTTTGTGGGGCAGGGTGGCTGCCTAGGAGAGGGCATTCTCTACGGCAGCCCTTATGCTTTAGAACTCCCTTCCCGCAGAGGTGTGCCTGGCACCTTCATTGTATAGCTTTTGTCGTACGTCGAAGCCACACCTCTGTACCTTGGCGGCCTTTGACACCTGGGATTTATTTTTAGGATGCAACCCCCCCCCATTCTTCCGATTGTAAATTGTTTAACTGATTTTAAAGTGTTTTTATATTGTTGTAAACCTGCCCTGGGACCTTATGGGGAAGAGTGGGTAAGAAATAGAATTATTGTTGTTGTTGTTAGATCTTACAAACTTTGCGTTGTCACCTGGTTAATAGTTAGGGCAAACCCAAACCATGTTTGGGCATCATTTAGATCAGTGTTTCCCAACCTTGGGCCTCCAGCTGTTTTTGGACTACAACTCCCATCATCACTAGTTAGTAAGACCAGTGGTCAGGGATGATGGGAATTGTAGTCTGAAAACAGCTGGAGGCCCAAGGTTGGGAAACACTGATTTAGATGCCAATAGTAGCCTCTGCTACTATTAAGAATGTTGCCTGCATTTACAGAGCTTGTGGAGTTGGGGTTAGTCAGCCTGTTAAAGCGTAATAAATAAATTATCATTCTTTGCCCGTTCTTTGTTCCTGCAGAGGCCTCGCTTTCCTATCCATCCCACCCACCCCAACACAAACGTTCCTGGTCCAGAGTTCTATTGAAGATGCTGCTGTTCCTGCTGCTTGGTGCCCTCAGTACTCTGGCTGTCTGTAAGGTTACAGAGCTGCAGCACCAGCCCATATGCGTCCGTGTGAACATGCTCTATGAGGAGGCACTGTCCCTTTTGCAAAGCCGTGAAATCCTTCGGAACGTACTGCAGCCGAACACGCAGCAGTCCTGAAGGACTCTTTCCCCTTGCCCGTACCACCACCTGCTTTTTTTTTTTGGTTTTGTTTTGTTTTTGCATCAGCGCAGCCAGAATTCCTATGGAATTAAGCTCTGGTGGAAATTGCCTTCAGCCATTCAACGCTGGGTTTAGGTGGCCAAAGTTCAAACAGCGCCAAACCACTTGCCCGGGTCGCTTCGCTTCGACTGCAGTTCCTGCGGTAAATCAGAATTTATTGCCATTCCCTTCCTCCCTAGTGGATCCTTTCCTGGGCTGCAAAATACAGACTTGCTGGTCTGTATGCAAGCAAGGAGAGACAGTACCCTTAGTAGCAGCCTTGCTATGAGAAGTGATACCTATTTTTGTCATCTTAAGAAGTTTTTGTATATGTTGTCTCTTGAGTGTTACTGCTATAGCAAATACATGCTCACTTTGGAAACAACTACTGTACCCAGGAGGACTGAATGTATTCATCCACGGGAGAGTGGAGTCATGGTTAAGGTTAGCTTTCGTATATGCATATGTAATTTTTCTAAGCAGCTTGATGTTGGATTTGTAGGTGGAAACTGGTGGTTGTGGAATGTAAAGACAACCTACCTAAGGGGTGCTGTTTTTCGAAAACGCCTATCTACATCCACATCTGCCAATACCTAATTCTTTTCTTCCCAGATATTTCTATACCAACCAATGGAAGTATTATCAAAGTATTGTGAAATCTGCACCCAAAGTTTAGCAAGTAACACGTCATTTCATTATACAGCGGTACCTCGGGTTAAGTACTTAATTCGTTCCGGAGGTCCGTTCTTAGCCTGAAACTGTTCTTAACCCGAAGCACTACTTTAGCTAATGGGACCTGCCGCTGCCGTTGCGCCGCCAGAGCACCATTTCTGGTCTTAAGCGGAGTTCTTAACCTGAAGCGTACTTAACCCGAGGTACCGCTGTATATATTTTTTGCTTTTTACATTTTTGAATTGGTTAAAAAAACCAAACCAGGTGCAGTTTCTGTGCCCTTGTGCCTAAGTGCTTTTTCCTGTTGTATCTTAGCTTGACGGTCTGTACTCCTGAACATACGACGTTATTCCTTAGTGCGAGTTATCTGAGAAAGTTATCTACTCAACTGTACATTCCCCGTTTGCTTGTTTGAGCAGGTAGCGAATAAGCAACACATTTGCCTTCTCCTCTGCCGTTGTGCAAAGGATCTAGTGTGGCGCACAGATCCTGCCTGATACCTTTCAGTGTCCTGGTGGGTCAGCTTAGAGCATGAGTACCTCTCTTGCTCAGGCTGCTTCCACTACTGTAACTAACAGCTTTACCAGCTGTTGAAATGACTTCCTAGATTATATCTGGCAAACCCAGCAGCCTCCCTAGGGTAAAACCCCACCGAATCCAGTGAAACCTCCCGAGTAAACACACATAAGATCAGAATGGAAGCAATTTGTGTAGAGTCTAAAAAAAACCAAAACGAGAAGCAGAGCTCTGGCATGTGCTAGTTGTGTCACTAGCACATATCAATGGCACTATAGCACTATCATATAGCACTATCAATGGGCATGTGCTTTACAGAGCGCAAGTCCCTCCTGGGCCGAGAGCTTGCAAGTTAAAATTAGTCACAGGAGAAACAGCAGATGAAAGTGGAGGTGGGGTAAGCAGAGAGGAAGAAGGGTGAGATTCTGCTACTTAAAATGAGAGACTTGGTTCAGGTGGGGCATATGGACAAGAGGATTGTGCAAAAAAGGCTTCATGGAAAAAGTGGGCCTTGAAGCAGGATTTGAAGTCACTGACGTCAACCCAGGGCAGCAAGGACAGATGCTTTAGAGGGATTAGAAGACTTTTAGGTAGCTGAGAGTGGTGGAGATGCAACTTGAGATTCCTTTCCTGTAGCAAACGCCCCTAAAGTATTTAATATGTAAAGTTGCATAACCCACGTGCGCAGCTCTAGTCAAATAGACATCCGTTACATAGTTTGTGCTTTGAAGGAGATTTAGGTTCTTACCAAGGGACGCGGGTGGCGCTGTGGGTTAAACCACAGAGCCTAGGGCTTGCCAATCAGAAGGTCGGTGGTTCGAATCCCCGCAACGGGGTGAGCTCCCGTTGCTCAGTCCCTGCTCCTGCCAACCTAGCAGTTCGAAAGCACGTCAAAGTGCAAGTAGATAAATAGGTACCGCTCCGGCGGGAAGGTAAACGGTGTTTCCGTGTGCTGCTCTGGTTCACCAGAAGCGGCTTAGTCATGCTGGCCACATGACCCGGAAGCTGTACGCCGGCTCCCTCGGCCAATAAACCGAGATGAACGCTGCAACCCCAGAGTCATCCGTGACTGGACCTAATGGTCAGGGGTCCCTTTACCTTTAGGTTCTTACCCCCCCCCCCAAAAAAAAGAACACTGAACGAATAGGACTTAGGAGCTATAAATAAATAAATATTCTGTTTCTATTTTGGCACATGGGCACCTCTTATGTTCAAGAGTTGTTGAAGCCCAGCCTCTTATAGCAACGTTTAAAATTAATTGGACAAATTTCTGAATAACATTGGTGTAGAACAAGCACTGCACATCTTTTCTTTAGCATCCTTGTCTATCCTGAGTAGTAAGGGGGTAGATGTAGAGTGGCAGGGGTTGTGCCTGGGTTTTCTTTCCAAGATTGATAAAAGAATTACAACTCAATCAGTCCTGGTTAGCCAAGAAATACTTGATTGCGTAATAAGGAGTGTTGCAGGAATAAAGGGGGGGGAAGCAGGAGTCCTTTCTGGGTGCCAAGCAGCGACACATTTGATATTTTCAGAAAACGTTTAGTTTTAACATTTCTTCCCGCTATTAAAAAAAAAAAAAGATTTGAACAAAGTTTTTATTTAAAATACATAGTTCAACATCACCCAGTAGCATCCAGGGAAAGGTCAGGGTTATGTGAAGTCATCTGCAGATAAATCCGTTTGGATAGCTCTGGGCCAACCCGCCTTGTAGTAGCCGTCACCCCATCGCCACGGCGGACAGGTATCTCTGCAAGGAGGTTGTGCCGCTCCTGTAGAGAAGAGCGGGTGTCGTAGGCCTAAATGTAACACAGAAATAATGTTACATAATCAAAAAATGCGATATATGAATAAACTTAACTACTAAATTGCCAAATCGGTCTAAGATTGGTTTACTAAAGAAGCCAAGTATGTGCCATAGAGCAGCTGGCCCATATAGACAGCCTGAAGTTACATTTACTTTTTTTCAGAGATGATTTATCCACCTACAATCCCACTGCTGGGGCATTGGATAATTGCACTTCCCATAGTAAGTTTGTACAGTAGTCTAGATAAGAGAGCAGTCGGCCGATTGATCCTTTAGCTAGTTACTCCTAGCCAGAGCCTCCCATTGCCTGCTCTCCTCCCCACCACCACGGTTACAGCCTAGAATACAGTATTCCTTTGGCGTACCTGTTTCAGAAGTAGAGGAGATGGATATTTGGCCGCGATGGCATTGGCTGTCTCTAGGCTGACCCGGTTGAACTGCTGTATCTGCCTCTTCCAAACTTGTAGCAGCCCCTTTCCAAAGCGGTCCACCTTCATACCCCCGATCCAGTCTCCCTCTAGGCAGAAGGAGAAGCTGGTTTTATCTCGTTCCCTTCTGCAAATGATGCGAACAAGAAACACAACAAAGTTATGTGCGTATTGCATCTAGCGCTTGTGCTCATCTCTAAGGAGATTATCTGTCCACAGCAGAAAGCAAGGAAAGGAAATTCTCATACAGATACCAAGAGTAGGTCTTTCCATGTGTCAAGCACACATTAGAAGGTGTCTGTTTTCACATTTCCATCTGAACATTGAGATGAGCTCCTCTTCTTTCAAAATCTCAGCACCTTGTGCAAACGTTGTCAGGTCTTTCCAAATATCAAGAGTATTAAAAAGCATTGAAATCAAGAGCTTTAAAGTACACAAACTGAGTGTCTCAGTCACTTCAAGGAATTGAGCCTGCTTCACATGTTACAGCAGGAGAAAAATTGTCAAGTGGGTCTGACAACTCTCTTTCCTATAACATATCCAGAGAGAATTTATAGCTGCCAGGTATGCTCACTATGTGTTTCAAATACAAAGTGCACTTCAAATACTGCAGGAGAGACACTGTCAGGCTGCAGTGGAAATTCCTGGCCCTGACTTTCCTCCAACATGAAGGCCAAAGATGGTGGTGTTTCAGGCAGGAATTTGGAGAATGGGAGTCAACTGCAGACATAGAGGATTGGAGACCACTACTGGCAGCGGAATGGAACAAATCCTTGCAGGAGAAACCCCAATCCTGGCAGGAATCCACAAACGCATCTCAAGTGATATCTGAAACTAAGGCAGCAGGTGCTAAATGGGAGATTGAGCCAAGTGTGAATTCCTGCATCCCATACTGACCCTTAGGGTGCCAGTTAGACCCAATCATGCCAGGAAGTGGGCCTCATGGCAAAAGTCAGTATTTGAGATTCCACCAGAAGGCACAGCACTCGGAAGAAGAAGGAGGAGGAGGAGTTTGGATTTGATATCCTGCTTTTCACTCCTCTTAAGGGGTCTCAAAGCGGCTAACATTCTCCTTTCCCTTCCTCCCCCACAACAAACACTCTGTGAGGTGAGTGGGGCTGAGAGACTTCAAAGAAGTGTGACTAGCCCAAGGTCACCCAGCAGCTGCATGTGGAGGAGTGGAGACATGAACCCGGTTCCCCAGATTACGAGTCTACCGCTCTTAACCACTACACCACACACTGGGAGAGAGCCCGGTGCCCACATAACTCAGCGGCACGCCAGAAAACGAAGCTACTGAGATGTGCTCAGGGAAGTGTTTGCTTCACTCACTTGAATGGAGCTTCTGCCACAGCCTTGGTGAATGTACTGGCAAAGTCGGCAAACTCCTTCCAGCTCTCGAGGAGTCGAACTTGGACACCCGTCTGAAGCTGCAGAGCCACCAAGCCCTGCAAAGGCAAAGATTGATGGTGAGCAAGGCAGCTTAGCTTTGGGATAAGAGTCTGGCGTCTCCTGCACCCTCCTGGTGATTAATAATAGTCTTCATAATCATAGACATCACAGCATTATAGTATTTACTCATCAGCCAAGTGCCTGGGCAGGGTATTCCCAAAGAAGTTACCCTGGAGGAAGAAGCGGAACAAAAAAGCAACACGTGGGACACTGACTCCATGCTCACTCACTTCTTCCACGTCCAGTCTGGATAGGTTTGGGACAGAATTTGCCTTTCCTCTCCAATTCCTCTGTTTGCTCTGCTCCTGGGCCTCACTGCCACTCTGCAACGCTTGCTGCAGTTTCTTCCGAGACTTAAGCTTGTGAGAACTGAGAAGACAAAGAACGAATGAACAGCCCACATTGGCGGTAACAACTATTTGCATTGCTAAAAATCGGCATGGTAAAATATATATGCCCTGCCACACAGTTTCTTGGAATACCGTTCTAGTACAAGATTAGAAAGCTGTGTTTGATTCTGTCATGTTGAAGAAATAGAAGGGCACAACAGAAAGAGTATGCCTCACCATATTGTGAAGGGGTTTTGCAGCCTTTGGTATACTTGTGGTATTCCTTGTTACAATCTCCTGGTGGTCTCAAGCTGCTGAAGAAGCCGAAAGGCGAAACAGGTTGGTTTTATTCCGGAAAACCTTGTTCTGCTTACAGCACCTTATGGACTTCTTATTTCATTTTATGGGATCCACACACATTGGGTTCCTTTTTGTATATTTGTTATAATCTTTATATGTATTCATGTGACAGAGTTGTTGAGTATCAACTGTATTTTACTATATTGTTCGCCCCGGTGTGGAGATAAAATTAGGTATTATATGCAATATTTCCAGCAGGTTACATTTGTTGTGGTTTATGCTGCAACCACAGACAGCACCACTGAGAAAGGTCCAGTAGGCACTGCATGTATATGCGTATGCTGCTCTGCTCAGGTGATGCAAACCGGTGTTTGCTGCACCAGTTTACATGGCTTGTGACTTAGACTGGGGGATGCTGAGGAGCCTATTGCCATGACTGTTTACAGTGGGGAGGCAGCGTTTGGAAATTTCAGCAACATTCTAACCTGAAATATTTTTCTAGTTCTACTACAGCCAGGGCCAGAGTTTTCCCAGGGGTTTTCTTCATGACTTTTGCCGCAAAGCTCTGCAGAGTCTCAGTGGGCCCTTCCATGCTAACCTGGGGGCAAGAAACATACAAGAAAACAGAGACTATATATTCCTGGACCAAAGTTAAAACAACAACAACAACAACCACCTCCAATTGACGGTATAAGGCTCACATTCTATCTCCGGACAAAACCATACGTAGTGCTGAAGTTTCAGGTTCATGCACTTGCCAGTTTTTGAGAATGAAACAATACCTGGGCCACCTCCTATATACCAAGGGTGTTGAACCTTCTCCAGCTCAAGGACTGTAATATCTTGTTGGGAACCATACCAGTGGTAGGCAGGGAAAGAGGCAGAAGTGGGCGAGTGTGACTCTTACCTCTGTATAGTAATAATATGTCAGGGAAACCCCCCTCCCCGCGGCTGGTAGGGTCACGGGAACGTTTACAGTATAGAGAACCTTCTAAGCTGATTACCAGTTCGTCCTCTCCCGAAAGCACCGGAAGCGACCACTCCTCCAGCGGGGAGGGGGAGTCAGAGGCAGGAAGGCAGTGCAGGGGCTCTGAAAGGATGGCAGAGCCTGAATGCCAGAGGGATAGCGGGGAACGGGGTCAGGTTCCCACGCTCCGAGGGCGCAGACGGGAAGGACGTGGCAGGGGGAGGCGTGGGTTTAGAATCCCGCGCCTTTTTTGCTGGACAAAGAACCGGAAGGATTCATTCCTGGACTCTGCGGAGGGATGAGATGGACGTTTGATCTTTTGCTCCACTGTACATAGCTGTGCACAATAAAGAACTTAGTTTTTAGAAGTTCTGCGTCTGGCGCTTTACTCATGAGCAACCACTGAACGTCCTTACATAATAATAATAATTTTATTAGTGATACCCTGCCCATCTGGCTGGGTTGCCCCAGCCACCCAGGAGGCTACATTCCAGCCCTCCTGAAACCAGAGGTTCCTGCACACAAACACGCACATCCACCCATCCAGGAAGCAAGTAGTATTATCAGAGCTCAAGTACACATCACAACCAAGCAAAGGCATTTGATCACACGGAGCAGGACTGGTAAGCGGATGTAGTCTATAGATAGGGCTTGGCAGAGAGGCCTGGAGGACTCACTAGGCCTCAAGCCTGAACACTGATAGATTGTTTTTAAATAGATGGTTACTTGGGTAGCAGTTAAGACACTACATCTTGAGTGACCTCACCTGTTTATAGTTATGGATCATAGCAACAAATTCTTCTAGCAGCACTAGGACCAGAAGGTTGGGTTCTTCTGTCCAGTTGTCTTCTTCAGCCTAGAGGAACAAACGAACATTTAAGGCCGGACAGTATAAAGGAGAGGGCTATTGCTATTAAAAAGAAACAAGGGATGTATAAACTGCTATGTATGCTCCAGAATAAGGAAGCCAAATTCCTGAAGGAGAGAAATAACCAACAAATGGGAGTGAAGAATATTTGTTGAACTGACCTAATTATGGCTAGAGTGTGGGCAAGTTTGTGGGCAATGAAGAGAGGTATGTTGGGAGACCAAAAATGGGGAGGTCCTGGAGATCTTTTTCTCCCTACCAAATCAGAAAGCTGAAAGGTTTCTAGAGGAATACTCTGCCGCACTGCCCATATAATGCAACAGACCTCCTTTGATTGCAAAAATGTACATTCCACAAGGCTCTAGCAAACAGACGGATAACTCTTGGCATATTTGCTCAGGTAACGTGGAGGATATTGCCGGATGTGTCGTTAAATGCACGCGACAAGCATCAGAAAGGTGGGTGGGAAAGGATGTGCTATCAGGGAGATCACCACAGGGATAGCTCAGCATCAGTTCAACCGCCTCCCACTATGACTTCAGCGCTAGAGGCGGGGGGAGCCTTTGAAGAAATGTAATCCTACCTGACCTAGTCCAGTTTTCCTTCTCCAGGTGATACTGTAAGGAACAGCTTGACTCTCAATCACACAGCTGCACTCCATTGCCTGCAGAGCAGTAAGCACCAGCCCGCCACCTTCAATCTGTAATAGACCTAAGGAGAGGACAGAGATCAGCTGCAGGGCCAGTCCGATACATTTCTCTTGCTGAAACTCCTCAGGTGACTCCGAGCAAACCGTGGGGCTTGCAACAGCTCTGTTTCCCAACACACCCCTTGCATGAGCTGCCACGCTCTGCCAAATGGTAGGGCCGGCTCCAGGACAGGGGTCCATTGGGAGGGCAGGCAGTTAACACCCAGCAGAGCTAAAAATGAAGGGGCAGTACCTGGATCTAGGACTGCTTGAATGTGTTTCAGACACTCTTCTGGCCTCTGGGCCTTCCACCGGTTAGCAAGGGCCTTCCTCCTCTCTCTTTCCTGCTGCTGCTGCAGCATCTTCTGGGGTTCCTGCTCATTTCTCCTCTGCCGGGCTTTGCCCAGTTCCACTTGGCTGCGCTTTGTTTTCGTCTGAAGAGGCAAAGGTTTCAGGTTTTCCTCTGCCGCCTGACAGCCGCCGTTTTGCACCAAGCGGTCGGAGACACAAACGGTCGGCCGAAGCACAGTCTGTTTCTTGGGATCCAATGAACCCAGTTCCTGGTCGCTATCTGACAGTTCCCATGTGCTGGGTACAGCCCTTCCCTGGGTTCCTTGGCCTCTGGGTAGCTGTGACAGCTGCCTGCAATCTGTGACCGCTTTCTCATCAACGGAGCAGAGTCCGTTTCCTCCAGCGGAGTCTTGCTTGCTCAGTTCCCGGATCCTAGTATACGAAGGACAAGCGGAGGAAGGCTCAGACGTCAAAAGCTTCCTCTTGAGCCTTTCAGCCAAGGGAATAACTTCCTCCTCCTCCTCACTCTCGCTGCTGAGCTGCACAATCGCTTTCAGACAAGCGGGAGCCCTGGCCGAATCCTGGCTGCCACGTGGCTTTTTCCATGCAGGAGAGGCCACAGACGAATCTTCTGAGTCTGAGCTGCAGAGCACAACCACATTCTCTTCTAGAGGAGGAGTTTGGACAATGCTTTTGATGCTTGGAGGCTGCTTCTTCAGGAAATCAAAGGTTGGCAGCTCCTCGCCATCACTGTCCCCCAACTCTGGGGACATGGTGTTCAGCCTCACGTGATGAGCGGAGTGCCAGGGGAAATGGGGCCCGCCTGAGGAAAATAAGCACCAAGTTTTAGCCCAAACGACAACAGCTGCAACCTCTTAGGCACGAGAAGCAGACATTGGGCATCATCATTCCCCCACAGCAGCCTTCGCCAGCCTGGGGTAATCCAGACATCTTGGACTACAATTCCCATCATCTGGCTGAGGCTGATGGGCATTGTAGTCCAAAAGATCTGGAGGGTCCCGGGTTGGCAATGGCTGCCCCGGGAGCTTGATGAGGTTCCCCTTCCAGCAGGAAGAATCAAGAGCTGTAGACTGTCCAGGTGCTTGGGAGAGAAGAGAGAAAAACATCCAGAGACCCAAACATCTGGGGCTACCTGGCCCCAGCAGCTAGGTAGCACATGGAGGGGGTGAGTACTGACCGCTACTCCATATGGTTGTCGCAGAATCTGAAAGAGCAAATAGTATCAACAATAGTAATATCGTAAGCCACGGGTCTGGACATTACACTCCCCCCGCCTCCCTTCGTGATGTACTACTAAATTTTTAAAAAACCAAACCCTTTATGTTTTTTTTTTTGTTTGTTTACATGACTTATAAGCCCACTTTCGGGGCCAGCCTGCTCAAACAGGTGTACAATAGCATGTTTTAAACAATACAACAAAACCACACCATAAATTACTAAAAACACCAACAAACTAAAACAGATAATGAAAGCTGCAGTACTTTGTGAATCCTATGGCTTTCATTGCAACTGTGCTGCTTAGCCTATTTTTTCCAGTTGTTTTGTTAATGGTGCTTTATAGAGCGCTAATTATTATTATTATTAATGCCTCGCTGATCCAGCTGGGTTTCCCCAGCCACTCTGGGTGGCTTACAACATATCTAAAAACATAAATGAAACCACCAAGCGTTAAAAACCTCCCGATGCAGCGCTGCCTTTAGATGTCTCCTAAAAATTGTGTAATTCTTTATCTCCTTGGCATCTGAATGGTTTTGTTGATTATTTTGTTCATTATTCTATCTACCGGTATGTTGTGTCTGTGATGTTCTGCTATCGCTCTTTCTTTGTGATTCACGGGGAACGAAAAGCGGCATAAAAGTATAATCAAGCAAGCAATCAAGGAACCCCCCCCCGTGTGTCCTAGGGGCGGGGGGGGCGCCTTCAGAGGACCCACCTTGTCAGCCCACCTTGGGGTAGGTCTGAATTTCATCCCCGGAGACTCGTTTTTCAACAGTTGAGTCCCTGGAATGATGAGCGATAAAGCTAGGAGGAAGGTGCTTCTAAGCACGTGCAGAGCGCCCCCCCCACCCCTCTTTGAAAAGGAAGGAAGGGGTACAAAGAGCTTTCTCGGCGGTACCTCTCTCCCTCTCTGCTCAGAAACAGAAGCAGCCGCTCTCCTCTTCCTTATTCCTGGTCCGCAGCAGTTGGGATGGAGCCCGGGAATCGGAGCCTCATTCAAACGCGGCGCTTCTCCCCGCAAGCCCCGGATCCGGAAGCCGTGCAAGGCGGAGCCGGCCGGATTGACGACCAGGAGGCGGCGAAGGTCAAATGGCGGCGCTGCTCGGCAGGCTCTCGCCTTGGGCTCTCGGCTCCGGAGGGCAACGTGAGTGGCGGGCGGAGGGAGCCTGGGAAGGGTTCAAGTCCCGGGGAAACGGGGTGGGGAGAGATCCGAGACGCGTGCAATAGACGGGCAGGCGGGATGCATGAGGCGGGAGTGCAAAACATGCCCCATCGCCGGAATGGCTGCAAACGCTCGTAGCCTGGGAAGGGAGTTCATTTTTATTTATTTTTGCAGAGTTTCCTGTTCAGAATCGGGTTTTACTCTCTCTCCCCCCCCCCCAACCGTTTTAATATCCTTCCTTCCTTTTCTCCCTCCCACCCTTTGGTGAAATTTTGCCTGTTAAGGGTTTGGGCATTTTTGTCTGTTCGCGTCGTCGTGGGAGGTGGTTGGGATATTTTTTTTATCATCTCATTACTCCGCCCAGTGCCGGATTTACGTAGAATAAGCTAAACAAGCTATAGTTTAGGACCCGATTCTCTTGGGAGCCCCCCCCCAAAAAAAATTAAAGGGGGGGGGAACTGGGTGGACATTCCCAAAATATAAGATAAAAAACAAATAAAATAAAATCTACATACAGCAACAGTGTTTTGTGTTGTGTAGGCGCCTATGATACCTATTAGGTCCATAAATTACCATATAGCATATATTCAACACAAAGAACAGCAACAATTTGTTGTTGACAAAGGGCAGATGGACATGTAAAGGGCCCCGTTACCTTTAGTAGCTTAGGGCCTCATCAAACCTAAATCCGGCCCTGGCTCCTCCCCTGAGCTAATGGAGTAATTCATTCATAAAAGAATGGGCAACCCCTTTTCAATACAGCCCAATTAATAGGCATGGCAGTATGGCTAAAATGCATCCGTATATATGTGTGTGTGTGTGTGTGTGTGTGTGTGTGTGTGTGTGTGTGTGTGTGTGTGTGTGTGTATATATATATATATGTATGTATATATATATATATCTATCTATCTATCTATCTATCTATCTATCTATCTATCTATCAGTGGTTCCCTACCTTTTTTTGACCATGCCCCACCTAAGCATCTCTAAAATCCTGATGCACCCCCCCCCCCCCGTGACATATAATTCTTATTATTTAAAAGGTGAACTATTTACATGGAGGAAGCGTAAAAGGCCATTCACTGTTAATAACTCATTCTTGAATTGCCCCCCTTAAAAATCAAATGGCCCCCCTGTGGGGCATGTGCCCTATAATTGGGAACCATGGACCTGTATGTATGTATGTATGTATGTATGTATGCATGCATGCATAGATGGAATGGGTTTGCATTAAGAGATCTTCAGGCCAGGCCTGTTTTATTTTCCCATGCATTACGCCCGGGAAAATAAAATAGGCCTGGCCTGACCAGGCAGAGGGCCTTCTTGGTAGTGGCGCCCTCCCTGTGGAACACCCTCCTTTCAGATGTCGAGATAAAGAACTACAGTATGTACAGAACTTTTAGAAGACATCCGAAGACAGTCCCGTATCTGGAAGTTTGCTTGCTATTTTTTGACATTTTAGTTGACCATTTTAAAGAGACTTCAGATTTTTAAAAATAAAAATAAAAGTGGCAGTGTAACCTGTAGCTGTGAATGCTAATGTAACCTACTTCTTCCTCTGTTCAGTTTATTTGGTGGGTTTCTCTCTGAAATAAAGATTTAGCATGCAGAATTGGCAAATAGCAACCCAGCAGATGAAATCACCATCCCTGCTGTGAAATAATCTTAGTGGTATTTCATCTCTGCTTCACTAACACCACTGGTTCAAACATCCTTGTCTACAATATGTGACAGTCTTTAAAAAGTGAATTAATAACCCCCCCTTTTTTTACAAGCTAATATATAGCCTGGAAAAAAACAGCTTTTCTTCCTTTGATAGTATAAAAGCCAGCAATTATTTGGCTCTGCATCTAAAAAAAAATGGTCACCCAGATACTCATGATTGAGTTGCAGTTTGAACTGGGGACTGCTGGCTCACAGCTCATGGTCATCACTGCAACACTGACCAGTTCTCCCCAACCCACCCTCTCAAACTTTCAAAGAACGTAAAACACTTTAGTATTCAGTGGCTGGTGTGAGGTTTCTTTCTCAGTTTAAATATTTGTCAGTTTATATCCCCCCCCACCAGTTTCGATGAGTTTTTCATTTCTCTTTCTTTCTCTCTCTCCACAGTTTTGCCTATTTCCCCCCTGGGTGCAGTTGCAGTGAGGTTTGCATCTAAGAAGAGTGGAGGCAGTTCCAAAAATCTCGGGGGGAAAAGTCCTGGGAAAAGTTATGGAGCAAAAAAATTGGACGGTAAGTCCCTTGGCTCTTTTTGCAGCTGCCTTTCAGTTTATTTTTCTTGCTGCCAGCTGTCTGGCTGCGCAGGGATGTTTTCAAGAAGGCATATACCTGTATTATGAATGTGTGTTGGCAAGACAGGCCAGTAGGTGGCAGAATTGCCCTGAACAACAACAGGATTCTGCTTACTTGGAAGCACACAGTACTGCTAATTGAAATTTGTGCACGGATATTAATTCTCTTTGGGATGCAAATTCAGGAGTTGTGCAGCAAGGGAGAGCCTCAGTAAGCGAAGTGGAATGCACCATCCAGTTTACATTGCATGTGTTACTCTTGTCTGTACTGCATGTGCACCAGGTGTGGAGAGCTCATTCGGTAAAGCACGGGACTCTCGATCTCAGGGTCGCGGTTTGAGCCCCGCGTTGGGCAAAAGATTCCTGCATTGCAGGGGGTTGGGCTGGATGACCCTCAGAGTTCCCTTCCAACTCTACAATTCCATGGGTCTAAAACCTGTGGCCCTCCAGGTGTTGCTGAATTACAGCTCTTGTCGTCTCCGACCATTGGCCATGTTTGCTGAAGCTAATGGGAGTTGCAGTTCAGCAACACGTAGCAGGTGTCGCCATTACTCCCAGGTATTGACATCCTTAGTATAAGCCCAAGGTTTGCAGATGTATTAAAAGTTGTTTGGAGAGAATGCTAAAGGAAGGCTATGTGTGGCTGAGAGAGACCAAGACAGGTTTTCTAATTTATGTGATCTTGCATCATCCGAAATGGGTATTCCTTTGTAAGAAATGAGACTAGTTTTTGTTCCGTGGAGCGATTCCTATTCAGCTTGCCTGCTTTCATCATGGAAGCCGATTTCTTCACTTCATTGCTTCATCTTAACACCTTTTGCAGGAAACTTTGTCCACGCTGGCAACATACTGGCAACACAGCGGGTGATTCGCTGGCACCCCGGGGCTCACGTAAGTTATTCTTTTTGGTATTCCCAAGGGTGTTTATAATTGAGACTTTGCTTGTTCTGCTCCACCTTCAGCAAACTTCCTGCTTCCTTTTCATTCTGTATTATCCTGAAATGAGCCAAGTTTCTTTTTACTAACCTTCTCTTGAAGGCTTCCAGGGCAGTTGCTTATTCTAACAAGATATTGGAGCCTTCTCAGCCCTCGCCTCTGAAAGTAAAGCTTTTGCAATCCTGTTTTAAGTGACATTTGGATTCAGTGAACAATATAAAATAGAAAATTCTTTCCAGTAGCACCTTAGAGACCAACTGAGTTTGTTCTTGGTATGAGCTTTCGTGTGCATGCACACTTCTTCAGAATATAGTTCAGCTTCGCGCACCTGAATGTCTCAGGTACATTGGAAAAACATTGCTCAGTCATGGATCTAAAAATAAATGGGCAAATTACACTGTAGTCATGCGACAGGAAAGCGGGAGAACACTTCACAGCTCACAGTGTGATAAGACAGGGGAGTTCTGCTTGCTGCTCACCACAACTTGCAATATTTCAAACATATTTTTTCCCCTTTTTAAAAGAAAGGTCTTTCTGCAGAGCTCCCAAACCATGCCAGGAAATACCTGGGCAGAATAGTGTAACATAATCCCAAATCCCAACGAAGCCAAACCCATTTGAGATAAGTCTTAGATGACCCGGACTTACTGTAGGTGTGTTGAAATCCCTTATGAGCAGGTGAGGTTTGGCCAAGCCCCGTATCTAGTGCTTTACAGCAGGTGCATGGGCAGATGTCAGAGATGGGGAACCTGTGGCCCATCAACTCCCATTATCCCTCATAACTGGCAATGCAGGCTGATGGGTGTCCCAACAACATCTGGAGGGATACAGGTTCCCCCATCCTTGACTACTGTATCTGTTCCCATTTCTACCGGGCACCCTGACACCCACCAATCATAGCCAGGTGCAAAATCATGGCTGAAAGTTGAGGGAGGGGGTCAGGTGTAAAATGGTGGTTTTGCAGCAGAGCTAATAACCTGCTGCCTCCCGGGAGGCACAAACACTGCGATGACCTGCATATAAAAATACAAATCTGAATAAGAGAACTTCTGGCCAAATTTAATAGCCCAGCTATTAAATAGTTTTAATCAGTTTTTGATGCGGTCTTTTAAATTGTTGTGACCTGCCCTGGGATCTTAGGGCGAAGGGCAGGCAATAAATCAAATAATTAGAAGCATTTCTAATAGGAAGTGGATTAAGCCTTTTGGTTTTGCTGCTGTTCAGCAATTGAGATCCGTAAATGCTTACTGCAGATCATCCAGCGATCTACTTTTTGCCCATCCGTATTTTCATAGGAGTAAGCCAAGTGGGGTGAAAGATCCAATGGGGAAAGTGAATGGGAATAGGGAACCAGCAGTTTAATAATAGTCTTATATGGTGATGAAGCATTATTGTCCTATGCCATGGCTTCCGTCTTCATGGCAGCTCTGTGATCAGACATCCAGTGGCTATGCAAACGGCCTTTCTCACATGAGCAGAGCCGTGAGTTTAGTTGCCTGTGTACCAAAACACACCAAGGTGCTGACATATACCACTGGGCATCACTACTCTGCTCCAGAGTCTTAAATTTTCCTCCTGTTCACCTGTTAATAGGTGGGAATAGGCCGCAACAAGTGGCTCTACGCGCTCGAAGACGGGATTGTGCGATACACGAAGGAAGTCTACGTGCCGCGTCCCCGCAGCAAGGAAAGCACAGAGGTGATCTGCCAGTTGCCCAGAGGAGCTGTGCTGTACAAAACTTTCATCAACGTCGTTCCCACTAAAGAGGTGGGGTGTTTCAAGTTGGTCGAGATGCTCTGAGACTTTTGAGGTCCCCTGGACGACAGCATGGAACTGGCCAGCTTTATCTGAGCCCAGATATAAACAGGTCTGAAAATGCTGCTGTAGTTCTGAATGGACTTCTCCTGCTGGGTCACCTGCGGTTGGCGGTTCGATACATTCTAGGGCACCTGGAATGTATTCTCAACAAAGGAGATGATGTTCAAATTTCTTTTCCAAAATAAAAGGGCAGTTCTGTCTTATCCTCTCTTACCATCTTACCAGGAGAGCTAATTCAAGTTGATGTTTTCATCCGATTAGCTCTAATGTAATGGGAGACTTTTGATGGGCTGGTTTGGAGTTGGGTTCTGAACACAAAAGTGTTACGCAGGCATTCTCAGAAGATTTCACACAGCAGCCTGAACGTCTGTAAATGCACATGCAATCATTTCTCCACTAATATTTCAACACAGGAGTGGTTTGATGGAGGCCACGGTCAACGTGCCCTCTGCTGCAACCTCCCCCAATGCCCCCCACCCCCACGGCTGTTCTCCCCCATAGCAAACTTATTGGGAGGGTGGGTGCAGATAGGCAGCAGTGGAGCATGTGCAGACCCACTGGGCAAAGTAGCTGCAGCATCTCCCCAAAATACCCCTGGTCCCTGATGCAGTAGCATACATTGGGGCCCAGAAGCACCGAGGGTTGTGCTGCAGCTCAGCTTACACAAAGCAATCGGACATTGAATGTTTTTTGTAGTGTCTGTTGCTGATTCAGAGTCGATTTCTGTTTCCGGGGTTCATTACTTTGAAATGCTTCTGCAGTGGTGCTAGCTGGCTTTGACACATGTCAAGCCCTGCATCTGTAGCCTTGTCCTTCCAGCGTTGGCTACCATAAATGTAGCGGGAGCGGGTGGCGCTGGGGTCTAAACCGCAGAGCCTGGGGCTTGCCGATCAGGAGGTTGGCAGTTCGAATCCACATGATGGGGTGAGCTCCCATTGCTCTGTCCCAGCTTCTGCCAACCTAGCAGTTTGAAAGCACGCCAGTGCAAGTAGATAAATAGGTACCGCTGCGGCAGGAAGGTAAACGGCATTGCCGTGTGCTCTGGTTTCCATCACAGTGTTCCGTTGTGCCAGAAGGGGTTTAGTCATCCTGGCCACACGACCCAGAAAGCTGTCTGTGGACAAACGCCGGTTCCCTTGGCCTGAAAGGGAGATGAGCGTCACAGCCCCATAGTCTGCTTTGACTGGACTTAACCATCTAGGGGTCCTTTACTTTTACTATAAATATGCAGGAACTGTGGCCTTGCTGTGGTTTGGTGTTTTTTTTTTTTAAGCTGTCCTACTGAGCTGGGAAGCAGCTGTTAGCACAGTCAAGAGGGCATACCTGATGCAGTGCTTTAGGGAGACCCCTGGGCCATTCCGCTCCTAGCCAGGAGTGCCACAGGCTGCCCTTTCATGCTCTAGTCTGCCCTGTGTGTTTGATTGTGTCCCTCAGTTTGCTTTTGCCTCCTGTGCATTTCTTTTTTTTTGGGGGGGGGGGAATTAATCCATTCTTTTTTTTAAAAAAAATCTGGGTTGTAGCACCTCCCTCCATTTTTTTATTTCCAGGCGGGAGGGGAATGCTACCATCTCAAACTATGTAGCCATATACACAGGAAACACCAGCATTTGGAAGAAAGAAAAGCCTAGTAAGGAAAGGGAAAATAGATGATGCAATGCATGCATGAATGCAGTAGACACAAGGTTGAATCCACCAAAGTCGCTGCTCGCATGGGATGTCTTTGGCAACACAACAGAACTTCCCCTGCCTCTGTGCACCTCCTCCTGCATTGCCCGATATCTGCAGCAGAGGCTTGCCCAAGGAGATTTGGGGTGTGTGGAAAGGGAGTCAAGTTCCCTTGTGCCGACATCTGTTTTCTAATGGTAATAATGCAGAATTGATCTGCAGTGAGCTTTTATTTCTGGAATTTAAACTAGTTTGTCAAGTAGCACTTTTCAGGCGCAGAAATATGCAACGTAGCTAGCTAGCTAGTGTGGGGAGTTTGTAGAGGAGGAAAAAGAACTCAGTCTCCATGGATTCTAGAATATAATAATGTGTATTCAGCCTTAGTGTTGTGTGTCTGCACTCGCCATAATTATAGCTTGGAACCTGTATGAAACAAGAGTCACTGCTGACCTTCTCAATTCCACACAAAGGAATTTGGCTAATCACCCCCCCCCCCCAAGCATTTGAATACACTCACAAAGTTGGAATGTGAAAGGAGGCCCCCAAAACATATTTTTTTTTCTGATCGGATTGTTTCAGTTTTAACAATGGCATTGGGAACATTTTAAAAGCGTCTTGTGTCAAATACAAAAAAAACAACCACCCAAATAACAGAAAATCAAAGAGCAATCAAGTAGAGTAAACAATGACAGGAGTGATAGCTATCAGTTATCACCACCTTCCTCCCCTCCTGGGGGAGATCCCTCTTGTCTCTGCACGTAACCCTTTCTTGGTTATATGGCTTGGCCCCTAAAACCTCGGGCTGCTTCAGACTCCCGAGAGGGGAGGGAATTCCCTGCAGAAGCTCCAGATCCTGCCTTCTGCTGTCCTATTTGAACTTGCAAAACTGCCCTGCAGCATTTGAAAGAAAAGGGGAGAGGAGAGAGAGAAAAATCCCAGTTGGAATTTGTCCGAGAATCAGTAGAAACAGCTGGAGGCAAAATACATTCATTCTGTCACTTGAAGCTGCAATCCCTGATAAGCGAAACTCCTTAAGTCAGACGACCAGAGACAACGTTCTCCTGTTCAGGCTTAATACTTTGCAAGTTTGGCAGCTCCCACTGATGTGTTGTTTTTTTTTTAATGTAATGGCTACTGGTGCTTCCCTCCAAGGATGCCCTTTGAGTAGGAAGTGTTGGTCTGCCTCTTGAAAAATGACAAGGGGAGCCCCTTGCTGGCTTGGTCCAATGTTTGACCCTGCAAGACTGAAATCTCCATAGGGTTTTCTACGTGGCTTTTTCAATTCCTAGGGCAAGAAGGCAGCCCTGAGGGTAACAGATTCTGGCCCTCTGCCCTGCGTGAGAGGAGTCCCTAAGGTCGAGACTCTTTGAAGCTCCTCCGGCCTTGGAGAGAGAGACCACAGCTTCCCCCAAGTGGTGTACACAGAACTGCCCAGCTGTCCTCAGGCTCAGTTCCAGAAAGAGATGGCGATCTCCCAGCATTCACTCTCAATACTGTAATACGAGTAAGAAAGGGAAGGGGGAACAAAACAAAACAAAACTTGGCTGGCTTTGTGTCGGCTCTGAAGAGTTCCAACCCAGTTCCTTTTGCACCTGGAAAGGATTGGCAGGCTGCAAGTGAGACCCACACCCCAAACTCTGGCATTGTCCCGGACACAGGGTGGGCTGGGGGGCGGGACCCAACCTGCAGCCTACACCGAAGTGTTCCTCTGAGCATGGTAAGTTGGAGAAGCTTGCAGCATGTCCGGCAAGCTCTGTCCGGCTGATAACTCCGAACCTGCTCCGGTTCCTGGTAAGGTTGCAGGGTACCTCAGGGCTTGCTCGTAGGGTGGCGGTAACTGTAAAAAAATAAGAAGCAGCTTGTTATACTGCCTCCTGAGAGAACCACGGACGGCTCTGCCCGCCTTGGCCTATGCAAATGTTTTTTCCCCTGAATGTGTGCCAAGGCTCAGTTATTGTGCCAGCTTCACCCACCAGCCTCCACCACACCTACCCTGCCCAATGTCCACGCACCTGTGAGCTTGGGTCTCATGAGCCTCACCCCTTATGCAACTGCATCGCACAATTCACGGCCCATAGGTGTGCTCCCGTGGCGGAAGCTGAGCTGATTCGCTCCCACGGTGTCTCCCAAGGCAATGCTGACAAACAGCTGTACTGTTTGTTCATACTATTAGATTCTATGTCCTGCTTTTCCTCCAAGGTGTTCAGACGCATGCTGCCATTTTATCCTCCTAACCAATTGTGTGAGGTAAATTAGGCTGAGAGGCAACAACTGGTCCCAGCTCCCCCAGTGAGCTTCATGGCCGAGTGGTGACTTGAATTAGGGTCTCCCAGATCCCAGGCCAAGTTAAAAGCAAGGCTGTGGTGATATCGGCTCTGGTTTATGGGAACGGGTTAGAACCTCAGAAATAATGAGCTGACATACAGCTGTCTCCCGTTAAGGCTTCAAGGCCAGTGTCACAAGGTAACTGGACCCATGGTCTAGGTTCCCATAAAACCTGGGTTGGTGGGAGCTCTGGGCAGCCAGCCAAGCCGAGGTCGGCATCTATTTGGGCTTTTGAAAGCATCTTGTTCTGTTGCTCAGCCTATTGAGATTTAGGTGCAAATGTTTATTTTAATTACCAGGATAAGTTAGTGTTTCTTACCTTCTGAGCTATGTTAATCTGTGTAATTATTTGGAGTTCCCCGCCCCTCTTGTGGAGTTTTGTTTTAGTAAAGTTTGTGTGTATGATTTTATGAAATCTAGTCTGAGTTCCTGAACCCCTTTCATTTCGACCGCGCACAAAGGGCTATAGCAACCTTCATATCCGACGCTCCGTCGACCCAGCAGTTCTGCCACCAAAACACTTGTTAGAAACAAGCATTTCTGGTCTCGTCGCATCCTTTCCAGTCCCTCTGGCACACTGCCGAAAGCTACTCTTCTTTCGGTTACCCTCCCACTCTCCAAACATCCTAGAGAACCGGGATGCAGAAGACTGGCAGCAACCCTCATTATCAGATGGGCAGTTTCCCCCACCCCACCCCCACCACTTTAAGTTCTCTGGTTTTCTGCTGAGATCACTTCAATCCAGATCAGTCCCTGGTTTGCTTCACTGAAGTACAGCAACTGTCACTGGGGCCTCTGCCCAGGTTCACCAGCTTGCTCTTGCTCAGGGGCAGGTGAATAAATGAAAATATTCACGGTGATTAGAAGTTGCTTCCATCCAGGTTTTAACAGTAAGAGAGTAAAAGAGTAGCCTTCCTAGAAAAGGATATTCTGGCACAAGAACACCAGCTCACTTCCCTGCCGTGAGCCTGTTCACACACCGGACCTTTAAGCTATTCCTTACATTCATTATTTCTTTTAAAGGCCTTTGTGGGGTGGGTGGTGGGTGGGAGAGAGATAAAACAGATTCAAAATTTAAGTATGTTTTACTATTACAGCCGGCTTCCGAAACGTTCAGAAACCCAAGGCGTGGCTTCCAATTGGTTTCCAATTGCGCAGGCGAGCCGGAAACAATAGCGGAAGCTGCACTGGGTGTTCGGCTTCCAAAAAAAGTTCGAAAACCAGAACACTCGCTGCTTCCGGTTTTCCATCGTCCGTGAGCTGGAACGTTCGACTCCCAAGGCCAGGGGTCAACAACCTTTTTCAGACATGAGCCAGTCCACCCATCCCTCAGACCATGTGGTGGGCCGGACTATTTTTTGAAAAAATAATAATGAACGAATTCCTATGCCCCACAAATAACCCAGAGATGCATTTTAAAATAAAAGCACACATTCTACTCATGTAAAAACACCAGGCAGGCCCCACAAATAACCCAGAGATGCATTTTTAAATATAAGGACACATTCTACTCATGTAAAAACACGCTGATTCCCGGACCGTCCGTGGGCCGGATTGAGAAGGTGACTGGGCCACATCCGGCCCACAGGCCTTAGGTTGTCTACCCCTGCCCGAGGTGTTCAGGAGCTGAGGTACGACTGCATTGTTACTTGGTTATTTCATTAATGGGTTATTTAATGGTATGTATTTAAGGCTGCAGCTCTTCTGAGCAGGTATATATATATATAGTTACACTGTTGTTTATTAAATTTACTAAATTTCTATAGCGCCCTTCGCCCAAGAATCACACAGCTGTTGACAATATAAAAAGCACAAAAATGCGTAATGTAGTAACAAATGAAAACAATAACGTGTGCGCTCCCCACACTGCCCCCCAGTTTGGAAGGCCACAGATTAACCGGTTAATGGTGCAATCCTAGACAGGTCTACCCAGGAGTAAGTCCTAGTGAGGCTTACTCAGAGGTAAGTGGACAAAGGGTTGCAGCCTGAATAAGTAAAAAATAGGTGGGGGGGGGGACGAGAAATCATGAATACTGTCCCGAGGGCAGATGTGCGATGCAAGTACAAAGATCCAAAGACAGAAAAGTTCAGCTTGTAACATTCATTGCATCACGTGCTCCTGCTTATCCGCTCTGGGCCTCTCCTTATCTAGACTGTGGGTTGTTATGAAGGCTCACCTATCTGCTGAAAGCACTTTAAGTATGCAATATAAATGGTAAGTGGTTGCGAGAGTGCTGACTACCATTATTGCTCCTTTGATAGAGTACTTGTAAGGCTCAAGTCCATTAGAAGAATCAAGAGCAATGCCTGAGTCTTCTACACGGTTACTCAGAAAATAAATAAATCACTCAGAAATAAACCCCCCACCCCACCCAGTTCAATGACATTTACAACCCAGCTGAGTTTGTAAACTGCCACGGCCCTGTATACCTGAAGGAGCATCTCCACCTCCCCCGTCGTTCAGCCTGGACCCTGAGGTCCGGCACCGAGGGCCTTCTGCCGGTCCCCTCAGCGGGAAAAGTGAGGTTACAGGGAACCAGGAAGAGGGCCTTCTCAGCAGTGGCACCCTCCCTGTGGAACGCCTTCCCCTCAGATGTCCAGGAGCTAAAGAACTACACAACTTTTAGGAGACACCCGAAGGCAGCCCTGTATCAGGAAGTTTTTAACATTTTGACGTTTTATTAAGTTTTTATGTGTGTTGGAAGCTGCCCAGAGTAGCTGGGGCAACCCAGCCAGATGGGCAGGGTATAAATAATAAAGCTTTTGTTTTATTTTATTTTTATTTATTTTTACTACTACTATTATTGCTGTTATTCATCCTTAGAGGAGCCAATGCTAATTCACACACACCAAATATAGCTGCCATTTGTGTGGAACACCAGCATCCAACAAGCAAAATTATTTTGCCTTTTCAAACTACTCTATTCTCTTCACTGTAAATTTTAAACCTGGGCTTCAGACTGTTTTAAGATGTGGATGTAGGCTTTTTAAAAGAAAAAGAAAGAACTGGCCTCGTTTTTCATAGAGGTTTCCTGTGGTGTAAGCATTGGTTTCATTTGTCCCATCTGGAGAACCAGTGTGGTATACTGGTCAGGGTGCTGGCCTAGGACCTGGGAAACCCAGGTTCAAATCCCCGCTCAGCCGTGAAACTCACAGGGTGACCCTGGGCCAGTGACAGTGTCTCAGCCTATCCTACCTTGGACGGACAGAAATGGAGAGGGGGAGAGGCATATATATATACACTATAAAAATCTTTGGTCAAATAAGTTTTGCAGACTTTTGAAGCACTACACACACAAAACGTGAGAGCGGAGAGAACAACAGGATGCGTCTATAAGCACTGATAAAGGTAAAGGGACCCCTGACCATTAGGTCCAGTCGCAGACGACTCTGGGGTTGCGGCACTCATCTCGTGTTACTGGCCGAGGGAGCCGGCGTACAGCTTCCGGGTCATGTGGCCAGCATGACAAAGCCGCTTCTGGCGAACCAGAGCAGCGCATGGAAATGCTGTTTACCTTCCCGCCGGAGCAGTACCTATTTATCTACTTGCACTTTGACATGCTTTCGAACTGCTAGGTGGGCAGGAGCTGGGACCGAGCAACGGGAGCTCACCCCGTCGCAGGGATTCGAACCACCGACCTTCTGATTGGCGAGCCCTAGGCTCTGTGGTTTAACCCACAGCGCCACCCGCGTCCCTTACAGGCACTGATGCTTCCTCCATTATGCCAGCTTCAAGTCTCGGGGTGGGGGTGGGGTGGGGGGACACTGCTTGGCTACAGCAGACACAAGGAACCTTTTTACATACAAAGGTATCATTTACTTCTGGGCATTTACAAGGGTGACATGGCAGCGGCGGATGGAGCCAGAAGCAAAAAGGGGGCAGGGCAGTAGGTGTAAATCTTGTTCTTGTGCAGTAGGCAAGTTTCTGCGCACCTGTCTATCCTCCATCCAGGCAAGGATGAGGCATTATCAGAGTTGAAGGGCACATTCCAGCCAGGCAAAAACACTCAAAAAAGGTGCAAAGCAAGGACCTGCGTGACCTGGGCAAAGTCCTGGAGGCCAGACAGAGAGGTCTGGAAGGCCACATTGGGGTCTCCGGGCCTGAGGTTTCCTATATCCCTAGCTCCGGGTAAAAGGGGATCCTGGGCAGAGGGCCCTCTGGTGTGAGAACCCTCCTGTGACCCTGGCAGGCAGCAACAGAACAGCTCCTACAGTGCCAGGGGCATGGCAAGGCACTTTGCACCATCTCAGAGGCTTTATCCCTGGCTGTCACCGTGTCTGTTTAGGCTCCTTGTGGAAGACAGAAGCACTTCTTTCCAAAAGATACAGGATGAATCATTAGCCAGAAGGAATGTAAACAAGTGTCTTAGCGCTGGAGCCTCCTGGAACACTGTGTTCCTTCCAAGATAAAAAAGCCATTGGAAAGATAGAGCCGGGTCCCAAGGTATCACAAGGAGGAGGAGGAGGAGGAAGAGGAGGAGGAACCTCCGGGCCAAGTTCTATAATTAAGAGACCTGCCAGCGGGATAATTCTATACCCTAAGATAGTGGTAGGGTGGAGGGTTGTCGGGTGTTGTTTTTTGTTTTTGCTGAAGATAGCTTACCTCTGGGGAGATCTCTGCCCACAAGCCGAACCTTTCGGCAATCATCTGGTGGATCTCCCGCTGGCGATCCTTTTTCCGCACGCTCTCGTAGCTCGGCAGCCGCGGCTGCTCCCACGGTGGGAGCTGGTAGCTGCTGGGGGGTCCGACACAGAACAGCTCATCTCCCTAGACGCACAGAGGGACACCATTAGCAAATGCACCCGGATGATACACCCAGCTCGGGGGCTCGCCCGTTGTCGCCTTCCCACTTTACGTTTTAGGAACTGGCTTGACGACAAAACCCGCCGCTCGCCTATAACGGGAGAATTGGCCGTCGGAAGAAAGCAAACCGATGCCAGTTCTTGCATACGGCACGGTACTCTCCATGCTTCCCTCTTCGGGTGTCGAAATATTATTATTTGCATGTGTGCAAAGCCATAAAAGCCACACTGTGAAAATGCTGGGTCTGTGGAAGCATTTCCTTGGAACGGAGAGTATGCCAGCAATGCTTTGTTCAGCAATAGCCAGGTACTTGCTGAGCCTCGTGCCCCTTGCCCAGGGGTTTCTGCAACCACCAGGCCCATGGACTTGGGTAGTTTTTCTCCCTCTTCATTGACCCAACCTCTTGCCTAGAGGGAACAGCCCCTGGGGATCCATCACCAGCGTTTCCAACTCCCTCCCTGGTGTTTGGGCTGGCCTCCTGAAGCAAGCCCCCTTCTCCCGCGCAGGTCAAGCTCCTTTTACAGGTGATTTGCCCAGACTTCAGGAAGGAAAGTCTCCCCCTCCCTCACCTGGACGCCAGGGTTTTCAGCTGCGCTTTCCAGACGCGGCGTCCCCGACGGTGGTCCCACCAGACGCTGGTTGCTGCTGAAGTAGGGAGGGGGGCAATCCTACGTGGAGTGAAAGGAAGGAAGGGAAATTAAAATACAAGCTGAGCTTTCCTCTCGGGCAACTCCAGGGTGCGTGTTCAGCAAGCTTGGCAATGTGTTCTATTGCACAGATCAAAAGTAACAACACCTGGAGGGCCACAGGCTCCTCAAGGTAAATCACTGGCTGGGGGGGGGCATAAACAAGATGGCCGTGCGTCCTTCTAGGAGTCAGGGCAGCAGAAGGGCCTTTACATCAAACCACGCTGCCCAGAGTCCGGTGTTTATTTAATTTTTTGTTTTAAAAATATTTCTAAGCTGCCTTTCTGGACCTTGCGTGTTTCCTAGAAGCGGAATGCCTGCAAATCTCAACGAGCCGAAGCCTCTTCGTGTCCATGTGACAAGAGCGCTGACTGAAAAGTTTCATCTCTGAAAACAAACACTCACAAGCTGTTTTTTCTCCGACAGCTGCTGTCGTTGAATCACTCTTCAGGGTGCACTTTTCCAGAGCCAAGAGCTTCCCGGCAAGCTACACTTTCCTAGCTAAACCCACTTTTGGTATATGGCAAAATTATATCAACCCTGGGTCCGTGAAGAGGCCTCGGAGAACAACAGCAAGTTATGACTGGGCAACCAGCCAGAGGACACCAGGGATGGCTTCCATCCTCTCAGGAAGGAATGAGGGAGGAGCTCCTGGCTCGAGGTATCTACCATCTTCTTTACTAGAAACCTGAGAAACCACCCAAGGGCAAAGTTTTGGCTGATGGGGAAAGAAACTTAAAAGAACACCGTGCACCCGAGGCACAGCCAACTTGTTTTCAGGGCAGGAACTGAACTTGCTGTCCCCTTCACAAACACAAAATCCCTTCATTTCCTCCCAAGCTTTTCCTTTGTGTCCTCAGCCTAATTTTAAAGGGAAAGCGGGTGGCTGTGGGTAAGCCGTTTTTCGTTGCTGCCGCCTGTAAATATTTGAGCGTGGGAAACCATTGTCAACAGACTGCAAACTACCCCCGGCAGATCAACCAGCAGATCCCAATCTACCTCCTGTCTGCTGCTAGCCTCAGATATGTAATCCAGCACCTAACAGCACCATGTCTGTTTGTTTGTTTTGATGTGTGAGCCACCTTGGCTATTTGGGATATTTAACTCTGGCAGCTGAAACATCCTTCCCACTCGCATAGGATGTTGTCTGTGTGCATAATGATTCACCTAGGTGGCAGCAGTAAAGCATCCCAACTGGTTGCATATGGGATTCTGACATTAGGCCTGAAGCAGTGATAAAAGCCACTTGGTTGTAGATAAGAGTGAATCATCTACAGAAATCCCTAGCGCTGGTCTTTCCCAGACCTCCCACTCTATGCCTGAGCTTCTCCTAGAGAGGAGTGTTTTGAGAAGAACAGGAAGTTGTCGTCGGTGCCAGCCCACCTCCCAAAGGAAGAGGATACAGCAGCGTTCTTCAAAGGTGTTCTTAAGACTACCGTTCCCATCAGCCCCAGCCAGGTTAGCCAACGGCTGGGGGGCCATGGGAGTTGTATGGTCCAGCAACATCTGGGGCGCGCAGCTGAAGGACTTTGCAGTACAGGGTACAATCTCAGCTTTTGCTCCCTCTACCTTTGGACTCAAGAGAGTTGCTACTAAGCAAACACCTGCAAAAGGCCACAGAAGGCAGAGCCATGAAGAGACCCACCACAAGTAACAGCAAGAAGGGAGCAGAGAAACCCAAAGAGAGAAGGAACAGGTTGAATGGAATCATGGTGGGGATGGGGGCCATGGGCTCGCTTCAAAGGAGCGATTATACTACAGAAATATTGGCCTTACTGAGAACCATGGGGAAATCCAATGATTTGCAAATGTTTGGCGCAGCACTTAAATGAGCTCAGACCTGCCTCCAGATATAATCCCTTTCGTTTGGGAAAAATTAACATCTTTGGGCAAGGAAAGCGGGATGCGACGAGTCAGCAAAACTGCAATTTATGCGTGTCGGCCAGTGCGACGTATCATATTCTTGCGGAAAGCGGGATGCGAGTTTCCAAGGGTCAAAGCCTCCGTTTTGCATTTCACCTTCTTCTCCCTTCCCTTCTGGTTTCCTGCAACGGAGCCTCTGAGAAACTACGCCCATTGTTCAAGCTAAGCCTCCGCAGGTGGAGCAAGCAAAACGTAGCGCCAGCTCTGAAATCCGAACGTGGGATCCGAAAGGTGAGCCGCAAGCAAGCAAGGCTCAGGTGTTGCCTCGGTAGGGCCTGCCAATCTGGCACATGGCCCTGAGCTCTCCCCAGCAGATCCAAGTGTGCTGCTGCATAGCACATAGGCAAGCGCTTCGCTGCCCCCCACAGACCCAAGGGTTCCACTGCGTTGCTTGCATGGGACCACCGACACACTTGCAGGAACCTTTGCGGTAGTGCGATGAACTGGGCAGGGCAGTGTTTTGAGAGCAGGCTGCCCCCCTATGATAACCTGCATGCACGCACGCTACACACAGTAATCTGGGATAGTGGAGGCCGCATGGCTGGAGCCCAGAAATGATCACTTCCCCATGTAAGCACCGTGCAGCAAACTTTTAAGAGGCTCTTGCACCTGGGCCCCATCAACTCAAACGGTGTCCTCCTGTGCCACAAAAGCCCACAAGGGTAGTGGCATGGCAGTCTCGGGGGGGGGGGGGGGGAAACAAAAGGAAAGTTCCCAACAGGAGGGGATTCCGCAACTTGAAAGCTGCAATTCCACCAGCAAAACTTCAGGAGCGGCCGCACCCACCAAACATGTCGCCTTGACGTGACTTGAACTGAGCATTCCTAAATTATACAAAACCAGCTACGTAAATTCTGGCCTGGTTTCATGATGCGACAACCCTCTTTCACCTGGACCCCCCCGAAACATGAGCTTTTATAAGGCAAGCATTTCAACTGGTCCTGAAGATGTACGTGATACACAAAACTTATTGGGCTGCTATCTGCCAGGAATTACCTGAAAGTCACACCCCTGATGGTTCCTTTCCAAGAGAATTAAGTGAGCCATCTTCACCGCTTCTGGTGGCCAAACTGCACTTTTTACCATGAGCCATTTCAGATGTGAATATGCGGAAGTACAAATGTAAACGAATAAAGGGATTTGTTCCTCCTTGCTGAAGGGAACCTCTGAATACCAGTTGCTAAGGAACACATTTGGGGGGAGAGAGGGCTGTTGCTCTCATGCTCTGCTTGTGGGCTTCCCAAGAAGCCTCTCTCTGGCTGGTCATAGTGAGAAACAGAGTGCTGGACTAGATAGGCCTTTGGTGTGAACCTGCAAGGGGGGGGGGAAGTATACACAGGCTGCCCAAGTTTTGGCCTTTCAAATGTCTTAATGCAAGGTGGGGTGGGGAGAGGAATGCCACAAAGTTGCTCAGGTGCTCCTCAAACAGCAGTCATCAAAAAAGCTTGTGTTTGTGTGTGCATAAGAAAGAGAAGAAGTGTGTGTGTGTGTGTGTGAGAGAGAGAGAGAGAGAGAGAGAGAGAGAGAGAGAAGAAAAATAGGGGAGAATGTTCTCTCTCTGGCTGTCTCCAATCGTGAGCTGTGCAAAGTATAATGCTGGTTGCCAGGATACCAGCAACCAAGAGTGGCATTGTCTGTATTTTACCCGTGCCTTACAGTAGCATTCCCTGCTGTGCTCCATCGTTGCCAAGAAAGAAAGAAAGAAAGAAAGAAAGAAAGTGTGCCAGAGATTTAAGGAGGAGTGCAGTTCTCTTAGGCGCAGGGGGAGATCACCATTGCCCTGGCGACCTGCGTCACTCCTGGCGCTGCCTTCTCGTGCTCTCAAAATTCAATAACGTGCCCCCTGACAGCACAAGCCGTGCTCAAAAGCCGCCAATTGGCGGACACGCTCAGGTGAAAGGGCTTTGTTGGTGGACGAGAGTGGGAAGGAAGCGGGGAGCCAGGGAGTGTCTTGGTGAGCAAACACTATAAAACCCAGCAGGAGAGAACTGCAAATAGGCCTTGAGCTGCTCTCCAGCCAGGAGTAAGCAACAAATTATAATAATCATAATAATGCCTAAACCCCGAGGCCATTCTGTACAAGCATGGAAAGGGACCCTACGGAAGGCTGAGCTGGGCGGGTGCCTTGGTTGGTTGGTTGGTTCCTTCCATCCCAGCCAGAGCAGAAAGAAATGTGGTGGGTGGGCAGGTGGGTGCATTCGGTTGTTCAGAGAGGCCTATTGAAACAGCAGGGAAGAGGGGAGGTGGAGATACTCACATACTGACTGGGGCTCTGGAAGAAACGGCAAGAGCACAGGAACTGGCAGCACAGAGGGTCCCGGTGGTACAGAAGCAGCAGCAGCACCAAAATGGCCACGATGAAGATGGAGGAAGAAACTGCTGTCGAGGAAGAGAAAAGGGGAAACACAGGTGAGGGTGTTCGCACACAGCCCGGGACTAGGTCTCAGGCTTCACATCCTGCCTGAAGTCTCCTGGAAATGTACACTCTGCTAGGCTAAAGGCAACTGGGGCAGGAGAGAGCCACCAAATAAGCGCCGCGTGGCATCCTAACCGGGTTCATCCCTACCTAGGATCAGTGACTCTGGGAACCTACATGGGCACAATGCAATTATGAATGACAGAGACAGGTACCCAAATGCTCCTGGAGAAGTCTAGCAACAGGAGCTGCCAAAAGCACACTTTTCAAGCCTTCCTAATTGTCTCAACCTTTCTCTCGTAACTGAGATTCCAGCCCTTGGCAGAGAGAAACGGGTGCCCAGTTCTTTAAAAACTAGCAAAACGCACCAATGAATCTGGCTGTGATCTGCCTTGCAGCAGACACAACAATGAGGTTTATGGTCTAAGATTTGGTGGCATTCCAGCACTACTAAGAAATGCAATGGTGGTCAATGAATTATTGACACCTATGGCAAGTAAACAGGCACCTATGGCAAGTAAAAATGGTCTCCATTCTGACTAGGTAAAGAAGCTTCTGTGAACTCAAAAGAGAAACTGCTATTTTTAATCAAATAAAGCCATCAATATGCCACAAGTAACTGCGGGAAAGGTAAGACTGTGCTTGTGGACTAGTAACTTGTCACATTTACATGGCTGGAATCAATCTATGTTGGTGGGCGAGTTGTTGTTGGGTTTTGCTTTTTTTTAAGAGCATCACAGAGCTCCAGTAGTTTGATAGTGATACCCTAGTTCAGCCAAATCTCTGCACATTTAGGAACGTGAAAGCTTTCTATTCAGGAAGAATAGAAATATAGCTAATTTTAAGAGGCTGGCAGTTGTCTATATGTCTCTTAAGCAGGGTATCTATCACATGAAACATGACCAAGGTTTCTCCTCATAGGTCATGACAATCTAGCCTTAGCTCGTAAACCCCATCAGGGACGGGCCTGTCAAACTTCTTCTCTGTAAACGGCCATGCACAGATTTGGTACTAAGCAAGTAGAAAAATTAAGAAATTCAGCACCCCGTTATCACAACAGACAACCCAGCTGCCCATGGGAAGCCCGCAAGCAGAACCTGAGATTCCACTCCCCTGGTCCAAATTGCCCCTTAAGGTAAAGGTATAGGACCCCTGGATGATAGTTAAGTCCAGTCCAAGACGACTATGGGGTGCAGCGCTCATCTCGCTTTCAGGCCGAGGGAGCCAGCGTTTGTCCACAGGCAACTTTCCAGGTCATGGAGCCAGCATGACTAAACCACTTCTGGCGCAACGGAACACGGTGATGGAAACCAGTGGGCATGGAAACGCCATTTACATTCCCGCCGCAGCAGTACCTATTTATCTACTTGCACTGGCATGCTTTCGAACTGTTGGGTTGGCAGGAGCTGGGACACAGCAACAGGAGCTCACCCTGTAGCCCTTACCAGGCACCCAGCAATAGCAGATACGGTGCTCCCTTGGGTGTGCGGCTCACTTGTATAAACTTTCCAGGCACTTCCTCCTTATTGTACGCTGCCTCTGCTATAGTGGCACCACGGCCCTACCGCTTGTAGCACAATCTAATCTGGGTGATTTGAGGTGAACTGTGAAATGTGGTTGGCTTTCCCGGGAGTACTATACAGCTGGCCTGTTGCTAGTTCCTCAAGCACTAAACCTGTCTCACTGCCCCATTTTCAACACCCACCACTAAAAAAATAAAATAAAATACAGGTGCAGACCTTCAACACAGTCCTTCTGGGATACTGTGTCACCTACATAGTATTAAGCACCGTTCCCAAATTCCAGCCACTTCTCACTTCCAGTCCCACCCAGCCCTGGCACAGTTCCCCACCCCCAGCCACCTGGGACAAAAGAAAATCACAAACATTTCAAATGAATTGCTATTATTTGGGTATTCTTTTACTGCAGCCAATGTCACATGCTACGGTAAAGATGCTGCAATAAAACTGATCCAGGAGAGAAGTTTTAAGTGCTGAAAACCAAAAATAACTTTTTTTGGGTGGTGGTGGTGGGGGGTGAGAATTCCAAAGGATTCCTTATGGATTCTGGTATTTGGGGCACATTTTTAGTCCAGCCAACAGAAAATATTGAGGCACAAAATGCAAAACTGACTCAGAGAAGCAGAGTTGGTATCTTCTGAGCTGACACACATGGTTTGGATGTGTCCAATTTCCAAGGTGTGTTGGAATTTGGCTTAGGATAATAAAATGCCCCCAACCCCACAAAATCTCTCTCTCTGTAGATACATTTTCCATTTCTCTTGAATAAGTTTTTTTTTTTTAAAAAAAGTCCTTATTCCCTCTGGGATTTTCTTTAGTGCTTTCCTCTCTCCCCATTAATCCCTGCCTTTCCTTCTTCCTTTGTAACACATATTCTTAGAACATAAACCTGTGGGCAGGACCTGCCTTTATTCTACTCTGGAGGCGCTTAGCAAGAGGTAAGCACTCAACAAATAGCTGAATGACACCAGGGAAATTCGGCAACTAGCAAAAAAATCCAACGAAAACAGCAGCAATTAAACCACCGGAGGACCGGCCCCACCAGGACTCTGCTTTGCGTCCCAGGAGCCTGCAATTCCACCACATACTGACTTCAGATTAGCCCTATTGGCTTTAATAGGATTGGAGCAAAAACAGGTTGGGATTGCGACCTTAATCTCTTAATTTTCACATTCCTCATATTTCTGCTTTCCAATGGCAGCCAGATGGTAATATTTCCTTATTTCACTTAAGATGGCAATCCACTCGTTTTTGCAACACCCTGAAAAGTCCAAGCATTTCCAGTTTGCAGCCCTCAAACTAACAATTTACTTCCAAGTAGCTCTGCTGAACGTAGGTGATTATGCAAGAGAAATCAAGTTTAAATATCATTCTGTTGTGTTTCCACCTGCTTTATCAGAACAAGGCTGTTCAGAAGCTAATGCAGAAGAATTTGATCTGCAAATCTGAGGGCCATTGTTCAAAAAGCGCTGGCACCTCCAACATATACTGATTTTTGGGGGGCTTTTTAACATATTCTGGTTTATGCATGCTGGATCAGGGAACATGCACGCAGCAGACAGATTTATAACTAGATTAGATCTTGATAGAACAATCTTGTCTTTATTCTACCATGTGGAGTCAGCAGAACTGAGGAGGGAGCTTCTCATCTGTGCTGAATTTGCTGGACTTACGTTTATTTAAGTCAGTGGAACTTGTCATCCAACAACAACTGGAAGCCCATTAGATTCCCATCCCTGGTTTCAAAAAGCCTTTTCTTATTTTCATTTGGAACACCAGATTTTTTTTTTCCAAACATGGAAAAGTAACAGGGATGCAATGAACGGCGCTTCCACTGACAAATGAACAAATCTTGCTCTCTCCTGCTGATATATATACAAATATATATATATATATATGTATGTATATACAAATCTTGCTCTCTCCTGCTGATATACAGACAACACAGCCAATTTAATTCATCACTCTGACACCCAACATTTTCATAAAGGGAATTGCTGGTCTAATTGTTGTTTTGGATGAGAAAGGCTCTCTTTTTTAATTCTATACTTCAAGTTCTGTGTATCTCACCTGTACCTGAGGCATGTTGGACAGGAATACAGGAGTTTTCGCTCGGGCTGCACAACTCTCTGCCCTGGGAGAGCAGCCTGGCCCTTGGAGCCATTTTTAATTATCATTTGCTACCTTTTGAAAACATGCCTGTTCTGGTAGTCATTTTTATAGCCGAACTGGCTAATTGTATATGTCATTTTTGTTTGCTTCATCATTTATTTAACTGATGCTCTGTTTTCAATACTTGATTTTGTATTTTGATTTTACTGTTGCTAACTGGGTGCCTTTGGGTGGAAAATGGGAGAATGTGTATTGACGAATATTTTTTGTAATGCTTCCAGATAGGCTGCTGTACTTTTTCACTGAATAACATGAAGGATATCCTCCTCTGCAGGCGTCTTTGGAGAGCCCCTTGATAATCATCTACAATGGGCGGTTTACTATGTGGATGGAAGACACAAGCCTTCAGGTCTCAGAGTAGGGCACAGGTCACACACTATGAAACTCCAAAGCCTGTTCAACAAAATATGTATCACTCTCACATCCCAAAAAACGGGCACAACAATATCGAAATGGGGAGCAGGTGATTGACAATCATCAATCATGTCTCTCTAGCGGGTGATCCCAGGTGTCTCTTCAAATTCCAACCAGTATTTTGCTCACAAGAGAGCTTGGAGCTGTAATTCTTGTAGGAAACATCTTACAAGATTATTATCCAACCAAAAGCCAAAACAGGAAAAAGTGACACCTTTCACTAGATCAGCTGCTTAGTTATAGATAGAAGTACTGTATGCAAGTTTTTTTACTTCACAGAAACCTTTGTTAGGCAGAAGCAGTCCTGTGACTCTCCAAAGCTTCTATATTTCTGTACCAGTTTTAAGTTCCTCTGATAAGCTGTACCATTCTGCTCGCATCGTTTTCTGCTGAACTTCTACTCAAACATACCGAAGAAAAAGAAACACAGGAAATTCAAATACATAAACAGGATTCCACCGTCCTGATTTTAACATTATCCCTACATGCTCCTTACAGCTCTGTGGGAGTGTCAAAAGGGCTCCTGGTGCACTGAACCAGCCCTTCCAATCCCTGCTGGGGCCATGCCAACACTAACAGAGCTCCCCAATAGTTCCTCTCCTCCAGTCACCTGCAAGAAGGGCAGGAGGTCAACATGGGTGATGAATCCACAATGCAGAGCCAAAAGCCAAGTTAGCATCCCTAAGAACCATGACCTAAGTTAGCATTCATAGCAGGAAATCACTAAGCTCACTACAAAAGCTGTGACTTGCAGAAACCTGCAGCTGCCTCTGTCATCAATGGTAGCCAAGGCTAAGACTTTGTCCAGTACCTGTCTGTAATATAAACAACCAGGTCCCAACAAAATAATAATAATAATAAAAATCCTTCCAGTATCACCTTAGAGACCAACTAAGTTTGTTCTTGGTATGAGCTTTCCTGTGCATGGACGCTTTGACTATGGCAGACCAACAGGGCTACCTACCTGTAACTGGAACCAGGTCCCAAACACTTTAATCTTACCAGTTTCCGTGGAGGGGCCATAAACAGTGTCTAGGTGCCAATCCAAAACCACATTATGTGTGTGCATACAGCGAAGTATAACGCCAGGGACAATAACCAAGCAGGGGGAGGCAGTCTTATTTGGGGGGGGGAGGACCCCCACCACCACCCACATCCATCCCGGTTTAAGAGCGAGAGAGAGCCATGCAAGTACTCACTGGTGGCTATGATAATCGCCACGACGCTGCTATCCATGGGAACAGGGGCGGTGGGCGGGTGTGGCAGCGCCTCGCTCGGCTGGCTCAACTCCGGTCGACTGCGAGGTCCCTTCCAGCTTGGTGGCTCCACATGGAGGAAAAGAATCCGCCCGAATCCAGTCCCGGCAGGCGAATTCACTAGCCCTCCAGTTCCGTTAGCTTTGGATCCCCCCCCGCCCCCGCCACGACAGAGCCCGTGCAGCCCAGTCCGGTTCCTTCTGGCTTCTCCTCGGGTTCGATCCCGGGATAGGTCCGGCCAATGACTGGCTTCGTGCGCTCCTAACTTATCGCTTCCCTCCTGCTCTTCTTTGCATCGCTCCCGGGGTTAGCATCGCACTCTCGGGGCAGCAAGATCTTCGGCACCCGGAGGGAGGCGGCTCCGAGCTCTCTCCTCTTCCTTCCAGCGCTGGGCTGGTGGTTGGTTCTGGAGTAATTTTTTTTTCTACTTTCCGTCCTTGGTCTCCCTTAGGGCAGATAAGCTGTTCCAAAGGTGAGCGCGCCAGGGGGAGAGCTTGGCTCGGCTCCTTCTTCGGCAGATGCCTGTCTTCGGAGATGCTCCCCCCGCCGAACGAGAGCCGCCGTCGGCTCTGCTCGGGTTGCAGCAGCAGCAGCGCGGTCTGCACTCTCCATAGGCTCCACCTCGAGATAATTCAAAAGCCCCGGGTTAAAAATCCAGTTGCTTCCCCTCGATTGGAGCCTCCAGAAAGGTTGCGGAGCTTTTCTTGGGCCTGGCCGCTTCCTCCCTCCGGCATCCCGGGCCCAGCCGAGTTGCACGTGCGCCTAAAAAGCCCCATCCGAGGTGGGGCCTGGAAGTGCAATGGGCTTTCCTCCTATAAAATCAAACCGAAGCAACAAAAGCAGCAGTAGCAGCAGCAGCAACCCCCCTCGCTCGGGTTCTGCGATCCACACGGCTCCCCTCCAGCCTCGCGGGGAGATCTTTGCACTCTCTACCGCCTTCCTGCGCCTATCTCCCGGGTTCCGCTTCTGATTGGTCACGGAGGCAACGCTCTGGGCTCCGATTGGTGGAAAGTGAAAAGAGCTACCTTCTCCGGATGCAACATTGTGTCGGCGGTCGTCATGGTAACTGTGCACGTGGGGAGGAACGGGAGGTGGGGGGGGGAGAAGCGAAAGGAACGCTCTTCCTCGCTTCCTCCGGCGTTCCATTGTCAATGGGTTTTTATTGCGCATCGTTAAGAGTTTCCCATTGATTTCCCCCCCCTACCCGCGAGCTATTGGCTTTAGGCGTCCCGAGAAACAAAGCTACGCAGGCAAGAGGAATTTTATTTAAATCGACGATTAAGAAGAGAGTCTGCGTTAAAGTGTTTTCCAAAGATCTCATAGTTATGGTTGCTCACTTGTGAAAAAGCGCCTGGAATTTTCTAAGCGCTCGACCGGCCGATGGATGGATGGCGTCAGATTGGTCTCCCCCTTGTTATAACGCTCTTGGGGGAGGCAGCTTCCAACTTGACCCGAAAGCGCACCTGAGTGGGGGCAGAGGCCGGAGTACACCTCTTATTGAGCTCTGAAGACCCAGGTAACGAAGCAGCAGCAGAGGTTTCGTTCCTGCATGACTGCCTGACCAACACAATAGCGTTTTTTTAAAAAAAAAGTCTTGACGTTTTCCATATTCTTTCCGTGCATGTTTATGGGTGACGGGAACATTCCTAAATCAGCACCACCAGAGTGTGGATGAGAGTGAATTCTGCAATGTTAGTTATATTTCATCCATTATATACATTAACTGCATTATTAAACTACAAATTCTCATCTGTTCAGATCCTGCAAATGTTTTAACATATCCAAAACACCGTGAAAGGGGTGGATGGGAAGTCTGTTAACAGATATGAGAGTTTGTTCGGTTGTATTTTAAAAGAATTGTATTTTAAAAGTATTTGTAAAAATGGAAAATTTAATAAATATGATTTTTTTATTAAATTCCCCATCCCTTCTTTAGTTAAATCCCTCCTCTCTTTACATTGCTTGTATTAATAAACTTCTTTACAGGGTTGATACAAAGGAATCAATTCAAAACACTCCATAGCATATTCTTAGTATCATTCAGTGTCTGAAGTTAGGGAGCAGCACTGACAGTAGGAACAAACAGTCTGTACTAGTTAACTAACTCTAGTTAATAAGTCATTTGCAGCTTTGGCGGCATCAGAATTCCTCTTCTGCAATGTGGGGGACCAAGTTACAATTGAAGACCTCCCACTAGCTGAGAGTCTGGCAGGTGAGTTCGCAGTGAGTCTTAACACTTCATAGCTTCTGGAAATGCAGAAGGCTCATTCATCATGCTAAGTGCCTACCCTTGTGTTCAAGTATCGCACTATAATAACCTTTCACTTGACATCTCCCTCACAATGCTGCTTTGCAGAATGTAAAAAGGCTCTACAGGAAGCTCCCTCTGCTGGTTCTACTGTTTATCGAGTGACGGGATCCTTCCCCCTCCCCCTTTTGCTTTACAGAAGATTCCTTCCAAGGACCTTCTACAGCAGTGTTTCCCAACTTGGGTCTTCTCCAGCTGCTTTTGGACTACAATTCCCATCATCCCTGACCACTGGGGTCCTGCTAGCTAAGGATGATGGGAGTTCTAGTCCAAAAAAACGAGCTAGAGACACCAATTTCAGAAACACTGTTCTACAGTGCAAGAAACTTCAACTTGCTTGTCCAGATGAGAAAAGGGCAGTCCAGCCCAGCATACTGGGGAAATCCTTTAGACCTAGCCATTATAGGACAAGGTAGAATGACCGTTTTTATACAACCTAGCCTTCAAAAAGCAACTCTTGCTTACATACTGAGGGCATGGTGCAGAGATCACAGCACAGCTGGTACATTTTCAGCTACGGCAATCATTTGTAATTGTTCTATTTGTGCCCCTCCCAAAACTGAAATAAATACCAACAACAAAAGTTACTTGAATCAGAAGTAGACTACACCTTTTATGAAGTTCAATGAATCCTATTGCTGATAATCATCCACGATACCATCAACTCTCCTGTGATACAAAGCAGGGACAACCATTATCTTCTACAGATTTTAGAGTGCTCATCCTCAAATCGTGAAGGATGCTAGCATTTGCAAAGAAGAAATCTTAGATTCTTACTTCCTGGCACTTGGCAGATATCAGAGGTCGCAGCTTGTGTGTGTATGTAAGGGGTTCAGGGCCAGCAGTAGATGCTGGATGACGGAACTGCCTTGTGCCACTTAATCTAGCCCAGACATATGCAAACTCGGCCCTCCAGATGTTTTGGGACTACAACTCCCATCATCCCTAGCTAACAGGACCAGTGGTCAGGGATGATGGGAATTGTAGTCTCAAAACATCTGGAGGGCAAAGTTTGCCTATGCCTGATCTAGCTTGCTGCCCTCAGATAGAGTAGAGGATGCTGTCCCCTCACTCAGGTTGAACTAAGATTCAGATGCCAATCTCGTCAGCTTCCATTTGAAGGATAACAAGGCATTTGTCTTTCATTGCAGTGAGTCTTGCAGAGTACTGCAAGAACCAGGGCCGTCTTAAGGAGATCGGCCGCCCTGGTGCGGCTATCTCTCCGGCGCCCCCGCCATGCCGCCTCTCCGCCGCCTCCCTCCCGCGCTTGCCGCCCCTTGGGAGGGGGGGTGGGCGAGCGGGGGATGAGGGGCGTGGCGCTGGAGCGGCGCAGGGCTCTGCGCGCCCTTCCAGCGCTTCCGGGACGGGAGGCGAGGGCGGCCGGCTCGCACTCCCACGCTCCACCGGTCAGCCGGAGGGTGCGGCGCGGCTGGCCAGCTCGTGCTCCCGCACTCTGCCGGGCAGCCGGATGGCGCGGCGCAGCCGGGCAGCTCGCGCTCCACGAGCAGCCGGAGGGTGCGGTGCGGCCGGCCGGCTTGCGCTCCTGTGCTCTTCCGGGCAGCCAGAGGGCGCTGCCGGCAGGGCTGGAGGGCGGAGGCACCCTCCAGGCCATTGCGCCCTGGTGCGCCGCGCCACCAGCCGCAATGGATGAGATGGCCCTGGCAAGAACCAAAATGGCATCAAGTGGCGATAGCCTATTGAAAATCAAGCTGTGGGTCTTTTGCTCACCGCAAACACCAGCTGACCAACCCTGGTTGAGAGGACTGTTGCTACATTAGCCCCAAAGAATGAAACAAATGTGGTTATATAGCCAGACCTAGTGCAGCAGCTACTACGTTAAAGAACCCAACAGCTGTGTACTTTTGCATGCACAGCAGCTAGAAAAATATGGCCCCCAAGCAGAAGCTGGTTTTGTTCAACACTCGCCAACCCCCCTCTATTTACCAATAAATAGAAGTAGTCTCCTTGGTGCCATTACAAAATCTCTTTGCTGAATGGCTTGGAAAAGTGCCACATTTACTCGATCAGCTCTCATTAGACTCATTAAAAGATGATTATAATATCAGAGCGTAGGCAGCCTCACTTCGCACCCCAGAGTGCAGCAGTGCACAGGTTGGTAATAAAGGGAAATATGGCAAGGTTAATCACGCCTGACAGTGCTACACCAATTCTTGTGCAAAGGGGGCCTCTGAACTCTTTGCAAAGATTAATTCATTCAGCTCTTTTGCAAGGCAGGGATAAAGACTTCGTACAGTACCTGGCAATGCCGTGATGATGTAGAGCACCAAAGACCCCGCAGAATTAGTGATGTGGTTATAAATAAAATTTGCAAATCTCTTGCATGCACTTTCTCCCCTCATATAAATGTTTGTTTATTTATGGTTGTCAACATGATATTGGGCATATAAAGCCCTGAAGAATTCCAGATCAGGTTACCCCACGCTTCATAAATCCCTGCCTGGACACCTAGATACTTGGGGACCTTCTTAGTAGTGCTGCATGCTCCCAAGGTCTCCCTAATATCCACAAAGACCAGGGCATTTAGTGTTGGCAACCCACACCCTTTGCAAAACACTCCCCCCAAGAACACCAGGCAGCCACCTATAGTTTAGGCATTTAGGCACCTGCTTAAAAGTAATCTGTTCACCCAGCTTTAGCCATGTTGGTGTTTTAAAGTTTATCACCTGAATATGATGTATTATTGTATACTTGTTTCATTAACGTAATGTTGTTGATTCTATGCTGTTAACACTCCCATCTTATAAGACTGTGCTCTTGGCTAGCGAGTTTCACTACAAGGCTTAAAACATATGGCAGAGTTTCCAAAACTTGGGTCTCCAGCTGTTTTTGGACTACAATTCCCATCAAGCCCGACCACTGGTCCTGCTAGCTAGGGATGATGGGAGTTGTAGTCCAAAAACAGCTGGGAAACCCTGGTCTAGGGGATTCCACACACACACACACCCCTTTCAAAACTGCAAATCTCAGGAATCCAAATTGTGCATACAGAATATAGAATGCAAATTGGAATTGAATCATCTTGGTTGGCATGCTATTTGCTAAAGGAGTTACACACTCCCAGATGTGGAACCTGAATAAATGGTGTGTGTGAAGAATTGGCAACAAGAGCAGTCAAATACTCCAGCTAGGGAGAGGTCACAGGCAGCGGGAGAAAGGGGAGGAAATCTTGCACAGACTGCATCCCCCAAACTCAATTCTCAGCCACAGTGTTTGCCTGGAGTTCAAAGGGATCAAGCTGGAGGCAGCCACTGGGTTTCCTGCGCCACCAGCTGATGCAAGATGCTCGAGCACTATGGCAGCTGACTGGCCACTGGCCTCTCTTGCCTCTCTTCTCCAAACATCTCAGTCTGGTGCCGGCAGACTCTTTTGGTACAGATCAGGCTACCCAAGGAACCAATGTTACGTTTCTCAAATGCACCTGGAGAAGTGACTGGCTCCAAGATCACTTGTGATGAGTGATGGGGTATAAATTCTATTAATCAATCCGTCCAATCTGAAACAAAACGAAAGGCAGCCAGCTGCAAGAATTCACACACTTTCACACCGTAGAGATATAGATATATTTGTGTTGCATATTTAAGACAACTTTTAACATAATGCTTCCAACACAAAGCTTTCAGAACTCATTCTTTGGAACAGGTTTCAATTCAAGCCCTGCCTAGTTCACCCCCTTGGCTCAGAACGCACAACACGCTTTATGAGTCCCTTTTCCAGACAAAGGTACGACCTCCCCTGCATCACACTGGTATCGCTGAAAACGGAGGGGGTTGTGCCCTGGGGGCAGGGGTGGGCAACGAGCCCTACTAGGAGCTCAGGCCAAAGAAGAATCAGTGCGCTATGGGTCTGGCTAAACCCCACTCACAAAAAAATCTTCCATTTTCAAAGATTCTTTTTAGCACCAGCACAGCTCTTGAAATCAAAGAACTTTTTTTAAAAAAACAAACAAACCAACAACAGAGGTCATTTGTGATCTGCACTTCCAATCCAAGAAAAAAAATAAAGAAGCAGAACGTTTTGAAGAAATGCAGGGAAGTAACTGCCTTGAAAGGCTCAGACCAAGTAACTCCTGAGATCAGAACATTCCAAACATCTTACTGAGACTATATCAAAACTCTGAACCTCAAGTCTGTTTCGACCACCTCCTAAAGAGGTTTTCCAGAGGCAGCATCAACAGCTCCTCTTCATGTCAAGTCGTCTGTGTGTTCTTTCTGATATGGCACACTTAAAACAAAACAAAAGAGAGAGACGGTGTGTGTGTGTGTGAGAGAGAGAGATACTCTCCAAAGCAGACTATTTTGTCTTAACACTTCTATTTCAACAGCAACCATTAAGGGGTCCCAGACATTGGTGTCCCCAGTTCAACTGGGGGTGGTTTACTCAGGAACTGGGATACGGCTGAAAGATCAGATCAGGATAAGAAATAAGATTGGACATCGGACAACATTCAGTACAGAATTAAGATCACTCCCTGTGCATGGGAACACTGTTTTTGGCTGGGAAGTATACAGCTTCAGAGGGCTAAATTATCCATTCAAAATAGGTGTAGGCTGTGTGTGTGGTCACAAATGAAGCTGCCTGATTTGACATTGTTAAAAAAAAGGAAAGGGGGGGGAATCCACATTAAACAGTTGACATACTGGGGGGAGGAAGTAGGTCAGAGTTGACTATCCATTCTGACAGTGGTACCAGGGGTAACAAATATTCAGAGACAATAAAATTCATTCGGAAAACAAATGAAGGGATTTCCTGCCTTGCATCAGACGTCAAGACAACCTGGCTTAATAAGGTCCTTTGGATGGGACAGGTAGGGCCATTTAGCTAGCTCTGCAATGTGCCAAGACACAAAACACAGCCAGATTTCAAGCCAAAGGTAGAAGGGGAATACGCAAGGTAGATGGCGAGGCTTGAGAATGAGGCACTGTACAAGGGGTATTGGCAGGTGGTGGAGGTTTGGCACAGTGGGCAGCTCCATTAAGGGGGAGCCTTGGCACAGCTGCCAGAGGGGCCAAATCCCTTCCTTGCTTCCAACCAGGAGGGTAGGCAGCTTTGAGCTGCAAAAAATAAAATAAAATAAAATAAGAGAGAAGCTCTCTTCAATGTCAGCAGCAAGATCTAAGCTCCCAGCACTGCTAGGAGAGAAACAAGTGTTCCACCCTCTCCCCGCCCCTACCGGCATCAGCAAGGAGGACAAAATCATGTTACAGTGTAAGAAGAAGACAATGAGAACACTGAAATGCTCCCCACCCCACCTCTAGAGGCAGAGGGGCAGGATGACCGTCGTTGCTATTGCACTTTCGTCTCATATATACATAACACATTTGTAAAAAAATAAGAACTAAAAGGATGGGTTTGGGAGATGAGAAACAGGTCTGCCAAGCCAGGCACAGCTGCTCAGAGGACACAGACCCAGTTAAAGTGACGGCCTGGTTCCCTGCATTCCCCCATCTACCCCCATCTGGCCATTTCCCAGAATCCTCTGCCAGCAACCATTTGGGAACAACGAGTCCTGATCTTGCAGAGCATCACCCATAGATGAGGAGGGCACGCCAGCTCAGGTGCGCTGCAGCCAGGAAGCTGAGAGCTCACCTGCCAGACTAGAGAGAGCTTCCAATGCTCAGGGCTCTCGTGTAAATACATGTAGCCCCTCCCCTATCTGCTTCATCATCTCTCCAGCCAATCCTGAGAACGGGTGGGCGGGGCCTCTGCCTTCACACCACCTTTTGTGCTGCCGACAGCCAATAAGAGTTTCCTGCTCTGCTGGAGAAGATCCCGTTCACGTGAGGATGGTACATTTTCACAGGATGATGAAGTCTCAAGCGTTTGCCCTGCGGAGAGGAGGGGGCCTGTCTGCCCAACCCCACACCCTGCCACGAGGGGATGCTTCCTTGATCCCAACAATGTGCTGCCGGCGGCCCCTGCTACCTCAGCCGCCCATCGGGCTTGATGGCCCCCAGTTCTGACTTGGGGTCTGGGGAGAGCGAGCTCCAGGAGGTTTTGCTACAGAGCTCCAGGGTGGAGCAGCTGGAGGGGCTTGCCACGCAGAGGGCAGCCACCGACCAGAAGCTGCCAATGCTGCTGTCCGTCCAGTTCTCGAGAGCCTTGCCAATGAGCTGCGTGTGCCGGTGGGAGGCTCTTCCTGTTTCGTCCAAGCGGGGGAGGCTCAAGATCCCAGCCAGGCCCTGGAAATTCTGCTCCATGTATTCATTTCGGGGAGGACCAGCGTGAAGCCACTTGCCATCATCTGGGACGAAACACAAGAGGGAAAGGCAGTTAGCTGGGGGCACACACAGGCCCAAGTGCGCTGCAAACCCCTCCTACGAAGCAGGCTCTGGCTAACCTTTTTTCTAGGCCAGGTGTGGGGAACCAGGTGTTACTCCAGCATGACCAACGGCCAACGATGATGGGACTTTTAGTCAAGCAACATCTGGAGGGTCAAAAGTTCCCCATACCTGCTCTAGGCTCATAAAACATTAATTTTTTATCATTGTTTTTTATTTTAGGGAATCCAGTGCTGGAGTAGATGCACACTGAAACCAATGCACCAAGTTAGTCACATCCATTAACTCCAGTTGATTCCCCCCCCCAAACTAGGAATAGCCCTGGATACCACCTGGTCTTATCAATTACTATTACTGCATTGATTTACATACAGCGTTAACGCCCAAACAGGTTTCTGAGCAGTTTCCTAGTTTAAAAACAATTGCATGGTTATTAAAGTACAAACACCCAAAATTAAAACACGACAATAGGACGATCCCGTTGAAACAGCACAGTGCTTAAAAACAGGAGTCTTGGGTCAAGAGATCAAGGGAATGCTAAAATGGAGCCTTTTCAGAAGCCAGCAGAAAGCCAATAAAAAAGGGAGCCTGCCATACTTCAGATCCATTCCACATCCTCAACACTGGTAGGCGGTGAGGCAGGTAGCTAGGCAGTGCTGCAGGTGCTCACAGCATGACTTTAGGCGGGAGCAGCCAGAGGGAGGTGGTCATTGCTCACAGGTGCAGAACGGATGCTTGTCCCTCATGCCATCGGCAACTAGGAGGGCCACCCATTTAGCAGCTAGGTACCTGCATGGCATAGGGACGCGGGTGGCGCTGTGGGTTAAACCACAGAGCCTAGGGCTTGCTGATCAGAAGGTTGGCGGTTCGAATCACCGCGATGGGGTGAGCTCCCGTTGCTCAGTCCCAGCTCCTGCCCACCTAGCAGTTTGAAAGCATGTCAAAAGTGCAAGTAGATAAATAAGTACTGCTCCAGCGGGAAGGTAAACGGTGTGCGCTAGCTCCCTCGGCCAGTAATGCAAGATGAGCGCCGCAACCCCAGTCGGACACGACTGGACCTAATGGTCAGGGGTCCCTTCACCTTTACTTGCATGGTGATCTCTGTGGGGAGCCTGCTGCCTCTGGCTACCTCCTGGAAACAAAAGTTAAAGTCGGGGAGGCCTCTCCCCACAATTTGGCAGCCACCCAGTGAACCACAGCACAGGCAATCACTGATGTTCAGTTACTGCTCTTGCCGGCTCCTTAATGAGGAAAAGAAAGCTGTGCCGCTTGCCTTAGCTGGCAGACTGTTGACTGCTTTCTCCTTAACCGAACTGGATTATGGCACTGAGGGGGCTTGTTTTCTGACCCCTGGGCAAGATATAGCCTGTCTCTGGGTGGGGCAGGCTACCAAGGCCAGGAAAAGCAAAGAAAGAAAATCAGCATTAAGTTGCATTGCCCCTCCCTCCCACATTTGCCTCCACTTAACTGCTTCACCTTCTTTCTGTCTTCTAATTGGCCAGGAAGGAGTCAGGAAGAACGGTGAAGCAGCGGGGCTGGTAGCAAAGCTGATGACAAGGCAGAAGGAACCCAAGCTGCCTTGAAGCCAAGCACAGAAGCAGTGCAACGCCATCACTTCTTACAGGAAGCTGGCCTGCCTTAGTTGTTACAGTTGCAACAGAAACAGCAGGTCGGTCTCTCTACCGCCACGGGCAGGGGCTGCACTGTGTCTTGGGTGGGCCAGTAGCAGTGGCAGCTGCCCTACACTTTGCCTGGTACCTTGGACCAGCAGTCAGGTGGTGGGAGAACCGGCTTGCCTGTCTACTCCTCCTCTGCTGGTGGAGAGGGAAGGAATGGCTCAGCTCACCTCTAGCTGAGCCAAGTTTTGTGTGCATGTTTCCATGCTTAAGAAAGCTCCTGTGCCGCTAGAGTCACAGTCTAACTGCTCACACTCCCGACTCAAGTGGCTTCCTTTCCCCGCTCTTGACAAGGAGCACAATGGGATCCATGGGTTCTCCCCCCTTCTTTTGCCTCAATAATTCCCTTCCTCCAGTGCCTGCTGCTCTACCCTTCCACCAGCCTCCCACGTTTTCGCTACTCGCCTCAGCATGTTGCGCTGAGAGAGAACGTTCCCTGACGGCCTCTTCCTTTTCCCCAAATTGTTTACTCCCTCCCCCACTCCCTAGCCAGCAATTGTGGTGGGGAATAACAGGGAGTAGATTTCCTGAAATCCCGGGGCACCGAGTTGCTTGCCTAAAATACAAAAGAAGGCCCTGACTTCCTTCTCCCTTTGTTCCACATACACACTTTTCAATAAAACCCTGTGCAAGCTCACTCAAAAAACAGCATGCAGCATGGCTAGGCTCAGGCTGTGAAAGTAATTCCACCGAGGCGCATGCAGCAAAAATAAAGGGATGAGAGAGGGGCCAGAGTGTGCATAAGCTGTTAAGATACGCTGTATACCTCATGTCTGGGCCACCACCTCAGTTCATTGGCTTTTAGGGGGCCAAGCTGTCCACCCTATAGGAAATGGAGGCAGCCAGCACAGGCTCTACTAACGTTCCCCTAAAACCAAACTCTGTGCATGTTCAGGGGTACCACGTGCCATGACTTTTGGGTGGTGGCAGGTAACCCTGGCTGTTCTTGCCACTGCCACGAGTCACCCATTCACTGAAATTCTAGGGCTGCAATCCTATGCACGCTTGTTTGGGAGTAAGTTTCCTCAAAGGAATTTCAAATAAATGTGCTGTAGGACTGCACTGCAGAACTCTTTGACCAGGTTCAGGTTTCTGCAGTGCACATTACCCCGTGCTGCAGAGATTTAAAAACGCAAGCATAAATGTGAGAAGTCTGCTTGAGAACCATCTCAACAGGACACGGAGAGCACAACTGCAGGCGGGCTCAAAGAAAAGGACCGTGAAGTCAAAACCGACTTCTGACGGCCTACTCGCACATTATGTTTTTTGTGCACCGCTACAAATGCAATGCGTGAATGAGACAGGCGTGGATTTAGAAACAGGAGTATCACACAGGGACACTCAGCACAAAGCTAGCACAAGCTGGAGCTCCCTGTTGAGTGTATGCTTCATTTGGGAACTGCAAAGCAGCAGTTCCATCCCACCCCCTTAGCTCCCCCCCCTCACCTTTCCTGAGAGGCTGCTTGCGGTTGAAGGTCTGTGGGACAACCAGGAACTGGCTCTCACCCAGGGGCTCCCAGAACTGGAGGAGTCTGACGGTCCACACACCTGGGCGAAGAGGCCGGTTGAGGGGCGGCTTGTACTGCGTGAATTCTGCCTCCGCGTCCACCGCAATGTCGTAGGAGGTGGCAATGACATAGGTGGGGTCAATCCAAACGACGGTGGCTGTGAGGTTGGGGCCTCGGGCCCATTTCTGCATGGCCACAGGCTCATCAAAAGGTCCAATCAAGCCGCCAAAATTGCGGAAGATCCTCTCTTTTGGGTCCCACTCGGTACCTACCTGCAGGAGGGAAGGAGGGGAACACTCAGAATGCGAAAGAACACACACACAAACACAAACACACACACACACACACACACTATGGGATAATTAATAAACTTGTTTTTCATCATGCTATGGTGGACTCTCCAACAGCCAGATATAACACTTAGAACCTGCCCCAAAGCGAGGGCTTGGGTCAACAATGGTTGTGCTAAGAAGTTTACTAGAAGTTTACAACAGATCAAAAGACACTGGAATATTTTCCAAAAATGGGCAACCAAAATGATCAAAGGGGTGCAAGAACTTCCCTTTGAGGAAAGCTTACAATATTTGTGTCTGTTGTTGTTGTTTTGAGAAAAGGTGTGGGTGGGTGTGTAGAACATTTATTTTTCAAAGCATTTTCTGTGTGCCGCTTTTATCCATCGGCACAACTGCAGCAGAAAGACACTCACAGAAGAAATTAGAGTGACTGACTGTTGATTCCTGTGAGGAAGGAAGATGAGGGAGGGACCCGGAGGATGGGAGGGGCAACCCATCTTATTATCACCTCTTGTGTTGATTAGATTAAGCTGCCTTTCCTATCTATGTCTTTTTAGAAGTCTGACTGCTGCAGATGAACCTCTGTATATATTAAAGGTGTATAAAATTATACGGGGTGTAGAGAAAGCAGACAGAGTAAAGTTTTTCCTTCCTCTCATAATACTAGAACTCGGGGGCATCCAATGGAAGTTGACTGTTGGGAAATTACTGGACAAGGCTGCTATGTTTTGAAGAAAGGACTTCCCCTGTAATGAACAACCTGAAGCTCTTGCAAACCCTGAAGCTACAGTGCACTCTGGCGCTTACTCAGCAGAATCAACCCACCCATGGTCTCGGCCTACCCTTCTTTTTTAAGACTGGAATGTTCCTGAGACAGAAACTAACTTCTTTTTTGTACCTCCCCATCTTCAAGTTGACAGTTTTGAGCCAGGAAGGACCACCAACAGGAAGCATGAAGCATGAATCCTACCTCAAGGTTCTGCAGACGGTTGGCCTGCCTGCTGCGGCCTGCTAGCTTGAGAGTCCCTCGGGGCATCACCCACATTTCCAGAGACTCCACCTGCTGCGTCGCAGGGTTTTGTACTTCCTGAGTCACCAAGTAGCCCTGGAAATGGTCATCGTAGAAGTACAGGTGCACACTGGATGGGAAGCCCTGTGGCTCAAACCTAGAGAGAGGAAGCAAAGAAGAGAAAGTTAACATTTGCATTTCGAGGTAAAGTGGCAAACCTCCAAGTCCGCAGGCCTAATTTGGACCACACTGCTTCCCCATTTGATACACACTTCCTGATCTGTAGTTCTGTTTCTTAACCATGTAACGGCCATAGTAACTTCTCATGAGTTGGAAGACACAGGCTCTAGTCCTACACCTTTTAATCCAGGAGAACTATCAGACTGATCCCATTTTCCTGCAGGCCATCAGATGATGAGACCTTACCTGTCCCCTTGTGCCTCTTGTTTTCCTGGACACCCACTGCCATAGTAGATTCCAATATATAGTTAGCAGAGTAAAACTTAAAACACGTTGCAGGATTCCCCAAAAAATAGACCAGAGGCAATTATATTTCATCCAGCAGAGCTTTACTGCTGCTGAAGGCAAATGAGCTTAATAGTCATAAATCCATACGTTCAGGATTGGCACTGTCCATAAGAAATCCAGTTGCAGCAGACTTAAATTAAACTTACAGTAACTTATAACAAGTCTAAACCTTAACACTAAGCATACAGAACACCACACCAGAAGGAAAAGAGATAGAAAGAGAAGAAGGGTGGAACTCAGGCTCCTTCTGGCCTCCTATTATAGTCAGCATGACCTTGGCAGAAGAGATAACAGAACCAGTTTAAGCCAGCTGTACTCAGCTTCTCTGAAGGTATAACCCAAACACCAGGAACCTTCTGCTTGCTTCTTTCACATAGAGAAGCTTCCAGAACCCTATTGAATTAAGTAGAATAGGAAATATCTCTGCACATCAGATCAATACTTTCTGTACTAAGACATGCAAACTGACAATACTACCCTGAGGACCTTTTGAAAGGAGATACCAGGGCTTGAACCTTTGGGTTTCCTGCTTGCTCCTGCTATCTGGTCCAGGAACCTGTTCTCACAGTGGCTCCAGCCCAAGCAGGCACGCTCCCCACTTGCAATTCCCAACAACTGGCCTTCAGAGGCATACTGCCGTTGACATTTGGCCCATCTCCAAAGGTGCAGTGTGCCACACGCTGCTGTGGGAGCAGAGTGAAGCCAAGAAGAAGGAGGCCCAGGAACCTGCAGACAAAAGCTCTTCTAACTAGCCAAATAATGTAACATTATTATTATTATTATTATTATTATTATTATTATTAGGTCAATCAACCTGAATTACCTGCAAAGCTTCTCCTCTTTCTGTTCCTGTGCAGATGTCACTTTCCGCAGCCCCAGCCTGGAGAAGGATGTGTACACAGTCAGGGTGACGTCGCTGAGCCCACTCAGCCCATCCACGCGGTCATAGACACTCTCCCAATAGGCCTTGAGGGCTGGTGTGTTAGGTGGGTAGTTACCGTAGAGATGAGAGTCCAGGATCTCCAGCACTTCCTGGTTGATAGTGGATTCAAACTTCCTGGCAAAGAAGGTGGGTCTGGAGATTTGCTGAAAAGACACACAGACGTTGGGAGGAGGAGGGTGTGTGTTTTACAACATGATTCAGGCTCAGATCTGCAACATGCAGAAAAGAAACATGCTAGAAATGAGACTACCAGGAGAGGACATGGGGACATGGGGGGGGGGAGAGGTAGAGAAGCGGAGGAAATCTAACTGAATAAATCTCCTTTACTTGACCCACACACAAAAAAGATTCCATGTGAAAGGTGGCGGTGAATACAAAATGCATGTATCTGTAGCCCATCACTGTTACAATTTGGGTTTCTAGGAACCCTGCCTGGTTGCAGAATCCAGTTTTTTTTTAAGAGGGGGTGATTGGGCAAAACATTTAAGAGTGGAAGAAGTCCTTTTAAAGAGGGGGTGGAGATTCAGTTCTCAACGTGCCACTGTTGCTGCACAACCCAAGAGTGCATCTGGATCTCAGCCTTCAGAGATTTAGGTCAGTAGGTATAGGCCCGCCTTAAGCATATCCAGCACCATTGTGCGAAGATCCCTCCGCCCCGCCCCCCCATTCTCTTGGGACGGGACGGCACTGCTGGTGACATGCCCAGCTTTGCAAGGCTGGAGGAGGTGGGCAGCGGCTGGAGGGCGGCTCCTCTGGCGGGGAAGAGGCAGAGGCTGGACACGGCACCTCCCAGCTCAGCTGGCAGCTTCATGCCGCAGTGGCCATGGCAGGCGGAGGCTCCGGGCCCAGCGCTCCTTCGGCGTTGCATGGCGGAGGTGGGCGAGGGCAGCGAGCGGGCTGGGGGAGCTGGTCCCGTGGAGATCTGCAGCACCTGGTGTCCGGCTTGAAGACAAAGACGGCTAGCAGGAGGGGCACCGCACGCCTCAACCCGTTGGGCGAGCAAGCACACCGCTCCCATCGAGCGTCGACTCGGTTCCCCCCCCCTTTTAGCCTTCTGTGCCCCCACAGAATTTGGCGTCTGCAGGCTAAAAGGGAAAAACCGAGCCAACACTCGGCGGGAGCGGCGCACACACCCTCGCTCACTCAGTGCACTTGTTCGGTGTTCCCTGACTCTCACATGGCACCCTCCAGAACTTGGCGCCCCGGCGCCCTGCACCACTAGCGTCTATGGGTAAGACAGCCCTGAGTAGGTACACCCACAAGGTCCTAACTCCCACTTGAACCCGTTAACCACAAAGACCACAAGTGCCAGGGAAAGCAGTCCTTGTAAAACAGCTATAGAAACTGACTTCAAACAACATTTTCAGCCAGGAGGCACAACTCTGAAGCCATTGTTAACCCCAAAACCTCACCTTTCACTTCGCTTATTCAGGTTGCTGCTGCCCCAGTTTGGCTCGTAGGCTCTGAACAGACCCATTAGAAAGGAGCCAAACCTGCGGGGTCAGTTTTTGAGACACTCAACAGGAGCATCATGTTATGGTAAGGTCATCAGAGATTAATTCTGCCTCTGATGTTGGATGCTGGTCAAGGCCTCTGAACTTGTGTAATCCACTCTCACATTTAAATTCTGTGCCACCCTTCTCCTTGTGCCCCTGCACTACCTTCCTCTCATACTTCATGCCAATTACAAGGTTCAAGTCCTCAGCATGAAAGCTCTCCACCTGCCCGCACATGCCCTTCATTCCCCTCAAGCTCACTTTCTGTCACTCCCAATGTTTCCTTCCCCACCCCCACCTGTCTCTCTAAATAACCATCTGCCATGCCACTCCCTGTGCTTGCAGCAACCCTCCACAATTTAGCCCCTCTCCTTTTCACTTCTAAATAACCAATCAACCCAAAGTTTCACCTACCTATCACAATTAGATGCTCTGTTCACCACTCACTGTCAGTCTTGGCTCCAGAGATTGCATTCCAATGGTAGGCAGGGCCTCAGGCAAAAAGGGGTGGAGTAGAGACTTTGCTAGAAAGGGGCTCGCATGCAGCATTCGAAATTAGCCAGGCGCATTTTGCACCTGGCTATTGGTCACTTCTGACCAAGTGAAGATGCCCGGGTGCCAGGATAGCACCTGAGGTCTCCATCATCTGGAGGTGAATACCTTAGGTTCCTTGGTTCTTGGATTGTTTTCAATCACACTAGCAACAGATCCTGTAGAATTTTATCCATTATATTTTATCTGCACAGTCAGAACGAATTTTAGGAACCAAAAAGTCATATTGAAAAATATGACTTTCCAGCCGCCTGGCCTCCCAAAATGGCAACTAAGCATTCTGTTTTGGCGACTGTAACCTTGGTTAAAGGAGCCATTTGGCACCTAGCTTATATATCTGAGTTTCTAACACCATTCACAGGCCAACTGGAGGGGTGTAGTCTGCCAAATTAGGACTGCAGGCTGGTGGTCTCTCCCCATTGCTGCTACAAGCGTTCTAGATAAGAGCTGTGTTCTCTACAGCACCTGATATAACAGTGGCAGTAAGTAGCACCACTTTAGAAGCACTAATTCAGAGCAACCAGTACAATGAAACCCATGGATGGGAGAGAAGCTGAGTTGCTTTGATTACTGCAGAAGAGGAATAGGGGAGACAAAGCAACTCTTGAGAGCAGGATTGAAACCCAATTGCGGGAGAGAGAAAGAGAGAGAGGGAAGGAGGGAGAAAAGGGGGAACGCTCGGGGCACCTGCAGCCGCAGGAAGTCCTGTGGCTTGAAGTCATTCGGGGAGCAGCCGCACCAGTCCACTATGTGCTTATACTGGCATTTGCAGCCCAGCTTGCGGTTCCAGTTTGTCACCCGGAGGTTGTTGTCTACAAGGGTCTCACAGGCGTGGCTGTTCTCCAGGACAGTGTGGAAGAAGGACTGTAAACAGAGAGAGAGAGAGGAGGGAAGGAAGGAGGAAGAAGAAGAACCACAGTGAGCAACATGGCAACCCCCCTCAACACCAAACTAACTGGGGAGGAACACGATCGGAGAGGCCAGCCAACCCACCTCTGCTGGGAGAAGCGTGTAGGTGTAGAACTGCCGTAGCTGGGAAACCAGCCGGTCACTGGTATAGATCACGTATTCCACAAAGCTTCGAGTGAGGGCGAACCAATCCGAGCCGCCGTCCACCACAATCCCCTCCGGGATCTGCCGTTCGCCCAGCCGCCACATGTGAGAGTCACATTCGTGGAAAAGTCTGTCTAGGCCCTGCTTCTTGATGAACCTGTGCAGGGATGAATGCCTCAGATTCACTAGAAAGCAACGTGGAGTTTTCTGCATTAAGATCAGAGCAAGAAGGGTTCTATAGAATACTACACTCTTAACTCTGGGTTCCACAGCCATAAAACTCCAAACATTCTGCATAATTACATTTGCTTTGCTTAATTCATCACTAGCAGTGCTTTTCATCAAGTAACAGCCTCTTTGATTTTCTGGAGAGACATCAGCCTGGCTCTGGTCATCTACTATATCAGAGGTTTTCAACCTTTTGGGATCTATGGCTCCCTTGACCAACTACATACTTTCTGTGGCACCCCTGTGGGGCTCAGGAGCCCAGTTACGTAACCCCTTGCCTGCAGAACCAGCAGCCCTTCACCCTTTTTCGAACACCCTCCCTTGTAGAGTGTTCTTCTCTTCTCCCCTCTCCTTGGGAGTCCTCTGAGCAGCCGCCCCTGGTCTCTGAGCTGCCCCCCCACCCCAAAGAGAGGTGCCTCCTCACACTGCCCCACAGGGGTCTAGGAAGCACCACATGGCCAGCCCCAGAGGCACCATTCGCTTGGAGAGCTTGTAGCCAGGGCTGCTGCAACAAACAGCTATGCAAGCCTTTGGGAGGCAGAGACATGAGAGGGCATCAGAGAAGGGTAGGGAATGAAAGAGGGACAGAGGCCGGTGTTGCTTGCAGCACCCCTGACCACCACTCAAGGCACCCCAGGGTGCTACGGCACATTGGTTGAAAACCGCTGTACTGTATCATTGGTGGGGAACCTGGTTACTGGGACTACAACTCCAGCCTCCCTTGACCCTTGCTCAAGCTCTGGGCTACCTCTTAGTGCAAATGGAAGCCATCGAGTCTGAGCTTCCACAGCTGCCATCCACCATGAACCATCATTGGCAGGATTGGCAGCAAGTGCAGCAGATACGCCCTGTGCTTATATTTTATTCCATTCTCAATTATGCTGTTTTAAATGCACATTTTATTATTTGACTTCTTTTAGTAAAGTTTTCTTTTGAAATTTTTAAGATAATATTTTTTGGTTACTTCGCTGCATTAAATGTGCATTCTGTAGTTGACCTTCTTTGCAATGTTTTATCCTGAAATCTTTTACGACAGTAATTTAGTTTCCTGTTAATGCACATTGCTTGGAATGTATACTTTATACAGTCGTACCTTGGTTTTCGAATTGCTTAGTTCTTGAACGTTTTGGCTCCCAAATGCCGCAAACCCGAAAGTGAGTGTTCTGGTTTGCAAACTATTTTTGGAAGCCAAACGTCTGACGGGGCTTCCACGGCTTTCAATTGGCTGCAGGAGCTTCATGCAGCCAATCCGAAAACGCGCTTTGGTTTCCAAACATTTTGGAAGTTGAATGGACTTCCGGGATGGATTCTGTTTGACTTCCAAGGAATGACTGTACAGTATCTGACTTTCTTCAGCAATGTTTTCTGTTGGATTGTTTTACAGTGGTACCTCTGCTTACAGACGCTTCAGGTTACAGACTCCGCTAACCCAGAAATAGTACCTTGGGTTAAGAACTTTGCTTCAGGATGAGAACAGAAATCGTGCGGCGGCAGCAGAGCAGCAGGCGCCATTAGCTAAAATGGTACCTCAGGTTAAGAACAGTTTCAGGTTAAGAACGGACCTCCAGAACGAATTAAGTTCTTAACCCGAGGTACCACTGTATTTGCCAAAAGAAAACACACAAAGATAAACTGAGTAGAAGACTACGAGGAGTTTTCAGATTATTCACTTACAGCAGAAACATCTTATCTACAACCTTTGCACTGCAATGGATTTCCGTTGTTTTGGGTTGCGACTAGTTGCGATAGCAGCAGTGGGAGGACAGTGATCGGGAACATGGCGAACACACAGTTTTTGTTCCAGCAGAAGGCCCAATAAAGATTCCTTTAACTTTTTCAAACCTTTGGCCAAACCCTCATTCTCACCACCACCTCTACCCTGCTCATGGTTAATTTTTTAACCTCCTCCCCATGCTATCTCTCAATCAAGGGAATTACCTGGCATTATCTCGGCCATGAGACTTCAGGAAATTCTTGTCTCGGTGTTTCGACAGGAACGTCACCAGCTCCTCGTTGGTCCTGCAGGTGGCAGCAATTCAAAGGAGGAATTAAAACAACCCAAGCAGGGGTTCAGTGGCAAGACTAGAAGGCTTTTCAGATAAGTCAATTTTGGTAAGATGAAGTGGGGAGGGGAAATGATGGAGGCAAGTGCTGCCCCAACCTATCTGCATCCATCTGAATGTCTGAAGAGAGCCTGCACACAACAATATATGTCCGGCTTCTTCCCACTTTATCGAAATCCCTGTTTTTCCAAGAAAGCCCTGCACTCATCCCACCCGCCCTTGGGATCCCTTTCAACTCTATAATTCTATGATGTACATGAATTTTCAAAAAGAGAACAGCAGGACAGGAAATACGACACAGCTTCCGCAGGAACAGAGAATGCAATGCTTATGTTTTAGTGATGAAGCCATCCAGTGTGTTCTGGAAAGCCTTTGTCTAGTAATATGAATCTGCCTGTGCAAAAGAGGAAAGAACTAACTGGTGAATCCCACACACTTCAGTGGTGCAATGATTAAGAGTAAAGGATCAAGGCAATTTGAGTCTTGTCAGGCTCTTTGAAAGTGGCAGCTTTTAAGCTCTCAAGGTATTCCTTGAAGAGCAGAAACTCCAACGTGGCCCAATGCAGAAGTAAAAAACCGAGTTATTATTTGTAGTCAGCCACTGTCTAAACCAAGTATAGGGGAAATAACATTCAGAATTGTTAAAAGAACTAACAGACACTCTCTCCTCCATCATAAAAAGAGTTGCAAACGGGACAAGTTTGCAAGGGCTGCTGCCTCGAACCCAAGAGACCCAGATGTGCCAAGTAACAAACGCTTGGTATAAAAATGACTGCAGGGGGTGCTACACCAATTTTTATTTTTTCGCTCCACGTATATCCCCTCTTAAAACATCCGGTACAAACTGTCCAGACAGGCTAGTCCTGCAGTTGATGGACACTGGACCAGAAGGTCTCAGGTTCAATCCCTGGAATCTCCAGGTAAGGCAGGTAGAGATCCCATCTGAAATCCTGGAGAGCCATTGCCAGTAGACGCAGATAATTCTTGAACTGAATGGACCAATAGTCAGTACAAGGCAGCTCCCTATATTCCTGGTCCTGCATAGTATGGCAGTTCCACTGTTCTCAGTGTCTCATTTAAAGTCAACAGTTGTTCTGCACAAACACAACAATTCACGCCTCCAGCACTCAGAGAAGCGACTCTGTTTCAGAAACCTTCAGAAGCAGCCAAGATCTGAAAATCTGGGTTAATTGCCCTGCATCCTAGCCAAACCCTACTCTATTCCCATTATTGGGTCTCAGCTCAGTCTCCCTGATTTATTAAATGGGTGTTTGTCTTGCACTTGCCTCCTGTAAGGTGGGACATCCTGCTTGCCTTCTCTCCCATTTTCCAACCTGCAAACTCGCTCCCACCAGATGGAGTGGAGGAGGAAAGAGGACCTCCAGCTCCCTACTGCTCAGGTGAGGCTATAGAAGGCTCCTCCTGTGCAAGAAGCCTCCAACTCTAAGCCACGGTGTGTGAGTAGTCAAAGCCTCAGCTGACCTTGCAGGTAATTCCCTGCTCTGCTTCCCGTTCTCCCCACAACTAACCTGGTAGGGTAGTCCGTGGCACTCAAGTTGATGAAGTAGTCCCAGGCCCAGTCTGCCATCTCCAGCAAATCCTTCATGCTGCGCAGGTACATCTTCAGCAAGCTGGCGCCACCCCAGATAGTGACCATGCGCCAAGGGGTGACCCGGATGTTGGGATAGTGCTGGGCCAACTCCACCACTTCACGGTGCAGGTAGGTGGAGCGCTGAAGGGGAACAGAAGAAAGTTTGAGTCCCAGGGGGAGGAGCACTGCTTCATTTGGTCCGTTCCTTCCTTCCTAGAAGGAGCTCTTTGAAAAATGCATAGTAGTGCAAAACCTTGCTATTCTGGGAGGACTTTGGAAGAAACGTCTGCTTTCATTTGCAAGATTTCTGCCCCTTCGTGATTACACACACCTCTAACATTTCCCTTTGTTTGTGCCAGGGGACCTAAGGGAAGGGATCTTGCAATGGGCTTTATGTATATATTAGCAAATTTTCTGTTTTACAATTTAGAATACTCATTTAAACATCCTTAAATTATCAATGACTTGCCTTCTTCTCTTTCCATGGTTCATTTTGCATATCATAAATCCCTGCATATTTTACATAACTAAACCATTCAGTATTCCATCATTACATCCGTCAAAACTTATTTACACTGTTGAATTTATCTTAACGCTGCCCACATTTTCAAGTGTACACAATCTCCCCCCATGAACATTTTCCAATCTTCTATAAACGTATCTTCTTCTTGTTCTCTTATTCTATATGTTAAGTCTGCAAGCTGCGCATATTCTGTCAGCTTAGTTGCCATTCTTCTTTAGTTGGGACCACACTTGTTTTCCATTTTTGGGCTAACAAAACACAGGCCGCAGTAGTGGCATACATAAATAACCCCCCCCCCCTTTTTTTGCAACAGGCTTCAATGAAGGCAGGAGTGACACGTCTCCCTATCAGTAAAGCCAGACATAAGACGGGGAGAGAGGACAGAGTCTTTCACAGTGCCCACAGAGAACTCAGGGAAAGGGGTGGCGGTCTCTGGGCTGTACAGCAGGGGGTGTTGTGCAGAGGGAAAGATACAATTGCTCAAGGGAACCTAGCAAGGAGACTTGTGGACTCTTGGTTTGTCCCATTCCTCCCATCTCCCTCTCTACAATTAGTGCCAAGCTGTATTAGCACAGGCCAGGAGGTCACCTGCTTTACCTTATCCACATGGATGTAAAAGAAATGTTGCTTGTGATACACAGCCTTGATGAAGCGCTTCAGCTGACGGATGGCTCGCCCGTGAACGACCAGCATGTAGGCAATCCGAACTGGCCTGCTCACAGAGGCGTGGAACATTCGGCTTTCATCCCACTGGATAATGGGGCTGACTTTCCCTGCAGAGATCAGAAGGGGTTGCAGATGGACTCAAGGTTATCTGAGCAGGAAGGGGGAGAGAAGAGGAGCTAGTGCACAAGCTCCTGAGGCCAAATGACCTTGAGGTCAGAAGAAAAGCTGCATTCCTACCCTGATCTCAGAAATACAGGGTGGAAGAATAACCTAAAGTAGCACATTTATACTGTCGTCCAACTAGCAGCTGCAACATATCAGAAATAAATATGCAATCCAGCACAGAGGAAGGCAAAAAGGGGGGGGGGGCACAACCATCTTTTTCTGTGTGCAAATCAGACCTAATCTGGGTAAAAACCAGCCAGGGATTGAACCTGGGACCTTCTGCATGCAAAGCAGATGCTCCACTCCTGAGCTAGTACAGCCCTTCCCAAATTAGATGGCCCATGCCCCATTTAATTAAGGGGATTGTCAACTTCTCTCTTTGGCCATAGTGCAGTGGCAAGACAACTGATTTGCACACAGGAGGCCTCAAGTTGTCTCCAGCTAAAAAGGATCCCAAGCACCTATGTTGGGAAAGATCTGTGGTTTGTTCCGCTGCTAGTCAGAGTGTACAGACTCAGTGGGAGGCTGCTTCCAAGGTATGCATGGGGCAATGGTCTGCTCAGCGACTGCGTTTGTGCCTGCAGAGGGTAAATGTCTCTATCCCGAGACAATAGAACCACATAGCACCGAAGAAGCATCCTCTCTGCAAACCAGACACTGCACTGCAAAGGTGAATTCAGGTCTCACCTGAAAGCTGGCACTGCCGGGGTACAGAGCGCGGCATGAGGTTCCCGGCTTGGTGCAGGCACACCACGTTGGCTATCTCCTGCTGGCACTGTTTGCTGCTGGCTCTGGCTAACGCAGACAAGGCATCCTTGCCGGCAATCTCACACTTGGGAGTGAAGTTGTTCTCTGTGGGCTGGGGCGCCCCTTCCACGCTGCCCGTGTCCCCGTGCTGGAAGACGGCTAGCTGGGAATCCCCCCTGAGCTCCGTCAGGTTCCTTTGGCTCGAGGAGTCCAAGTAGACGGGGAACCGGCGCCCGGGTTTGTGCTTCCCCGTAACCGCTCTCACCACTTTGGCCACCAGGACTCCAGGGTTGTCCGGGCGGCTCTTCCATCGCCCGTGCTTCCGGCTCAAGCTGCCCCTGCGGCCTGCCGAGCTGTCCAAATCCTTGGACCCTTCACCGTTCTGAAGCAGCTGGGCCTTCTTCTGCCGCCCCTTCTCCAGTTTCAATCACACACACACGGAAAATAAAAATAAAAGAGGAAAAGAAGAATTAACTTCAGGGTTCATCTCCAAGCTACTTTGCAGCATTAAAAATGACAGTTATCAGCACCCTTTCCATTTTCTAAAGGAGACGAGCTTTTTAATTAATGTACAAGAGTACACACATGCATCAATTCATCTTCCCAGGGAACTCTGGGAATTGTAGCTGTGTAAGGCGAATTCCCAGTTCCTGGGATTCTTTGGGAGAAGCCATGACTGTTCAAAGCGGTATAATACTGCTTAAAATGCACAGTGCAGATGGAGGTGATAGTTACACAGATAGTAACAAAGAAAGTAGAGCTAGGGAAACCTGGATTCAGATCACCACTCAGCTATGAAGCTAGATGGATTTGCCCATTACTCTTTCCCTCAGCTGAACCTACTTCACAGGGTTGCTGCAAGGATAAAAAGCCCAGGGATTGGGGGGGGGGGGAGAGAACCATATACACCACCTTCGTGTCCATGAAAGAAAGGTGAGCAAAAATAAAATAAAAATACATATTTCTCTATTAATGGCACGTTCATCTATATTTAATGTAAATCAGATCTGTGCCAGAGAAATATTAGATTCACACAATCTTGTAAGATAATAGTAATACCTTTATTGTCATTGTACAACCTGTGTACAATGAAATTAAAAGAGGCATGCATTTACAATTCCAAAGAAAAATCTGCCTCCTCTGCCATCCTACACGTTTTACTCCAAAGGAAGACCCACTAGTTTAATATGACTTAAACCCATGTAAATGGACATAGGAGTGCATAGGAACCTGTGACCCTCCACATGCTGTTGGGACTACTACTCCCATTGGTCTGACCAATGGTTTCTGACCATTGATTGTGCTAGTTGAGTTGACAGGAATTGGGAGTCCAACTGGGGGGCCACAAGTCTGCGATCCCTGCTCTACAGCTTTTCACTGATTGGGATTCTTCACTCCATTCCATTCTGCCTCCCCCAGTTTTCCTCCCCTTCCCAAAAAGCACTCAGCATTCTGTGGCCACTGAGCGTGCTCAGTCCACACTGCCCCCATTTTTTGACCCCATGAGCTCTCTCTCTCTGTCTGTCTCTTCCTAAACATTTTTCTACTTCTGCAAACCTTGGGAGTGCCCCAGAGCATACCAATACTCCCCCCCTTGTTTCTTCTTGGCTCCATAATTCTGGCTACAGTCCTATTGGCACTCAGCAGCTGAGTTCAGACAGAATGATTAAGCTTAGCTGATTTTAGATAACTATTAGCTGGCAAAAACACCCCACCTCACCCCAGTCCTCCTTCCATAAGGTTGTTGTTTTTTTAAACTGCTTTTGTTGTGGGTTAAAATACGGGTGCTTATCCACAAAACCACGTTAGTCCTTTAAAAAAAAGAATCTCTATCTATCTCTCTATCCATCTGCTTGGTCCCCCACAGTAACAATCATCCATTTCAATAACATTTCTATTGTTCCTCAATCCATTTTCTCTGGCTGGTGTGCATTTCTCCCTTTCCGTTATGAGAGCAAACTTCTTTTTTCTTTAGTTGTGCTTCTTTTCTCTGTCCCCCCCCCCCCAAAACAAGGCCAAACTGCATTCTCTTCCACAACAAGGCAAACTTCTCAGAAGTGAAATGGACTGGACCCAGCAAAACTTGTGGGTGGATCTGCAGAAAGGCACCCTGCTCCATTCAGTGTATGAGACATGGAGAAGCAAATGCACTCAAGGCAGAGGGACAAAGGTGACTTACTTGCCCTCCCCACAAGGTTCCTCCCCCCCCCCTTTCTGCATTATGTTCGCAGAGCTAGCAAAGCACCCAAGTTGGATGGGGCTAATCATGGCCACTTCTTTTGCTTTAAAGAAAGAATGCTCAGTATGCCGCCTTCATCATGTCTGAACTCAACGGTTTAATTGGCTCACCCACATCCAGCTTCCAGACACAGTGAGGCACTGAGAAGCTGTGCTGTTCTCCCCCCCCCCCCCGCCACTGCCCATGTTAGTTCGCAGGAGCAGGCTTGTAAAAGTAATTTAAGAGACAGCAGAGCTGTCTGACTGGTTTAGCAATACCTTGGTAGATTCTAACATGCCAAGCTGAGGTATCTCTGACAAAAACAAAACAAAACCCCTCCTCGCCTGAAAGAGTATGAGCATCCTCTTTCGCACAGGGACCTTTGACTGAAATTTCCTCCTGCAGGCATTAGTTGTTAGGTGTTTCTCCCAAAAGGATGAGAGAACTTCCATCGGAAAAATCACTAAGGGGAAAGGACCCTGAGTGAAAAGTCTATTATGACCATACTACGTTCAACCAGAACCCTCTTCTTTTCAAGCTGAGTAGCTAGACAGAATAACAGAACTGCTGAGTTGGAAGGATTATCTAGTCCAGAAGTTTTCAACCTTTTTGAGTCCATGGCTGCCTTGACCAACTACATTATTTCTGCAGCACCCCTATGGGGCTCAGGAGCCCAGTTGCATCACCCCTTGCTTGCAGAGCTGGCAGCCTCTCACCCCTTTTCAAACACCCTCCCTTGTGGAGTGTTTCCTCAGCCTCCTCTCCCCTCTCCTTGGGAGTCCTCTGGGCAGGCGCTGCCGCCACCCCTGGTCTCTGAGCTGTCCCCCTACGCCTAAAAGAGGTGCCTACTCACACTGCCCCACAGTGGCCTGGGACTTGTTTGTCCATTCCCAACAGCAAGGGCTGGTGGACTTGCTGACTGGGCTCCCTCACCCACTTACTTGCTTACTCCAAGGCCGCCTCAGCTCCTGGCAACCAGCTGCCCTTGACCAGAGGCACCATTCGCCTGTGGACCTTGTAGCCAGGGCTGCTGCAACTAACAGCTGTGCAAGCCTCTGGGAGGCAGAGACGTGAGAGGGCATCAGAAGGGGGAGGGAAGGAAAGAGGGACAGAGGCCAGTATTGCCCGCAACACCCCTGGCCATCATTCAAGGCACCCCAGGGTGCCAAAGCACATTGGTTGAAAACCACTAATTTAGTCCAAACTCCTGCAATTCAGGAATATATAGTTGTCCCATAAGGGGACTGAACCTGAGACCCTGGTGTTATCACCACCAAGCTCAAACCAATTGAGCTATCCCAGTGCACATAGGGGGCACACTTGAGCTTGCCACTCCAAATCCATTAACCGCCTCTTGAAGTGTTTTAATTGGTGAAGCACTAAGAGAGGGAACATCATCAGTATAGCACCAAGAAAAACAAGAGGATTGTAAATTCTGAACTTCCCAATTCTGGCTCTAGACTCAAGAGTAGTTTATAGAGCTGGCCCTAAAGTAGGGGTGACGAACTTGTGGTCCTCCAGGTGTTGACGTAGTCTAGGGGAAGTAGTATATATAGTACTCTTCAATTGCTGTTGGACTATTACTCTCTCAGCTAGCATGGCTGATGGTTAGAGAGGATGGGCAACTTATGGAGGACACCACAATAGCTACTATGCCCAACACTATCTAGAGCAGGAGTGAGGACCTTTGACACATCAGATGTTGCAGAACTACGACTCTCATCAGCCCCAGCAAGCACAGCCAATGGCCTGGGATGGTGGGAGTTGTAATTCAGCAGCACCCAGAGAGCCACAGGTTCCTCACCCCTGATCTAGAGGACCACAGTTTCCCCACACCTGCCCTAAATAATTAACAACCAGACCAGAGTCATAGCAGACAAGATTTACCCAAGATGGGCCATCCTTTCTGATGCCCACCTTCTCCAGGAAATGTTCCTCACTTTCTAGATAAAGCAGGGATGGTCATGCTAGCTCCTAAGAAAGAACTCCCAATGTTCGTTTTGGGGCAGTGCCTTTGTGAGGACCGACCAAAATGTCACAAAGTAGTGGCAAAGTCTTCCGTCAGGCAAGATGTTATACAAAGCAGGTGGTCAGGGGATAACAAGAGAGTAGGGAAGGGGGGTGAGAGCCTTGAATCTCTGCTTTCCAGGTGGCATTTAACTGCTAATGACACACAGAAGTATGAAAGGGGACCTACCAGCCATGAAGATGGTGAATGTTCTTAAAACTGTCACTTTTCCACACACTTACCCATCTGGAAGGAAGTGCATTGTGATTGCAGGGACAATGAGTGTGGCTCTCTCTCTCCCTCTCTCACACAATTTGCTATCTCCTAAGAGATTATTAATTTAGCATGCCTTTGAAGTGACCTTGTGATCAGTTCTGAATTTATAACTTGGGTTGCAGAATTATCCCCCAAAAGTGGGGGGGAGATTTCCTCATCACAATAAGTCAGTTGAACCTGATTGAAACTAAATCGCTTCTATTAAGTAATCATCCTTGCAGAAACAAAGTATGGGGGAAGGAAAGAGACTATTTTTGGATGCAGGTGAAGCCTGGCTGTGTGAGCTAAGGAGAGTCCCAGGGAAATTACCACGGTAGCCAGAGAAACAAGAAGAAGAAGAAAAAGAGGAGGAGGAGGAGGAGTTTGGATTTGATATCCCGCTTTATCACTACCCAAAGGAGTCTCAAAGCGGCTAACATTCTCCTTTCCCTTCCTCCCCCACAACAACTCTGTGAGGTGAGTGGGTCTGAGAGACTTCAAAGTGTGACTAGCCCAAGGTCACTCAACAGCTGCATGTGGAGGAGCGAAGACGCTAACCCAGTTCACCAGATTACGAGTCTACCGCTCTTAACCACTACACCACACTGGCTCACAAGTCAGATGCTTTCCATTACTGGTCCCCCTCTATTCGTCAATTTTCATGTATATGGCAAAGCAGCATGGCTGCACATGATCCTTTAGGTTAGACTAAGAATGAGGAACCTGTTGCTTGTCAGATGTTGTTGGATGGACTCCCAACTCCCAGCCAGGTGGCCAATCATCAGGATGATGGGAGTTGCAGCCCAGAAACATCTGGAGGGTCATAGGTCCCCATCCCTGCATTAGAAAGTAAAAATTTCTCTGCCATTTGGGCCAACTTCCTGTCTCTCTGCATTGCCCAGGGCTGGCTGTTTCAATACAGTGGTACTTCAGGTTACAAACACTTCGGGTTACAAACACTTTGAGTTACAAACACTTTGAGTTACAGACTCCGGAAGCAGTACCTCAGGTTGAGAACTTTACCTCAGGATGAGAACAGAAATTGCACAGTGGCAGCGGGAGGCCCATATGGTAAAGTGGTCCCTCAGGTTAAGAACGGACCTCCGGAACAAATTAAATTCGTAACCAGAGGTACCACTGTAGTGAGAAAACCACAGATTAGAACAAGCAAGGAGTGATCAAATACCTCTTCCTTTCCCAAACCACTAGGTCTAGTGTGGCACTGCATCTCTTTACAATTATCAACTAATTGCCATGTATGGATCTCACACACCCCCATGCATTGTCTATGTCTGCTTTGATTTCAATTGACAATGGATTTCTGACTCATCTCATACCTGTTTTTTTTTTAACTCTCCCAAATGCATATCTAAAGAGGTTGCTCCTTTTATGCATGTTGATTTCCTTCACCGAATTTCTTCTGCCTGTCCACCACCCCAATGCTCCAGTTTAGCTCAAGTGCCCCATGTGTTATTTCCCCATGGTTTCTTACTGCAGTGACCCACACGTTGTGCTCTGCTTGGAGGTGTTCCACGACCATACAAAGACAAAATGCTTAAAGTGAATCTGGGGGTGGCAATTCTCTATGACTATCATCAAAGGGTCAACTCGGAAGTACTTCAAGAGCTACGTACACGACATTCATGTGTAAAAATCAGAGCGCATTACTTGAAAGTGTCAAGTCTCTTTAAAACCAAACATGACTTCTCCAGCAACTGCTTTCGCATGAAATACACCCTCCCCGCTCTGAACCAATGCAAACACTTGCAAAAGCAAGGATGCTAAACTGGAATAAACCCTCAGGCAAGTCAGTTCACATGAACGCAGCTTCAGAAGCAGTGTCATTTTAGATGTGAATCATCAGCAGGACCAGGGAATGAATAAAATTATTTCCCATAACCCTAGTTAATGTTACACTGAATAACTGGTTAGGAGGGCAGACAATGCTCTTAAAGACTGCACTTTGGATGTGTGTGGGATGACTGAATTCAACCCGCTTACCTCTAAATTACTACTTGAAGTCAAAGGTGGTAAGATATTGAGCTGGTTACACTTCCCTGTTTGTGTAGCACACACTGTAATCCTGTAGCCAAGGGAGGCACAGTGGACCAAGGGTCAGGACTCTGTATTTTGCTATACAACCCTCAATTTCTCTATAACTGCTAACAGGGAGAGCTTTATAAGGGAGGGAGTCCTACTGGTAAGGGCCAGCTGGTGTATTTGGTTCTGCAGGTGGCCAATCTATATTGTAGGGCAAGGAAATGGGACCCCTAAGGAAATAGGGGTGGTCTTAAAACTCACAGATCCTGGAATACACCCCCCAATGGAGACCAGGGAATGAAAGGCTGTTTTTTCCGATTTTTTGCGGGCCTTCACATCTCTAGCCATGACTGATGACCATCCAACCTCTGCTTAAAAACCTCCCAGGAAGGAGTCCGCCACCTCTTGTAGGAGTCTGTTCCACTGCCAAATAGCTCTTACTCTCAGAAAGTTTTTTCGAATGATTAGTCAGAATCTCCTTTCTTCTAACTTGAAGCCATTGCCTCAAGTCCTACCCTCAAGAGCAGCAGAAAACAAGCATGTGACAAGCTCATCTCTCTTCCATGTGACAATTGTGACAGGCCTTAAAATATTGGAAGATGGCTATCATATCTCTTCTCAGTCTCCTCTTCTCCAGGCTAAACATATCCAGCTCCTTCAAGCAATCCTCGTAAGGCTTAGTTTCCAGACCCTTGATCATCTTTGTTGGCTTCCTCTGCACACGTTCCAACTTGTCAACATCCTTCTTAAATTGTAGTGCCCAGAATTGGACACAGTATTCCAAGTGTGGTCTGACCAAGGCAAAATTGAGTGGTACTATTACTTCCCTGAGGGACGTGGGTGGCGCTGTGGTCTAAACCACTGAGCCTCTTGGGCTTGCCGATCAGAAAGTCAGCGGTTCGAATCCCTGCAACGGGGTGAGCACCCATTGCTCAGTCCCAGCTCCTGCCAACCTAGCAGTTCAAAAAGCACGCCCAAAAGTGCAAGTAGATAAATAGGTACCTCTCCAGCGGGAAGGTAAACGGTGTTTCCGTGTGCTGCTCTGGTTTCAACGTTCCGTTGCGCCAGAAGTGGCTTAGTCATGCTGGCCACATGACCCGGAAAAACTTTCTGCGGAAGCAGACAAACGCCGGCTCCTTCGGCCTGTAAAGTGAGATGAGCGCCGCAACCCCAGAGTTGTCTACAACTGGACTTAACTGTCAGGGGTCCTTTACCTTTCATCTTTTCATTGCTTGCCTTGATCTGGACACCATACTTCTGTTGATGCAGTCTAGAATAGCATTAGCTTTTCTTTCCTTTTTTGCTGCAGCATCACACTGTTGACTCATGTTAAGCTTGTGGTCCACCAAGACCCCTAGGTCCTTTTCGCATGTACTGCTAGTAAGCCTGGTGTCCCCCATCCTATATTTGTGCAGTTGATTCTTCCTTCCTAAGTGCAGAACATTACATCTGTCCCTATTGAAATTCATTTTCATTTTGACATTGTGTCAAAGAAAGCAATACCCCACACTCTCCAGTGGATTTCCATCCTTACTTATTACAGAAACTCTGACCTTCTCGGGGACCTCCAAAGCAACTGTAATTCTGGAATCACCCCTGGATGAATGTACTGCGGAAGCAGTAATGTTGGGTCTATTATAATAATGGCATGGTGACCGACCTGGACCCTGGCTTTCACACCAACTAGCTTTTCTGATTTTCACATATGCCTTGCTGGTTAGCAATCAACCCAATCAGCCAACTTCTGCCATGCTTTTTTACCAGCAGTTCTGGCTTTTTTTTGTTTGGAACAGACTAAACACAAGCAAAGTCCTTTTAGAAAAAGAAAAAAAACCCCACAACTTCCCCTGGTTTCCTCTTCAAGCATGCATCCTAGAGAGAGAGAGAGGGAGGCCAGAACAGGCAGAGATAACAGCTCATTAGTCACCAGGCAAAGCCATCTGTTCAGGGACTTATAAATCTGTTTTCTCCACTATGAAGGTGAGAGCCGAGGAGGGAGGCTGGCAAACAACTGAAGTTTTGCTCTCTACTCTAATACAAACATCCTGCCAGGGGCAGCCAGGCACCTCCATGAGAAAGGAAATGCTTGCATCCTTTTGGAAAGGATGGCGCTCACCTTCAGTCTTCGGCTGAGGAAGCAAGGAGGAACACATGCTTCAGGAGCCTGCAGCACAGGATATTTTCTCCCTGCCTGCCTGTCCTCTCTGGAGCAAAGGGGTTTTGTTTACTCAGAGAGCTGAACTCCCGGCAGCACTGAGGCAAGTGTCTCTGCTCCTTTCCAGCACATTGCCCTCTCACAGTCAAGCCCACTGCATCATACTACCAAATGAAGACACCCCTAGAGACAAATATGTTCTCCCCACCTTGCACATCCTGGGAGAGAGAGAGAGTGACGAGACAAGGAAGGTGAGACAGGCTGCCAGAACACCTGTCCACTGCTCGCCCCCCCCCCTTCTGCAATGTGCACGGCTGAGCATTAAGAACGGGCCTCCTAACTGGTGGCTGTTTCTGGCAGATCCATCTCCCCCAGAAGGAGCTCTTAATCTAGCCTGTGACAGGTGAGAAGGCATCCCTCCTCTCCCTCTCCTTCATTCAGCTGCCAGTTAATGAACTCAGTGGCTCCTAATTGCTGCACGGTGCCAGAGCAATCCCTTCTGTTCGACCCACAGAGGAAGGAAAATAAATTACTCCCAACTTCTGTTTAACATTTCAGCAGAACTTTTTGGCAAAGTCTCTGCTTGCATGGATTCCCCGCTGCTCGTCGGGACAGGCGCTCTTATATTTCCAGACTCTCGTCACCATGTTGCTTCATCTCCGCCATTTGCACTTGCTGGTAAAATCAACAGTTTCTCACGGGAGCTCTCAAGACATCCTGTACTTCCAGGACATACACAAAACAGGGTATCTTCTGCATCCGGGTTGCACTCTGCCACATTGCCTGCGTTGCTGCACGTCACAGGCCAAATTTTCACAGGTCTTTGGAATTAATTTATTGTTGATTTGACCACTCAACATCAAAATAGGTTTGTTACAGAGCACCAAACATGCATGTAGAGCTTAATCAGTCAGCTACCTTCTAACAAAGCGGTAACCAATATGGCGCACTTTGGATGTTTGACTACAGCTCCTATCCAGAGACAGTGGAGAAATCCAGATACTCTTCATGAGTTTTGGGGAGAAAGTGTAACATACCCAAATACAACCAAAACAGCAGGAGATTAAGATCCACTATGATTTTTTTAAAATAAAAACTGGGATTTTTTTTTTTAATGATGCAACCTGTGGAAGGAAGTAAGAGATGCAAGTGGTACCCAGAACAGAAATACATTAGTAGAGACTGGGGATAGGCAAAGGGGGGTGAAAATAAGCCAAGCTGGTTCTGGAACAGGGCCCAAGGTCCCCAACAGGGGACATGGGCTAGGGGCTGGGATGGTGAAACTACGGCACAGACCACGCAAGGGACACGGTTGGCGCTGTGGTCTAAACCACTGAGCCTTTGGGGCTTTCCAATCGGAAGGCCGACGGTTCGAATCCACATGATGGGGTGAGCTCCCGTTGCTCGGTCCCAGCTCCTGCCAACCTAGCAGTTCGAAAGCACACCAGTGAAAGTAGATAAATAGGTACTGCTGCGGCGGAAAGGTAAACGGTGTTTCCGTGGGCTCTCGCTTCCATCACTTTGTTCCGTTGTACCAGAAGTGGTTTAGTCATGCTGGCCATATGACCCAGAAAGCTGTCAGTGGACAAACGCCAGCTCCCTTGGCATGAAGCAAGATGAGCGGAGCAACCCCATAGTCGCCTTTGACGGGACTTAACTGTCGAAGGGTCCTTTACCTTTTTACCTTAAAGACCAGGTCCATCAAGCTGCTTGAAGTGGCCTGCAAGCCCCATGGCAAAATCGGAAGCACTTCTTCCTCTTATAAAGGGGCCTATCTTGCCCCTTGTGCGCAACGGCTCCTAGGAAGGTTTTAGCACTCAGGAAATAGGAATAAGCACCCTGACCTAGCAATGGGAGTACACAAGAAGGAGGAGAGACAAGGTAAGCAGAGGGTTTTCCTTCCTATTGCAGGGCTGGGGAAAATCATAGGTAGCTAGCTGCTCAAAATTGATGCTGGCCACTAGGAACTGGAAATGTTGTACCACTGTGCTACTGGCGTCTAAAACCCTGCCACACAGCTCCTACAAATTGAAGCTTGGGATCAGAATTTTGCCTCCTAGCACTGCTGCATGCAACCAAAGAGTTTGATTCCATAATTTCAGCATGACCGTGGTTTCTGGACTTCCTTATTTTGTGACTAACAGACACCAGCACAGTGATTATTCCAGGTCTAATTACAGTACATCGATTTTTACCAGCACTGCTATTTTTTTGGCACCGTATCACACACAAGAGCCACATCACACCATGTACAAAATGTATAGCCCACTACTTATGACAATCACACGTGCATGTAACAGGCTACAGCTTCTCAATGCACATATGCTGTAATCACATATGAATGTGGCTTTGCACACATAGAAATTGTGAAATGTGTGAAGTGGCCTCTGAGTTTCACAGGCTAACCATGTTCTTCTGTGTTTAAAAGTACTTTCTTTTGCCTGTCAACTGCTGATTTGTGAATATAGGAAGCTGACATATACCAGCCCAGACCATTTGTCCATTAAGCCCAGCATTGCCTACTCTGCCCGGCAGCAGCTCCCTAGGGGACTCAGGCAGAGAAAGGTCTTCCCCGTCACCTGCTATCTATTCTTCTTAGTTGGAAATACTGAACCTGTGACTTTCAAAGCATATACTCTCCACAACAGAACTGCAGCCCCCTCCTTCCTCCCGATGAGATGCCTCAATTATTGTGCCGGGGGCACACATTACGTAAGAACAAGGGCTTGCCCAATCTAGCTACCAGAATAAAGAATTAAATAAAATACACATTATTTTCCTTCTTCCTTGTTCTTGTGCTGTAGCTGTGGCCTCCCCAGGCTTACAGACAAATATACCTCCCACAACTGTAAAGAGAATTGATGTTCAAACCATCTGCCTTTACAGCATTGGTGTACTTGAAGTTGCATTTTTTTCTTCTGTAGCCAACAAATACTAGATTTGTTCTCTGGGTCTTATGTACGTGTAGGGAAGGGGCTAGAACTCAAAGGGGCCAACAGCTAGTTCAACCACCAGATCAATCGTTTCGGAGTATAGCAATGTGAACTGATGTACATGATAGGCTCAGCATTAAGCTACCGGTAAATGCTTACAGCCAATATAGATGCTTTGAGATACTTTCAAAATAAGAGTCCAAGAATCTTGATAGATAGAAAAAGCATTTCAAATCATTCTTTTTGTTTCAGAATGTTTTCTTTTCCTCGCCCAAGTATGTGCCAGGATGCAATATTGATAGGGAATTCTACCCGTTTCCTTTGAGAATGCCCTCTGATATAAATAAGATCAGCATAAAGTATTCATGGAGATGCTTCTTATTTCTCTAAATTTGAACACTGGGCAGATGTTTTAGATGAGACTAACAACATGATATGGGCATGCTTCAAGTACCTGATGCTCCCACAGCCACATCACAACCATGTTTACTGAAGAGTGTTGCACAGATAGGGCTTACCGTACTTTCAAGCTTTGTTTTATGCTTAGGAGGAGCGGAGCCTGATCCAATATACGGGGTCCCCCCGAAATACATTCCTTTTATTTCAACAATGGGACTTCTGTGTGCACAGGATTGCAGTCTTGGGTCATTTGGACATTTTTGCTTAGCTTTCATCCAAACAATAGACAGGTTTCTATTTATCCCCCAAAGCGTGCACAAAAAAACATGCCCAGGCAACAAGAACAACATATTCAGTCCTGACAATAAATAGCTGCATCTACCTGTACTTTGCTTATGCTTTGGAGAGAGCAATTTTTATTGTTATGAACAGCTAAGATGAAAGTAAGAAAATGTCACCCTTTTAACACTGACAAAAGATGCTTCCTTTTCAATTCAGCTCATCGTGCTGAAGCCTGGATTTTTATATAATATAGAGAGAAACCTCCTTTAAAGAATTGTTCCATTGCTGCAACATCTAGATCTCTTTCAGTGAAAAACATGGCCCACAGCAAGACCAGTTGACCCTACTCAGATTTTGAATCGATTCTTTAGTAGGAATCTTTTGGGTCTCCCTGCTGCCCAGCTTCCACTATATACTTAGCAGCAACCTATCATCTTGTGATAATGCTTGCTCTGAAATAACCTGAACCTCAAAAAGTTAGGAAGGCAGGCAAAAAGGAAGCAGCGATCAAAGGGGAGCTTTCCAAAAACAGAACCAGAGCCAGAAGCAGCTGCTTTAAGCAGAAGCTAGACAGTCCAATAGGTAAATTTAACCATCTCTTCTGGGAAGACAAAATAGAGCTGCAGGCTGCAACAGTGCTTCTGCACACCATGAAAAGAAACCCCAGATCAAAGGTCTCAGGAGAGGGACTGATTTTGCGGCATTTAAAATCAGAGCACATCATTGCTACAACTTCATAATAAAGTCAGCAGTACTTTGGAGAAAAAAAGGCCAGTGAATTATAAACTCAAACCAGGTGTCATAATTGGGCTTTAAGTGCACGTCTGCTCATGAAAAATTGTTGTTTTTAGAGTTAATTCAGGCTGTGATCCTATACTCATTTACCAGGGTGGATGCGCAGGCTTGTATAAAAGACTGCACTGCCTATTATGGGGCAATTGGACAGTTAATTTTGCAGAAGCTGTCAATAAGCTGTTCAAATATTTTGCTTGTAATTGATTAAAGTTACATGTCAGGGTAGAATTCATTTTATGAATTCATTTTATGGCTATTTTACACAAACAGCAGTAAATGAATGCTGGCAAGTTGTCATTTGATAAAATCTTCTTGCAAATTTATCACTGGGTTTGTACCACTTCAGAATGCAACTGGCAGCCGGGGGGTGGAGGTGGGTATCATGATGTGACTGAAAGTTCCTCTATGTCAAGAACTCCCCAACCACGAAAAATGTGGCATGGCCGCATGGAGAAAACTTCTTGGCTACCCTTCTGAAGCGGCAGCTCCAATACAGCTCTACTATGCAATTCTTCTTGAACACGTTAACTGGTCCCAAAGCCACACTGCTGCCTAGAGGGTCAAGCAAAAGCGATCCCCATCTCCTCAGTGTAACACTTCAGTGGCCATATAGTGTGAGTCTACCTTATTCAACATCTGATCTCTCACTGTAGAAGACCAAGGCTCTACTGCACTTGCAGAATCAGGCAGACATCGTAACGGGAAAGATTCTTGTAGAAAGGCTTCCGACATTTATTTACGGTATGTCTCGACATTATGGCTTGTCCAGTTGCGATCAGCCAGGAAGCAGCATGCACATATATGAAAAGATGCTGCACTCAGCTTCGCTAAACTTGTTAATGGGCTCGTGTTCTCACACAATGCACTGGGCGGATGCCCTGTCCTCTGTACAAAAATGCCAATTATATTTTTTTTTCCCTTTTTCGCAGAATTGGAGGCAAACAGCAGGAGATCAGGCAGCCAACTACAGACTATATATGGACAAGGGTGGCGAGTTTCAAAAGATCTTTCCCTTTCTGTTTTTAGAGAACATATTATTAAGATGCCCATAACATCCGATTTCCCAAACCCTGGAGTGAAAATAGATCTCCCATTGCATGCACCATGCCAGATGTGTGTGGTAGAGACAGGAGGGATCTAGTCTATCTAATCCAGACAGACCGCGTCTGCCACAGTAAGCTGTTTCTTACATAAAAGCAGCAAATCTAGCTCAAGATACAAAGCAGATGTTCTGCGCCAGCAGACTTAGGGAGCTGAAAATTCCAGTGGGACTTTGAAAAGCCTCCCTAAAGATGATCAAGAACATCAGAAAAAGCACTTCAAACAATGCAAATTTGTATGAGTAACTAAAAGGTTCACTATCTTAGCCTGAAGCAATCCAACTTCTTTAGGTGTTCAAAAGTATTTACAAGCATTAGACCAGGGGTGGGGAAGCTGTGACCCTTCTAATTCCCATCATCCCTGACCACTGGCTCTGCTGGTTGGGGCTGATGAAAACTGGAATCCTACAACAAATACAAGACCACTGATTGCCTAGCCCTGCAATAAATGAAAACGCATCATGCTCCTCCACCCTGATTTTATGCTAAGTCAGACACCACAGGAACAGCAGAATGGTTTAGCTTTGCGGTGTTTCAGTTCCCTCATACGTAACCAAGTGGTCACTTCTATAACATTCAAATTTACTTCTTCAGTAAACTTGAGGTGGAAATGCAGACCTACTCTGGAAACAGTTCAATGTGTGTCCAGATCAGAGGGTAAAAAAATAAAACCAAGCAGAGAAGTAAGTGGATGGGTACATTTCTCACCTGATTTGACAGAGAAGGGAAAAACCCAAACCGACTCAAGCTTTGAAAGCATGGTCACGTGCACAAATAGGTGTGTCACACTCTTTTTGCTTTGCTATCGGCCAAAGCCTGGCATCTCCCCATTCCTCCAGGTTTGTACAGACAAGAGAGAACTGATTTCTGCCTCTCCCATTTCCAAAGTTATTATTGGCGCGAGCTAAGTTGTCCATCCCCACTTCTAAAAGTCAGGATCCTACAGCTGCTATGCAGGGGCTGATCTTAAGTAGCTCCATGCAGTGCCTGTTACCATGGGCTGAGCCGCTTTGCATGCAGCAGTTCAGCCCATTCAAACAGCGAAGACTGAAAGTTGCAACTGCTTTTATCATCCCATGGTGAAAACAATCAGATTCACATGGTGATTCTCTACTATACACAAACTGCTCACTGAGTGGTAGCATCTGCTTCAATGAGCGATTCAAAGCTACGTAAGTTACAGCAGTCTGCAAACTTCCCCAGGTATTTCTCATTCCACCATCTCCATATTCCGCTGTGTTACACCTCCCAAATACAGCAGAGTGGGCACTGCTTAATGGCAAAGAATGGGATGCTCAGCTGGCATAAAGTCTCGCCTGAAAACAGATGCATGGCCTCTGATAGGAAGCGCTGGACTTGACGGACACTTGGTCTGATCCAGCAGGGCCCTTCCTACGTTCTCCCCCCTCCCCCAGCATAATGTGTCAACTGCCCAGTAGGTGCCATACTCCGTCAAGTCTAAATTGCAATACCAAGTAATACCAAGCAATGAGCACACTAAAGGCATACAGAATATGGTATGTTTCCATAGCAAACACCCCTTATACATGCAGGTCCCCAGCCACCCCTCATGCCCAGTATCAGCTTCGAGCAACTTCGCAACATGCCTTCCAGAGGAAACCGCAACTAACTTGGGGAAGTGAGCGCCGCTGAACCCAGTCACTAAACTTCGGAGCAAACGTTCACACAAACTGGGCTGACCCCAAAACCCTGATGCATCACCCCACTACCTCCTGAGGCACCCTCTCTGCCTAAGAGAGGTTTCAAATCTAAACATTACCTGTACGCAGCCGCTGCCGTCGCACCCCACCCGAGTTACCCACCGCCATAAACGCGCGCAGCCGTCCCGACCTTGCCGCCACTTTGTAGTAGTTTCACGTAGCCCCCCATAGCACAGCCCGTCCGTGGCGAGGTACGGACCTCGGGCCCGGGGCTACTCGCCTTGCTCCCGAAACCAACATTTTATATATGTATATACAGTATATACGTACGTAATTTTTTTTACGTATATATATCTCGGCATAAATCTCTCTCTGTCTCTCTGTGCATGCCTTCCGTGTCACCCTGATGTTCCAAAAAGCACCATCACCGCCACCCTTAAATCCCTCGCGCGCCCTCGGGCGGCTGACTGACCCGACCCGCCATCCCCGGAGCAGAAGCCACCCTGGACGGGCTCTGGGCGCCGCTCCGCCCTCGGCGCCCCCTGGCCGCCCGACAACCGGCTTCTCCGTGGCCCCGGGGGCTCTGCCCAGACCCTTTGGCTCGCCCTCCGTCGCCGTCGCGGGAGGCAGGCGCCGGCCCCTTGCCCTGCCCTGCCTTTACCTCTCCCTGGTCCTCTTCCTCCAGGTTGCTGAAGCTCCACACCACCAGGCCCTGGATAAGCAGGATGGCCAGCGCCGTGGCGATCGCCAGCTTGTAGCGGCGGACCAGCTTCTGCACCCGGACGCTGGCCACCATCTTCATTCCAAGGCGGCCAAGGGAGAGGGAGAGGAAGGGAGGAGGGGGGAAAGGAAAGAGACAGAGAGAAGGGAGGAAGGAAGGAGGGAGGAGGGAGGGAAAGAAAGAAAGAGGGCGGCGGAGTCGAGAGAGCCCTGCAGACCGCGGGAGCGAGCACGCACGGCGTGGTAGGCGCCGAGCACCCGCACCGGCGGGGAGAGGGAGAGAAGCGAGAAGCCTGCAAAAGCGCCCTGGAGCTTTTTAAGGCGTCGCTGCAGAACTCTGGGGCGGGAAAGAGGGGTGGTTGCTGCGGGGCGCCTGGGGGAGATCGCCTGTCTTGTAGTAGAGGACGCTGCAAGTGCAGCAGCTTAAGAAAAGATCCTCTCTCTCTCCTCCCACAGTTCCTGCGTGTGTGTGTTTAATTTTTTTTATTAAAGATTTTCTTGGTTTGCAAAAAAGTACAAGCCTTGTCTCTTTTCAGGTTGTAGAATCTTTCTTTTTTGCCTTTGAAGTGAGAGCCTGTTTTCAACGCTCCTCTTCGCCTCCGTGCACTGCATTTATCCCTTTGCACTTTCGCTTAAAACACACACGCAACATTGAAGAATGCCCACATTCTGGCTGTGCTAAGAGGATGGGGAGGGGGGTCGCGTCGCGCTGCAGTTCAAACCACATTCAGCGACACCGACGACCCGGATGAGAAATGTGTGGCCCTTTATTTATTAATTTTTATTTATACACTGCTTGGTTGTTATAAAAAAACCAAAACAAAGCAAAACACCTCAAAGGGGTTTCCGAAAGATAAAAGGCAGAATCAAGGGAGGGGGGGATCACATACAAAAGATATAATTGCAGATTAAAATTACCTCAGCTTCCTAGAGGTTGCTGGGACTCCCAACTCCCATCAGCTCAGGAAGCAAGGCCCATTGGGAAAACAAAGGCATGTCACAGAATTCTCCATTCCTGGGATAGAAGTTTGTTGGAAAGTAGTGGAAACAGGCAACTGAATATGGGTAGTAATTTTCCAGGGAAATACCAGGAAATGAGACACTGATTCAGTGTTTTGGTCACTCACAGGTTTTCAGTTTCATCCAAAGGTTGGGGTTGGTTGGGCCTACTACTGGATGGGCTTCCTGATACATGTACAGGGGTGACTGTCTGGTGCAGCCATTTCCATGTGGTATGAAAATGGTGCGCTGCTTATGGAAAGGGCCAGTGGAAAGTTGTTATGTTTCTCCAGCCCAGAGATATATTGCGGGTGGGAGTGGGGTGCCTCTCCAGTTGCCCACTTCCATGTTGCAAAGTTGTGAGGTGTGTTTATCAACCCTCTTCCAGCAATTTTATTCCCTGTTGGTTAGATTGATACACACACAATTTAATAATTTCCAGTCTCAAATGGTGTTTGTTGGAAAGTTACCTCCACATCCTTCCTTTCTGCTCATTTCCTCCCTATGCATTTTATTCAGGTTATAGTTTGGGGCCACAATCCAACAGTTAGGTGCACTTCACTTCATTAAGATCTATGGGTTGGTGAAGTCAGAATAGACCCATTAAAATCACTTAATAGAAGTAAGTGTTTCTACGTCTGCTTCAAATTGCGGCCTTCATGTAAACAATTACCATTCTTCTGTCATCTTGATTCTTTGCTGCCTTGGGGGGGGGGGCGGCAAGTCCTGATGCTACTGGGTCAAGTTCAAGGTTTTTCCTTTGTTATATAAAGACTTTTAGGCCTTGGGACCAGTTAACTTAACACCAGTACTTCAGTTGTGACTGAAAACCAGGTTCTGATAAAGCAGAGACCGCCAATATGTGATGTTGTTGACTTCCCTTCAGCCCCCTCCAGCATTTCCAAATGGTCAGGGGTGATGGAAATGGTTGTCCAACAATTTCTGGAGGACACCACTTTGGCTGCTCCTGTGATAAAGCTACCAAGTAAAGGCATGATAGGAAAGAAGGGATTTCTAGGTCTTAAGACTGACCATGGACTGTACTGGCTGGAGCTGAAATGATGGGAGATGTTTCCCCACAACACCTGGAGGGCACCATGTTGACTATCCCTGGGCTACAGAGTCTCTAAAGCTCTCTTGTTTTATGTCCCTGGGACCTCCTCTTCTCTTGTGAACAATTTTACTGTGTTTATCCTTGAGCTTATTTAAATAATCCTTGCTGAGGCAGAATTGCCCCATCCTTGATCAAGGAAAGTTATATCTGGAAGCCTCTCTGAACCTTTTTATCCCTTACCCACTTTTCCTGAGGATAAATCCAAAAGTATACCTGTACCTGAAGCAGGCTGAACTGGATTCCTTCTTGGTTTCTAAGCGGTTGTGATAGCACAATAGTTGCTGAACAGGCCTCATAAGTTACCTTATGTTTAAGTTGCAGTAAGCAATCCTGATATATGTTGGGCAACAGAAGTTGAGCGAATTCTCAGTGAGGCTGTAAAATTATATCTGGACCGTTAGGCTTCAGCCAAGGGCTCACATGATTTAAGACTCACCATACAAAATAATGATAATAAAGATACCCTGCCACATCTCTCTGCTTATCAGTGGATTTGGTTGATTCAATAATGCATATTATCCCCCTTTAAGATTCATCCCACACATGACAGTAATGGGTTTTATTTTATTTTCTGTTTAAAAGTATTCTCAGTCTTCTATTTTTATTGTACCAGTCTGGTGTGTATTTTTGTTGAGGATGATGTTAGCCCAATGACGCATTTTCTTTAAGTCACTTTCCTTTCAATAATAATAATAACAACAACAATAATAATAAACACACACACAGAGATATATATATATACTGCATAAAGAAAGCCAGGGAAAAGACTAAGCTAGAAACGTTTTCCCCAACATAGTTTTCTGTAAGAAGATTTGTGGGTTATTTTGTCTGGAGGAATATTCTGTCACGTGAAGCCTTGCTTTGCAGTCTGTACAGACACAGGGTTACAACCTCACCGAAAAATGAAGCCAAGAATCTCAGACATATTTTGATCGTGCTGCAGGTATGGCACAGCCTGGATCATAAAGTGGGAGGCCAGCTCTGAGGAGTTGGTGTTGCTCCCCCCCTTTTTTGTAGACTGAAGACCAAGAACCACATCTTGAACTGTACTCGTTTGCTCAAACAGTGGATACTGGGAGAGCTCCCTACAAATGACACATTATGAATTGAGAAGTCAAAAATTAATTGATTACACATTATGAATTAATGAACTGTGAATTATGAATTAAGTAAATTATTCAGTGTCAGTCACAGTTCATTGAAGTTTTCAGAGGCCATGATTTGGAGCCTTCCAAAGAGCTCTCAAAGGAAATGAATGCTCAGATCTGACCGACAGATTAGAAATGCTGTGTTGGCTTCAGTGTTTTTATGGCAATTCAGGCTATGAGCCTGGGTTTGCTATTGTGTTGGTTCTGTTTGCCAAGGCTCTACAGCTTAACCAAAATCTTCAAATCATAGGCTAGTGTACAGAAGATACCCAGGTATGGTAAGACAGTGAGGCATCTACAGCAATGAGCTCCAAATGAACTAAACCAGGGTACAGTGGTACCTCGGTTTATGAATTTAATCTGTCCCGGAAGTCCGTTCTTAAACCAAAACCATTCTTAAACCATGGCGTGCTTTCCCATATGAGGCCTTCTGCCGCTGGTGTCCTTCCACCGTTCGGATTCTGTTCTTAGACTGAGGTAAAGTTCGCAAACCAGGACACTACTTCCAGTTTTGCGGAGTTCGTAAACCAAATTGTTCGTAAACAGGACTGTTCTTAAACCGAGGTTACCTACCACTGTTCAGAGAGCTGGTGTGGCATTGGGGCTACGGCTGCAGCCCTATATCCATACTTGGGACTAAACACCATTAAGCAGGACTTACTTCTGAGTAGATGCAGTGAGGATTGTAGTCTAAGACACTGGCTGACTTAGATATCAGAGATCTACTCTGCATGGAAATCAGTGCAATCCTATGCATTTCTACTCAGATGTAAGTTGCACTGAGTTCAGCAAGGATTCCTCTCGGGTATATTATGATTGCAGCATAAACTGCTTTAATGCACGGTGCCTCAGTCTCCCATCTGCAATATGGGAATAAAAACACAGAATCTACAAGGTTGCAAGATAATATATGTGAAGTGTTTGAGCACTCTCCAAAGCACGATACAAATGCAAAATGTCATTATCACTATTATTTATATGTTATTTTAGCCTGCAAGGAAAAGACAGGCTGAACTCTTTGAGCAAAGCATCCTTTGCCTGTTATCTTTAGAAGCCAACTTTTCCGCATTCCTTACAGAGACAGACTTCTGACCATTATTCCTTTGTCAAGTGCTGACCTAGCACCCTGCCCCAGCGTCAGATGCACATGAACAATGGGTGGCAAGGCTATTATTAGATGTAATGTACTAAGAGGGTCAGCAGTCAGGCTGGAGGAGATGGACAGATATGGGGGGGGGGGTATTGCCAGAGAGTTGAAGGGGTCATGAAAGAGGAATTGCAGCTGGAGGTGTAAGAAATATTTATGTATACTCCTTAGGAAGCAAATCTTCTTTCATACCACTCTCTTGCAATCTACTGTCTGTCTTCAGACTAAGTGCTTTATATAATGATGAATCACTGGTTTGCAAGTACTTGTGTGAGTACATTGTTTGCCTGAAGCTTTGTGTTAAACAGCCTTTCATCATCACTGGTTTTGAACAGTGCTGTTTTCATTTTAATCTCTTCTCCTTGAGTTGGAAGAGGTCTTGTAGGTCATCTGTTCCAAGCCCCCTGCTGGAAACCCAGGTCTGGAGCATCCCTATGAGATAGTATGGCCCTGTCTATGCAAAAGGCCTCCTGCAAGGAAGAGCACACAACCACCCATCTCGGTAATTGGTTCCATTGTCAAATTGCCCTTTGCATTATGAGGTTTCTCTTAATGCCCAACCAAAATCTATCCCCCTCTAACTTAAACCCATTAGACCTAGGGCCCCTCTAGACAGCCTATGTATTGCACATTCCTGATTATTTGCGCCTATCTGTGCTATCAAGGCGATTCTATTTCCAGTGCTATTTGCACCTTCAGAAGCTTTGAGCCTGTCATACTGATTCGTTTCCAATCGATGCATATCCCCTAACTTCCTGCTGAAAACCCACAACTTTTTTTTATACCACAAATGTTCTGGCTTTGTTTTTGTTAAATAAGAGCAAGGGGAAGCATTGCGGAACAAACAAGAGCAGCAAAAAATCCACTTCTAACACACTGTTGCGTCAAGAGAAAGTTGCAGAGTCTACCCACAGTAAAACACCAGTCTGGAGGGGCCCCTAGTTTTCCCCGTTGGGGCAGCACTTTGTTCTCTAACATGTAATGTCGCTTCAGGTATTTGAAGAGTGCTATCATGTCTCCACTCATGAGGCTGTCAGGACTCACAAGGAGTACCAAACTCCGTGCAACACTGGCAGCACAGCATGGCTCTAATGCTTGGATCCCTCGGTGCCCCATGCTATCAGATTCTGGCAGGCAACACATCTCCATAGGCAAGTAATGGTTAGAGATGGTTTGTGAGGATGGAATTAACATCAGCCCACCAAACTTGGCTGCAGGCCATCAGGTAAGGCAGGTCTGAAAGACAGTAGGACATGGAATTTCCATTTACCTGCTGGCAGGTCAGGTACGGAGACCCTCTCTGAATTCCTATCCTGGTCTAGGGTCACAGTATCCACCATCCTTTCCAGTGCCTCTCTGACTTTAACCCTAGACTAGAAGTTGTTTTAGGATTGCTCTGCCCAGCCCCACCATGTAGACACCTATACTTCATTTCCAGCTTTTCTTGTGGCTGATCATGCTGCAGGGATGCCAGCTGGCTCCGAGCAGTGTGATATCTCACTGTGTCAAAGCAGAATATGCCACTTTTTGCTTCCTCTGGTCAGTGACAAAATTACACATTAGGGCTCTACCACACTCACCCATTAATATGACTACCGTATATATACCCGAGTATAAGCCGACCCGAATATAAACGAGGCACCTAATTTTCCTACAAAAACCTGGGAAAGCTTATTGACTCGAGTATAAGCCGGTTCACCTTTGCCGCTGTGGAGGAGGAGGAGGAACGAGCAACCCGAAAGCAGCCCTTTGGGCTGCTCCTTCCTGTTCCTCCTTTGCCAAGTTTGCATTTATGTGAGCAGTTCAGGAATGGAACAAGCTGCCTGGGGAGAGTAAAGAACCGCTGTTCTTGTACACTTCTTAAGGAATGGTTGACTGGGGAGAGCGGGTGGCGGCATGAGCGGAGAGAAAGGGCTTCTTTCTCGCCGCCCCCACCGTCCGCCTCACTCAAGTATAAGCCGAGGACAGCTTTTTCAGCACAAAAAATGTGCTGAAAAACTAGGCTTATACTCAAGTATATACAGTATGTATACTGTAGGTTAGTTTAAAGGTACTCTTTCAGTTCTGGGCTTAAAAAGCATTTTAACTCAAGTTCCACAATTTGCGCAAACTAGTCACGAAAGAAGGGGCTGTAGCTCAGTGTTAGAGCCCCTGCATTGCATGAAAAATGTCCTGGGTTCAATCTCCAGCTTCTCCATGTAGGGATAGGACTGTCCCATCTCTGAAACTTTGGAGAGCCACTGCCAGTCAGTGAAGAAGATACTGAGGTGGATAGATCACTGGTCTGACTTGGTCTAAGGCAGCTTCTTACATTAAGCGGAATATCCTCCAGAGGTTTAATGTACAAAAAAATTATATAGGTTTTCAGGTTTGTTTACACCGGGTTTCCATTCTGTTATAATCAAGATTACATAAAGCAACAAGGCCTCTGGCATTGTTCCCTTTGCAGTTTAATGGCCTGTAAACAGCAAAACAGAAGTATATATATAGATTCAAGATACAGTTGTGTTTTCAGAACTCCCTTGTCGGAATTAATATGAACAAATTCCTCCTCAGGTTCACCTGAACGTTCAAGAGCCCCATGCAGTGAATCAAATAAACTAGGGCCAGGTGCTCAGGGGGGAAATGTCTAACAAGGTACCCATTGCTTAAATGTGTTACAAGATTGCAATAGTTTTTCTGTTTGTCGCGGACAAAAAATGGCTGCTGCTCAACACTTTCGTGGCATCCCATGAGGCTAGGCCGCATGACCTGAGTGGCGCACGCCACAGAACCCTTGCAATGTGACAGAGGATGTTGGATGTTATTAACCTCTTGCCACACGATTCTTGCACGTTCTTCTGGAACCAGAAACCACACAGTGAAGGTGGCCTGGTAAGGATCTAGTTCGGCTAGAGCTACAGCATTCCCCATAAATGGCCTTCTCGTTTCCCCCATCATTGAAATAAAACACCTCATAAATTTAACTAAGTCAGTTTAAGAATGAACATAGTTATTAGTTCTTCTAATAACAGCTAGAGCTATTAGCTATTCTACCAGCTCATTACGGTATTTTGCTATTTCTATAGAAACTTTCACGTCCAGTCTTGAGTTTTATTTTACCTTGCTCTTGTACTGCTATTTTTTTTTTTATAACTCACTCCAAGACCCCTCCCTGTACTTTCTGCCACACACTTTATGTTTCAAAAGCAACTTGGGGATTCTGTTCTGGCATAAATAAATCTAATATGACATTGCTGTTTTGAGAACTCCAAATAACAACCTCCAACCAAACCACTGTAGTACATACAAAATGGTTCTGAAAGATTCTGTGTCCAGTTCCTTAAATCACTTACACTAGTATCATGGTTCTTGCTGGATTTCACTGGGATGGCTAGTACGTTAATTTTTCATTCACTTATTATAAATATGTAATCCCATCTTTAGCTTCACCAGCTTCTGAAGCAGTATGCAGAATGGTTCAGACGTGAGGGGCAATGTTGGATAATTCCAGCAGTGGTGCCTAAGCAATAGTGGTTGCCCTTGGGAGAGGCCAGGGGAAGAGGTCTGGACACTGCCATTATGCTGAGGCAGCAGTGATAACCAGAAAAGCAAGGCAGGTTGAAGAAGGCAAGGCAAAGGAAGACTCTGGGTAGCTTGCAGTGGGGCCTTAAGGGGCTAAGCAAATGAATATGTTGTCTCAGGAAGGGACTAGAGCTCCTGAATACATGAGAAGGCTGGCAGGGCTTTCCCTTCCAATGACACCATCCCAATGGTTTCATGAAGATGTTAAACAAGATGAGGGATAGATGAATTCTGTGGAATTCACTAAGCCAAAGGCCATGGTGTCAAACCGTAAGCTGCTATCACCACCTGAAACCTACCCTCCAAGGCGGATTAGAACCACTATAAAACAATGCCTTCAAATCCTATCTCTGCCGGTTCATAGCATGCAGTGGCCAATGGTACTGAAAGCTGGTAAGAGAGTCAGCAGAACCAATAGGGATGCTCCTACTCCTGTCCCAGCTTCTGGGATAGCATACCCTCCAACATTTTTCTGATGGAAATAGGGACATCCTATTCAACAACAACAACAACAACAGTTTTATTATTTACCTATACACCACCCAACTGACTGGGTTGGCCCAGCCACTCTGGGTGACTTCCAACATATATAAAAACACAATAAGCATTAAATATCAATGTTTAATGTCTTCTAAAGGTTGTATAGTTACTTATCTCCTTGGCTCGGGCATCATATAACTTCATATCCTCCAACATTTTTCCCATGAAAATAGGGACATCCTGAGGAAAAGCGGGACATTCCAGGATCAAATCAGAATAATAATACAGATAAGGCTTCTGTAAATCCGGGAATGTTCCTGCAAAATAGGGTCACGTGGAGGGTCTGGGGTAGATCATCCATCAGGACAGTCTTGGATCCCCAAACCAGTCAGAAACCATATTGAAACAGATTGAGATGATCAGTATCAGGCTGAAGAAATACTTGGAACTGAATCATTCTCACTTCTGAGGTATGCTTGGGGGTATGTAAAACAAAGGGCTAATCATAGTAGTGGTTTATGACATCACTCACTCCGAGCTCAGGAACAATGAGTCCTCATGAACCACCAGGTGTTGGCTGAAATATCTGTCTTCCATCAACTTCTGAAGTGATCAAAGCCAGGCTTGCAGTAAAAAGGGACAAAAATGGGTGGGACAAAAATGCTCCCAGAGAACACTTGCGGTGTCAAAGTGCCTCAAAAGTTATCATGGAGCTCTATGATGAGATATTACAGGGACAATGGTGAGTTAGAACTTCAGGAAATAATGTGATGTTGATTGTATCCTTTATTATTGTGTGAACTGGTAGCTGCTAGATCCAGGCTTCAGGCCGGATTCTTCCCTTCAAGTGTGCATGGAAGTTGCCAAATCAATTAACCAACTAGAAGGGTTACTGTTAATAGCACCAGTTTTTCCTATAACTTGATATTGCTGGATAGTTCTGATGAACTGCAAAAGCATTTTTAGTTTGCTTTCTGTTGCCACCCTGGAACTTGTCTTTATTTGTGCCACTTTGTTTTGTACGATTCCTTGCAAATGAAGAAAAAAAACTGTTCTTAACTAGGCGTGCTTTCAGTAATAATGGGGCCTCTTGCTGCTGCTGCGCCGCCAGCACACGATTTCCGTTCTCATCCTGGGGCAAAGTTCTCAACTCGAGGTAACTCTTCCAGGTTAGCGGAGTTGTAACCTGAAGCGTTTGTAACCTGAGGCGTTTGTAGCTCGAGGTACCACTGTAGTTCAGTAAGGCTCACTTTTGCCCACAACTCATACCAAGCAACAGAGTCATCCACAAACTTTTCAGATTTGTAAGTTCCTGAATGGAATTGACACGGGCTTGAAAGTTTCGTTATCCACCCGCCCCCCACCCCGGTCCAGCTCCATGGATTTTTTCTCTCACCATCTGTCTCTTGCACTTACAGTAGAACTGGCAAAAACATGTTTAATAAGCATGTGGTTCAAGTTTGGCCCTGAGTGGACATAGGATTTCTGCCTCAGGGTGCTGCCAGAAGGGGTATAATGTCGGATATCTGCTTCTCTACGTACACATTGTTTTGCAGAGTCCACACAACAGTGCATGTCCTGTAACTTTTAACACCATTCAAAGCTTGTTTTGTTTTGTTTTGGTCCTGGTTTTGTGTGCTGCAGCACAATAGCATTGGTGTTAAACAGATAAAAAGCTGACTACCACCAAGGTAACATACTCCTCTGCCTAGTGATGGGCTTTCCTCTGCTTTCACCTTTTAGGATCTGGGAAGCCTGTCCAGCCCACGATGCCAAGAAGCTCCGTCCACCAGGTCATAGCTGGAGCCCAATGATCCTTATCCGTAAAAGCCATTTTGAAATACCCTTTGCAACTCTTGGCATGAAGTGGTTCCAAGGGTGGAGCTATGCTGATGAAGGGATGGGGCTATGTAGATAAGGCACCCCCCCCCAAGTTCTCAGTGGCTCTTGTGTTCTGCGCTGAACAAAGTATATGGGCTACAGATCTGCAACAGCCTCTCGGAGGCAAAACTTTACCCTCAGCCTAGACACCAGGGATTTTGACTGCTTTGGAACAGTCGCAGCAGCTTTTTACTTCCCTCCATGAAAGCAGATGGCTATCAATTTCTCCTACGGGGGGAAAAAAATAAAACATTGCACTTGGAAACAATCTGGCAGAGGGGGCAAAATCCACTTTCCGATCCTGGCTCTGAATGGCCTCCTTCCTATGTGCATGCATGGAATGCAGAATTCTTTTTACCTAGCTGTGCCTGCAATCATGTCCAAGAATTATTTTCCTGTGTTAGGCACGCGCTTGTTAACCCATCTGCTGCCTGCCTGCTTGCATCAAGCCTTGCCTGTTTTGAGAAACCAGAGGACTAGTTGGAATTCTGTAACTTTCCCAGCTTGCTTTGTTTTCGGCTTATTTGGCTTCTACCAGCTTGATTTGTATTTATAGCTAGGCATGTAAGTCACCGCATGAATGTGTATTAATTATAAACAAACGACAAATGCTCTTTACACATTGTCCCTCTTTCCTGCTGCTGGACCCTGTTCCATCCCAGAACCTTGAAGGAACTCTGGGGGCTGCTGCTCTTCAGAAATCATGTGCCACATAGGAAGACATACTCACTGACAATATTTTACAGTTTCCCTCCACACATACCCTCCCCATCCAAATGATGAATGTCACTTTCTATATAATAAATAAATAAACAGAAGTGGTGTAAACTGAAAGTTCTGTGACATGCGACGAAACATCGCACAAGGATAGCAGAGGCATGTTTTCATTTTTAAGTATGGCTTGCTCTACTGAATGACGCGGGTCTCAGTGAAGAATTTGTGTGTTGTTGTTGTTGAAGAATGCCCAGTCTGGAGCTTACAGAACCACAGGTTCAAACGGGGCGAGCAAGGAAAAACTTACCATCCAGGAATAAGCAGCGGCATTCTGAAATATTTACAGTGTTGGAGTTAGGGCCATGCAGGCAGTTCCCCTGCACAGAGGGACCACAAAAAAAGTCTATATTATACGGGTACCTACTCAAGTTAGGGGGGCACTGAATTTTGTCCTTTATCAGGGTGCCATATTACCAAAGTCCGCCCTTGTATATTTGTTAGAAGGGGAGAAATGCCTACGAGTGGTCTTGTACTTTGGTATAAGCATTTTGATGCATGTGGCCATAGCAAAGGCTAAGGCTGTGTACACACTATAACTTTAAAGCACATTAAAAAGCACCTTCTTTCCCTCAAAGAATTATGGGCACTGTAGTTTGCCCTTCAAAGAGTTAAACTCAGCAACCCTTAATAGACCAGAGATCCCAGAATTCTTTGAGGGAAAGAAGGTGTTTCCAATGTGGTTGTGTGTGGGGAACACGATCTGCTTGTGCAATGGGACTGCAGCCGTCCGCATCCCCAGCCTAGATCTTCTCTAAAAGGTTGGGGTAACCTCCATAATAAGTTTAAGTGGAGCAAAGCAGAATGGGGAGGGAAATCTCATTGTGTGCATGCATACACCACTTATGGCTACACTGAATTCTTCCCATACTGTATTGTGGTTTCCCATACATGTGTCTAACCAAGACAAATGTATTTCTGACAATAAGATCGCTTTGCTTCGTTCCTGTAGTAGTCTTAGTGTTTTAATATTTTTCATCCTCAGATTCCTCGTGTAACTTACCCGTGTTCTCCTTCAGAGTGGAGAACCTTCATGCCTGTGGTCACCTTTGTCCAGCCCAGAATAGTTGAGCAGCCTGATGCAGCTAGCTTGAAGAAGCAATGCCCATATCGGAAGAAGTTGGAAAAGCAGAAGAAAAAGGCCCTGAAGAAAAGGCAAGAGATAGGTTTCTAAGTCTACAGGCCTGACTTTAAATGAATATTCCTTTAAGCTAAATCTCCAAGCTTTGCTGCTAGGAGCGCAAAGGATTCAGGCTATTCTATGCTGGTGCTAACACTGGTGTTAAACTGACCGCTGGCTTGCAAATATATTTGCAGATATTGGTAAAACAAAATGGAAGTTCTCTCTTAGACCAACTTGATTGTCTTATAAATATAAGTTAACAGAATAATGAAAGGAACAAGCCCACAAAAGAAAATTATCTAACTTCTTTGGACGGGGGAGTTTTCACATACAGCCGTGTTTGTCTGCTTCCTCCAGTATCCAGTAGGTGGTAATAGCATATCACAGATTGCTCATCTTTGTCTACCAAGTCAATCTGAGAATTTTTAGGTGCTAATATTGCCCTTTAGCAGAACTGTCTGTGTGGGACTCACCTCACTGATTTCATTCGCCTTTTGGATTCAACTGGCCTCTCAGACATGAATAGCAATGGAAACAAAATTTTATTATTTAATGCACCAGAATTTTATTATTTAATGCACCAAAATTTATTATTTAATGCACCAAATACACCGGGGGGATGATTACATACAAGTATATTGTATGTGTTTTTCAGAGTTAAATTTCATATTTCAGTATTGCCCAAGTGTTTGCAAGCCACTTGTTTTTTTGTTTTTTTAACAATCTCTCATGTCTCATCAGCTTCGGAAATGACAGTTACATAGCAAACCCTCCAAGTGTCCCTATTTTCCAGGGACATCCCTGATTAGAGAAGCCATCCCCGTTTCTGATTTCATCCTGGAATGTCCCACTTTTTCTTAGGATGCCCCTATTTCATTGGTGAAATGGAAAACAGGGACACTTGGAGGGTCTGCAGTTATTGCAACACCTACTGGCCTTTAGGGCTAACCGACGTGGTGGTGTGCATGTGCTGGCATGCAGTGGTTGCCACCAAATGCAACAGGGCTTGCGTACTGTTAATATATTTACTACATTTTGAAATAATAATAATAAAATTTTTATTATTGTACCCTGCCCATCTGGTTGGTTTCCCCAGCCACTCTTGGTGGCTTCCAGCACATATAAAAACACAGTGCTTTTTCCTTAAAGAAATGTTGATGGGTACTCTCCTTTCCTACTCATATTGAAATACTGCCCCTCAATGAGGCCAAACTTCGATTCACAAAATGTTTAGGGGTATATGCGCACCCTTGCGTCCCCCAGAAAAAAGCACTGTAAAAACACAATAAAATGTTGAACATTGAAAACATCACAGCCTTCAGATTTCTTCTAAAAGTTGTGCAGATCTTGTATCTCCTTGACATCTGATGGGAGGGTGTTCCACAGGGAGGGTGCCACTGCCAAGAAGGCCCTCTGGCTGGTTATTGATTAATACAGCCCCTTTCCTCTTCCGGGGATATATTTCTGTCTGTCCCAATGTGCAATTTGCATTACATGAACATCAGAGTTACCCCACATTTTAAGAATCTTCTGCCTTCGTAGTACAATCAACAGTAATGAAAAAACTGCATCTCCCCAGCTTAATTGAAGGACTTTCTTGTACAGTGTGGATTTGTATTGCACTAGATTCCTTTGCTCATTTTTATGCCTGCATTGCTAACACTTTCTGCAAGTGCATTAACCAATTTTAAACAGCCCATCACGGTGTCTTTTCTCTTGCTCAGGTCCGACTATTCCTCTCAAAGTATGTCAAGTTAGCAAGGATTAAGGAGAAAGAGAACTTCACTGAGAAGGAAAATTTGAATCCAGAAAGGCTCAAGGTCAGAAGCCAAAGGTTATGATTTGCAACAGGGACATCTGCCAAGAACGGATTTAAGAATTATTTCTAGATTAATTGTTGCATATGCTTTTTACCCTGGATGAGGGCAGGGATGAGGAAAGTTTTGTTGCGTGTGCCTCATTACCAGTTTGAAATGTGTAAATTGGCAAACATGGAGGAGGCCCATTCTTTATCAATTCAGATGGACACATGGTGCAATTTATATTGTTTTATGGGTATTCACACTCTTTTTGTGAAGGCTGAAGTCATTTACATGGCTCACTACTGTCAGTGGGACTTTACTACCCTATCCCTAAGACAGCCCTTTTATTTATTTTCTACCATCGCAACCATCCTTGCATTATGAAGTGTCACTGTTATTTCCATTTTACAGGTGCAAGACTGAGGCAAAGAGCAATGATTAATGTCACACAATGAATCCATGGCAGAGGTGTACTCACTCACTCTTTATCTCCCTAACAGGCAACTAGAAGATAATCAATTTAAAACTCACCACTTTAGTGGGACTTAACGGTGTTGGGTAGCCAGGCAAAGCAAGCTGGCAAAAGCTTTCAGCACCGTTTACAGAGAGCTGTATACATGTTATGTACTGAGCTGAATCCAAGAAACACTTTTAATTACAGCTTCTCCTCTCTCTCTCCCTCTCTCGCTCTCTCTCTCTCTCTCTCTCTCTCTCTCTCTCTCTCTCTCTCTCTCTCTGTGTGTGTGTGTGTGTGTAATTTTTTATTTTGTGTGCTTGCAGGCTCTCATAAACTATTTAGATTCTCCTGTGGAACTTGAGCAACTCTATGCAGCTCAGGTAAAGTTAAGACTTCTTATCTGTTTCTTTTGAACTCGGCAAAGCCTTTCGAAAGGCTTGTTGTTGTTGTTGTTGTTGTTGTTGTTGTTGTTGTCTGTTGTTGTTGTTGTTGTTGTTGTTGCTGTTGTTGTTGTCCCCTTCCAGATTTCTTTAATATATGAGCGATATCTGCTTTTAAATGAAACACAACAAAAAGCACAAAGCTAAGATTATCAGAATTTTAAAAGTGTGCCAAGATTCCGGGTCAGAAATCATACAGTATTGCAGATTAAGTCCTTTTTACTGGTTAAGCTTTGGGACTCACTGATGATGGCCACCAGCTTGGATGACTTTAAAAGAGAATTAGATAATTCGTGCAGGATAATAAGGCAGCCAAGGGGCTGCTAGCCATCCATGGCTGTGCTTTGTCTCTACAGTCAGGCACAGTATGTTTCCGAGTATCAGTTGCTGGAAAGGCAGGCAGGGAGATTGCTCATGTGCTCAGGTCCGACTTGCAGGTTTCCCATGAGCAGCTGGTTGGCCTCTTTGAGAACAGGATGCTGGACAAGATGGGTCATTGGCCTGATCCAGCAGACTCTTCCTTTTTACATTAGAGGTAAGGAATTACAGTGGTACCTCGGTTCTTGAACGTAATCCATTCCGGAAGACCGTTCGACTTCTGAAACGTTCAAAACTGAGGTGCAAAACGGCTGACTGCAAGTCATTAGCAAAATTGAAAAACATGAGGTGGCAAGATTTGGCATTGGATTAAACTGAGTATTATTAATGAAAAATTAATAAAAGTTATTTATTAAAAAAAGGAAAAAAGTGAAAAACACTCAGCAAGCCGTTCGACTTCCAAGCTTGTTCGAAAACGGAAGCAATTACTTCCGGGTTTTCGGCGTTCGAAAACCGAAATGTTTAGCTTCTGAGACACTCAAAAACGGAAGGTACCGCTGTATTTCCCATGGAAAGACACTGCGGTCCCATATAAAGATTCAGATCCATGTGCCTATCAAATGTGTAGGCCTCTAGGGAAGGGCCATTGCTCATTGATAACAAATATGCAGAAGCTCCCAAGTTCAGTCCCTCCAAGAAAGACTCAGAATGTCTCCTCTTTGAAACCCCAGAAAACCGCTGCCGATCAGTATAGAAAATACTGAGCTAGATGAACCAATGGTCCAACTCAGTATAAAGCAGTTACAGGTAGGTAGCCGTGTTGGTCTGCCATAGTAAAAAATAATAAAAAAAATTCCTTCCAGTAGCACCTTAGAGACCAACTAAGTTTTGTTCTTGGTATGAGCTTTTGTGTGCATGCACACTTCTTCAGCTTTCGTGTGCATGCACACTTTCTGAAGAAGTGTGCATGCACATGAAAGCTCATACCAAGAACAAACTTAGTTCGTCTCTAAGGTGCTACTGGAAGGAATTTTTTCAATATAAAGCAGATTCCTATTAACCTTTTTCCTGCTATATAGAGGTTTGCATACCTTAGGGATGCTTATTTATTTTTTAAATTCTGAGTCACGTTCGGAAAACCGGTTTGGAGGAATACAGAGGTGGCAAGACCATTATTGGGGAAGCAAGCAACTTCATCTATTGGCCATGTTTTGCGTGTTACACTCAATCGCCGATGTAGGCATGGTAACATCTGGTAAAACCGCTGTTAATTGTGTGTTTGCTTCTTTAAACTCTGTTAAGTTATAGAAATGAGGCAGCAGAAATAGAGCAAAGGTTTGGCTGGCCTCTAGACTCTCTGCCCATGTTGTGCTTCCCCAGAAATCCTTTCAGCTAAAGCAGCAAACTTCGAAGTGGCGACTTGTCTTACCTTGCACCTGTTCCAGGTGGATGGGAACAGCTCAACTTGTTTACGGTAGGGGCAATAGTGGGTGATGAATGCCTTTTGTTCGAAGATGTGGTGGACCAGAGAAAGCAATTGATTGCGGGTCAGCTGCGTGCCTTTTCAAAGCCTCTTCAGAAAGCAGTCTTGTAGTTTGTAGTACATTTATATTTTTCAAGACAGAAACAAATCTCTCTGCAGTTTCCTGCAGGAATTGGGAGAGGCCGCCCTAGTGATTATTCTGGTTTCTCTGCCTGTCTTCCTAGGCCCTTGACAACTCGGGGTTGCCGAGGAATCTGTCAACATCTGCACTTTTTAAAACTGTAAGTAGAATCCCCATGGACTGTTGCCATCTTGTGATGGGCATTAGCAGACTTTTCAGTTTCTAACTACCGGTAGCTACTAAACGGGGCACTTGGCTAGTGCTGGCGTGAATCTCCCTCATACTCAGTAGCATCTGGGAGGGAGGAGTGTGATGGGAACGTGACTGCTACACTATCTGAAGAAGTGTGCATGCACAGGAAAGCTCATACCATACAAACTTAGTTGGTCTCTAAGGTGCTACTGGAAGGAATTTTTTTATTTATTTGTTGCTACATGCAGGAGCAGGGCTTGCCGATCAGAAGGTCGGCGGTTTGAATCCCTGCGACGGGGTGAGCTCCTGTTATTCGGTCCCAGCCCCTGCCCACCTAGCAGTTCGAAAGCACGTCAAAGTGCAAGTAGATAAATAGGGGACCGCTCCGGCGGGAAGGTAACGGCGTTTCCGTGCGCTGCTCTGGTTCGCCAGAAAAGCGGCTTTGTCATGCTGGCCACATGACCCGGAAGCTGTCTGCGACAAACGCCGGCTCCCTTGGCCTATAGAGCGAGATGAGCACCGCAACCCCAGAGTCGGACACGACTGGACCTAATGGTCAGGGGTCCCTTTACCTTTACCTTTAAGTCATCATATCTAACCATTGGCAATGGTATAGCCCAAAGGGAAATGGGTATGCTTGTGACTCTTCTGAGGTTAAATATAAAGCCCCTTGTAACTGTGGACTGGAGCAAGACTCACCATAGTTATTACTGGGGAAAGTTTTCCTACCATATTAAGAACTTGTTGAGGCTGGAGGGAATTTGGAGCATATGACTTTCACAATTTATGGGTATTTGCTTTTCACGTGCCTCCTCTGTGCTTATGGCATATATATATATATACAATCTTGGAATGAGCTGTGGCCTGGTGACTGGACAGGCAGGGTGCTTGGCTTTGGTCTTTCGAAACCTTCCACTTCTATTCTGTGCACCTGCGATATGCTTAGATGTTCATGCACGTGTAAGTAAGTGCTTTCCAGCTGGCCTGCCATTAGTACTTATTCTCTCAGTTCCAGGAATGCAACAGCTTGCCTTTGCAGTATGAAGCAGCACGGTCGCTGGCTTTGCTAGGTGAGTGACATTTCGCCTCTGATCATTATCTACACAACACAAGATCGTTCAGCACAGTTTGAAGCCAACTTGTTTGGACAGCCACAGTTAGCGCTGACCATGCCCTGGTTTAGACAGGGGGGAAAACAACACCCAGAGTTAGATGGACTTGAGCTCTTTTCTTCCTTCTTCCTTCCGGTGTGGCTAAATTTCTGTTATTATTCACAGAGGAATGCTTCTCGGTGCATTTATAGCAATCCTCGTGTATTATAGGCCTGTCACATGCAAGCAGAGGAGGTCCCCCCCCCCAGCTTTCTTTTGCACATTTCATACTGTGGCAGAATTGTAAAAGGTGACTTCCGGTCCCCTCTGTTACAGGGATATAACCATTTGAGATTCCTGTGTGGGCTGATATTCAGATGACTTTCTGTTGGATTGAATTGTTTGATTGCTTAGAATGCCGGACCAAAATTTTTAGACACACGTGGACTTTGATTGAATTGGAGACTTCTATTTCCCGATGGACTTCAGAGTGAGATTAAGGAAGGAACCCTGGACTGGGAGCAAGTCCAACTGAAATTAGCAGAATTGTTTTCAGATAAACACACAGGCTGCAGATTGCCCAGTGATCTTTTTTAGAAAGACTGAAATCACATCTGTAAGCAAGATTTGAGCCAAGGCTCAGCCTTACAAACTTCTTTTGGATAGCGCAGCTCAGCCTGGAATATATGAAGTATTAATAACCAATCATAATAATAAGCCGCCTGCTTTCACTTTTTGTTTGCTAAAGAGTAACAACACCCGTCCTCTCAAGCTGGCAAGCAGATGTCGATTTGGTATTTCTGCTTTAAAGGGAAGAAAAATATTCTGTCTAGAATATATTTCCTCATATATTGTTCTGCCTTGTAATGTGCTTCCCCTCCATTATCATAGAACTCTTGTGCTTGAATTTATTTATCTTTGCTCTAATTGTATTTTTATTGCTTTGCGGTTTTTTTTTAATATGTTATGTATGCCTGCAGAGAACTTCAGTTAAGGGGTGGCAAATACTGCCATTAATTAAATAAAACTTCCCGGGAGTTTTTGCTTTTCCCTTTGATCACTGCCTCTTGATTCTCTGGAGCAGGTTGCCTAGATACCTCTGTAATGAAAATGCTAATTAGACACCTAAAGGATGTGAGTCTGAATCGGAGAGAAGATACACTGAGTGCGTTGAAGGTATCCCTGCAGGCATGGTCAATGACACCTGAACTTGAGGTAATATGTGGTGCTGTATTACTGATAGACATGTGCTCTGCCAGTTTCTTCTCTTTCTGGGCGTATTTAAACAGCTTTCGGATCACTGTTGCACCTAATGCAGCTGCTCTCTTTCCCTAGTGGTATTGGATAGGTGCCCGGTCCAGTTTAATCCGAAATCTGCGACGGTTGGTGAACCTACAAGATCCCTTGGACAGCGTAACATTCGATGCAGCCCTTTGCTTAGGGTACCTGGACAAGTATAACCCAATCGCACAAGAGACTATGTTTATGTGCTTGTCCCAGGACGACTGTAACAGGAAAATTCAGGTGGGGCTGTTACATAAGTGCACAGGGAGATCTGAGTTGTGCTTTGTGGTCTGAATACCTCTGGGAAGTGAGTCCCTGAGAAATATTTGCCCCAGGACAATCACAGGGGAAAGGAGAAACAAAACTTGCTAATGCATTCTGCCTTCTCACAGGGCAAGGGGCGAAGTTGCAGTTATTGCTCATTCCCCCTATTTAAGAGAATATAAAAATGCACATTTATCAGCCACCTTCCCCAGTTTGCTTCCCTTCTCCTTAGCTAGTCATGGCCCTGAGACGGGAGGAATCTGCCATGCACAGGAATAGCCATAATCAAGAACATTTAGCTCAGATCTGTACTGTGGCCACACCCAACAGTGGACGAAGACCTTTGAGCAAACTGAACTAGTCAAGGCCTTAGGAGATGCAGGGCTGGATCTCCCTTAAACTACAACAACAGAGATAAAAGCAGCTGTGGCACAGGAGTCGGTGCGAGAGGAGGGAATCAGATTTAGGCTGCAGAGCAGTGTTTCCCAGACTTGGGTCTCCAGCTGTTTGTGGACTACCACTCCCATCATCCCTAGCAAGGAAGACCAGTGGTCAGGGTTGATGGGAATTGTAGACTGAAAACAGCTGGAGACCCAACACTGCTGTAGAGCTATGGTGATGGGGTGCTTAGCTTTTTTCTAATACCTCATTGACCGTATATCATTTGTTTGTACATTTGCACATTCTCCATGGAAGCTAGAAGCTTACTTTTTAAAACCTGGTTGGTTTGTTTTCTAAAGCCACTTCTGTCCTTAGAAGGGGATGGTGTTGCGGGCGAGACCTTTAGGCTTGAGTGGCGGTTAGGCATTGGAATATTTCTGTAGAAGTGAAGAGGGGAAGCTGCACCATCACCTGCCCCACATTTTGAAGGGTATTCCGTTAAAGGATTCCGGGGGGCGTGGCCCTGTCCGAAACCTAGGGAGGTTAGAGCCTAAGGCATGTCCCCTATCGGTGACCCCAGGGGGAGCGGCTAGTTGATGTGCATCAGCAGGACTCCCTCTACTGGTGGTTAACCCCTCCTGGACTCCCAGCACACAAGCTGCAGTCAGATATAGTTGGTTAGATCCAATGCCTAAGCCAATACCGCTCATCATCTGTAACCAATAAAGTTGTGGCCTTTTTCTGCCCATTAACCTTATATATTGTGTCATGTGTCATCTATTTTCCATGGGGGGGGGGGTCGGTCGGGACATCACCATGCAAAGAAAAGGCAAGAAGAAAAAGACACAACTTTAGGAATCAGTTGAAAGGATTTAAACTGTAGAAGATCAGATTCCTAATACGCCGTTGGGAGAAGAGTTGGGCAATTGCATAAAGTCATTTTGGGATCTCCTTTCCTACAGTTTGTCAGGAGTGGTTCAGGGACTGTCTCATTATTTTAATGCTACCTTTAATATTATTTAGTTAAACGAGACTTCTTGGCATGAAGCCCGAATTGTCTTCGTCTCCCCACACCTTGCCCCACTTAGAATACATGCTCTCTCTCCATCCATGTCTTCCTCTTCTAGGCTTTGATCATGCTGATTAAGCACATGGCCATAGTTGACCCTGTAGTTATCAAAACTGTTATTGACCAGCTTCAGTATTCTCCTTTGTACAAGGTGAGCAAATTTTGTTCTGTAGAACCCTTTCTGTGGTGTATTGAGCCAGTATCTCAATTTTGGCTGAATTTCCCGCCCACTCTTTTGCTCGTCCATGGATCCAAAATTTTGCTTACTATTTTTTCTCTACATGCTTTTTCATGGATGAATTTGGCTGAATAGGTCCTGTGCCGGTATATAGATTTGTCTGAGCTTTTCTCTCTCCGCTTAGCTATCTTACAGAACGATTCTGTTTATCTATATTTACTCAGAAATAGGTTCCTATGAGTTCAGTGGGACCAGGGCCATCTTAAGCCTATCTGGCGCTAGGGAGCGGCACCCCGCCCCCCAGGGGGGTGCCCCCGCTTTGTCGCCCCGGGCAGCAAAGCTGCTCCCTACGCGCCTGTCGGCAAACCTTGGGCTCTGTGGTTTAACCCACAGCACCATCTGCGTCCCTACCACCATCTTTAAGCACCCTTAATTAGAGATTTGTTTCTGAGAACAATCACGTTTGTTTCTTAGAACAATATGCATGGGATTGGGTTACAAATATTGTATTATTTTTTTCAAGGACTTCCTACCACTGGATTTCCCCTCATCCATTGTTCCATTCGTTCATGTTCTCAGTAGTTTAAAAGTTTTGTCCGTGTTGCGGATGCAGCTTGAGAAGAAGAGATGGTGTGGGGAAACTGTCTTTAGAGTTAACGGGCTAGAAGGAAAAAATAAATAAGAAAGCAGATTTTTATTTCTTATATAAGCACAAAATAACATGGATCTTACCTGCCTTTGACGATGCATGCCTTTGGGGCAGCATCCTGGACAAAAGCTTTTAGCTTTTCCCGTATCAGCGGGTGGCACTGTGGGTTAAACCACAGAGCCTAGGGCTTGCTGATCAGAAGGTCGGGGGTTCGAATCGCTGCCACGGGGCAGGGGCGTCGTAGGGTGGGGGCGGTGGGGGCGGGCCACCCCTCGTGCCGCCCCTAGGCAGGTGTGTGCGGTGCTGCTGCTCCCGGGGTGACGGAGGGAGCGGCGGCGCGTGGGGGTGACAAGCGGCGGCCCCTCCCACGCGCCGCCGCTCCCTCCGTCACCCCGGGAGCAGCAGCACCGCACACGGACGAGGCTCCGGAAGCGGCGGCCCGGCATCCCCGGGGGCGGGGCGTCGCCGCGTGTGCGTGCGTCATGACGCACACGCAGCGATACCCCGCCCCCGGGGATGCCGGCCGCCGCTTCCGGAGCCTCGGTGGGCTGCAAAGAGCCCCGAAGCCGCTGCCGTAGTGCAAAGAGGCGCCAGGCTGCGGCTTCGGGGCTCTTTGCAGCCCGCCGAGGCCCCCAAGTCCCCGCCCGGCATACCCCGGGGGCGGGGCGTCGCCGCGCGTGCGTGCGTCATGACGTCATGACGCACGCACGTGCCGCGATGCCCCGCCCCCCAGGGGTGCCTCTTGGCTTCCCCCCGCCCCGGGCAGCCAAGGGGCTAGGAACGCCCCTGCCACGGGGTAAGCTCCCGTTGCTCGGTCCCAGCTCCTGCCCACCTAGCATTTCGAAAGCACGTCAAAAGTGCAAGTAGATAAATAGGTACCGCTCCGGCGGGAAGGTAAACGGCGTTTCTGTGCACTGCTCTGGTTCGCCAGAAGCGGCTTAGTCATGCTGGCCACATGACCCGGAAGCTGTATGCCGGCTCCCTCGGCCAGTAAAGCGAGATGAGCGCTGCAACCCGAGTCATCCGCAACTGGACCTAATGGTCAGGGTCCTATATCCTATGAAGTTTCTTTTGTTATTTTCTTTAAGTTTCTTCTTCTTCTTCTTCTTCTTTGTGTTGTAACAGCTTTTGTAAGCTTTGAAAAATCAGTAAAACATAATTAGAAAAGCAGTGATGGGGAGTGGTGAATAGTGGAAGAAAGAGTGGCAGCCCTACTGGAGCAGAATGAAGAGCAGGTTGAAGGGACAGTCTGTTGAAATACCACAAGCACATGACGTTTGCTCAATGGATAGTTCATGTTCTCTTTTTTGCCTCTTCACCCTCAGCATCGCGTTGACGCTGCAAAACTGCTGACTACCATAGGGCTCGAAATCATCCAAGAGGAAGGCTTGGAGGAGGAGGTGTTCAATGTGCTCCTGGAGAAGTTGTCCGAAGAACCTTTTCTGGTGATGTTGAACTTTTCAAACCTGTCCCCTTTGGTTTCTCAGTTTTGCGAACTAGGTTTTATAATACAGTTCTGTCTTGCCTTTTAAAATACCCAAATTCTCTAGTTTTCCATCATGTCCCATTCAATTCAGATGCCATCTGCGCCTAAGCAACGGATGTCAAAAATGTACACACCTCAGCTTAACCACAGCTTATGTTTTTTAATCATATGGAAGCTACTTTGAGGGCATGTGCATCACACACAAGTATTTCTCAAGAAACTACAGGATACATATAGGTAAAGGTAAAGGTAAAGGTACCCCTGACCATTAGGTCCAGTCACGGACAACTCTGGGGTTGCGGCGCTCATCTCGCTTTATTGGCCGAGGGAGCCGGCGTACAACTTCCGGGTCATGTGGCCAGCATGACTAAGCCGCTTCTGCCGAACCAGAGCAGCGCACGGAAACGCCGTTTACCTTCCCGCCGGAGCAGTACCTATTTATCTACTTGCACTTTGACATGCTTTCAAACTTCTAGATGGGCAGGAGATGGGACTGAACAACAGGATCTCACCCCGTTGCGGGGATTCGAACCGCCGACCTTCTGATTGGCAAGCCATAGGCTCTGTGGTTTAACCCACAGTGCCACCCACATCCCACAGGATACATATGGATCGTGGCTAACATAATGTGCACTCTGCTTCAAATATCAGTGGTGGGAGCACACTGGGGTTGAAGTAAACAGCAATGTGTACACAGCCTGAGTTATCCACAGAATTCAAACTGAGAAACTATGGTTAATGGTTCAAGGAAACAATAGGTATAAAAGCAGAATTCCTAGATGCCAATATCAAGTTTGTGTCTCATCCTTCACCCAGGTTGTGAGGCAGGCTGTTGCCTCAACTGTTGAAGAACTGAACATAAAGAAGCGAGTCTGGGAAATAGTGGAGAAGTAAGATGCAAGATAAGGCAACAATTCAATGCATATTCCATTCCCCCCCCCTTCAGTGATAGAGAACCTAAAGGTGGCTGCAACTTTCACACTTCTCAGCTGCAGAGGTCAAACCACAGAAAGTGCCACCTGGTGTGAGGCTGTGTACACCCTGTAAAAGCAAATTTTCCCCCTCCCCAAAAACCAGGGAACTGGATTTTTGTTAAGGGTTCTGGAAACTGTAGCTCTCTGTGTGCTAAACTACAGTTCCCAGGATTCTGGAAGAGGGTGCTTTAATTGTATTGTATGTGTGCAGCCTGGGTGCAAAAGGAGCTATAGGGCTGCACCTGCCCACACATTTTACAGAACCCAGCATTTGAACTGTAATTTCATGTACTAGAATCCACATTCTTTTCAGCGCTCAACTGGAGCAGGCGGCAATTTGGGTTTCCCCCAGAGGATTGCACTGTAAACTACTGCTGTTCACGGGATCAGAATCATAGAGCTGGAAGAGACAATGAGGGTCATCTAGTCCAACCCCCTGCGATACGGGAATCTTTTTGCCCAACGTGGGGCTCGAACCCAAGACCCTGAGATTAAGTTGATTCAAGGCTAGTGCAAAGGAAACCATGAAATAGGACACTTGTTGCTATTGTCCCCCCCCAAAAAAAACGCCGAACACACATCTGTACACAGCCTTGTAACCTGATCTTATACGTGTTTACCGAGAACTAAACCTCACTAATTCATTCCCAAATAAGTGCAGTCTTAGTCTCTGGCATCTCACATCCAGGTATGGGAAGTTTGTAAATATGCATCAGGAGGTTATCATTTTGGTTGAACTGAGAAGGGCATATTTGAAAAGGGTTCTTTCAAATTGTTGAGAAATGATATCACAGTGGAACCAATATCTCTTTTTAGGGGGAGGGCAAGGAATCTCATGGATATGAACATTTTTCTTCTTCTCCTCTGAAATGTCAGGAAATGCTTCCTTTTTGTCCATAGGCAGCTAAGGGATGACAAAGATGAGATCCGAAAGAAGGCTGTGATTGCATTAGTAAGTCACACTTCATGTTTAGTCACATAGCCTTGGAGCTGTCAGCTTGCAGTCACCAAATGGGCATTATTATTATTATTATTATTATTATTATTATTATTATTATTATTATGCAAGCAATGCTTTTTTCGGGGGTTACTAAGGAGTACGCAATACTGGCGCCTGTTTTTGTTGTTGTTTAAAAAGTGTGGCACTTACTGTAACAACTTCATGGTGAGCACTGGCACCTATTTTCCTGTTTATTGAGAGAAGAAAAGTGCTCTCTGATCATGAAATGACGGCCAGATTAAATATTGTGGCACACCATTAAGAATAAAATATTTAAAGAAGATAAATTAAGGAGTAAGTTAAGTTAATTTGGATATGCAGAAGATGTTAAAAAATAAATTAAAGGAACAGCAGAAAGAGGGGGAAGGAAGTCAAGTTTTAAAATGTCAAAATGATTGTAAAATCAGGGAAATGTATATATCTGAAAAGTATAAATAATTTTTTTTGAAAAGAATAAAATTCCAATTTGAAAATGGGAACCTTTCTTCATCTTGTTTTGCTTTTTATAAGTGACGCTTCGCTCCTCTGCCTCTCGCTAGGGTGCCCTTGGCATTCGCAATAAGAATTTGTTCTTTGCCCTGTTGGAAATGCTGGAGCTAGACACCTGTGAGGGTGTCCGCATACAGGTTGGTACCAGGGCAGTTCAAAGGCACGTAAGATAGAACCTTCTGTGCTGCTTGCCTGTGTCTCTTTTGCTGATCAGTAAATTGGGTGTCTCCTCCCCACATACTCCTCGCAGGTTGTCAGGGCGTTTTCCACTTTGGGGATGGACAACGTGTATGTGAGGAAGAGCCTTGTGAAGAAAGCACAGACACAAGGGATTCTCGCCAGGTACGATGCACATTAAGGGGTGAACAATAAAGTAAAGCCATGCCTGATGCAACTCCCTGGTCTGTTTGAAGGCCGTATCAGCAACAATCTCCTAAGAGGCAGGGGCAAGGGAATAAGTGGTGAGGGGTAAAAATCCCAGAAGCAGCCGCTGTAAAGTCTAAGTTGAAGCAGAGGCAGTCTGTAACCGGCTAGAGTAGGTTTCTTAGTTGCTCAGAACCTTCGGCAAGCTTGATCAGGGAGCTTCTTACAAGCCAGGAAGCATCCCCAGCTGCTTGCACATCTTGTTGAACAGAGTTTCCCTTGTCTGGTCCTTCCTGCAGTTTCCTCCTTTGGCTTGAGCTGGCTGGTGGTAGACTCAGGCCGAGTCCCTGCCTGATGTCCCTCAGGCTGCCATTTCATTGCCCATTGCAAGCTGGAGTCACAGCTGGTTTGAAAGCGACTTACCGGTAGCTTATAGAGAATTTGTATGTGTGGATGTGGTGGGCATAACAAGGAGTCACAGGTGCAAACGGAGTGTGCTGAAAATGTGTCTCTTGGGGTCCTGGAACTGGGCACTTGAATTCCTGACATGGGGATTCTTAGTTCAGCATCAGGTTTCCCATGCAGAATGCTACAGCGGCAAGTGAACATTGCAAAAGGGGGAGGGGAGTGTGTATGTCGGGGAGAGTGTTCTCTAGGGGTAGGTAAATTTACTAACTGGCAGGATAATCCTATTAACGGATTCAAAAATATGTCAAAACAAAATAAAAATTTCTTTCCAGTAGCACCTTAGAGACCAACTGGAGGTGCTACTGGAAATAAATTTTTATTTTGTTTTGACTATGGCAGACCAACACGGCTACCCACCTGTATCAAAAATATCTGTCCCCCCCAAAGGGATTCTTTGTTCACCTTCTTTTTCTTTTGCATTCTCCCTGGCTCTCCCTCCTCCTTCGCAGAGAATGTTCCAAAGCCTTGGAGGCACTTGATAAGGTCTCTGATGCCCAGAAAGAGTACATGCTCCAATCCTACAAAATCTACTGAGATGACTTCTTCCTTTTTGGATTGCAAGAGCAGAATCAAGGCGAGGCAGATGGAATAAAACATCGCCTCTGGTTTTCCAGTGGCAATATATCTGAGCAGGCCTATTCACAGAGCGCATTTCTTCAGTAGTTGCGGGCATCTCACGAGTTAAGTCGATGGCAGATTTTCAGACAATCTGGTTACCTATCACCCAACTGGACTTCCTATAATATTTCCCTTTTGACTACCAGAACTCCTGCCCAAGCTCCTTTGCTGATTTCCAAGCTTCTCCGTGTCAAACTTTGCTGTGTAGCCACAAGTAGCAGAAATGAGTTTCATTTTAAACAGGAGAGCCTATAATCAATGCTGCAGGTTCAAGTTCTAGGATACAGATTATTGTTATTGTTTTATTCTCTGAACAGCTGATCGATCAATGTCCTCTGGGTGGCGTACAGAAAGCAATCAAATACACAAACACATTTGGGTCAGTTAAATAACCTCAATACAAATAACTCAGAAACCGCCATAAAACTATAAAAAACAGTATAGAATAAATATAAGCACTAGCTGGAAAACACCACCACACCCAGCAAAGAGTAATCAATTTGGGGCCAGATCTAAATACGCTACTAAAGCATATAATTGAAATTAAAAGGCCTGGGATAAAAGGCACCTGGTGCCCAAATTGCTGCAGCAGGGAAATCTTTCTGGGGAAGGTATTCTACAAATAAATAGTATATAGTCATGCATTAAGGTACATTAAAGCCTCCCTGCTCAAATTATATTTACCTCTATGGCATATGCTTTCTTGCCGTATGTGGTTGCAGCTAATGCAGATCCAGCATTTTCCTTTTACTGTAAGAGTAGGATCTGCTGTCACTTTGCAGTTGCCCAGCAGCTGGTTTTGTTGAAGCAGAGCAGTGATTCAACCTCATTTTATTGCAAGTTACCCTTTTAAAGGGGAAGGGTCTCTGAGCTAGAGAAGTGGTCTGGAGCCTGGATAATAAAACCCACATGACAGTGCACTGAAAGAAACACTTTTGGACATATATATATATTAATGGTCAGGCTTCACCTCTGTATAAAAGACCTCCTGATCAGGTGTCTCTGGGTGGGCTGGCCTGGAGAGATTTATGTTGTCATACATGAGACGATGATGATCTGAAATATCCAGTGTGGCATAAGACACCTCATCTTGTTCCTCTGAAGTCTGAAAGAGAATTAGATTAGAAATGCTAACAAGCATAGAACAAGCCTCAGGCAGCCTGTACGTAAGATGGCATAAGAGCCCTGCTGAGTGAGACCGAAGGCCCATACTAGCGCAAACAGATGGCAGTGGCTAATAAGGATGCTGGTTACAGCATTCACTTTCTTCCTACCTTTTCCTGGGAGTGAATCTCTTCATAGTCATTTTCAGGAAGGACCTTAACAATCCTGTAGAGTCCCGCCCCATTATGGTCTGGAGGCTGGTCAGAAATGGTGTTATCATGAGTATCTTCGGTATTGTGGGCAGGCATCTGTGAGAGGGAAAGTACCGGTAAACGCAGTTTTGAAAACAAGTCACAGAAAGGGAGCTTTGTACTCATCTGAAATTGGTTGGAGCTGGAGCATGTTGAGTTTCTCAGGTAGACCGGGGAGGGAACAAAGACTTGTGAGGGGGAAGTGGACTTGGCTAAGGCTGGCAGGACAGCTTACTTACTCTATGACAGAGCTTTCAAAACTTTCATGTTGGTGACACACTTTTTAGACATGCCTCATTTTGCAACACAGTAATTCAGTTTCACTAGCAAACCAGAGGTTAGACTCACCCCTTTCCAGCCCTGGGAGGAGCACGGGGAGTATTCGTGTGATACACTGCAGCCAACACAACACACAGGTTGGAAAGCTCTGCTCTATGCTATTAACCCCTTCATGCATTAAGTAGACTTAAGCATGTTTGGTATATGAGGTTGGTTAACCCAGAGCTGTGATATCACATTGTGGTATTTTCTGACGTGACTTTCACCACATCTGGAGATCTTCCTCATTGCTCCTCAGTACTACTATTCCACTTCTCAGAAATAATTTTTTTAGACTGTTCTGGTGCTACTTATTGTTACTTATTGCGATTGCATTCATGTGCCTTTTATGCTGCGGCAAACCACTTTCATGCATTTTTCATGACATGGTACATAAATATTTATTTTATAAATAATATTAATAAAAAAAATCTTATCATGGAGTGATGTGAGATTTTGCCTTACCCTTTCTGGTAGATTTAGCTCCTCTTTTCTCTGAAAATGTGATTCTGAAATGGATGCATCAATTGGAAATCAGGTAGGTCAAACTAAGCAACTGCAACAACAGGTTAGGTGGTAAGAAAGATCTGCTTGACTGAAATTCCGCACTGGAATTACACCTACTGGAGATAATACTGAATATTTTTTTCTGTGCTTTTATCCTGTGTTTTTATTTTATGAACCTCCCTGAGATCTTTGGTTGAAGAGTGGTATATAAATAATAAACCAACAAACAAATAACCCTAGGCCTATGTACTCGGAAGCAAGTCCCATTGAGTTCAGTGAGCTTACTCCAAGGTAAGTGTGCATAGATTTGCAGCCCTAAGACCACAGAGCCTGATATATTGCTTATCACTACTGCCAGCCATGCAGCTTCTCAGTTTGCTCCCTGTCACTCAGGCCCCTCTTAAGATTCCAAGAAGCTTGGGGCTTAATATTTGTTTGAGTCTCTCCTTTCTCCATATTGCACCCTCTCAATGGGTTGTATCTAAGCTAGCTCTAAGGAGAAGGCTCCATCAGTACAAGTATTTATCTTTGTGCAACAGAACATTCTCTCCCTGCACACGCCCTAAATGTGTTCTGGGGCTTCCCCCCCACCACTCTTTCAGAACAGATTTTGGGGCAGCTTGGGCATGTGCAAAGGGACCAGTGGTGGAAGAGGAGTCCCATGTCACCAGCATGAAAATTTAGTTGAAGAGTGTTGGTACCTTTTATCACATGTGGTGGGAGTGCAAAAAGGTGAGGATATATTGGGACATGATATATCATGAGTTGAGAAAAATGTTGAAATATAATTTTGCTAAGAAACCAGAAGCCTTTTTGTTAGGTATTATAGGTACAGACATTGAAAAACAGGATATTAAACTTTTCCAATACGCAGTGACTGCAGCTAGGATTTTGCTAGCGCAAAGGTGGAAACAAGAAGAATTACCGACGAAAGAGGATTGGACAGTGAAATTGATGGAATATGCAGAACTGGACAAAATGACGGGAAGAATCCAGGAACAGCGGGACCAGAAATTCATCAAAGACTGGCATAAGTTTACGAACTATTTGAGAGACAATTTACAGTTGAATACACTAATAGGACTTCAAGAAGCTTTGTAGTTAAGGTGTAGAAATATTATTGCAAGTATGGTAGTTAATGTATGATTGAGATTTATAATAATATAAGCAATGGTAGATTAAAGAAGTATAATACTAAGATACAATTTAGAAAGCCATGTGGAAGGTCTGAGGGAAGTCATGGCTATGTTAGCCAAAATTGGAAAATGTATATGAATGTATGTTTTATTTTTTTTGTAGTAGTATAGTATAAAATAATAAAAATTATTTTTTTAAAAAAGAAGAAAATTTAGTTGAAGAATTGGACAAGATGACAGGAAGAATTCGAAACCGGCGGGACTGGACTAAATTTGAGAAATATTTGAAAGGCAATTGTAAACAACAAATCACACTAGTAGGTTTGCAAGAAGTTTTGTAAGGTTAATTTTAGGAAATATTACGGAGATAATTTTGGAAGGTGATAATTATTGTGATAAAAAGTAATAGTGAGGTTGGAAATACAAGAAGAAATTAGGAAATTTGAAAATCTTGAGAAGTGGTTGATGGAAGTCAAAAATATGTATAAGAGATGAATATCAATGGATGACTAAAATAATGTATGCAAAATTTAATAAAAATTATTATATTTTAAAAAATTAGTCGAATACCTCCTGCTGCCATGTGGTTCCCCCCCCCCCGCAGTTGGAGGCTCTGTAGACCGATGCATGTTTACTTATAAGCAAGTTCTCCTGTGTCCGTATTTTTCCATCTATAAGGCGCCCCCTATTTAGGGGGACTCCGGTTTAAGAAAATGGGGGGAGATATATCTGTGTATAAGACACCCCCAAATTTTGGACATTATTTTTTAGGGGAAAAAACTAGTCTTATACACGGAAAAATATGGTATGTGTACAGAGGATTGTTGACTCTTAGTTTTACAAACAGGTGACATTCAGAGGTGAATTGTTTAACAGAGCTCCTGTGTTAGGTTTATGCGGAATAAAATTCAAGTAGGAAGGAAGCGTGTGCAGGAATACACGAAGAATACAGCATCACTCTGACCTGTTTTCTTCTTCCTTGACATCACAAGCAGCACCACAGTTGCAAGTAAGACAAGAATAAATAGTGGAACGATACTATATATCAAAATGTAGAGCTTCGATTCTGGGGGGGTTCTGGCAAAAGAAAAAAGAATAGAATATCAAATTCCACATATTTCCATTAGCCATTTCAACAATGGATGTAAAAAATACATCTACATAATACGCAACTTTGTTCCACTTGTTTATTTTATTGATTCCTCAGCATATCTACTTGGGAGTCAGTCTCACTGAACTCAATCCAACCCCTGGTCAGACATGCACAGGGTTGCGCTGTTAATCTCTGATTCCTCCTCCCTTCCCAAAAATGATACATAGGGAACGGTTGTTGTTGGTGGTGTTGTTTTGTTTTTTTTGCAAGAATCCAAGCAAATATTTCAATGTGATGGCAACGCCTTCAAAATTACCATCGTCATCCAGGCTGGCCCAGATTGTCGTGTTGACCCAGCCCAATTTTCTGGTGATGATATGGATAATGTGCACAGAGGTCCGCACTGCTCCTTTTCAGAGATGTTAAAATGGGAGCAACCCCCCCCCAGAAGTCAATCAGATTGGATTCCTGAAACACATACAGCTTGTTTTCGTCATGTACCTTATGATGTAATTTGTTACTGATCATCATCATTAACAGTAATACTGTAATTCCTTCTGTTGTAATTAATGGCCTTGGAAAGGGGTTTGTGGCGGGTGGTTCCCACCCCTTCAACATCACAGCAATTGATGATAAGACAGAAAGTTTTGGAAACAAATTTCTAGCTAACCAAACCTTTTGCATTTTAATGATTTATGTTTTTTACGTGGGCTCACTGGCGAAGGAAGAGGAGTGCGGGGGAGCACACCGCCCCCGACAGCGCGATCCCGGTGGGGTGCCATCGTGACTGCCCCGCCCACGCTGGGTGCCACGCCCCTGCAGGTGGCATGCCATGCCCCCAGGATGTGTGCCAGCCCCGCCACCGCCTGCTCTCCGCCCCCCCCCCCCACAGTGCCGGAGCATGAAGCTCCGCCACTGCGTGGGCTCTTGGGTTATAGACATACTTGTGCCTTTGTTGTTGTTGTTCAGTCATAATGATTGCAAACATAACCCCCACAAGAGCAGATTCTGAAGGGACTGTCAAGAGACACCAGATCATGCAGATTAAGCATTGCCCATCCCAGTTTATAAGTTTCCTCCACGGGGCTGCAAAAATGCTCTGTTCCATCAGTCTGCAAGTCATAGAAGTGTTCCCAACCCTGCAAGCATGGAATAGTAAAAACCATAGCCAATTTCTGTTCAAACCTCAGCACGGGGCAGCAAGATGAAAATCAAAGAGTTGTAGCAGTTTCCTCAGCCCTGGTATTCTCAAAAGTGCCCAGTACCACAGCTCCTTGTATGGGAAGCATCTGCTGTCCATTACATCAGTATAAATACCATATTTCAGACAGATATTCACAGGCATCTATTCCCCAGTTAATCTGGGAGAGATTAGCTCCAGGGATCTTAGAATTCAGTGGTCAGCGACGAAAGGGGGAGATTAAAAGTGGGTCCAACATAGAAAGCCCCTCACATGGTTATAGAGAAAGAACCCAAATACTCACTCTGTAGGATCTGGGCTGTGGGTGGACTTTACTACGGAGGTGGTAAATTCTGGTGTTTCTGTAAGTGATAACCTTTCTTCTGGATCTGAGGGGGCAGCAAAGGACAAAAAAAAATCAACAAAAACTGTTGTCATAGTTCCTCAGGTGTATCAACAACATTCTGTATTTTAGTGCATGAAGAGAATGATTTCATCTATTCATTGATGTTCTGGAGATTTTTTCTTTCTCCAGTTCCTCATCCCTGCATTTCTATCATTACAAACAAGGAGAGGAGGAGGAGAAGCATTTACCTGGAGAAACTGTCACGTTCACCCTGTGTCTGATATTGAAATAGAATGGACGGTATATATCACAGTAATAAACACCAGAATCATCCAGATTCAAATTGTACATGGTCACTTGAAAGTAGTGTTCTTCCTTATTCTCTGTGAGGGAGACTCTGTCCATGTTTGCCTTTCCGTCTGATGATATTAAACTTTCGCATGAATACAAAAGTAAGCCTTTTTTCATTTTGCACCAACTCTTAGTGTTATCTTCAAAGGTTTCTTGATAATGACAGCACAAAGAGAGAGATTTTCCTTCATATCCATGCACTTCAACTGGACCGGTCAGTTGCCATGTCTCTGGGGGAAAGAAAGAGAATCATTCATTGGAGTCCATCGGGTTGATACCATGCTGCTGGTGTTGTCAGGCTTCAGGGAATCCGATCCCCCTCCCTCATGGCTGGCAGCCAGAAATGGGGAAAAACAAGAAGTTCTTACCAAGGTAATTTATTTAATATTCACAGAGAGAGATGCATAATGCTGCCTCTTGGATAATGGCGTTGCTCCGAGTAAAGTCCCACCCCCTCTGTCTCTCCTATTATACGTCATCGGCTGATCTGTGCTTTCTGCATCTGATCTTTCTTTTCTCCTACTCTCATTGCCCGCCTGGACCTGGGAGAGGGTGGGTGTCTGGCATGCTTTCTAGAGACACTGAGTCTGTCAGCTGTCTTTCCCCTGGTGGTGCTTCTTCCTCCTCCTGCTCCTCTCCCAGTATTTCCCAGCTTTTCCCCGCTGCAGCCTCTGAACTGTAACCTTCTGCAAACCACTGTTCTAAATCTATACTGTCTCCCTCTTCTCTGGGAAGTGCAGGAGGAGGGGAGGGGGCGGTCCGCACCATTCCTCCTCAGTCCACTCCTTGACAGGTGTGCAGCATCGCAGTCAAGCCAGGCCATTCATTACAAGACAAGTCTTTCCGCATCTCTGCAACAAGCATTCGCAAAATTGTTCTCCCCATAGCCCCTGTCAGAAGCTCTGGTCCTGCTATTCCTGTGAGTGGCCTTTGCACCTAGCACCTGTGGGCAAACCAGCTTAGTAAGAGGGTAGCAAAGTATCTATTAAAATGAAAAGGCAGTTCAGGCTGCATTATTTAGTACAGAGGTGCTAGTCTTGGGCATTATTGTATTATTGGATAGTATCTTTACTGTGTGTGTGTGCGCGCGTGCGCATACACACACACATTTTGTGACAACGGATATTTACTAGTATATTTTCCCACGGTGTGGAAACTTCAGAATTGCCATAGTGTAATGTTGGTTTTGAAGTTTGGCAATGTTTGTCTTGCAATGCGCAACTGTATTCTGAGGTGAGATTCTTTGCCCCTAAGCATGGCACTAAACAGTTTTTCAAATTTACCAGGAAAAACAAGGAATTTGAAAATGGGCATGCCAACCAATTCAGCAACTTGTGCCAGCAGCCAACCACAAATCAGGGCATCATGTCATATGGTCCTATGCTTACATAAATGCAGTAAGATTCCAAGGTAGTTATTTGGGTATATGCAAATGCAAAAGATTGCTATGCCAGTTTGCAACAGAAATAGCATGTTTGCAACAGAAATAGCATGTTTGCAACAGAAATAGCATGTTTACCTTTCGCTTTATGCCGTTTGTCTCGCAAGTCTTCTATCTCTGGACTTTCTGTAGTGCCATCCCATGCATTTTGGCAGACTTCCTCCTTATGCTGCAAGATCTGTTGCCTTGACGTAGCATTTTTCTCTTGTTTACCTGAAATTAGCACCCAGCCTAGGAGAGACAACATCCTCAACGGTCTCATGATTCTGCTTCTCTTCTCTGCTGAAGTTGGAGGGAGGAAAAGGGTAGTCAGTCTCTCCCAGAGACCTCAAGATACTCTCACAAGTTTTTGGCAGGGAAGAGAAACTTCAAAGCTCACTGGCGATAACCCCCGCCCCTGAAAGCAGAAGTGTTCAGCCTTCTTTAGAAATATGGGAAAAGACAGATTCTCTTCTGCAATCCTTAGTACGCAAGCAGCTGTGATTAGTGTATCCCGCCCCCCTTTATATTAAGGAACACACATGCTAGCTGAGGAGAATAATGTAAATGAATTTCAAGTGGACTTCAGAATTACTTTAACCAATATTATGACCTAGTGTAGTTACAACTGGGCTGTGATAAGCAAGACATGATGCACAGTATTTCCCCATAAGAACATGAAAATAGCCCTGCTGAATCAGGAGGCTAGTGGCCCATCTGGTCTTAGAATTGCAGAGTTGGAAGGGACCCTGAGGATAATCTAGTCCAGATCCCTGCAATGCAGGAATATGCAGCTGTCCCATACGGGGATCGAACCTGCAACCGTGTTATCAGTACTGCACTCTCACCAACTGAACTATTGAGGTCCAACATCCTGTCCTCACTGTGGGCAGTTTGATGCAGTAGCCAAAGTTCTCTCATGGTGGTGTCACCTGATTAGAGAGCTTCCTGCTCCTCGTCCTCCACCATCCTACGGTTTACTTCCCTGTGACATACAAAGAGGCAGGGTGGTTACAACTGAGTTGTGTGGCAGGAAGTGTGGGAGCTGAAGCTCTCTTCCGGTTGTGTTTCCAGATAACCGCAAAAAGCAGAAACAGGAATATGGGCATTTTCAAGCTGATCGGAACCTGGAAGGACCTATAAATAAGATATCTGCAGCACAGCAACAGAATAGAAAATAGAAGAAAACAAAGCTATTACCCACCATTCGCTAATGAAAAAGTGCTGCATACGCAAAATTATGTGGCAGCTTGGCTGCAGTTTTAAAGCAATGATAAAAAATAATAATATGTAGGATGTGTTTCAGATGTGTGTGAGAGAGAATCACTTCTGGGACCCTAATGAACTTAATATATAAATGAAGGGAGGCCAGACTTGACAATATTGAGCAGCAAAAAAAGTATTATCCCTTTAATGAAGAACGGCAGATCATGAAAAAGATATTGGAAATTGCAGCTTAGTTAACAAAGCATGTGTGGAGAAGGCTCAGTGTGCATGACCTATGTAGGAAGAGACGTGGAGATGAGGACTATAGAAAGTGCTAGCCTGTGCAGGATATTGGCCAACAAAAGCCCCACCAAGCATCCTCTTTTCTCAGCAACTGGACACACTAATAATAATAATAATAATAATAATAATAATAATAATAATAATAATATCCCACCCATCTGGGTGGGTATCCCAGCTTGCAGTTTTGCTTCAACCATGAGGACTAGGAGCTTTACTTCTCTAAAATAGAAACGATGTGTTTTCAAGCACTAACAGAGACATCAGTTTTCTACATTCCCCTGTTACATTGTGAAAATGGTATAACTGGAAATTACTCTGACTGTCAGCACACAGCAAGGTGCTCGTGTAGTTACAAAGAGGGAGTCGCAATGCTCAGTTGTGCTTTGCCAGTCATGTTTATAGAGGGAGCAAGGTCTGGTTGTTCAGTTATTGCTAATTCTTCTTCTATATCTAAGAAAGGGGCTAAAAATAATTGATGCATAGTGTCAGCTGTTACGGGTGAGCTGTTTGCACTTTCCAAAATGGCAGACGTATTTAGCACAAGAACTGAGGTAATTGATGGTGATGAGTTCTTGAGCAATAAGATGAGATTTCTCCTCGCATAGTGCTTTGTCATCCTGTGGAAACTCATGGCCATGAGGAGGTCATGTCATTGAGAAACTGGAAATGGAGGATAAGTGTTCCATAGTTCATCCCCCTGAATGAAGTGCTTTGGGGGCGTTTTTAGGGCATAAAACTGTGATCTACTTGCAAGAAGTATCCTCAGGCCTGCCCAGCCATGCCTTGAAGCTGCAGGGCAGAGACAGGAGCCCTGTTTGAAAGCTGGCCTGCCCAAACCCTCAACAACACCTTAAGGCGGGAGGAGGAGGCCAGAAGTCCCTCAGTGCTGTTAATTTGCTGGTGAGGAAGGGCTAAGAGTAGGGGATTAACTTCTCTGAGGCCCAGAGACAAGGAAACGTACCAATCCACTGTTCAGGTTATGGAGCCATATGGTTTGGATTTATAGGAGCCCGCACTGGTTTTTGACCCTGCTCCATGAGCAGTATTATGTTTAGATATATTTATTGTTGCCATACAACAATACATAAATTCCCTGCAGGACCTAAAGGTCTTTTGCTTTGCTTCAGGGAATAGTACAACCCTGTAAAAGGTTCAGAGCCATGTTGAGCGCAACATGTAAATGATTTTTAAAATAAACACCCCCTAGGGACATCATTCCTTGCGACTCAGAACTGCGAGTATTCTGAAATAAAGCGCAGAAGAAGAAAAATGTAGTGTACTGACGTACCAGTGTCAGTTGGCAGCTTTGTTATTGTTCCATTTGAAGGAAAGAGACACTGAAAAGAAAATTGGTTGGCCAAGAGATGGCGATATGACGTTCATGGATATGAAATCCAACTCTTTGTTGACATTTGCCATCCCTGCTAACGATGATAAATGTTGGGTTCAAAATATAGCAAAAATCTACGTAGGAGGCTGAAAGAAATCTCCATGCAGTGGTGAGAAAACAAAGGGTGTTTATTTCTAGTCTAGCAAGAAAGGCTCAGTGGGATCACTCTCCAAAAGCTGAGCAAGCACCAAAGGGTGGGGCCTGCTTAATATACATAGCTGTTATCTGTTAAAGCAATACATATGCATAAACTTCTTCCAATCTAAAGTTACAACACAATGCTAATTATACCATGTATGGTCTTTCCTTCATTACCTATTCATTAGGTAAGGAAACAAAGGACTCTCTCCCTAAGCAGCCCCCCCCCATACGTGGTCTCTATTCATTCCTTTCTACCTGAGGGGGTTGACACATTTGAGCACAGCAATTCTCACAGTCAAATGTAGACACTTAGGAATGTTGTTTACTACCTTGGGAGTAAAGCTTCTCCTAGCCCGGGGGTCGGGAACCTGCGGCCCCAGAGCCGCATGCGGCTCTTTTGGACCTTTGCCGCGGCTCCGGGGCTGCCGGGGCTCCGGGGCTCCGGGGCGGATACGCCCGCCCACTTCTCCAGCTGGCCGGCGGCCGAAAATGACTTTGTTTTCATTCTACCACATCTCCATGTTTTCGTTGAGAGACTGAGCACCTCCGGAGGCTGAGGGCGGCGCAACATCTTGGCGGGGGGGGGGCGCTCCCACAGTCAGAAAGAGGCGTGCTACAGTAGAAAGTATGATAGAGAGGAGGAAGGGACTCGCGAAGAAAGAAGAGCGCGCCTGTGCCCTTGCGTCTCCCAGCTTCGCCCTACCTACGCCGGCTTTGCTTTTCCTCACAGACACACGCGCGCGCACGCACCCCGCGCTTCCACCCCGCCTCTTTCTTTCCCTCTCTCTCTCTTCCCCCAAGGCCCCGCCTTCCCTCCGCTTTCGGCGCGCTCGCGCTAAAAGGGGGAGGAGCTGAGTGCCTGTCAGTCAGCTCGTCTCAGTCAGGCAGGCGCTGCCGGCCGGGCGGCCTGGTTGTGTGTCTGTTGGCTGCGCCGCCGCGCTTGGCTATGGCCGGGCCGCTGAGGGGAAAGAGGAGGAGGAGGGAAGCGGGCGCCTGCCTTCCTTCCTGGCCGCGGGGGCGGAGCGTGCAGAGGCGGGGAGGGGAGAGCAATGAGCGGGGCCGCCGCCTCCTCCTCTGCCGCCGCCACCTGCACTAGATCCGAGCCCGGCCCGGGCTTCTTCCTCTTCCCCAGCGGCACTGGCGAGCCGTGCGTGGTCATGGGCCCCGGCGAGAGCGCGGCGGGCTTCGGGGCGCTGCTTCTGCTGCCTCCGCCAACCATGGCATCCATGTTCAGACGTTCCCACCTCAAGATCCTGCTGATCGGCAATTCCGGGTAAGCAAAAGGGGCGCCTGGATGGGGAAAGCAGGAGCGCCGAGAGAGCTGGCCCGCCTCCTCGCCCCCCAGCCGGGCTCCGATGGCTAAGCGGGTGTCGGGGGCTCCAGTCTGGCGGGAATCCCCCGCCAGGGGTCGGGGTGGGAAGAGGAGAGCCACTGGCGAGAGGGGAAGGATTCCCAGGATCCTGTCCCCATTTGGCAGCCAAGGGGTTAAGGCGGCAGGTGGCATTGGTGGAGGGGGCGCCGCCGCGCAGAGGCAGGTGCAGCCCGTCCGGTGCAGCCCGGTAAACGCGCGCTGGGAGCGGAGGCAGGGAGGGGGAAGCCCCGCGCGGCGGGGGGAGAAACTTCAGCGAGGCTCTTCTGCTGAAGTTCAGCTCCGTGCCTCCACAGCCATTCTCCCCGTATTATCTGCAGCCTAGGCTGGGGAGCACATGCAACAAGTGTGCATGTACCTTTACAACAAGTGTGCATGCAACAAGTGTTGCATGTACCTTTAAAGTACATGCAACAAGTGGGACTATGTTGCAGCTGACAGGTCTACAGTTGTGTATACCACAGGCAGCTGATAATAGGGCAATTTTGTGGGGTGCAGCTGAACTAGACCAGCTGTTTGTTCCCAGAATTAAAGCAGATGGAAGAAGCAACACCAAATAACTAAAGACCAAGTCAAATGACTATTGTCCTTTGGATGCAATGGTATTACCATTGCCTGAACCCAGAGAGCATCGATGCAATAAAAGGGTGCTTTTAAGAAAAGAAAAACCTGCAACCTGTATGTATTATGCACAGCTGGTTTGTTCTTTTCACATTATGCTTCCATTTTAAATATGTTGCATAATTTAGACTGCAGGAGTAGACTGTGGGATTTACCTCTGAGTAGAAAAGTGCATTTGCTAGTCATGGGGAGCTAAATGGACATGAGAACTTATTGCATTTTTATTCAGCTTCTCCTCTAGACTAGTCAAGCATGCTTGAAAAATTAGCGTAACTTCACAAGTGTTAACAAAAACACCTCTACATCAAAATACTCAGAAAAATGTGCTTGTTTAACTCCCACCTTCCCCCATCAACCTGACTCTGACAAGCCTGGTAGCAGCTGTTGTTGCAACTAATTTATTAAGTAAACACATCTTTATGGCAGTGTAGTAATAATCCTTTACTGTATAATTATAATTAACAACCACCTTCAACTTTTTATAGCCATTATAGTGTAGTTTTTATGTATTGAGTAAAATAATTTGGTTATTTCCATTATCTGTTTCTAAACTCAAAAGCCACCTGTATGCAAGTCAGCACAAACATCACAGGCTTCTCTGGTGCAATTCTGTGCTTTATTTAGCAAGAGAGGAGGTTGGAAGAGGTGAACATAGCATCTGGTCTGGAATATTAAGGGTAAAAGACACTAAGATTATTGTAAAAGCCAGCAGTCTTCAATTAGACATGGGACAAACATTTAACACAAGTGTGCAGTTGAGGACTCATTTTTTTTAAAAAAACAAATCAAATATTCGTATGCTGTTGCAACCCACCTTGGATCAGGCTATGACCTGGTAGTGGTCCCCAGGGTGGATAAAAATGAATGATTTTTTAATAATGGGTTTTTTTTATTTAAATCAGATTTTTTTTTAATTTAAATCGGATTTTTTAAAATAAAATGCAGTGTTGTATTTGTTTTAAATGTCGCAATGGTTTTGCGGCTCCCAGTTGTTGTTTTTTTCTTCGGAAATGGGTCCAAGTGGCTCTTTTGGTCTTAAAGGTTGCAGACCCCTGTCCTAGCCCAAGATAAGGCACAACAAAGAAACTATTAATTGACACAAGGCCTCTAGCCTGGCTAGTTAGCTGAGCTTACAGGTCTCTATGTGCAATTGTGCATCTCTAATAAACAAATCAAGACCAAATTCCCATGGAGATTGCAACAATCTTCAGGGACTCGGTGCTGATCTGAAACTTGTGAATGCGTTTTAAAGGGTTAGATGCAGAGGGTCTTGCTTTGCATCAGTTTGTAGTGGTCAATGAATTGTCATTTGTTGTATTTGTTGTTGTTGTTCAGTCGTTCAGTCGTGTCCGACTCTTCGTGACCCCACGGACCAGAGCACGCCAGGCACCCCTATCCTCCACTGCCTCCCGCAGTTTGGCCAAACTCATGGCTGTCGCTTCGAGAACACTGTCCAACCATCTCATCCTCTGTTGTCCCCTTCTTTTCCAGGGAGTCTTCTCTTCTCATGAGGTGGCCAAAGTACTGGAGCCTCAACTTCAGGATCTGCCCTTCCAGTGAGTACTCAGGGCTGATTTCTTTAAGGATGGATAAGTTTGATCTTTTCGCAGTCCATGGGACCCTCAAGAGTCTCCTCCAGCACCATAATTCAAAAGCATTAATTGGTCACAGGTAATTTGCCAGAAAACACACATACCCCTTCCCCAGTTTCCAATAAACATTACAAAAAGTGGCACTTGCCCTTGAAGAAATTAGCTCTCATTGTAATTTGCTGCAGGTGGGTTGTCCCAAATTACAGATAAATGATTGAGATTGCAAATCTAGTAGATTGGCCACATCTTTTAAAACACAGTTAAAAGGAAAGCATCTAAATAACCTGTAGCATACCTTTTACTGTTCTTTTTTAAGGGAAGATCAAGCCTATTAAGACCCAAATAGTTTAAATACTGGAGTTATAACAGCATTAGCTAAAAAACAATATATTATGTAAAGAAGCTTAACAACAGTTACATGGGTCACTATGAGATTACTGCGCAGCATTTTCTTGCCGTGTGGCAGCTGAAGGTCTCTTCTGGTTGTATCTTCTATGCATCCAGATAATTGCAATGCCCAGACACAGTAAGATAAGGGTTTTCAAGGCGAAAAGCACATAAATCAGGTATCTGTATAAATGAAACAGAATCATAATCATAATAATACACCACCCATTTGACTGGGTTGCCCCAGCCACTCTGAGCAGATATCATATATTTCCCACCATTCTCTAATACAGAAGCTTTGTGGATTAACACACCACAGATGGTGCTCCCATGAGCCTTTCTGAGGGAATCATCTCAAGCAGCACTCAAGGGTGGAAGCAGATATGCACCTGGGAGCTGCACCCACCTCCCTGGCTCCTGCCTGCCTGCCTGCCTGCTTGCTTGTGGCGACAGTGCCGCCTTCTCCCAGGAATACAGGTGTAGTGAAAGTAGGATTTTATTGAATGTTAAACTTTGGTTCATGCCTCAGTATGGCATTATGGGAAAAGTAAAATCTATGGCATTCTGGGAATGTGTGCCTGGTCCCCTTAAGATGAACTTTTCTCTCCCACCCTCCCTGTCTGTAAGGGTGTAAGTTAAGTGTCTCCATAAGGAAGAGATGTTATCTGAGTCACAAGGTAGATTTACAATGCAAAGTGATAACTTTGGTGCAGCTGGGGGTAAGATGTGTATTGGGTTGTAAAGATCAATCAATTTGCAACCCAGGAAGTCTGCTATGTGTCAAGAAGGACCTGGGAAAATCAGGGAGTGTCTTTGATCCCAAGGTCACTGATTATCAACAACAGTACAGCTGTGCAGATCTCCTGACCATCATGAGATACAGTCCTAGCCCCTAGCCATTGGTAACTTTGTAATTAAAGAAAAGAAGTGATTGGTTTCTAATCGGAAAGCCACGTGGGTTTTAAGGATAAAAGTTTCGCGGATTCAGATGCTAATTGCATTTTGCCAAGGCACTTCGCCTGGGGGTGTTCGCCAGAGAGCAACATCTCTTGACTTCTTGCTGTCTTTGAATACTATGCTGTGAGTATGTTTAGTTAGCTATATTATGCAATGTTTTTATTTTCTGTTTGTAACATTTTTTTAAAAAGAAACGTGCACTCTTTTAAGTTGTTTTATAATAAATCCTGAAAATGACTTTTGTTTTTTGTCTTGGTGCCTTTGTTTGGAGGAGCTAAAACAGTGCCTGAACCACTACCTGTTCTGTTGAATTTCTATTCGGTGTCACGGTAAAGTGACCCAGGACCGAGTAAGCCTGGTAAAAGAGAGGAATTCTCCTCCCTGGACTCCTGCTCTAAGGGTTGCCCGGATAAGGGAGGTGGTGGCAGCTTCTACCTTTTGACTCCTGTGTTGCAAAGTAAAAGTAAACTCTCCCCCTTCTTTGCCCAGTTCCTGCCGGTGCTTGGAAGATTGGATAAGAGGGGTGGAGAGTAATATCACTACAACAGGAATCCCTGACTTCAGGAATACAGGAAAACTAGGAGGAATGGCAGCTAGAAATGATGGAATATGCCGAGTTAGCAGGCCTAACCAGTAGGGTCAGAGAACAAGAAGATCAAGTTTATAAACGGGAATGAATTTTTGTGTGTGGAGTATTTGGATATAATTGTGGAAACTGTATAATTGAAAACTTTATTTTAAAAAATAATTACAAACAAGGAATACAGGAAAACGGGCCTTGCTAGCCAGCAGGAGGTGGCAGCATGAAAATCTTTTAGAGCTTGCTGAGCCAAAATATCGGTGATCTCGCATGTTTACACAAATGGAATCTCAATACTTACTCTGTTGGAGGATGGCTGAAGCCTGATTGTTCGATTGTTTGTTCTTGTTTGCTTGTTATTAGAAAGAGATCAGGTTCTGTCTGCCTGCTAATTGCTGTTGTTTCTTCTGAATCAGAGGAGGAAGCTTGAACAAAGATGAAGAAATGGGCAGTTTCAGCAGCAGTTGTGGAAGAGACACTGAAGAGACCAAGAACTTCAGAAAATGTGAAGAGGGACTGGCAAATAAGGGAGAGTTCCGGTGAAACAAAACAAATGCCATGGTCAGATCACTTCCTGGTGCAAATAAACTTTTCTGCAACCCTTCCCATCTGCAGGGAGGTGAGACGAATTTGAATGGTCTGCCTCCGCCACTTAATGTATCTAAATGGCTTCCAAAGAGTCATAGGAGATACGTTATCCCATGTGGATGGCCTCTCAGCTGATTCTCTGGTGGCCCACTGGAAAGTGTAGTTAACCAGGGTTATAGACTGTTAACTCTGGAGTGCCCTCTCTGGTTGCATGGAGCTGGGATGACCATGTGGTTTTCCCCAGGGCTGAAGGTGATGAAAAGATCGCTGAGAGGACTAGGGCGCTGGTGGGGGAAAACATGTCTTAAATTGGACTGAACATAGGTTAGAGCTCATTGTAGAGCCTACCAAATCGCAATAGCGATGGCAAAGAAGACCCTTTTCACCGCCTCTATGGCATCTGTGGAAAGCAGTTCCAGGAGACTCTTAGGTGGTTTGTAGTCTAACAGAACAACCTTTGCCATCAGTGTCCAAGAAGGACTCCAAAATGTCCGGCAAAGATTTTGCAAAGCTTTTTGCAGATAAAATCGCTCAGATTCAGAAAGAGGTAGACACCACCATGGTAGCAGGGCGGGGGTGGGAGAGTTTCAGCGCTCTGTCTAGTCAAGTTGTATAGGATCGATTTCAACCTGATTACCTCTGAAGATGTGGACACTCTGCCTGGACTAGTAAAACTGACTGTCTTCTTGACCCTTGCCTATTCAGGCTCATAAAAGTGAGCCAGGCCAACTGAGACCCTACCTGCCTGCAGACTATCTTGCCAAAGTGGTGCATGCTCTGGTTATCTCCCGCTTGGAGTATTGCAAAGTGCTCCATATGGGGCTACTTTATGAAGAAGTCTGTTTGCCTCAGTAAAGCTTCTTTTTACTGTGAATTTTGACTCTGTGTTTTGACTTCGCTGTGCGACAAGACCTACATTGGTTCCCAGTATGTTTCTGAGCACAATTCAAAGTGTTGGTTTAAAGCCCTTAATGGCATTGGCCCTGTATAACTGAAGGAGTGTCTCCTCCCCCATTGTTCAGCCCAGACACTGAGGTCTAGATCCAAGGGCCTTCTGAGGGTTTCCTCATTGTGAGACATTAAATTACAGGGAACCAGGCAGAGGGCCTTCTCAGTAGTAGCGCCCACCCTGTGGAACACACTCCAGTAAGATGTCAAAGAGATAAATAATTATATGATCCTCCGTAAACATCAAGGCAGACCTGTATCAGGGGTCCTTTTAATGTGTAATGTTCTATTCTTTTGCTGTTGTTGCTGCTGCTGTGTTTTTGTATACCCTATTGGAAGCCGCCCATTATTTTATTATGTCCATTGGGATTTTGAACTTGCTGGCAAGATAATCTGTAACAGGAGATAATTCTGCAAGCATTAATTCCCCTAATGTGAATTTTACACCAACATCATGCAGCAACATAAAACAAGCCTTGTTTCATTTACCATTACTTACCTGCTTAACGGGCAATATAATATCCTTTTGGAAAGAGAAAAATTATCACAATACTGTATTCTCTTCCTATATATATACCGGTATTTAAAGTATAGAAGTAGCAACTCTCCTTGTCTTTGCAAGTGTGTGTACACTTACCCAGCAGTAAGCACCTTTGGGCTTAATGTGCATAAGGTCACATTTATTCCCTATCTGAGATTTTCTTTCCCTTTTACCTGTATTTGACTTTGGAGTTTATTGTAGAGCTTGAAAACAGGACTCACCTGGGAGAGCAGTAATATTTACAGGGAAACCAACATCAGAGTTAGTTCTTTCTATACCACCCCACTAAATCCCAGCATCTTACTGTGTGAGGTTCTCCATTCGGACTGTGAATTCCAAACGAGAATAATTATCCTTGAAAAAACTCTGCTAGCCGTCCTTCCTTCTTCAGATCTTGTCGTCTGAACAACTATTTCACACTTGCTGAGAACACAATTGATATACAGTACTGGAGATTTTTTCTTTCTCCAGTTCCTCATCCCTGCATTTCTATCATTACAAACAAGGAGAGGAGGAGGAGGAGAAGCATTTACCTGGAGAAACTGTCACGTTCACCCTGTGTCTGATATCGAGATCGTATGGACGATGTATAACACAGTGATAAACACCAGAATCATCCAGATTCAAATTGTCCATGGTCACTTGAAAGTAGTGTTTTTCCTTATTACAAATCCACTGAATGGTAGCATTGTCTAGCCCGCATTTTACTAGCTTCTTTACAAGAATATCATGGGGCACCTTGTCAAAGGCCTTGCTTAAATCAAGATAGGCTACATCCACAGCGTTCCCTTCATCTAACAGGCTTGTAATTCTGTCAAAAAATGAGATCAGATTGGTTTGGCATAACTTATTTTTCAGAAACCCATGCTGACTTTTAGTGATCACAGCATTCCTTTCTAGGTGCTCACAGACCATTTGCTTAATGATCTGCTCTAGAATCTTTCCTGGTATTGATGTCAGGCTGACTGGGCGGTAATTGTTTGGGTCTTCTCTTTTCCACTTTTTGAAAATAGGGACAACATTTGTCCTCCTCCAGTCTGCTGGGACTTCGCCTATTCTCCAGGAATTCTCAAAGATTACTGCCAGTGGTTCTGAAATCACCTCTGCCAGTTCTTTTAGTACTCTTGGATGTAGTTCATCTGACCCTGGAGACTTGAGTACATCTAAACTAGCCAAGTATTCTTGTACTACCTCCTTACTTATTCTGGGCTGTTTTTCCCCTGCTGAATCATCTGCTCCATATTCTTCAGGTTGGGCATTGTTTTCTTTTTTGGAGAAGACTGAGGCAAAGAAAGCATTGAGGAGTTCTGCCCTTTCTCTGTCTCCAGTTCGCATTTCACCATCTTCTCCTCTAAGTGACCCCACTGTTTCATTGTTCTTCCTTTTGCTACGGACATACCCATAAAGCCCTTTTTTTGCTTTTAACCTCTCTAGCAACCCTGTGTTCTTTCTGTGCTTTAGCTTTTCTGACTTTGTCTCTACACGTGCAGGCTATTTGTTTGAATTCCTCTCTGGTGCTTTCCCCCTTTTTCCATTTTTTGTACATATCCCTTTTAAATCTTAAATCAGTTAAAAGTTTTAAGCCTTGTTTTAAACTGCCACTTCGCCTCAGTGTCGACCCCTGTTCTCTGCCCAAACTTCTGCCATGATTTGCAATTCCCACGTTTTTAAAAATAAGCACCCTAGTCGCAGGGAATAATGTCCCGAGGGGAACTTTGAGTATCGTGAAAGGAAGTGCGGAAGGAGAAAAAGGTACTGTACTGAAGTGTTGGTGTCAGTTGCCAACTTCATTATTTTAAGTTTGAGGAACAGAGAAACTGAAAATACAATTGGTTTGCCAAGTGATGGCAATATGACGTTCATGAATATGAAATCCAGCTCTCCCTTTCTTTTTTAAGGAACTTTGTTGACATTTGCCTTCCCTGCAAATGATGGTAAATGTTGCGTTCAAAATAAGCATATCAAGGCCAAATTCCCATGGAGATTGCAACTTCCCACAAGGAGTTCTCACTTGTTATATTGGTCACAGGTAATTTGCCAGAAAACATTTCCCTCCACAGTTTCCAATAAACATTACAATAAGTCACACTTGCCTATGAAAAGTAGCTCTCTGAATCTTGCTGCAGATGGACTATCCAAGTTACAGATAAATTATTGAGATTGCAAATCCAGTAGATTGGCCACATCTCTTAAAACACTGTTAAAAGGAAAGCATCTAAACTACCTGTGGCATACCTTTTATCGTTTTTTTTGGGGGGGAAGATGGAGCCGGTTGGTACACAAATAGTTTAATGTCAACTAGAGTTACAACAGTGTTAGCTAAAAAACAATATATTATGTAAAGAAACTTAACAACAGTTACATTGGTCACTATGGGATTGCTGTGCAGTATTTTCTTGCTGCGTGGCAGCTGAAGATGTCTTCTGATTGTCTTCTATGCATCCTGATAATTGCAGTTCCCAGACCCAGGAGAATAAGCGTTTTCAAGGTGAAAAGCACAAAAATTGTGTATCTGCATCTAAGAAACGGAATTATTATTATTATTATTATTATTATTATTATTATTATTATTATTATTTTATACCCTGCCCATCTGATGGGGAAAGTTCTGCTACTCATCACCTGAGTGTCTGAGCCATGATGCCTGTGCCAGCCACAAGATGGGTTGCCAAGTGTTACTGCTGGCAGACACAGCATGCCAATAGCAGACAGCAGGCCTTGCGGGCCTTTCCTTTAGTAATGGCACCATACAGGGTCTGTGGGCCAATGCACATAGCACTCCATTTCACAGCTCATTTTTCCATTTGGCAATGAATTTTCAAAGAGATCCTGGACTCAGCTATACAGCTGCAAATAAAACGTTTCAATATGTTGTAATTTGCCATATACAAATGTGACACTAGATGGCGAGAGTAAGCTATGCAAAATTCAATGCAGTTTTCAAAATGTTGTTTTTTTAAAAGCATTTTCACAGCGTTTTTTATATGTATGTTGATTAAACCCCTGTTCCTATTGCATTTGACATCTTAACCATGGGAGGTTAGTTTCAGAGATATTGCTCGGAGGTGGGTTGTACTTGCAGGGCGAAGGGGAGAAAGAGAGACCTTAAAATCTGTTAGAGGTTGCTGAGCCCACAGATCAATGATCTCACGTGTTTACACAGAGGGAATCTCAAGACTTACGTGTTGTCAGTAGTGTTTAGGGAGGGATCAAGGTCTGGTTGCCTGCTAATTGCTGTTGTTTCTTCTGGATCTGAGGAGGGGACGAGAGAGAGAGAGAGAGAGAGAGAGAGAGAGAGAGAGAGAGAGAGAAACGGACAGTATCAGTATTATTCAAAGATGTTGAATAAGACTGGGCCCAAGACAGAACCCTGTGGCACCCCACTAGTCACTTCTCTCCAGGATGAAGAGGAGCCGTTAATGAGTACCCCTTGGGTTCGGTCAGTCAGCCAGTTACAAATCCACTGAATGGTAGCATTGTTTAGCCCGCATTTTACCAGCTTCTTTACAAGAATATCATGGGGCACCTTGTCAAAGGCCTTGCTGAAATCAAGATAGGCTACATCCACAGCGTTCCCTTCATCTACCAGGCTTGTAATTCTGTCAAAAAATGAGATCAGATTGGTCTGACAAAGAGCCAGTGTGGTGTAGTGGTTAAGAGCGGTAGACTCGTAATCTGGGGAACCGGGTTTGCGTCTCCGCTCCTCCACATGCAGCTGCTGGGTGACCTTGGGCTAGTCACACTTCTTTGAAGTCTCTCAGCCCCACTCACCTCACAGAGTGTTTGTTGTGGGGGAGGAAGGAAAGAAGAATGTTAGCCGCTTTGAGACTCCTTCGGGTAGTGATAAAGCAGGATATCAAATCCAAACTCAAATCCAAACTCACTTACCTGGGAGTAAGCCCCTTTTGGGTTAATGTGCATAGGGTCACACTTATTCCCTCTCTGATGTTTTCTTCCCCTTTTAGCTGTATTTGGCTTTCAATTTCCCTGTAGAGCTTGGAAACGGGACTCACCTGGGAGAACAGTAATATGTATACGGAATCCAGGATCAGAGCCTCTTTTCTTTATGCCACACCAGTAAATCCCAGCATCCTGCTGTGTGAGGTTCTCCATTCTGACTGTGAATTCCAAACCAATATGATTGTCCTTGAGAGACATTCTGCCAGCTTTCACTTCTTCCTCAGATCCTGTAGTCTGAACAACTACACTACATGTCCTCCATGAACTTCCTTTGCACCAATATTTTTTATACGTCTGATACCAATATTCATATTTGCACATCACAGAAAGCGACCTGCCTAGAAATCCACCCAGTGCTTCAGGACCAATCAGAGCAGACATGCAACCTGGAAAACAGAATGAACCTGGAATGAGGCACTAGCTCTCCAACTAGTATCCCTCTCGTATCGCAGAAAAATATAAAATTACACATCCCTGGGTCCAGGTGAGAACTGTGGCCTTGGCAATAAGGATGCACGGGTATTGAGTTCTTTATGGCTGTTTGTCTCTTTTCTCCTCTGGGTATTGGTCACACAATGTTAATAATGTTGTTGCTCAGATGGGACAGGTTGTGTTCAACCAGTTCTGCATGGGGTTGCACACCCTCTGAAGGATAATTTTGGGAGTGCTCCCTTGAATCCATTCCTGTCACTGGAAGCCAGGACTGCCATCAGCAGGCTCCCAGGACTTTTGCTGAAAAAGCTTTTTATTTTATTAAAGTACAGGCAATCACCGATTTTTGTGTTCCGGGTCATCATGCATGATGGTAGGGCGTGCACCAGCTTACTCCACCCCATTACACCCTGTTCCACCACCCATACTGCCCTAATTCCAGCCACTTCTGGGTAACTGCGATTTGGGTCCAATTGTTGTGTGTAAATCAGTTGTTGCCTGTATACCAGACAGCTATAAAGAAAGTTAGAAAGCATAATGTGGAGGCAACAGCTAAGGCATAGTAGGCAGATACAGAGATGCTGCTGATGCAGCTTAATCACTTTGGGGGGAAATTCTATGGCTAGATCTGCCAGGATGTGCAGTGTAGGATTCAATGGAATCCAGCCCTGGCACAGTCACCAGCCACCCCCTGCACCTGGCACAGCCAAGCCAGGTCCACTTAAAGCTGGAGCAAGCCCTGAAAGGTCGGCATGGAAGGTGACTTTTTGCTCAGCACTCTGGGGAAAGGCACACTGAACCCCCTGCTTCCCTGCCTCTGATCCCACCTTTTATTGCCATACACAGCTCACGTCCCTTTATGGAGTCTTGCTTCGCAACGACCACCTTTCTCTGTTCCTTACCTGGAAGCAGCCCCCAGATCAGGATCGTCAAAGTCCTCCAGATCCTCATGGTCCTGCTGTCTTCTCTATTCAAGCTAGAGGGAGCTGGAGAGTAGCCAAAGTCTCCCAGGAACCTTGCGGTGGAGGAAGAGGGACACCACAATGTGTTGGAATCTGGAATAATCTCTGGCTAAATGAAGCAGATCATGAAGCAGAGCTTCAAAAAGTGGAAATAGGAGGGCTTCTATGTTGTATGTTTGATGCGCAAGACTGTGGTTAGTGTAGTTCTGCTTTTATGGCATGCGCAGGCGGAATGGGAAAAGGAAGGGCAGCTTCGATGGATTGGGCCATTGGTACGAGTCCTATCCTATGGTGCAGGAGAAAACAAGCTTGCTCCATCTTCCATGTGACAGCCCTTTAGATATTTAGATGGCTATCATATCTTCTCTCAGTCTCCTCTTTTCTAGGCTGAATATGCCCAGCTCCTTTAAATGCTCATTGGAAGGCTTGGTTTCCAGACTCTTGGTCATTTTGGTTGCCCTCCTCTGCACCCATTCCAGCTTATCAATATCCTTCTTAAATTGTGGCATCCAGAACTGAACACAGTAGTCCAGGGATGGATTGGATGTGCCATTGGTCTGATCCCAGTAGGGCTTTACTTTTGTTCATGTGTCCTCATGACACCCTCACGTATTCTTTCCAACTAAGAGGGGGTTCTCTAAACTCCCCTCTTGTTTATCTGCTCCAGGGTTGTGATGACAGCTGAGGAAATGTACCTCCTCCTTTTTGCCAGCACAGCCAAAGACAATCTCTGTGGTGGGCTGACCGCCCAATCTGATTGAAGCACATCGCCCCACTATGTGCATAGGACTGTAATCGTCACAACATTTCATATGTAGCAATAACAGTTTTTCATATATGCATTGGGGGGACGTGGCCACAGGAGTGGAAGACTAGGAGGAGGAGGCATGCATGCATCTAACAGTGGTGAGTGCTGGGTGGTGGGTGCCCAGGGGCAGCGAGGAGCAGGGGGTCACAGGGGATGGCACTGGGGTTTTTGCCTCTAGCAACAGAACATCCTGCTCTGGCCATGAACTGGATGATTATAAACACCCCATAAGCAAATCACAAGAACTTGCAGGATGAATGTTTATTTATTTGTTTTACAAATATACATATATGTTTGATTGTGAGAAAACCTAAGTGGTTTTGAAAATATAAAATAAAACATTAAAATTATCAAGTAAACCCAGTTAAAAACAGCCTTCTCTGTTTCAAACTGCCACTTCGCCTCAGTGTCTTCCCCTGTTCACCCTACCCAAAACCTCTGCCATTGCTTATAATTGCCACTCTCTCCCCCTCATCATGCCTCCATCCCTGCTTTGCTCAAACTTCAGCCATTGATTTAAAGCATGATTTTTTCTGTCTCTCCCGTCTCATTCCCATTCCATGGCCACTGTTGTTGTGTAACCTGCCTTCATTTTGCTCTCTTCCTCCACCCTGATTTCGTGAAAATCCAGGATTGTGATATAGCATTTCAAATCCCCCAATGGGGCTGCATGATAACATTCTTACATTTTTATTATATAGAGAGAGTACTATAATATAAATGCCAGCAGTACACACACTCAAACAAACAAAGAAATAATAAAATTTCCAAGTGAAACTGATAAAATGCAAATGATTGTCAGCAAAAGGGGGGCAGGGAATCTAGACTGTGACTGATCTCTGTTTCAGAGTAGACAAATGCACAGTGACTGAGGCTGGAGGGCTTATTTGGATCCTGGTACTTGCAGATGCAGCAGTTGAGGGCACAGCAGGGTGACAACGGAACCAGCTGAGAAAAATGCCTTCTTGCATAGTTTGTTTCCTCTTTTCATGTTGGGTTGAGTCATTGTCCGGATAGGAAGTAGTGATAGTTCTCACAGTGGTCCTTCTGACGTCACCTCCTCAGAGGGCTATGTCTTCTTACTGCGCATCCAGATAATTGCAAGGATCATACCCAGGAAGATGGGGGCTTTCAAGGCAATTGAAACCAGGAAGGACATGTACATCAGGTATCTGCATTAGAGAAACAGAATATTATCCTCACTTGAGTAGATTACAATGCAATACCCCCATCATTCTCTAAACAAGAAGCTTTGTGGCTCTGAATAGCCTACACCAAGATCCCAGAATCTACAAAGCATGGCTTACGGAGTTGGGGGCTTATTGTATAAATTGTATTTATGCCAGGGGTAGGCAAGTCAGAAAGGAGAGAGGCTCAAACCAGGACATGCTGTGAAGGAAGTTCACGCACCTGAGAGAACTGATATCCTTGTGAAAGGCATCTTCTGGCCCTCTGGTGGTTTCTAATATAGAAAGAAGAAGAATGGAAGACAAAGGTGTGAAATTGGGCTGCTCCACAGTAAGTCTGTGAGTGACATAAACCTGACCTCAGCCTGAATAGATGAATCTTGCTGTCACTCAAATGGTAATCAATGGACCAAGTTTCCCTCTACATTCAGTCTTTCCAGAACAATCCATTCTCCAATCTCTATCTTGCATGACCCACAGTTCATACAGGAGTGGCCAACACATATAGGATTTGACTGAAGCCAACATGACTCCTACTTAAGGAAGCTGTAGACAAGGAACGTGTGTTCGATCTGGTGAAAAACAATATAAGGAAGGTATTAACTGGAAAGAAGAGAGCTTTAATGGGATGAAGATAGGATACCCCCTGGGCCACTCATATTTTCTCCAGAAATTGTGAGCATGAAAGCAAGCATAAAAAAGAAGATGGAGGTATGGGAAGAAACTCTTAGTAACACTTTCATTTCTAACTTCAAAAGAAGCCTTGAGACTTTCATTTTGAAAAAAATGGCATAAGGAGAAACACGGAAACTTGAAATCTTGTGACCTGCTTTGAAAGTGACAACATTTGGCTTAATGCAACTTTAGCCGAAGCCTAATATTTCCATATGTTCTGACGTTGCATTAAAGGGTTGGGTCCCTTGGACAACCCTAATGCTCCCATCATGCATGGGTCCCCTGATGTTGTTGGACAATGACGTGCATCATCTCCAGCCAGGTCAGGCATTGGAGCATTGTAGTCCATCCATCTCTGGGGACTGAGAACCAAGGAAGGCTGCTGAAGAACAACCCAACCAATTGGATATTAGGGCTGGAGAAGGCTGTCCTACAGCCAATAGTCCAATGGGGAAAAGCAGTCCTCTCCTTCTCTCTATTCTCGCCATCACTTCAGCTGTGATTCAACTTCCTGGGCTAAAATCAGAGCAGGGGGACTCATTAACCTACCCGTCACATTAACTGGAACCATCAGATCCGAACCTCCCTGCACAATCACTCCACATTTGTACATGCCGGTATCACTGTTGGTCAGCTCATCAATCGTCACTGTGAATTGGTTTAATGAATGGTTGTCTCTGATGGAGACTCTGCCTTTCCTCACTGGCTCTTCTGAACCTGAAGTCTCGACAATTTTGCCACATGATGTTTTGCTCATTTCTTTGCACCAGTATTTCGGGTTTCCCTTATACCGTTCGTCGTATTTGCATTCCACAGACACCAATCCTCCCGGGATTGCATGCATCTTGAGGACTGTCAAGTCAGAGAAACATCCTGAAGAACAAAAAGAAGCAGGTTAGGTTGCAATCTTTCTTATACCCAGCAACTGTGTGTGTGTGTGTGTGTGTGTGTGTGTGTGTCTAAATTCCAAAGCTGGTCGGGGTGGGCAGGCCCGGTACAGAGGCTCCATCATCACCCCCTCCTTTTTCCTATATTCCATTGTTATATACTCATACACCCCTAATTTTGACATAGTCACATTTATTAGGCAGAACAATAGCCCCCCGCCAAAGGTCTGTCCCTAGGGCCCCACAGACCATAAAGCTGCCACTATTCATTAAGATTAGTTAGGTATGGCTTAATTGTGACTGTTCAAGCTTCTCCCATCCTCTCTGCACCCATCCCATTTCTACTTCTAATATGAAAGCCTATCAGTTGGCACCAGAGTCCACAGCAGGGGTCAGCAAAAATTTTCAGCAGGGGACCGGTCCACTGTCCCTCAAACCTTGTGGGGGGGGGGCTGGACTAATTTTTTTTTTTTGAGGGGGAAATGAACGAATGGACAAGTCCCGGTGGCTGCTTACCTGTGTCTTGCGAGCGGTAGGGGCTGGTGGAAGCGGGACGATGAGCAGCGTGCGAAAGGGCTCCAGAGAGGGGCTGGCAGCAACCACTGGCGGAGGAAGAGGAGTGCAGGGGGATGCCCCCAGCAGCGCAATCCAGGTAGGGTGCTATCGCAGCTGCCCCCTGCCCGTGTAGGGTGCCACGCCCCTGTGGGCGGTGCACCACACCCCCAGGACGTGCATCACGCCCCTGTGGGTGGTGCACCACGCCCCTGGGATGTGTGCCAGCCCCGCCCTCACCTGCTTTCCGCCCCCTCCCCGGTGCCGGAGCATGAAGCTCCGCCACTGGCAGCAACAAACCCCGAATTCAGCCTGCTTACAATGGTGGCTGCTCGAGTACTCACTCACTCATGCTGCTGCTGCTGCTGGCACCAACAAAGCCCCGCCCCTTCCTCTCGGCTCTAGGCAGGGCGGGGAGAAGCCAGGAGGAGGGAGGGAGGAGGTGCCACAGCGGTGTGTGGGAGGGAGGGGGGAAATGGCGCAGCCCAAACGATCAGATCCACGCTGAACCACGCGGCGATTCCCGGACCATCCACGGGCCGGATCCAGAAGGCCACTGGGCCGGATCCGGCCCGCGGGCCTTAGTTTGCCGACCCGTGGTCTACATTGTTGTCCTACAATAACAGGCAGCGTTCATTATGAAAGCTGTAATTAGTTGTAGCTAGCAACTCTCATTCACGGGCAAGCTAAACTTTGATTAAATTTGGAAGCGGTAAAATAAAAACAACCGTCTTACCTGGCAGGAGGAATACCAGGCCGAGCAAAGACAGCAGCTGCATCGTCTGGTCTAGGCAGCCTCTCCCTTCCCACATCTCACTTCTCTTTGGGACACTTAAAAACAATTATCTGCAAATATTGCCTGTCATGGAGGCAAACAATTCTTGCGTCTTCTTTCTTCACATTGCTTCATCACTTCCTTTGGCTTCCTCCCATGTCTTTTCCCACATTGTTGTTTTTTTACAACCAATGTATTGTAATGACAACCAGGCGGGTAGAGATAGTTCTGTCTCAAAACAATTTACGATAGAACATCCTAGCAATGAGAGTGAGGGGGAAGGGGGGGGGAAGCATTGTCTCTGCCTAATTGCAATTGCCTTTTCTAAGGCTAGACTGAGCAAGTTCCTTAGCCTATTTTCTAGAAACAGCCCCCAATATAACTAAACCCTTCACTGTATTCTTTGAATATGCTCCACTTCAGCGCAATATTGTTCTCCTTTGTCATCTTTCTCTCTCTGACACACACGTTTTCTTTCTTGTCTTGTTTTCATCTGTTTAACTTCCCGTGAGTGCCGTTTAAAGAATTGTGACAACGCTCTTGCACCATCTACATTTATACTTATTTCTCTTCTGCTGTCAGTATAAATACCTTTCTGGGTGCTTCCAGGTGCCTGTTCATTGTGGGATCTGTGCTCCTCATGCAGGCATAAAACATCCACACATCATTGTTGGTATATAAATGGCAACCATATTATTTCCCTGGCTTTTTACATTTTGGGGGAAATCTGATAATTTTCTTTTTGTTTTAAGCTCTGGCTTGGAAGCATTGTTGCTAACATTTAGAACTTGACGCCCTCTTCTGCCTTTCTCCAGAGGGGTAGCCATTTTAGTTATTTGCAGCAAAACCAATGAAGTTGTCTTGTGACAACTTCAAAAGACTAAGGGTTGTATTCAAAGTAGTGCTAGGGAGATCATTCAATTAGTGTAATTGTTTCTGCTTGCCTGATGAAACCACCTCTCCTCTCCTCCCACTTTATGCTGTTCTGGGGGGTTCTCCTGACCCTCTGGAGCAGTTTGGGGGAGGCTGTAAGGGAGGAGAGTATGGGGAAGCTCTGTTGCGCTAAGAGGCAGTGACATAGCATGGGTTGCCAGAGCCCGGTAGTTAGATGTTCATTCTTAACTGGCTATTCTTTCTGATTTATTTACAGGGTGGTTATTACGCAACAATTAGTGTTCACCCTGAGTTTACACACAACCCTCCCTTTAATCATTTGTTCATCCCACATGTTTCAGTGTCTAGAATCTACCCTTCAGTGCCAGTGGTTCTCAACCATGGGTCCCCAGATGTTTTTGGCCCACAACTCCCATCAACCCTAGCTAGCAAGACTGGTGGTCAGGGATGATGGGAGTTGTAGTCCAACAACATCTGGGGACCCATGGTTGAGAAAGGCTGCTTCAGTCCATGTTAGCTTTGATTGCAAATCTATTATAGCACCACTAGATGGCTCTGTACTCTTCTAACTACACCAGTTTAGTGCTGAGTGTGTGATTTCTCCTGAACAAGAAAGGGAAATCTGGATTTTTCAACCTTTGTGGCTATAAGAATCTTCTCTTTCAGAAACATCTCTGAGCTCACCTGTCCTTACATGTGCTACTGGAACAGAGGCCTCCAAACTAAGGTCCGTGGGCTGGATAAGGCCCGAGGGACTCATTTATCTGTCCCGCAGCAACCCCCGCTGCCGCTGCTCGCTCTTACCGGCACAGCTGCCCACTTCTGGGTTGCAGGAGCACCGGAAATAGCTTGTGTGCATGCGCAAGCATTAATTTCTGGTGCACATCCAGGTTGGAGGGCTGTGCACAAGCTATTTCCTGTGCTCCTCCGTCCCGGAAGTGCGCCAGAAATAGCGTGGGCGTGCGCTTCCCCGCCCTCCGCGCGATCGGCGCTGGAGACATCGGCCCGAGGCACGATAAATTTGCTGGCCCCATATTGGAAGATCTTAAAGCAGGCCTCCAGATGTTGATGGACTACAACTCCCATCATCCAATGGCCATGCTGGCTGGTGCTGATGGGAGTTGGAGTCCAACAATTTCTGGAGGTAACTAGGTTGGCTCTCCAGATGTTTTTTGTCTACAACTGCCATGATCCCTAGCTAGCAGGACCAGTGGTCAGGGATAATGAGAATTGTAGTCTCAAAACACCTGGAGGGCCGAGGTTGAGGAAGCCTGGCTTAGAGGTTAAGCACACATAGCTAAAAAAATTAGCAATCTTCAGCTTTTCATATGCATTGGTTCTGTTGTGTCTGAATGCCCAAATGTGGTTTCCCCCCCAAATTATTTTTATTTTTTCTTAAAGTATTAATACAAATACAAATACAAATGTGCTCCCCACCCCCGAGACCATTATTTATCATAATTAGCCAACTTTCCAAAAATTCAACACTTCTTGAGATGGTTTGACCCCTTTCTGTTTTAACAATACGAATTCCACAAATATTTTCCATATTTCCTCAAAATCATTTCTCTTCCATATTCCCCTTCTTACTTTAATAGCACACGTCAATTTATCATTAATTGACACATCCGACACTTGCCTGTACCATTCCTCCATTTCATATTCAGCTTGCCCCTTCAGCTTCCTAGCTATGATAACTCTTGCTGCTGGCAACAAATGTCCAGATGTTTCTGGCTGATGTGAGTTGCAAAGTTCAAGCTCCTTCAGCAAGAAGATTTCCCCAGTCTAAAGGGGCCGTGCCTGTCTATAGCTTTGAACCACTGATACCGCATGACATTGCAGGAATTGCACTTCTATATTTTGGCCTCCCACATACCTCATGGCAAGTTCCCTTTTATGCATTTTCACTGCAAGAAACACCATTCTATAGATATATATATATTTTTAATGAGTAAGGCTTTAGTCACTGGGCATATGCCAAGTTTTGCTAATTTGCACCTCTTTCACAACTTCATTTACGTCTCTCCCACCCTCCTCCCAACCATCCCAGAAGCAAACAAGGACTAGACACCTCTTTGCATGGTGCCCCATATGCATACAGGTATGGATCCTGTTCTGTATAGATGATAGCCCACAGACGCCCTGGGCCATTAGCTGAAGAAAGGAAACCTGTCTGGGGACTTTTGGTGGAGTGTGTGTGTGTGTGTGTGTGTGTGTGTGTCTGCGTGGGGGTGTGCTTTAAATCCATACACATTTATTAAAGAAACCCATAACACATTTTGGAAGGAACACCAAAAGGCAAAAGAGCTTCACGATCAACCTTGATATTGAAGAATACCTTTTTCAAATCGGCTGATACTTTGATAGGCTAGAAAGGATTTAGTCTGGACAAAGAAGAATAGGCAAATAAATACTGTCAATGCAGCAGCAAAGGGCCTTCCTGGCTTGGTTATGCTAAAATGCATTGACAATGTTTCTTTAAAGGCTGTTGTAAATTTGCAGGAGGACCCTCTGCCTCAGCAGCAGCTCACTAGGCATGGGCGTAGCTGCCCCCCCCATCAATAAAAAATACATAGCAAACTGAGGTTCTGCCCGCCCCACCAGCAAAAATCCTGGCTACGCCCATTTCACCAGGTGAGGGCAATTTGCAGGGCTTCAAGGAGCCTGGTCTGGGCGTATCAGCGGCACAAATCAATCCTCTTCTGACTGGGCAGAAAGTGTTGGAAGCTGGGCTGCTTAAACCCAGCTCTGCCCCTACAGATCAGCGCTTTGGGTTCTCAGCTAGGCCAAGCCACACACACACACACTTTTTTATACGTATTCCTTCCCCGAATTCTCAGTTATTTGTTTGGGCCAGGAAGGAATTTTTATGTGACTCTCTGTTTGGCTAATTTGTCATTGTCACAACTTGATAAGTCGACCAGAAGTGCGGGGGGGGGGGGGGAATCATCCCGAAAGAAAATAGAGGAGTTACATCGTGAGACACCGGGTAAGAGTTGTTAGGGCAGCCAGATGATCTGGTTTGACTCTCAGAACCAAGTAAGGAATGCCAGCTGGATGGCAAGCTGGGGGGCAGCTGTGTGACTGGCACAGCTTCCTGGAGCAAAAAGGCAGGCTTGCCTAAAACAGGGACAGCTTAGAGATGAGCTGGCCCCAGAGTCAATCAGCAGGCCAGCCAAGCTATTCAATATTTTAGTATGCTTTTGCCCATGTTTGATGAAGGAGAATTATGATGAGCTTAGGCTTTGCTTTCTTCTCGTATTATTATGATTACTTTGGTTTATTACTTGCCCCTTGTGCTAAGGTCCTAGGCAGGGTCCCAGTTTAAAACACAATCTTGAAAACAGTTAAAAACAAGTTGCAAGAATTGGGTGGGTCCTAAAAAACAGACACGTCAAGTATCAAAGGCCTGGATACAGCGTTCAGTGGAAACTGTACAGTGAAGGCACAAGACACAGCTTTGGAGAAAGGAGTTCAACAAAGATGGGACTGCTGTAGAGAGTGTTCTCTCCTACTCCACTGCCGCACAAGTTTCTGAGGGCTCTGAAACTACCAAGAGGTCACAGTTCCATAGTGCGTTTTAGGTCAAAGCCTTCTGCTTTGAGAAATGAGAAGAAAGCTTCCTCCTGCAGGTGGTCACTGAATTTCTGTGCATGGAACTGAGAGGATGGTGCTCATGCCTTGATCGACTCCTAGGCTAAGAAAGAGATGGTTCATCAGCTACAGAAAAGCAATAAGAAAAGATTCCACGTTAAAGTAGCAGCACCTGAGCTGTGGTATTTTGTTGGGTTCCTCTTTCCTAACTTGGACTTTGTGTCATTGCTTATCCCAAGAAAAACCTCTTGTTCATACAGAAAAATCAGGGGTTAAAGTTAGCTCAAAGGAGGAACAAGTTATTTGTTGGACTACTATCTGGTTTTGACTTTGGATAATTAGGTAGGTAATAATATCAGAATCAAGCAGAGTTTGGTGGTATAAAATCACCCAACGCTCCAGGCTGTTCCATACATTTTTCAGGCAAAATGCAAAACGTTTTACATGTGCTTTGGTGTGTTGTGTTGGTAATTTGCCAGGGATCTGCAATCAGCAACATTTCTCTGCAACACCCGGAAAACATGGATTTGGGCTGTGCAATAATTTGTGAAAGAGTGTGAGTAACCTGACTTGATTTAGGATTTTTTTTAAAAAAAACACCACATTGGCCAAGTACTGAGAGGAAGGATAGGAAAAAATAAATTTTGTTAACTGCAGCAGCAAAGGCCTTACTAGTTTCTTAATAGGATCCCGGATTGTCTATACTTGGCATGTAAATTATCTCTTGGGCATCAGTGCTGGCAGGGCCAAAGTGTACAACTACCAGGTAGACCTCCCAGCTTCTCACAACATCCCTGGAAATCTGGAAATTAATGACACGGCTGAGTCATCAGTGAAAGAGTTGGTTACCCTTAGATGGGATACCTTAAAGCTCTTCTTCAGCCTCTGGACCCTTGGGGTTGGAGATTCGTCTTGTCCTCCTGTACCATACATGCACCCAAACAACGGCGGCCATCATAGCTAGGAAGACTGGGATTTTCCACATGACAAGGAGCAGGAAATCGGTGTTGCTAGACTGGTTTCTAAAGAGAGAAGTTTTCCACTAGTTTCTTTCTTTTGAATTCACTGCCATAATAACACATGCAAGTAGTATGAGCATGAATTAAATGTGCATTTATTTTATTTCTATCCTGCCTTGAGGGTTTTTTTGTTGCTGTAGAAAGGTAGATTTGAAGCAGAATGAATGAATATACAGTAACATTTTTGCCATGGGTGGGAAAGATGGCCCCTGGCTCTTCACTACAGTTAGACTTGATGTTCAGCTGGACTTGGCACCCAGCTATTATAATAGGCTGCATTGGGAGTCCTCCCTGGAACATAGGGGGTGTAAAGGGTTATGGCACCTTTCAGGATCTACGGGAGATACAGCTGGCTCTTCTGTTGCTTGTTCCATGCTTCCAAAATGGGTCGAAGGAACAGAATCTGCAGGGGGGGGGGGAGAGGATGCCCAGTCAAATCCTAACCTCTGAAATTCATTCATCTTTTCAGATTTATTTTTTTAACAGGAGATTTTGGTGTGGGTTCAATTGGGCTGCAAGTTGATGCTACTCAGAGCCAGCCATGCAATACGAAATAAAAGGAAAACATTAAATGAAGAGGCAGCTGAATGCTAGACTTGTGCCCTGATCCATCAGAGCTTGTGGCAAACCTACAAAAGTCGCATGTATATAAGCATTCATATACTGCTTTCCTACTATAAAATAGTATTCAAAGCAGTTTACAAATCCCAGTAATATTGAAAGCCATTTACAAAACAATAAACCCTTTCCATTTAAAAGCTTACCAGCAGTAAAAGCAAGCCTTAGGGTGAAGCTCAAAGTAGAGCTTAAGGATATTGATACACCAATGAAAGCATGTCTGCTTGACTGATGGGGTGACCCACCCTCTACTGACCCCAGAGGTGATGTGGAGGGGCTCATGGAGGAGACTGGCATGGGGAGGGGACGGAGGAAAGCCTTGTTGTAGTAGTGGGACTTGTTGTGTTGGCTCCCACTAGCACAGCTGTTTAGCTGAATCTAGCTCTCAGATTATATAAAACCGGTCACCTATCAAAAGTCTTCGAAAATAAAGAAAGGCTTGGCCTGTTGCCTAAGTGATCAAAACATTGACAGCAGCTGAACCTGCCTGTGTAAAATGATGGGCCAAAGCAAGTGAAATTGTTCGCCAAAAAAGCTTCAACCAATATACACACCCCACATACTTGGTGGGATTGACTTTGCTTTTGCTAGTCTTAGATGCCTATGGATTCTTCCAAGGCCTGCTAGCCTTCGCACTTCTGAGATGTCACCACCAACCATTACCCACACACCTTCAAATCTATCCCTGTAGCTCTCAAGGGCCACAAGCATGCTCTCTTTTTAAAAAGAAAGGTTCCATTCTCAAGGTTCTTGAGTGCAACCCGTATCAAACCATGACACAATTCTTGCTTTAGGAAGCTAGAGTCTGGAGTGGCCCAAGCCATTTTGCCGTCCGAGGTGAAGGACAAGATATAGCGCATTCCACATTCTATGCACAAAATCTGACCAGACTTGTAGCCCTGGTGACGGAACAGAGTCTTCAACTGCATCCTAGGGGACCAAGCTGGCCCACATTTCTAGCCACTTCCTGCCTCCCTGAGGCAGATGCCTCCTCCTGCCTCATGGAAGGAATGGCTCTGCTGGAGTGCATTAGCTGCTTTTGTAGACACAATGGGCCTCTCCCTATAAGAGTAAATGCAGCAGTGGGGAAGTGTACCTGTAATGATAACTTCCACTGGGTGCCAGATGTTATATGCTCTCTCTACCCCACAGATATATGTCCCGGCATCTTCATTAGTGAGGTTTTCCATGGTCACAGTGAATTTATGGAACGTGCGGTTGTCTTTAATGGACATTCTGCCATCCATCCCCTCGGCCTCCATCCTAGTTGTACGGACAGTGTGGCTACTAGAACAGAGGGTCAAACTTGCTTCTTTGCACCAGTATTTGACAGATTTTTCATCCTCCTTTCCGTATTTGCACTGGACAGACAGCGAGCCACCGAGAGGTGCAGTGACTGTTTCAGGGCCTTCCAGTGCCCAACAAACTGTGAAAAAGAGACAGATTAAGGAAATACTTTTCACTCAGAACAAATCAGATGTTAAGCATATTCAGAGCTATTATACATGAAAACGTCTGTTCCAAAATGGATGGAGCCATATTGTTTGCTTCAAAATCTGTTGCTTTAATGGTTATGCTTTAGGGGGAAACACCCAGAATATTGCTAAGGCTTCGGTCACATCAACCACACATTTAAAACACTCTTCTCATGGAGAACCCTGGGAACTATAGTTTGCTAAGGGTGCTGGCAATTGTAGGTATGTGAGGTCAGCACCCTTAACAAACCACATTTTCTGGCATTCTCCCCATAACTCATCAAGTGGTATAAGAGTGCTGTAAATATATGGTGTGGATGTGACTGGACACAATAAGCTGGAGAATATGTTGCTTTATGGTTTTATAGAGTGGTACCTCAGTTTTCGAACGTCTCCGTTCATGAACGTTTCAGTTTTTGAACGCCGTAAACCTGGAAGTAAGTGCTTCGGTTTTCGAACGAGCCTCAGAAGTCGAACATAAAATGTGGCTTCCATATTGAGTTTTCCGTTTTGAGGCTTCCATACTGAGTTTTCTGTTTTTGAACGTTTCGGAACTTGAATGGTCTTCCAGAACGGATTACGTTCAAAAACCGAGGTACTACTGTATATTGAATTTACGGTATGTACCGGTACCTCCCTTCATCTGAGGACACCAGGGTGGTTTACAGCATAAAAACAGATAAATACATAGCATGTTAACAAACAAAGCAAGCAACCCACCCATGCATCCACACAGTTTAAAAGATCATAGATGGATTAATTAGCCAAAGGCCTGGGAGAGGCTTTATTCTGGTGCTTAAAGATATGCTATGAGGGTGCCAGACAAGCCCCTGGGGAGAGCATTCCACAATTGGGGAGCCACCACAGAAATGACCCATTCTCACGCTCAGATTCCCACTCAGCCATGAAGCTCACTGGGTGACCTTGGGCCAGTCATTGCCTCTGAGCCTAGCCTGCCTGCCTCATTTGGCCTCATAAGGTTTTTGTGATGATTAAATGAGGAGAGGGAGAACCATATACACCACCTTGAGCTCCTTGGAGAAAAGGGTGGGGTATAAATGCATCAAACAAACAAACATTTAAAATCTAATCACTTTTTCCATTATACAAGTATATCTGGTTGCTTCCTTCTGGGGTGGAAAGCTCAAGCGCAAGCATTTTATCCTTGGTTCTTGAGCTCTGCAAAATTCTGTGCAAGCCTTGATTTCAAGATTTTTATCATTGAACAAAAGAATGAAAGTGGGGGGGGGGGAAGACTGGGATTAAGGATATTCCTGAGGCTGCATCTTCCCCAGAAGAATGTACCCAGTGGAAAGCCCAATTTATTCCACACCTCTAGTTCTCACCTTGGAAAAGAGTCCAAATCAGACCACGAAATGGTTTCATTGTTCTTGTCCTCTGTTCAGGTAAGTTACTTCGCAGGGGAAAAATTACTTTTTCAGCTTCTGGGAGCTTGTTTTAATTGCATCTCTCAGCACCGTCCAGCTGTCTAGTCATCTGTGGCATTTTTCTCTCCTGCCTTGTCAAAGAAGGTGGTTTTTCACCAAGGGGAGGAGGACTCACTAGGTCTTGCTCAATTTATGAAAATACATGATGATTAATCTCCTATGAAGGAAAGACGTGAGGCCCTGCAATGTCATAGTAAGAATGGAGAAGTGCCGGGATTTAAGTTCTCAGAGGGGTAGTAGCCATAACCGCCTGCTATAACAAACCCAATAAATCGCTACGAGATTTTGTGGACCACAATCCACTTTATCAGATGCACGAAGCGTCATTCTGGGTTAATACCCTTTCTCAAGAATTTAGGACTAAGTGAACATCTTTGAAAAAGTCTTAATGGTCAAGTCAAATCTATAGTTCATTGTCCTTTTTGTATTATTGCTGGTTGTCCTTTTCAGTATGTTTGTTCTTTGGAGTACTTTATATTTCCATATATGTGGGTCTTACAGCTTATTGTGACTCAATCTAAGGCAGCTTCCCATGTTTCAGGATGCTTGCATTATCAACAGTAACTCTCAGCCATCAAGCTGTATCTGCAGGATGTCTCATGCACTCGCATGTACCACAGCACTTCACGTTTGTTGAAGCTTGGAGGTCCACCAGCACATCTGCATGGCTCCAGACTAAATGGAGCTAGCAACTGGACCATGCCATGGAAGCCTAAAAAGGCTGGGCGGGCCAGCATCATCAGAAGGCAGCCCAGTTCGCTGCTGCAGAGTCAGGGACAAACTATGGTTCTCCCACGAATGCCTCCAACTCAAGTGTCCCTCTAGCAAGCTGGATCATTGATACCGTGTGGGGCAGTGCTATTTTTCTAAAAAAAAAGAGATGCCAGAACTCACATGGACACCTCTTATAATGGCAATGGAACCCACCTGACGGATCCTGGAACTGAGTTCAGGTGGGTTCCAGCTGAAAAAAAGCCCTGGCGTGGGAACTTCCCTATCCTTCAGGTGAGCAGGAACAGCCTGAGGATTTCTTGCAGGAGGATGTCAAATGCCCTGGTGAAGGTACACACTGTTCCTATCCTGGCAACCTAACATGGGAAGAGCTAGATCAGGCCAAAAGTATTTCTAGTCCAGCATCCTTCTGTCTCCTGGCTGTAATTCTGCAGCCTGTATGGAAGCATTTCAGCTTTCCCCCACCCACCTTGCCTAAGAATCTTGCCCAGAATCTCCCTTTCCTTCCTTGTTTCAACCAGATGCCTGTAGAAGCTATGCCAGCAAGACTTGAACACAGCAGCACTCTTCCTGATCGTGATTCCCAGCCCATTGGTCTTCAGAGATATACTACTTGTGACAGTGGAGGTGGAACATAACCATCATGGCTAGCAGCCATTGACAGTCCTGTCCTCCATGCATTTGCTTAATCCTCTCTTAAAGACACTCAAGTTGGTGGCCATCACTGCTTCCTCCTGGAGCAAACTGCATATTTTAACTATGCAGGGTGTAAATAAGTGCTTACTTTTATCTGTCCTGCATCTGCCAATGTTCATCTTCACCAAGTGGCCCTGGGTTCTAGTAGTATAGGAGAGGGAGAAGATCTCCTCTCTATCTGCTTTCTATACACCATGCATCCTGTTATATGCCTCTATAATAACCTCTTCGCTTAAACTCAGTTCTCCACATTTCTGCAGCAAGTCACAATTTCTTTTTAAAGAAAACTTTGTGAAAATTCATCCTTTCAGTATGAGTTTCTCCTAATCAACGTTTTTGTATGCAACTTTAACTAACGTGCAGATGCTTTCAAACAATTTCCCCATATAGAATATATTTACTGTGCTCTTTTCACTAATATTTTCATTTCCCCGCACACTTTCCCTTAATATATGCACTTCGGTAAACATTGTTTGGTCAGAGAACTGTGTGAATTTCGAAGGATGCCTGTGTATGGGAACTCATATTGTTTGGGGGAAGTGCAAATTTGAAAGATTCATCTTTAAATGTGAACTGAATTGAATTTATCCCCTGATTTACTTTTTTTTAAAAGCAAAGCTAAAGAACTTGGGGTGCCCCCCCAACAAAAATCCTGGCTACGCCCATGTCTCCCATCAGCCCCAGTCAATGGGGCCCATGATGTAGGATGATGGACGTTAAAGTCCAGCAATATCCTGTGTGACTCAGATTAGCCACGCCTGCCTTAATTTATAGCCTGAATATGATGCTTGCTGGTCTCCTTCTGCTTCTGCTTTTAGAATCATATTATACCGTCAAAACAGCTGTAAACTGACTTTCTCTTCATTGTTGAACCCAGCTCAGTGTCACCAAAGCACACATGTCTTAACCACTATGAATTGCAGCCTGGGGTTTTCAATCTTTTTTCTTTTGGAGAAAAGGAATCTTTAGATTTTTTGGGGGGGGGTACAGCTCCTGCTTAAGCATCATGCTAATCACTGAAATGGCTGTTCATCTGGTGGAAATAAAATGCGTAAAACTATTTGGGTCAGTGCTCAGAACGTTGCTTGAAGGCGATGCAATTAGACTTCATGCAGAAATTTGGAAGGACGTTAAGGAAACATCTCCGAGCACACGCACACATGGACATGCATCCTTTGTGACACTACTGGATAGGAGCTCTCAAGTGCAATAAGAATTGCGGGAAGGTAAAGGGATGGACAGCAGAGCAGAGCGTGTAATACGAGGAGCCACATTTTTAAAAATAAAGGAGACCTCGGCTCTTGCAAATACATCTCATGCCTGCTGAGAAGCACTATGGTTTTGAAAACAAATTGCAATTTGCAAAGAAATAATGTGGGAAATATCATTAGGGGTTCTGCTTAGCCCATTTGCCGTTATTAGATTGGATAGGGCAACAGTCAAGTGCATTTAAGCGCATTTATTTAAAATGGGAGAGTTGGATGTGTGCTGCAATTCCTACTCTTAAGATCAATGGGGTTTAAAATCCTACTATTTGTTTCTAGAGCACGGGCTGCACCTCACAGAGCATAAGCACAAATGATAGTTCCCTGACCCAAGGAGGTTACAATCAGCAGTTTGCCACTCAAGCAAGAACAGATAAAGGATGGAGGTGAGCACCCATAATAAAAGGCAACACAGGTTGTATGTCTGATACTTGTTAGAGACTTCTTCTTCTTCTTCTTCTTTAAAAAAAAAGATTTTTCCATATGAAAACCCCAGGGTAGGATAAAATGAGGAAGAGAACCATGTGAGCCATGTTGAGCTCCTTAGCAGAAAGGTGGTATACAAATGCAATAAATCAATCACAAAATCATAGAATGGTGGAGCTGGAAAGGACCCTGGGGATCATCTAATCCAACCCCCTGCAATGCAGGAATATGCAGCTGCCCCATACAGGGATCGAACCTGCAACCTTGGCCTTATCAGCACCACGCTCTAACCAACTGAGCTATGGCACAGAAGAATGAATGAGTTATACAGGTTTTTCTTCAGAGCATTGGACTAGATGATCATCCCTTTCAAACTCTTACAATTTTACGATTCTCCTTGTACCAAATGAACCCCCTGAATGCAGCCCAAACTCAGGACAAAGAAAATCCAATCCCCCCAGTCGCTCACACACTGTGCTTTCACACTTCTGGAAGACAAACCATTTTAGTAGCTAGAAACAAGATCACACAGTTGCTGTTAGTGACAAATGAGATCATTGGCACTTCAAAAAGGCATCCAGCTAAGGGTTGCTTATACCCCCCCCCCAGCACTTTTTCTGCTGCTGCTGAAGAAAACTGACCTGATTTCAGTGATTGCACAATAGCAGCAAGATTGAGTGAGTGAAATGCTGTCGCCCTTTCCTCCTCTCGGTTTTCCTTCTGTCTGGCAAACATCCTCCATGCTGCCTACCAGTGTGGGATCCATGACTCTTCTGGATGCAATGGCTGCAGATGATCGTTGCTGGAGTCCCATATGATATGCAGGGCCACAGGGTTCTTCTCAGCCCTGCTGTAAGGAAGGACCATAGCTCAGAGGGAGAGCATCTGCTTTGCATGCAGGAGGTCCCAGGTTCAATTCCCAGCATCTCCAGGTAAGGGCTGGGAGTAATTCCCTGTGTTAAACTCTAGGCAGCGTTCTGCCAAGTCATGGTACATAGACAATTCTCTAAGCTAGGTAGACCACAGGTCTGAGTCAGCAGGAAGCAGCTTCCTATGTCCCTAAGGAACAAACTGGGGGACACTTTAGAAGCAGCTTACTAGATGTGCAATGTTTGTGAGGCATCTCAATGCAGACTTTGAGAAGATCTAGCTGCAGATGGAACTCAGCTTGGCTTTTGCATCTTCTGTCTCGAAGGTGCTGATCGCTGGCTCCAACAGTTTACAGCACTACCTGCATATTTACACAAAAGTAATGGTGTGGTTCCCCCCCCCCTTTCAGAATTGAATCTCTGCTCTTCAGCCATCAAAGAGAAAGTTTTGTTTCCCCTCTATGCATTAGTTACAGGGTAACCAACTATCCAAGCCCCTGCTGCTGATGTGCCTTTAGCAGTAGCCTGTTGCAGGAGTGCCAGCTTGGCTCTGCAGCCGTGGGTGTCCAGGGCTGTGGGTGCCATGCAGCTCTGGCACTGAAATTTTTGGGTGCCCGGACTCTTCATGGGGAATTTTGTGGGTGCTTAGGAACCCAGGGCCCCAGGGAGTTGGCACCTATGGCGGTGTGAAAAGCTTCACTTGCTGGTTTTTGCAGATCAGGTTTGCTGTTGAAGGCTCTGAATAGCTCCCACCTACTCCCATTCATTAGGCAGTCCTAGAAAAGCCATTTTGCCAGTAACATAGCAGGTTGCAGTTGTTACATTACTCCTGAATGTACAGGAAGATTCTCAGGATCTGGAACCAGAAGGCTAGTGAATGAGTTCACATTCTTCTCGCATGCCAAGGAACCAAACAGAAACTAATCAGCCATATCAAGCAGGAGCCATCAGAAACAGCTGAAATTCCTTCTTCCGCACAGCTGATGAAGACATAAGGGCACCACCTTCCTTCCAACTAGACACCGTTTCCTGTCCAGTGAGGATCAACGCATGCTGCCTTTTAGCCTAACTGCATCTAGAGCTCCTCCACGAAACCTGTTTATTGGCAATTCATCCAGATTTGCTCGTACAAAGCTTACATTCGGGCTGGTGCCTGCCCAGTCTTTATTATTTGTTCTGATTTGTTCACTTTACATGACAATGAGCGTACAGTGTTTATACATCTTCCTGTTAATAACTTGTTCAGCCCACAGTTTCCTTTGCATCCCCTTGTTGCTTTGTAATCACAAAAAGGAAATGCCATGGGGGGCTGGTTTTAAAGCAGGTTTGCTGCACCAGGGCAACAGAGCACTTAAAGCCAATTCAATTGATTGAGCAAACCTAAATTTCCCTTTATGCTCTCAAATTCCTTGTGCAAAGTACTGACAGTTCGGATACCAAGCTATCTTTTAAAGTCTATGTACGGCCATAGCGAACTTCTGCCGCATGGCTGACCTCTAGTGGTCATTTGGGAAATCGGATTCCCTTATTACTGACTGCTCTGATGGTACAGAGACCTACCGGTAATAAGCAGAGTGCTTTGAGTTTGACCTGCTGTTTTGTGTGCAATAGCAACCTGTCTCCATCCTGAGCTTCCCAGTTCCTAGCTAATTCAAAGTACACCCTGTTCTGCCATCACAACTCTTGTAAAACAGAATTGGCATTGTCTATTAATTGCCCTTTATTGGTTTTTTAGATGCCGAGTTGTCCAATATAAGCTGATAGTTAAATGTTTTCGTGTATATATTTGTTGACCAATGAAAACAATGGTAGGCACTGTAAGCATTGCTTGTTCATCCATACTCAAAGGAAAGGCACTGCGCTGGGAAGGGATGCTTCTTGCCATTGATTTCAGCTGTGTAGCATTTATTTAACTAACTGGATTACTTCATAAGGACCTTGGCGCCAGTGAGAAATCTCAGGTGACGGAGAGACTACAAACTAGACCCAGGAACGGCCTGTGTTCAATGGGTCTCCAACAGAGATTGTATCTGTTGCATTTTCCTGTTAGTCAAAGGTTGCCTAAATTTAACAAGGTTGTTGCATTTCAGCCAGCTCCTCAGATGGTGCAAATACACAACATTTCATTACTTTCAAAGCAGTTGCACTGACATGATACAAACTATTTACTTGTTTTATTGCCAGGCCTTATTTGCTTATTCTGTGCTTCCCAAACTGAATTACAGCCTCATAATAATGACATGTGCATTCTTTCCTTTTATTCTCAACTGTTGTTAATGCTACTGGGCCAAATTTATCCTTGTGGTTGCGGGCACCTCTCCTTCCCTTCCCTTTTAGGCATCCTCTCCTTTGAGCCAGAAGGCACACACCTGATCAATTTGTTTAAGTGTAAAACAGAGGGAAAATGCACTTGGGAACCTTATAATGAAGGGAAACTTTCTGTACCAAGTCTTCCCCAACCCAGTGCCTTAACAGGAAAACAATAAAGAGACAATGAATTTCTTGTCTAGATTACCAGCTGGTGTGCTGTCTTAGTTTGTGGTGGCCTGGGGCTCTCCAGAGGCTGGGCTCCATCTCCCATTAGCCCCAGCCAGCATGGCCAATGGTCAAAGCTGAGGGGGGCTGTAGTCCAACTACACTTGAAGGACCACAGGTTAGCCCCTCCTGATCTTAAGCCTTCACTAACAGAGGGAAACATAATGTAGTGTCAACCATTGCTGAACTTGAAGATGTCCAGACTGTGCTCTCAGATGCGTGTGCATTGATTTTGTAGCTCTTAAGGCAGGCTATAATATACAGCTATCTTCTGTTTTAAATAAGGAATCGTTGTGTGCTGTGTTCTTTTGCTATGCATCTGATTTCGCATTTTACTCTGTTGGAGTTTGCATGGGTAGAAATAAATGAATATTTCAGTGCAGTTCTGAGGGGTTTTCTATAAATAGCTCATGACAAGAGTGAGAGTCCAGGGAATTCAAATGGTTTCTTAACATTCACAACGAGGTCACTTTAAAGTTACTGCCGCCCACCTAACAACAGTCACTCTCTTGATCTGCCAAACACAAGGTCCCCTGAGTGAAGATTTTAACGGTGTTTACTATCAGCCAATATGATGCAAGGTGGATGTCACAGCGTGGGGAGGGATCTGGTGGCTGAGTTTCCTTGAAAACCAGGGTGCAAGTTCAAGTCGGTTTCAGATGTCATGGAGGAACAGACTAGTCAGGTGACTCTGGAAGTGGTAGACGAAGGGATACCACATGCACCTCACTAAGTCTGGGGGAAGGAGCTGGGAGGTGCATGAGTTGCCTTTCAGACTTTAAAAAGTAGCAGGGGGGAAGAGGGGCTTGATTTAAATGTGGCAGAACATTTTAAAACAATGTCACCTGCAGTCTGAAATGGCATAGTCCGTTCTACTTCTGCACCACCCTATGACTTCATTTGCTGCTATGTGGTGGACCCAGGTCACCAGGATAGGTGCACCCGCTCCTGCAAATCATGATGCCATAAGCCACTGGCCTGTCATCCAATCATTTCTTGCTTGGGTTTACTTATTTTATACATTAGAATGCAGACACAGAGAGGGTCTGATCTCTCAGTAAGACGATTTGCTGATCCAATAAATTTGCTTAGAACAGACCTCACAAACTTTGGCAGCAGGGTGGAAAATAAACCAAGGCAAGGTTTCAGGATCTGGGGTGTTAATGGCTCACTCTTCCAGACATTTGAAAGGAGAAAAGAAAAACAGGTGTGTTTCTACCAATTCTGGAAAGTTTGCTGTGGAATGAATGGATTGTCTGTATTTTATCATAGTTCTACGGGTGATGGGATTCTGACTGTACCACTTCATAATGCAAGTGGGTGTGAGGGTGTTTTGAACATTAGCTGTGTCATAAGCTCACACATGGACGTAGCCAGGATTTTTGTTGGGGGGTGGGGTGCAGAACCTCAGATTTGTATTCATTGGGTAGCAGCTGCCCCCTGCCCCTCCTGACTACACCCATGAGCTCACAGCGCATAGTAAACTGGCAAATAAAGGAGAGGACTGTGCAAAATCTTCTTCCCTGAGGTTCTGGCTTCCATTGTGCACAGAATTTCATTTGGTGTGTTCTCATCTCAAAAATAATTTTTAAAAACCTTCACCTGAAGTGGCCCAGCCCAGAATGCTATCTTCTCATTCTGTGTAATGCATAGAATGGCTCTCTGTGTGCCTGCTAGTTTCCTTGGTGTCAATCAAATCTATGTTTAAACAGAAACGTCAAGGCTGGTTATTAAATGGTTAGGCCCTCCTAGCCTTGCATTTTACGGGACTCCCTAGTCCTTAATTCTCATTTCCGGTTGCTGGTTGTTAGGTTTCTGCTGCTTGTCATCTCCATACATCTTCCCCTGATGGAAAGAGAGTTTTACAGCTGACTCTAAAATAGCAGCTCAATCTTAGGAAATGATAGAGCCTTTCTTCTTCCCTGCTTGCTTACCATCCTTTCACTACTTTGTGCTACATTCGCTGCTGAGACCACTCGTCTGATCCAAGCAGTTATGCCATTGGAGAGAGAGCGGAGAAAAAAGGCAGACATAATTAACTTGGCCAGGAACAGTCATTGAGCTAGAAGTTCACGGATGTAGAAATGGTTCTCGGAATTGGCATGCATGAGAATGGGGGGGGGTGACTTAGAAAAGAGCCCTGTGTATAAATAAAATATAAACCTAAGCCTTGCCTTACAGTACTGTGTGATTTAATTTTTAAAAAGATCAATTCATGCTAAGGTAATCTATAACTTTAAAAAAGAAACCACTCATAAACATAATTTGCTCTACTCCAGTAAGGGAGATTCACTTGTCGGATTTGGAATTGTGTGCATGCAGGCTGCGTTATGAATGCTGCATTGTGAAGCCTGTTTTGCCAGGAGGCTTTCAAAGGCACTTACTACATGCAGACTACACAGGATAGTTTGTTTGTGTGTCTGTGTTCCACTTCCCATCTCATGCCAATGAGAACACACAAGCTGCCATTTCAGCTGCCATTGTCATGTGGATGTACACCAGTGTTGTTCACCACCCTGGGATGTTTTGGTAAAGGGCAGTATATAAATAATTTACGCCATGCTGAAATTATTAGACAATGCCGGCTCTACAATTAGGCAGAATAAGGGGGTGGCCTCAGGTGGCAAATATTGGAATGTGTGTGAGAGAGCAGCAGCCTTCCTGCCATTCCCCTTGAACTCCCTTGCTTTCGGCTCTGTTGGATGACAGGCCTGCCCTGCCCACACTGTCTGCCCTGGGCCCATCAAAGTTAGCCTGCCACCCTCTGGTGTCCCATCAACTGTGTTGAAGTAAAAATCGGCTTCCAGGCATTGACTTGTAGGTGCGAAATGAAGTTGGGTACTGCCATCTTGCTCTTCATCTTGGGCAGCAATATATTTTGGGCTGACTCGTTACTGACTTAAAACACAGCTAGGTTGCTCTTTGTTTCAATTCAGAGCAAAGCTAGTTGGGGGACACACACACCAAAATGCAGTATTTCATTAAAAAAAAAAACACCCCAGCAGGGCAGATGTGAATTATGGTTAACACCAGCGGTGCACCACTTCCCACAGCCGCAGTCAAAGCACCGAATGCAGAGTAAGCAGGATGTGTGTACACACCCCGAGACTGTTAATTGCCATACGAAAGAAGCCCTGAAAGGGAAAGCGCCTTTCCATCGTAGACAGGATTGTCCTTTGGTATAGCGTAACTTCTTTGACTCTCAGTAGCCACAGGAAGGGCAACCTTCACCAGCACAACTAAAACTGTGCTTTAGATGGGGCAAGTAGAAATGATCTGTTTTCTTACGTTGCCTGCAATCCTCCTAATAGTAGCTATTGCAAAGTACCAGAGTCAGCAAGAAAGTGCAATGAAGTCCTGTCCCTTCAGAAAAATGGCATGTCTTACGTAATGGAAAAATAAGTGTGATCGAGGAGCTAATTTCACGTGGCCTCAGTTCCCGTCGGTTGGCTCATTTGCCATTCCACTTTTAAGTCCTTGTTCACGAAAACAAATTAGAAACTGAAGAGAGTTTGTATTTTGTCACAAGATAACTGGTTTTAAAAGAGGATGTGGGAAACTGCACTCATGTTAGTACAGATGCCTGACTAGCTAAGCAGGATATGTAGGTCTGTGTCAATAAGCAACTGAAATAATTCTACATCCTCAAGTAAGACCGTAAGGTCTTTGGCCGCCTAATCTCTGTTTCCCAGAAGCAGAAGGCAGAACAGAAGTACAGGACATGTTCACGAGGGGAGACGTTTTGAGCAAAGACCATTGCATCAAATCAGCCTTCGCCAACTTGGTGCCCTGTGGATATTTTGGACCATAAGTATCGGGCTAGTGGGAGATGTCGTCCAAAATATCTGTAGGGCATCAAGTTGAGACAACACGCACTAGTTCCAACACCCAGTTCATTGGATTGCCTGTTTTTAAAAGAAATCTGACAGGCAGAAATTTAGCAGGTGATGCTTTTTGCAGGTGAGGTGATGGGGACAGCTTCACTGAATTAATTTCAGCACGCTGGCTCACTAGCGAAGACACAGGAGCAAGGTCAGTTTAAAGTTGGCAATCCTAGAATGTGATCTCCTATTATAATATGCTTAATAAATTGGTCCAGGTGATAGAAACTGGAGGTTGAATGGAAGCAGCACCAGCTATGGAGTTGGAGAGTACACAGAAGAGGTCACACCTACCTCTGCAATGTTGTTTTTTATATATACATATTTGCATGCATACATAATTTAATTTGTATGCTGCCTTTCCACAGTTCAAGCAAAGCTCAAGGCAGCTTACAATATGAAAAGCATAACTACAACATAACAAAAGTAGTCAAACAATAATGCATTAAAAATACACAACTAAACTGAACAATTTCCACACAAATAACAAGATCTAAAATAAAGATACCCCCCCAAAAAACAACAGCAACAACCCCCCCCCATATCACCCCAGCCAGGGGCGTTCCTAGCCCCTCGGCTGCCCGGGGCGGGAAGCCAAGGGGCACCCCTGGGGGGCGGGGCATCGTGGCGCGTGCGTGCGTCATGACGTCATGACGCACGCGCGGCGACGGCCCGGCATCCCCGGGGGCGGGGCATCGCTGCGTGTGCGTCATGACGCACGCGCGCGCAGCGACGCCCCCGCCCCTGGGGTATGCCGGGCGGGGGCTTGGGAGCATCGGCGGGCTACAAAGAGCCCCGAAGCCGCAGCCATAGCGCAAAGGGCTGCCAGGCTGCGGCTTCGGGGCTCTTTGCCGCCCACCGAGGCTCCGGAAAGCGGCGGCCCGGCATCCCCGGGGGCAGGGCATCGCTGCGTGTGCGTCATGACGCACACGCGCGCGGCGACGCCCCGCCCCCTGGGGTATGCCGGGCCGCCACTTCGGGAGCCTCGTCCGTGCAGCGCTGCTGCTCCCGGGGTGACGGAGGGAGCGGCGGCGCATGGGAGTGGTGGGACGCGCCGCCGCTCCCTCCGTCACCCCGGGAGCAGCAGCACTGCACACACCCGCCTAGGGGCGGCACCAGGGGCGGCCCGCCCCCACCGCCCCCACCCTACGACGCCCCTGACCCCAGCTCAAGTGTCTGTTCAGCAATCTCAGCTTTTGTAGCTGGAGTCAGTCCAGACCCACCCTCCTAGTCCAGGTGGGAAAAGGTCTCCCAGGGAGAGACATTCCAGAAAGTCACACATTTAATGTTTACTTCTTTAGTATTCTGATAAATTTGACCCTGCTGCATTTTGAAACAAAACAGTAAGATACTGTGTGTTTTTTAACTCCTTGGTCTATACCAACCTGTCAAATGTTCCAGCATCATAGCTGGAAAGCTGACATAACTATCTACCATAAGGGAGACCCCTTGGAGGCACACAGTTGACTAAAAATATCCTTTCAGTGCACTTCATTGGTCTGAAGGTCAAGCAATGCTAACAACAATTAGGAAAGAGATCAGTTCCGTGAGTGCCCTAATAGAAAACTCTGTGTGTCCATACCTTGAGTAGGACATGCTGTTCTAGATGCTCTACAGTAGATCTAATAAAAAGTCAGAGCATTTATTCCATAGTTTCACAGGCCATATAAAACCAGAGGGGTGCAGCCTGACCAAAATGAAGGCTATCATTCACTGTACACACTTCCCAGTGTGTAGGCTTGGCAAGATCTCAGGCCAGGGTTAGTTTTCAGCAGGCCTTTACCTCATCATTGTCTTTTGGGAGGGACGCGGGTGGTGCTGTGGTGTAAACCACTGAGCCTCTTGGGCTTGCTGATTGGAAGGTCGGCGGTTCGAATCCCCACGACGGGGTGAGCTCCCGTTGTTCTGTCTCAGCTCCTGCCAACCTAGCAGTTCGAAAGCACGCCAGTGCAAGTAGATAGATAGATAGATGCAGCGGGAAGGTAAACAGCATTTCCATGCACTCTGGTTTCCATCACGTTGCGACAGAAGTGGATTGGTCATGCTGGCCACATGGCCCGGAAAGCTGACTGTGGAAAAATGCCGGCTCCCTCAGCCTGAAAGTGAGATGAGCGCCGCAGCCCCATAGTCACCTTTGACTGGACGTTACCTTTTTTTTACCTGTCCTTTGGGGCTCGCTATTGTTGGCTCCTTTGCCTGAGACAGCTAATCCACGCTTATCCTGGCTGTGTTGTCAAATCTATGGCACAAAGGATCGTCCCATTTTGTTTCACTCTCTTGGGTAGCATAATGAAATCCTGCAGAGGCCAGAGAGAAACTTTGATCTGAGCATCAGCAAGCCAGGTGGAATTGTACATGATTAGTGGTTGTGCTCTCTGCTATAAGAAACTGCTTGCTTCCAATATGCTCTGCTTGTATGTTTGCACACACACACACACACACACACACAAGTATTATAAGGGCTCTGTAAATATTCAGTATTCCATCTAATTTAAATGGAAATTGACCTTTTAAAGGGCTAGCTCTGGAACTTCCCCTTTTCACATTTTCCTCCTGATCAGATATATGGATAAACTATTCTCTTTGGCTGTAAACTGACATGAGCACCCCTGTGATTTAACAACATAATTTGAGAAAGATAACCAAGATCTGGATAGATGAAGTGAACATTTGTTTTCAGCAACGTTCCTTAAAAAAAGAAAAATAGCTTGATGCACCAAAATATCCTTAGGGATAGGCACAGTTACCTCAATCATGTGGTCATTCTGTCTTCTTCATACTATGAAGAATAGCTAATTGTGTGTAAAGAAAGTTGCCGCCTTAAGTCATGCCCAGATTTTGGAAAAGAAATACTAACCGCAGAAATCAATTCCACTTGCATAGTTACCCTTACCTTCTAAAGAGGAACTAAATCTACTTGTCATACTATGTATTCCCAAACTTGAGCAGCCGCTTTTATGACCTATATCCTGTTCAATGCATCTTACATCTTATTTATTATTTTATTACATTTAGCCAGTGTGGTATAGTGGTTAGAGTGTTGGACTAGGACCTGGGAGAGTAGGGATCAAATCCCCACTTGGCCATGAAGCTCACCGAGTGACCTGGGGCCAGTCACTTCCTCTCAGCCTAACTTACCTTAAACAGTTTTATGGTGCAAATTGAGGGGGAGAACCAGCTGCACCACCTTGAGCTACTTGGAAAAAAAGGTGGGATATAAATGCAACAAATAAATAAATAAATAAATAAATAGAATTCTATCATACCATTCCTCAAAGTTGCTCAAGGTCACATGCATGGCCCTTCCCCTTCTTAATATTATCCTAACAACCACCCTGAGAGGAAGGCTGAGAGACAAGAAGTGGCCCAAGGTTCATGGTCAGACTGGCATTTGAACTTTGCTCTCCCCAGTCCCTGTCCAACACTTTGGCCACTACACCACACTGTCTCTCAGCATTACCTAGTCAGTCATTCCCTTTTCTTGGGAGTTTCGCTCCTTACTCAGGCAGAGATCTGAGGGCAACAACTGTCAATCACTGTCTTGGAATTTCCCAGTTAAACAAAGTTTGGGAAATTGTTGCTTTTTGCATTGTGCTTAATAATAATTGTGGCGATCAATTTTGCTTCAGGTTCTTCGGAACAGTTCCTGAATTTGCCTGGCATTTCTGCACAATTAAAAAGAAAAAGCATCCATATTATTGGTTGTGTATTTAAAGATGGAATGCCTGATTAAACGTCTCTTAATATCCACTGGCCTCTGTTTCTGGTATCTAAACGGAATCGCTCAAGTAAGACTCTACCTCCCCACCCCCCACCCCTTTGAAATCCAAACCAAAGGCAAACTGGAGCAAAAGCTCCAAGCACTTTCTCAGCGAATAATGATTGCCTCCGGCAGCTCACTTTTATTTAGGAATCTGTGCTACATCTTCCTTTCCGAACTTGTGTGGCTCTGTTTGCATCAATAATAAAATCAGCTCCCATGAACATCTGACAGCGGTAAAGAGACTGCCCGCATCTGGAGGAAAGAAGGATATTGAAAGCTGCTGGGGGCGAAGGGGTTGATCTTGCCAGATTTTACACCATATATGAGCGAACACTGTAGCTGGACGTTCTCAAACACATTCACTCCTTTGGTTTCCTCTGAAATCCGCAGTGATAAGTTTGAAAGTTGCTGGTAGTGCCGGAAAAGGAACCAGGGGGCAGTGTCATGTAAGAGGAAAAGCGGAATGTTTATTCAAGTTTGGACACTTAAAGGGGCGACGTCAAAAACCTTTATTACAATGCATTAAAATCTGTTGGGTGGGGCTCGCTGTGGACGTAGTTGACGACTTAGTCTCCCAGGTGTTGCGGGTGCTGTCCTTGGTGCTGATTTGTGACATGAAAGCAGAGCTTAGAGCGGGTGCGGTGGAGAGGTCTCCGTGGTGCTCCTTGGCCGAGGAGTTTCCGGTCTTCTGGTGCCGCCGGAGCTATCCTTGGTGCTGAAACCCTGTCCAGGCGCTGCAGCTTTATGGATCAGTAAAAGCTGCAAGGTTCTCGCTTGCTCAGCACTTTGAAGTCCCAAGAAACCCAGATCGTCAACAACCGCCACCTTCCCTCCCTCCCGCACGCCGCCGCCTCCCGTACCTTTAACCTAGCTTCACTTCAGGGCGAGCTCTCTTTAGATGCGTTTCTTTCGCACCTTTTCCTTCTCCAGGAGAGGAGGAAAATGTAGCAGGCTTGAGTCCGGAGAACTGCTGCGCTCGCTTGCTGCATTGAGGTCTGGCCCGGAGCCGGCGCTTTTAGCATTGACGCAATAAAATTAGCCTGGAGAAGAGAAATGGAGACGTACTGGGGATATCAGAGCGGGGCTGGCAGCCCTTATGACTACTCGGGGATGCGTGCCAGTGGGACTGGCATCCAAAGCAGCACTTACTACAACGAGGACCTTCTGCACAAGGTACAGATGTGTTCTGTGTTTGTGGAGGGGTAGTTGTAGGACGTAGGGCAGAGCAGAGAGATGAACAAGAGTTAAAATTAGAAGCACTGCATGAAACAACACCAAGGAGACAGAACGCTACGGTACAAAGGAGAGGGATGGAGGTTTATTCAATGTGATCTTTATCGTTAATGCATGGTGCTTTTGAAGTTGAATGTATGGGACAGGAAGTGTTTCACATCCTGCTTGTGAGCTTCCCAGAGGCATCTGGTTGGCCACTGTGGGAACAGAATTTTGGACAAGATTGATCTTTGGTCTGATCCAGCAGGGATCTTCTTATGGTTAAACCCCCCCCCCCGAAAAACTGTAGAGTTCTTAAGGAGAGCAAGTAAAAGAGATAGGAGAGGGGACGGAGAATTTGGTGCTGCATGTAAATTCATTGCAATTGCACACACTTTTATAGGGGAGGGAAGTTTAAACCAGATCCATCATATGGAAATCAGCTGTGGAAGCTAAACCATGATTTGTGCACTGCCTTTTTTTTTTTAAAGGACTCTGGTCCTAAACTTGCATATTTTCATATAGCAGCTCCACCGAGCTCCCTCTTGAACTATCCAAGTAAATATCTGCAATGTTTGGAGAGCCCAAAAGATGGCGAGAACGAGTCCTGAACGTGATGGGACATTAATGCCAGGCTGTGGCTTATTTATAGAACCCCATGAAGAACAGCACTGCAAGAAACTTCCAATTTGCCAGCAAATTACAGGGAATGGATCTGTTTTTGTCTACTGTGTTGTTGACACAACACAGCTGTTGAACAGCAACTGTTAGTTAGGCCCCTTGTTTATTTCCAAGGACTAATTAGGATAATTTGAAGAGGAGATACAAACAATAATTGAATTTAAAGAATAATAGGGTGTGTCGTCTAAAACGGACGTTAAGGGGAGTTTTTGGAAACCTGTCATGTGAACTATATGGTTCCACCCTGCAACCAGAGTTTTTTGGGTGGAAGCCATCTCCTATAGTGCCTGGGCAGCTTCTATTCTGGATAACAGGATTGCTGTGTCTCTGTCATCCTTGTGTTCTGTATCTTTCTGTAGTCTCTCTCTCCAGCAATAATAACCTGCAGTCCTCAAGCCACTTATTCCTTACGACTCTAATAGTTCCTGAATTTAATAAGGCCTCACGTCTATTAACTCAACTTAATGGGTTTGACGGCTGCATATTTCAGCCATGCAGGGTTCTTGGTCAGTATTAAGTTCTTGCTTCCAAATGCATCCATTTGTACCTATTCCCATCATCCAGTCCTATGTATCTAAGGTGTGTGGCTGTTGCTTCCATAAGTTTAGCTCTTGGGATGGATTGATGCTGGGGTTGAATCTTTAAATGCTCTCTGTGGTTTGGGTGTTTGTGAGCCAGGTGGATTGCCAGGCTGCCTTGTTTCCCTTGCCCCCGGGTGGTGATAAAAATAAATAAATCAAAATTCCAGGCAAGCAAACTTGCAGCTTCTAATAAGATTGCCATGGATGTCGAGGAGGCTATTGCGGCTGGTGTAGGAATTTGTTGCCACATCAGCATCATGCATGCCTGATGCCCATGGTTCCTGGTTCTAAGTGGTACTGCTACAGTGCCTGGCTGGACAGAAGCAACAGCCGATTTGGAAGGCCCTGTGGTGGACCTGTTTTTGCATGCAGCACGCTCCATGGTGATATCCCTGGTGACTTCAGTTTCCTTGGATTTTCATTAGTAATGAGTGATGGCTTATGGCAGGGTGGAACACCTGCACCCTTCCAGCTCCCATCAGCCCCAGGCAGCCAGAATGACAGGGTGGGTGGGTGTACACACACAATTTCTATAATATTTTACTGAGTTTTAGATATTTAAAATATTGGCTCATGACGTCCAGTGTTGGGAAAGTTCTGTGATGTGTGAAAATACTGGGTTGTATCTCATGTTAGTTCTACTCAGAATAAACCCATTGAAATTAATTAACATGACTATCTTAGGTCTATTAATTTCAGTGGGTCTACGCTAAGAAAAAACTTAATGGGATGCAACCCACTATTAGTGTGTGTGTGTGTGTGTGTGTGTTCCTGTGGTGTTGTCTGCTTCCTTGACAATTACATGCTTTAAAATTTAGGTGATAACTTGTTTGCTGTGTGACATGTTCTTTCCTTGGGTTGGTCTGCCTTTAGGACAGAAGCATCAGTTCAGCTAAATCCTTTGTTTGAAAGAAATAGAAGCAAGGTTTAGACACTTTTTAATTATTCCTTTCGAGAGCTTTTCAATGTTATTATAATCAAGGAGATGCTGGGGCTCTTGTATACCAGCTGAAGTCAAACCCCAGTGTGCATGCGTATGTTTAACGACCTGGAATTCTCTGAAAACTGGTTGTTGTCTTGAAATTCAGTTGCTTCCTTTCATTGTCTGGCTCATCTTCCCTCTTGTGGCTACATCAGCCCTATAAGTCTTGATATAAATGGGTTATTGAAGCCTGCACCTTGTCAGAAGCTTGTCAGACCAATTACAGGAGAACCAAACTTTTAAGGCTTCGTTTATCGTGCCCCTGCCTTCTGATGAAGTCAATGGAGCACCGGCAGTCTAGCTGTCAGCTCATTGTAATGTTGGCCTAGTTCTCTGGGCCAACTAGAAGTGACATTGGGAAACCCTTGATCAGATCTCCTGTGATATATATATTTTTAAATGCTAAATGAAGCCACCTGTGTGAGGGTGGTATTTAGACTAGAACTACTCCCCCCCCCTTTTCAATGATTTTCCATCTTGACTCATTAACCCCCCTGCCCCAATTTGCTGATAGGAGAGGTAGAATTACAGGTACCACCCCCCCACACACACTTCCCCGGATGGAGCAAATATTAGCTCTGGGGGCAGGCAATTCATATCAGGGAAATGGCACAGGAGGGGGGGAGAATTGTTAAAAATGTTCACCCAGTGCTACAACCAACAGCCCAGTACAAATCTAGTTCTCCTGCAGCTGAATTTAACAGTGAAAAAATGCGAGAGATACAGTCACAGGTGTCATATGGGATCAGACCCTCACAGAGAAGGTAAGCCTGTGTCCGGACTGTACCACTTCAAATTGCAGGTGGAGGCCCACATGATTTGAATGTTCCATTCTAGATACAAAAATGAATAAAGAAAGCCGTCCACATATTAACATGATAAGTATGGCAATGATGTTAGGGAGAGCGCTAGACTATAATTCTTCCTGACATCATTTCCTGTGTGGAGGGTGTTGCTGTTGTTTTGTATAGAAGAGTCTTCAGTCATGTTGTAAGCCTGTAGTGGTGCAGCCCAGTTGTAGGTGAGAACTATGCAGCTGATTGTTTTCTTTACAATTGTCATGTCTCCAAATTGTCTTCCGGGTGACCCAAAATGTTAGTCACACTGGGAACCACTTTTGTATTTCGATCTCACTCAAGTAGAAGGCACTGCCCTAACCGGTAGGGCTTCCTGAAGGTTCCCATATGACTTGTGCAAGTGGTAACAGTTGCTTGTGAAAGAAAAATGCTACCACCACCATGGAAAGAGAGTTAAAGTAGAAGTCACTCCTATAATTGGAATATAAAGGGGCACTATACGGAGAATGGCAACAGCTGCTTTGGTATGTTTCTAACTACCCAATGTCTTTTGAAGACAAGCAAGGTGGAAATAAGGAAACGCGGGACCTTCTTGCAGGAATGAGGAACACATGGCCCTTCCATATATTATCGGACTCCAGCTCCCATCAGCCCCAGCCAGGATAGCCACTGGTCGGGAATGATGGGAGCTGTAGTCCATCAATATCTGGAAGGCCACAGGTTCCCCACCCTGGATTATGTTCATCTACTCAACAAGTGCCAGAGTCAGAGAAAGCAGGATAGACCAGCATAGAGGTGACTTTAGGTTAGGAGGAGGAGGAGGAGACTTTTAGAAAAATTAACAAAGCGAGCAAACCCTGTTTCATGCTCTTCAGGCAAATGAAATGTGGAAATATCATGAGTCATCAGCAAATCCTTCATAATACTCAATTTGGTAAACAGATTATGAACTGCAAGAACCTGGTTTCAATTGATTTGCTCCTAGGAATATTTCCTTAGTATTGGGCACCAGTTCATTGTCCCTTCAATAGTGGTGGTTGTCCCTGGGATCCTATTAAGGGGAGTAGGGGAGGTTTCAAACTGAGTGAAGGAAAATATGAGTTGGGAAAGGCTTTTCTAAGTTTCTCTGTCCTCCTCACCCTCTTCAAATTGCTTTCACATTTAATAATTAATGGAGTATTCCTTTTTTTAAACTCATGCAGGTGTAGCTTCTGCTCCTGGTTTAACTAGCTCCTATGCTGAGGAGTGCTTTGTATGGAGAAGTGAGATGTAAAAAAAGGGGAAACTTGATGTGAATATGCTGTAGGCTCCTTGTTAACATTTTTGCATTTCTGCAAAGCCCACAAAACAGCTGAGTGAAATGCCTCATTTCGGAGAGCAAGTGGGACTTGACACACTTTTAGAAGGCAAGTTTCCCCAGCAGTGGCAATGCCCAAACAGGAAGTAGTACAGGAAGTATCTACAGTCACCAAGAGATTGTTGCCACTATTACTGTCCTGTGACAGCTCATGGCTCACAGGGGAAGCCTAGAAGTGTCTGCTCTATGTTGGCAGGAATTCAAGGTACGTGCAGGACCTTGGAGAGCTCACAAAGTCCCATAATGTACTCCTGTCTATACAAATTATTGTCTTTGAAGCTGTGCAAACTGTTATCTCTGTAAGCACCTAGATGTAGCTGGAGCCTTATATGAGTTGACTGGATTTCTCATGTAGTGAGACCCACCTCCTCTGGAGGTGTTGGTTATTAAAGGGTCCTCGTCTTATTTTGCAATCTTCAGGTTCTCTGGGCCTGGAGAGATGGGCACTGAATTAGAGGAGAGTGGTAAGTTGTGTCCTCCAGGCAGATGATCCTGAAGGTCTTAGCAGTTCTTCCCCCACAAACAGATCCAGAGCCTCATCTTCCTCTGTGCTGTCCATTGCACAATGCATGGTTCCCAGGTAGTAGGTCAGTGGTATAACTGATGCACTAATATAGCTAGCCAATTTGGACAAGCAGTGTTTCCTATGGGGATCAATGCAGTGACTGTCAGGAGCACAACTGAATCTACCTGCCACTTGCAAGTTCTTCAGTATGGAGGCCCCATTAGCCTGCATTAGACTTGCCATTTTTCTGTGCTTTGTGTATTTGTTGTAAATGGGTTATAACTTCTAGTGTCTTGGTACCAGTGAAGAAAGTGCTCAAACTGGAGCATAACTGGGAAAGGAATACTTATAATGATTTGATATCACAAAGCTGGCTCAACCCTGCAGTGAAACTGCCAATGCAGCTCCCAGGACTAAGGAATTAAGGTTCAGCAGCTTTATACCCAGTGCCAAAGAAACTCTAGGATTAAAAGAACACGCTTGTACTCTGGGAATTGGCCTAATGGAAATACTGCTGCTAGGTTCCACTGTATGCTATATATTCTGGTGCATGCATTTTATTTAAGTGCAAGTTCCTGCTCGATTTCCAGCAACTTTTCATTCACTTTTTATGTAAAACATGCAGTTGGGTCGGATACCTTCAATGGATTGCCTAGTTTGGTCTGGAGAATCACATTCATGGCTGTGATCAACACAAAAGGTTGATGGATCCTCTGTTTTAACTGAAGTGCAAATGCTCAGGGACAACTGATGTTAAGCTCTTGCCTATTACAGTGCAAATGAGCTTGCAAGAATGGTAGGTAAGCAGAGCACACTGAAGGCAGTGGCGAATGGAGCTGCTTTGCTGCCCGGAGTGGCAAATGTGGGGGCACCCCCCGGGGGGGCACCATGCCGCTCCATAGTGTGTGTGCGTCATGACGCATGCACGCTACGGAGCGCAGTCTGTCTAGGCAGCCGGGCGCAAGCAGCTGCTCGCATGGCAACTTGCAAGGCTGCCAGGCACAAGCAGCCACACGACGGGCTGCCTCAGCCCATCCGAGTGGCAGCTGCTCACACCCGGCATCCGGGATGGACCTGAGAAAGTGCACACATGCGCAGTCTGTGCGGGATGCCGGGCTCAAGCAGCCACAACATGGACAGGCTGCAGCAGCCCATCTGTGCGACGGCTGCTCACACGACAACTCGCAAGGCTGCAGCACGCAAGCAGCCGCTGCATGGAAGTGGTGCCGGGCAGCGGCTTGGGAGTCGCTGGGGGGTGGTGTCAAGTGTCACCCCCCCTACAGGCTGGAACCAGGGGTGTGCCGCTCTCAACGACCCCACCTTGCTACGCCACTGACTGAAGGGCTTATGTTTCACGAGCAAACTGGGAACAAACTCTAAGCATGTGGCCCAATCAAATGGGAACTTCTGATGCCAACTTCATCTGGTGGGACTTAATGTTAGGATCTTGGGCAGTGTGCAGCAGGAAACCAGGAACGAATGCTTCCAGGGTGGCACTTATATAGGTCAGGTGAGATGAGATGGGATATCTCACTGTGTTGTCAGCTACATTGATGTTATTGTGTAGAATGGAGAAGAATGGGACTATGGCTCTACTCAGTTTTATTGATTCTGGTGATTTTATGGGTGCTGCTTTTTACTGTTGTGTCATTTGTGTTGCATTTGAGTTTTATTGTATTTTGTTTAATTTACTCTAAGTTAGATAATGCCTTGTAAGTTCATACTAAAGGGTGGCCTATATAGTTACTGAATAAATACATAAATGCCTAACCATTAGTCCCGTGGTTCCCAACATGGGGCACGCACCCCACAGGGGGGCAATTTGATTTTTAAGGGGTGCAATTCCATAATGAGTTATTAACAGATAATGGCCTTTTAGGCTTCCTCCATGTGAATAGGAGTTCACTTTTTGAATAATAAGAATTATATGTCATAGAGGTGGGGATTGGGAGTTTAGAGATGCTTAGGTGGGGCATTGCCAAAAAAAGGTTGGGAACCACTGCATTAGTCAAAGCAAATCAGAACATATACCAAGCTGGACTATCTGGTGGTCAGTATCTTCTCTACTGCAGAGCAATAGCCCTTTCCAATTAAAGGATACCTTACTATTGATCAGCTGTTCTCTCCCTTGCAACACCTCCCCTAGCATTTTAAAAGATGGCGGTAAAATCGTGTCAACACCTATGTAAAGTTAGAACATTATTTTGTGACCTTTTAGTTCATTGTGGGTTTTTCTTTTTTCTTTTCCATCTTAATTGTATTCTTCATTTTGTAAACCACCTTGAGAATATGAGGAAGTGCATATGTCTTAAGACATTTGAACAACTGCAGGTTAGATTGTACGTTCCCTCCTAGCATCTCCCTTTCTTCCTCTTCCAGGAGAAACTGCAGTTTGCAGCTGAAAAACCTGACTGAACCGCATGAATCGGTGATAAAAATAAAATTCTGAATAATGTAATGAAGTTCAACCAAAGGTTGTGGTTAGCACTGTATGTTACTTTCTGCTTACCAAAGGTGGCTTCATGTGTTCAATTTTACAACTCTATATTCTTGTAGTGGGAGAAGACAAAATTACCGAGAGAGCTATACTGTATGTAATAATGGAACTGTGTGGAAATGTTTGTATTTGTCCTGCAGGGAGACTGTGACAGTGCCACAATCCTACACGAGTCTGTGTGCAATGACCTGGATTTTTCTATCTTGGGCTTGGTGTCAGTCCTAAGAAGGGCTGGGATTCTGCACCAGCGCTGCCCAGAAAAATAGGAGGAGGATTTTAATTTATCACCCACCCTACGGCTCCAGGGCAGGTTAAAGGTAAAGGTAAAGGGACCCCTGACCGTTAGGTCCAGTCGTGGACAACTCTGGGGTTGCGGTGCTCATCTTGCTTTACTGGCCGAGGAAGCTGGCACACAGCTTCCAGGTCATGTGGCCAGCATGACTAAGCCGCTTCTGGCAAACCAGAACAGCGCACAGAAATGCTGTTTACCTTCCTACCGGAGCGGTACCTATTTATCTACTTGCACTTTGATGTGCTTTCGAACTGCTAGGTGGGCAGGATCTGGGACCAAGCAACGGGAGCTCACCCTGTCATGATTCGAACCGCCGACCTTCTGATCAGCAAGCCCTAGGCTCTGTGGTTTAACCCACAGCGCCACCCGTGTCCCACTCCAGGGCAGGTTGCAACAATTTAAAATACAGTTTAAAGCAGTTTTTTAAAAAACTTTTTTAAAAATACAAGCACACAAAAAACATTTGGTGTGCACCACTACTATGATTAATGTGGAGTTCCTGAAGGGGAGGCAACATATACCATGATCTGGATTTGTATGACTTTATTTACAAATATATGCAGGTTGAGCATAGGCTAAGGCAGACAGCTTAACACTCCAGCAACAAATTCTCTTCAGAGAGAGGCAGCAGCACTTCATTCCCATATCCTGTTACCTTACAGAACCTCTAAATCAGCTCATCCCTCTCTGTGTATCTCTCCCAGTTTCACTTGGCCTCAAGCTGCAGTTTTCGCTTCTGTTCCCTTACCATACCCTCCAGCATTTCTCTGATGAAAATAGGAATGTCCAATTCAATAATAATAACTTTATTCTTTATACCTTGTTCATCTGGCTGGGTTGCCCCAGCCACTCTGGGCAGATTCCAACACATAAAAAAACATTAAACATTAAAAACAGCTTCCCTATACAGGGCTGTCTTCCAATATCTTCTAAAGGTTTTATAGTTATCTCCTCAACTGAGGGTCGCATAACTCCATAGCCTCCAACATTTCTCCAAAAAAAAATAGGGATGCCCTAAGGAAAAGCGGGACATTCTGGGGGTCAAATCAGAAACCATGATGGGTTCTTTAAATCTGGGACTGTCCTTGGGAAATAGGGACACTTGGAGGGTCTGCCTTACATCTGCATGCACAAACACACATGCACACAATTAGCCTTTACTGGGTAGGTGAGTATGTCACCTCCCAGAATCTGAGGTTTCTCTGTAATTCAGGATGCTGCAAGCTCTCTGTATCAAGAAACAATTGTCTAAAAATTAGCTCCTACAGAGAGACTCTCCTGGGCTATTAGCATTCCTTTGTCAAGTGCAAGACTCTGGCCAGGCATTGCCTTAAGCCACCCACTACTGATTCAATCCTGCTGACAGGTTACCCTTGAGGCAATGCAGCTTTGGGCAGAAGAAAAGTTTCTTGCCTTAATGCACACCCAGAAAAATGCTGTCCCCAAATACAGGGTTCCTGGGATTTGGTAGCAATGTAAAATGTGCATGTTGACTCTGGATGATTATGTCAAAATGGGAATTTGTGAAGCTGAGAACAAGGAAGACTGCAAACTGACATCCATGACTGGCCATCAAATAATCTGATCTATAGTCCAATTAAGCTGGAGAATTTGGGAATTATCAGTGCAGTTCTGAGTTACATGAGCTGAATGAGGATAGGATTGCTGCTAAATCTCTTACACGGGCATAACTTTAATATGCCGAAACGGATACACTCACATGGTACAGGAATAAAAGAGAGTGGTGGAGGCAGATATTAGGACATGCTGGGGGTACGGGGTGAGGAGGTCAAAGAAGCAGTTAGCTTTCTCTTTAGGGGAAAGTTTGTATCTCAGCGGCAGAACATCTGCCTTGCATGCAGAAGTCCAAGTTCAATGCACAGCATCTCCATGTAAGACTGGCAGAGATTTTGTGTCTGAAACCTTGTTATTTAGGGATGGTAGATGTTGTAGTCCCAGCAACAGCTGGAGGGCCACAGGTCCCCCATCTCTGCATGAGTGGCTTAAATCAGCCATTATTGACTCAACCATCCATGTATGTAGATAAAACTGGCCTACATTTCAGGGCTTTGTGAGCTTCTCTCATACAAAGTCCTGTGGAGCTCTTGGGAGTAATGTACCCTGTTGGGAGTCTACAGGCAGGGGGGGGGGTTATGATGGCAACACTCTGCAGATGGGGAATGTCCTCCAAAACAGAGGCAGGAAAAACCTAATTGCTCTAATTTGCCTCAGAAGCTGTTTGCAGGCCTGAGTCACACAATCTTTGTGTTCTGTCTTTGGCCATGGTCGGTTTCCCAGGGATTAAATTTATACCTTTTGGGAACTCACTGTTAGAGGTGGCAATTCTTAGACATGTAAACTCTGAATTTGTCAGGGTTACTTTGTCAGAAGTATAGGAGAAAACCTGAAACCCGGAATTGGCTCATATAAATGCCTTGTGGGGTTTATGCCGATTGCTTGCTGTCAGTTATTCCACTGTAATATATTTGGGAACTGCCATCTGCCTACCTATCTTTTCTGTTCAGAGGAATTATATTGGATGCTGTTTTAATGCTAGTACAACAAGTTGCCTATTATTAAGTCATTATGCCGGCTAATAGAGTATGCATGGGCCAAATATAAATATACCATTGATGTCTAGATTCCCATATCTTCCAAAGAACTTATGAGCCCTGCATGCATGCAATTTCCATTCATTTGAGAGCTAATGGTTTTGATTAATATTTAAGGAACAGAATATTGAAAGCCACACTGGTGACATAGTGATCCAGATCGTTTAAGTGAACCACAGGTAAATAATGGGAGATTGAACCCCACACCATTCAGAGTAGCTGCGGAATATTTTCCAGCTCTTATAGATATAGATGGAAAGCAGCCTGTTGATTTTAATCAGTCCTCTTGAAAGTGCAACAATGCGTTGCACAGAGGAACATGCAAATATCAAGTCCCTCCTGTCACGTGATCCCTTTTTTCCTTGGCTGAAAAATCACCACACATTTGCGTAGATGTGGGAGAGAACAAAGAGCCAAGCTGTAGTTCTTCTTTTCCTCTTTTCTTGGATGCCCTGGCACCGATGAATGACAGCCAGCACACAAACACTGGCTATGTGTACATTATACTATTTAAAGAACATTTGAAGCACACCATTTCCCTCAAAGAATTCTGGGCATTGTATTTTGTTGAGGGTTGCTGGGAATTCTAACCCTGTGAGGGGTAAACTACAGTGCCCAGAATTCTTTGAGGGGAAGGCTGCATTTTGAACGTGCTTTGAAGGTATAGGCCAGGGTGCATGCAGCCATTGCCTTATCATCCTGCTACCATACATTGTTTTCCAGAGGTCTTTACTTCTTTCAGTGGTAGGGAACCTGTGGCCCTCCAGATGTTGCCACACTACAATTCCCATCAGCCCCAGCCAGTATGGTTCAGGGATGATGGGAGCTGTAGTCCAACAACATCTGGAGGGCCACAGGATCCCCATCTCCGGCCTAGTTCTCCTCATTAGCAGTTCAATACTGCACTCCTTGTCCTGTCTGCCTTCTCTAATCAGCCTGAAGTACTAACTAAGCATTCCTCCAGCGTGTTGTACACAAGTTGTGCAATTAAAGTAGATCTGGTGCTCCTCTGTGGAAAACCTGCTTCCAAAAAAACAAAAAACAAAAAAAAGAAAGAAAAGAAAAGTGTGATAACAATTGCTTGATGTGATGCCGTGTAATGTCTGCCATCAGAACAAAAGCCAGTGGATATATCATCTTCCCACAAATTTTGTGAAAATAAATTGGGGTGTATGCACAATAAATAGGTAATCCGGAGGAGCCCCTGGA